>NC_136067.1:1492414823-1493019823 GCF_964261635.1 Lissotriton helveticus | reverse complement strand
GATGTATGGATGGAGTGGGGGGATGTATGGATGGAGTGGGGGATGGATGGAGTGGGGGATTGATGGATGGAGTGGGGGATGGATGGAGTGGGGGATGGATGGAGTGGGGGATGGATGGAGTGGGGGATGGATGGAGTGGGGGATGGATGGAGTGGGTGATGGATGGAGTGGGTGATGGATGGAGTGGGGGATGGATGGAGTGGGGGATGGATGGAGTGGGGGATGGATGGAGTGGGGGATGGATGGAGTGGGGGATGGATGGAGTGGGGGATGGATGGAGTGGGGGATGGATGGAGTGGGGGATGGATGGAGTGGGGGATGGATGGAGTGGGATGGATGGATGGATGGAGTGGGATGGATGGATGAAGTGGGATGGATGGATGGATGGATGGAGTGGGCAATGGATGATGGATGGAGTGGGGGGATGTATGGATGGAGTGGGGGATGGATGGAGTGGGGGATTGATGGATGGAGTGGGGGATGGATGGAGTGGGGGATGGATGGAGTGGGGGATGGATGGAGTGGGGGATTGATGGATGGAGTGGGATGGATGGATGGATGGAGTGGGATGGATGGATGGATGGATGGATGGATGGATGGATGGAGTGGGATGGATGGATGGAGTGGGATGGAGTGGGGGGATGGATGGATGGAGTGGGGGGGATGATGGAGTGGGGGAGGGATGGATGGAGTGGAAACCGGGCGGCAAGGGCTGTGATTTATAATGTGTTATGTTTAGGAGTAAACGGGCGTACGACATAGCAGGTATGTCCATCTTTAATGAATATGTAGGGCACAAATGACGTGATAAACAGAAGAGGCGCAGATTGGTGGTTGAAGAGCCCAGAGAGTAGTAAAAACAATAACAAAAGATGCAGCAAAGGCTTCAAAGTTAAGAAAAGATGCAGGCACTGCTTTGGTATTGTGAGGAGGAGGACATGTAACCGGAAATACAATATTTATAATGTAAAAGTTTAAATCAACAGGAAACATGAGTAATTACCTGGCTGCAGTGGAAATTAAAGAGAAACATGCAGACAAAGGTTTTATGCCGGAGGACACAAATGAACCAGGACGGGAAAGCAAATATTTATGATGTAAAACTATATTAACAGCAAACCTGCGAAACCATGTGGGGAAGGAGGATATTTAATAAACAGAGAGGTAGGTGAAAACATAAAAGAAACAGGCAGGCAAATCTTTCTGATTCTATAGAGGTTAAAACGCACGGGGAAGCTTTAATTTGTAATTTAAAACGTTAATGTAGCAGGAGTTTAGAAGTGTAGATAGTTTAAAAGATTAAATAAACAGGAGTAAGCAGGCAATGAAACATAACAAGTGAGACGGAAAGCCAGAGGCCAGCATCAAACGGACAATACAGAGGGTCTGTTGCTTGTGTGCTCAGCCGTGACCTGCGCCAAGGAGCTGAGAGCGTTGGGAGAAGGGGGTGTAGTGCACGTGCTGGGAAGAGCAGCAGCAGGGAGGGGGTGGCAAATGGTTCTTTGCTTTGGGCGCTCTGTAGTGGGGAAGGGGGATGGGGCACGTATAGGAGGTGGCAGGAAAAACAGGGACAGGGTAGAAGAAACAGTAAGGGGATGTGTGAGAAGTTGGCCTGATGTGCAGTGCTCACTATTCTAGTGATCACTATATATCAGTCCAAACAACCCTTATTGATGATTGGTTGTAAGTCAACCTTATAGACCAGCTATCCTAGTAGCATGGATACGAGCAGTCTAAGGCTAAGACTCTAGAGGGCGTGTTAAGCCAGCTGTTTTACCATCACATTACCCCTTGAACACCCAGTGAAAGGACACCACACAAGTTGTTATGAAAATAAACAGTGTATTTATTTATAACAAGACTACCCTGGCTCTTTATGAGACAGGGAGCTAAGCACACAACAAAACTCTTACGAAAATACTTTTAAGTTAGCACGTTACACAAATGCCCGAGGGGCACGAAAAACCATATACGCTAAAAGTGGAATGCGAATTACTAGCAGGTAAGTAACAGTTCTAATAGGCTTTGGAATCGCTAGGACTGGACTAGGGAATCGTTAGATTACTACTAGGAGGCCTAGGGGACTCGGGTGCAGAGTGTGCACTCTCACGCGGGATGCGGGACAAAGTCTATGGAAGCTAGAATTCACAAAGTTAGTGTTCACGGGCGAACCCGACCTGGTAGGGAGAAAACGACAGTGGATCCTGACCCTTGGATAGTGAGGCTATGCTGGGACACCGGAGTGCCGAAGTTACCTAGCCCAGGGGCTGCAGCTGCATAGGTCTGAAAAGACGTCGGGGATCTCGTTGCCGGACCAGGAGCCTGGAAGGAAGAAGTTGCTGGCAGGCGACCAGTGAAGGAAAGTTCGATGGATCCAAGCCTGGATCAAGGAAGAAGAAAACCTGAAAGCAGAGGGGACCAAGTTCTTGAATCACTAGCCAGTGATTAAGTGGGCACCAGGATGGCACCGGGCGAAGTCACCGCAGTCAGGTGAGTGGGCACTGCTGGGCTCTGCAGTCTCTCGGACCAGGAGGCGTTGTCGGCGACCAGGATGGAGGTGCGAGCTGTCCCACGAAGGATGAAGTCGTTGGCGTCGAAGTTACCCAGGATTGGGCAACAAGCCTTGGCTAATTCAAGCCCACGCGGTGGACTCAAAATGGCGTCTTGAGTGGACCAGGAGGGTCCAGGGTGCTCCTCTTCTGGAAGGGAGCAAGGGCCAGTCTGGAGCAACCAGACCAGCAGCAGAAATGTCGTCGGGCGTCGTCAGGAAGGCCACAAGCCAACGGGCTAGTAGCCAAACAACGCGGTGAGCAGCGGAAAGCAGAAGGGCCCCACGCAGATCGTGGAGATGCTGGGGGGCTGCACTTCGGAGCTGGAGCTGCTCAGAGTCGGGGCTTCTCGGACCCCAAAGCACTCACCAGTAGATTACTCGGCGGGCTTGCTGGAAAGAAGTCGTGCAGTCTTGCAGATGGCCGGTCCCTTGAGGTCTCGTCGCACCCACGGTTCTCAGCTGGGCTGTAGAGGTGGGTAGAGGTCAGAGGTGCCAGGGAAGCCGGTTCTCGTCGAGCTGGGCAGTCGGATTCCGGAGGAAGGACTTACAGCAGACCGCAGTGTTCTTGGATGGTGCCTGCGGATGCAGGGTGACTACTCCTTAGTCACAAGGGAGAAATCTTAGGAAGAAGTCTTGAGTTCCTTTCGCAGAAAGTAGTTTCAGGATTCAAAGATGATCTGATTTGGAAGGGGGCCAGTCTCTACCTTTATCCTGTAAAAAGGGGCTGGCACGCGACTAAGTCCTGCCCTATGGGTGGGACTAGGAGGGGGGTGGTTACACCCACTTCCTTGGCGGGCTTTTCCCCAGCACAGGGTCTGGAGTGACCCTGGAACTGGTTCCAGCCAGCCTATGCACAGTGAGCACCGGGGTGCCACGTGCAGTCACCTTCCTCTAAAGCCCTGCCTACTTACAATACACAAAACCCTGTCTGGGACGGTGCTGGCACCGCCCCTGGCAGGAAACCCTTTGTCCTTATCTCCTGCTCTGGGAGGACTCCCAGCAGCAGGAGGGCAGACTTGTGTCTCGGTGGCAGCATCCATTTTGTGGATGCTAAGGCTCTGTCTGACTTTTAACCGGGTTATAGGTTACAGGCATGTCGTGTCCCTCTAGAAGGGTGGAATGCTAACCCCGTCGCCAGAATTGGCGAGGGGTTAGTATTCCAATTCGTATGACACCTTACTCGACATGTTTTGATAAAGCGATACCAGAGTTGGCACATAACCGCGAGGATTATAATGCACTTAAGAGTATATGGTATGCGATATCATGGAAACGGCTAAGGGATGGATCCCGAAAGCCGCAGACAGGCTCAGCTCATGCTAGAGCACCATCTCACACGATTCCAAGCACTCTGCCTTCAGGATTGTTAAGGCCTGCTATAGGAGTGACTGATAGGAGATCTGTGTGTCCATTTTTAGGGTTAGATATAGGTATACTATATCTAAAGCAAAGGGTGAGTACACCACCTTGCCCCAGCTGTCAAGCAGCCAGTTGTGTCAGATTTGGATGGCCAGCCAGGGGTGGCATAATACATGCTGCAGCCCCTGGTAGGCCCTGGGTACACCTATGCCCTGGGTACCTAAGGTACACTGTACAGGGACTGATAAGGTGACTCAGTATCCAATTTAGATATGTACCTAAGGTACATGGAATCCATTTTACAGAGAGAGCAGTGGGCCTGAGGTCCTGAATAGCAGGGCCTCAGGTCAACTAAGTCAGAAAACCAGCAAAACACCAGGCAAAAAGTTGGGGGCAACCATAGTCAGGGGTCAACCTTCCTACAGGATGGGATAAGTTAAACAAGAGGCTGGGAAACAAAGAACGTGTAGCTGGAGGGGGCGGGATGGATTACAGAGAAGGAAGACGGGTGGGAGAAATGTTCGAAAAACAAGTAAACGAGTAAAACAAGAGCACTTACAGGGGGCGGAGCAGGGAGAGCGGCCTTTGAAGTGCACTTTACACGGCCGGCCGGCAGTGAAACTGAAAGCATGGCCGGACGCCGTGAAAGCCTTTGATGACGCAGCAGGGGGAACAGACGGCGAGAGGGTGTGAAAGCAGCAGGGGCAGGCAGGCGGCTGGGGGCATGTGCACACGCTTTTAAGCGCATGCGCATTAAGCTTCAATTTCACGGGCACTGCAAGGAATCGCCACGATTCCTTGCAAGTTGGTTAAAGACTGTTTAAGCCCCAATAGTCTCGCAAGCTCGATGCGCATGCGCATCGACAGGCGAGACCTAAAAAAATGAATGAGTATTAATGATAAAATTCTAGGGTGGAACCTGCCACAACATTACACCTTGTTAAGAGGGGAAGCCCTTCTAAGCCCTTAGATTTGGAAATCAAAATTAGTGGGAACTTTTTGAAGTAGGATCTCCAAGTTAATAAATTATGAAGGTATTTAACTCCACAGTATTACTCCATATTAGGTCAAATATTAACAAAAGCTCACAAAAACAATCACATGAAAATTATAGCACACAATTCGTTAGAGAAACGTCTAAGTAAATAAAACCAATTACTTTACAAGGATTGTTCAAGAAATTGGATGAAGAGACTAGGCAGCAAACACTTTCAAACACTGCAATGCTTCTACCCCAAATCAGTCTCATTTGTTTCTGCAAGTACGCATTAAGACGTGCACACACAACGTGACCTGTGTTTAAACCACATCACATCACAGTCCCTACCAAAAATTGCCCCATTTATTTTATGGGAACAGACGTGGGCTGCTGGTCACCTCACCCAGTGCTCAAACTCTTGTCCTGACCAGTGTCAAAAAATTTCTGAGTGGAGACTAAAGGACACCTGCCAAGGGAGTGGGCTTGGGGGAGGTGGGGTTAGGAAAGTAGCACCAGGCCGAGCATGGTCTAAGAGGAGAGTACAGTTTTTTTCTAGTTCGAGTTCATTACCATTTCGAAATGTTGTCAGGAGAGAACTAGAGATGGAATTCTGTAGAACCATCAACACAAACAGCATATTTTGCACATTCTAAAGCTGTATATGTATACTTTCATTGAGGCTGTATGTAGTGATGAATGAAGACAGACAGTTTTGACTGATGTCCTGAGGAAAGGGATAGAATAAATTGGTTGTACGTGCGTGCGCATAGGAAGGTGCATCTGACCCCCTACGAGGTTTGCCAAGGCACCTCGCAGGAATGCCCTCTTTCACTCATGCTGTTCGCGCTGGCAATTGAACCGTTTGACTGTATGCTATGTCTGGAGGGCCACGGAAGAGGGATTCCGCTACATGACGGTGAGCATATGGTCTCACTATATGCGGGTGATATGCTGGTTTTACTGAGAGATGCCCGAACAGGTGGCCCATGGTGTGTTGTCTTGTTCGAATACTTTGAGCCTCCGGCCTGTTTGAACTGGCTGAAATCCTACGTTGTTCCAGCATCTGGAGAGTGCACAGGGCCCCTTGAATCGATGAGATGCATTGGAATTCAATAAGGGCCTGAATCCAAGTATTTGGAAGTTAAGGTATACCACGCAGACATCGCAGCGGCTAATCTTAGCGGAGTAATGTGGGCCCTTCGGAGTAGCATAGTCTGTAGACAAACACTAGATTTACCTGTCATGGCCCAAATTGCGCTGACTGAAATGGTGATACTATCCAGGGTCCTTTCTATCTCATGGACCTTCCAATCTGGATCCAGACAGCATAGTTTAGATCCCTTAATGTCATTCTTCCGGAATTCATCAGGGATGATATAGCACTAGTGTCGCTGTGCACACTCCAGAGGCCATCTACCTATGGAGGCCTCGGATTCCTGAACTATAAAACTAGACTATTAATCTTGGCACGCAGTGGAAAAGACTCACACTGGCTGGTGGAACTCAACCTGCCACATATGGGAGAGTTTGGGTACCCAAAGAGGGAGCATTGTTGGCCATGATTCTAGGGTGAAGCTCACACCAAACCGTCTACAAATTGCGCTCTATTGCTGGGGAGTCACTTGTTGTCATGTAAGGCCTCCCATTCCCAAAATCTCCCGGAATGCAGCTGGTGGGTTTGCCAACTGCTAGGGTAGGTTATTTCACTGCCAGACGACTGATATCTTGGACAGAGACAAGCGTGGAGACACTAGGGGACTGTCTCTTTGAAGGCTCCTTCGAAACACTGAAGGAGTTGATGACTGAAGACAGTTTACCTGGCACCCAATTCCTAACCCAAAGATTGCCGATCCTGGCTCGTCAACACTTCTTTGGTACTCTGGAACTGGAACCTCCTGTCCATGACCCTTCACAGACCCTGCTGACGTTTGGCAGGGGTAGGCACGTGTTTCCAGGCTACACAAACCTGCGCTAAACAGGAGGGTGAATGCTGTACCGGTTTACAAGGCCAAATGGGAGGGAGCTATTGGGAGACGCTTTACCATGAAGAACTGGTATTAGACCCTGGAGCAATCCTATACTTTTACACACAACACAAGGTTTAAGTACACACAACTCCATTACTTCCATTGTGCATAACTCATGCCCCACATACCACTAATCTGAGCTGCCAAGATGCGCCCTGACTGACGCAGACTCGCCAAATGGTTGGGAGCTGCCAATCATAACATTTCTGGGTCAGAGTATCTGGAACACACGGTTACCTCCAACTACAGAAGAGGCACTCCTTCTTGAGCTATATCCTGTGCAGCCCGAGAGAAAAGCTAGTAATAGATTCTTGGATACGGCATTGGGATAGCAGCAGGCATATTGCTCGCCACTAAGTCTCCACATGACCCTCGTCCTAGTGTAGGGCAAAAAGAGGTGGAAAACTGGGCCATGGCAGACAGTGTAGTGCTGAACACTGAAGGATGTAGAGGGCTATGTAGACAAACCCTTGGTTACAGGTGAGAGGATGTGGTCGCTAGATTCATTGAGCAAGAGTCCTACACAATGACCATATGGGATGAGGTTCACCTGTATCACCATAACGCTCCCACTCCACCAATGAACCCCGCCCAAGACTAATTCCACACAAGCTAGGTGTTGCTTAGATGGCATGCGTGGGACATGAGTGCAGAAACACACTCATCTCGCAGGCCAGGACTACCTTGGGTGTTCTCAATTTAACCTCCTTCCTCTTGCACCCTTAGCCCTTCTTCCCCACCTCGTTGCTGCCTGGGAAAGCCACCTCAGTAGAATTTGACAACTAGATTAAGAATTGACACCGGGTAGTTTTCTGTTCAAGGTTAAAAGTTATTACATTACTCTTTACATGGTAGACACTGGTCCAAATCTGCACTTCTGCCAACTGTACAACAATTCGATAACCTATGCTATGGGTAACATGGGGCCGACACCTTGCAACAGAACTGAAGATACACGTTAGTTCAGAAGAATCACCAACACATGGTGTTAAAACTGCACATTATATTCGAACCCATGCGTCATCCATACATACCATGTAATTATTGTATGTGAATGAATTTATTAATTGGCTTTTGAAAACCAGTACTTTTTTTTCATGTAGCAATAAAAGAAAATACAAAGTTTAAAGTCATGTTATGGTTAGCTTTGGTTATTCTTGATACAAATTCTTACAACCCTCACCAGTTATAATTTTTCCTTTCAAACCTGATCTCATCCCACCTGAACTGTTTACATTGTGCAAGAAATCGACAATGGCACCAACTACTTGGGACCCAGTTGACAAGTCTCTGTGGAAATGTGCTATTTTTACAGCTTTTGAAGAATACTATGCTTTGACCTAATATTTTATTCCCGACTTAGGAAACCAATGTTTATTAGATTAAGCAGGTTCATAGACCCTGCACAAAATATGATATTAAGGAAAAGCAGTGGTTTGGCCAAAAAAAAGTAATTTACAGCAGTAAAAAGGATCACATATTTCAAGTTTATAAAAACCTTGTGCACCCAAAAGAGCATTGTGGTGTGCAGTATGTCCAGCTACACTAAAAGAACAAGAGAAAAAAAGGACTAACTAATTACCTGACTGTAGGGCCTTTCACAAATCCAAAATGATGTTGAATACCGAAAATATATTAGGTGTATTCCAAATATTCAGCTCAAGGTAGCTAAATTCTCGACTACCAATGTACTCTTTTCTAATCTTTTCCCATATTGAGAAATGTTGGAAATTTGCTCCAGACAATGGCAGTTGTAAAACTTCCAGAGTTGGGGAAAAAAGTGTTGGGCGGAAAAGTGAACTTGCAAACACTCAGATTTTAGCATGAGCAAATCTATACATGCAAATTTGCTCACTCTAAAATGCAATTAACAAATATTTTCTACTATTTCTATCCTACTTCTGTTACAGAATTCACAAAAGCGGTATAGCTACACTTAATGCAAGGACATAAACCATGGGTGCACTTTTGAGACTTTCTTTAATAATTGGGCCCCTAAAATTGTCTGCAGTGGACTGTGACCTTTAGTTTTTTTTTATTTTTATTTCGGCCAATATGGCCATAAAAGTACAAAAAAACAAAAAAAAAGGAATACAATGTTTACATCCAAATAAGAGAAAACACCAGACAAACCAATTCGGGGATGCAGGGACATACGTACACTAAATGAATACTGTTATTTCATTTAGGGAGTTCGATCATTAATAAGAGGCAGTATGGGAAGTCTAAAACATATCTTAAGAATATAATTTAACATCTGAATATTAAAATACAGTTAAAAATCATATAAAAACATCAGAAACACATCACAAGCACATCAACCCCCACCAATATTTAGTATGATTCCATCCTTGTAATATACGTGTCCAACAAATGTTGCCCACCTTGTTAGCACGTCACCCTCAACAAGGATAGATATTAAAATTCTGTCTCTCGATATAAATCGGCTGGCTTCACTGTAACAGCATTCTGCTCTTTCACAAGGAGCATATCGGCACAAAAGGTTTTTATTCAGTGCCATTAACTACTGTGGCAGTGTGCTTTTTGAAGACAAAAAAACTTCTGCTTTTGCCAATGTTTGTTATGATGGTCCGGCAGATCCCACACCAAAAAGATTTTACAAAAACAATGCCAAAACAAGTTACACATTGACAAAACGAAAAAGCTGAACACCAATTTCAGGCCTGCTGGCTTTGCCAATTCTTTTTTATTTTTGTTTCCAATAATCTTATTGAAACTGGTTACACTGATTTTCCATTATGAATATTTTTGGGAAATACTAGCATTCATCAACACATTTAAGTAAATGATGCTGCAAAGACATGGTACTTGAAATTTTACAGTAGTTAAGCAAACATTTTTTTCTCTGCTTTTTTTAAAATTAAATAACATTTTATTTTGAAAGCAAAGCATCAGTCTTGCTTTTAAGCTTCTGCAAATATTTGCATCAAATCAGAGAACTTTCTGGGAGCATTATACGTAGCCACATGTTGCTCAACTTTGAAATGTGTACACATTTTTATTCTGGAACCACTGTCAGTAGCGCAGTCGGCGCTTATAACATTTACTAAGAGGGCTCACCCTTATAATAAAGGCTTTCAATTAATGAATCATAAGTACAAGTTTGAAAAAGCATTAACATATGGGCAAAAATATGACCTTAACTGCAGACAGTAGTGCCCTTCCCTGATCCATAAGGTGGTACTGAAAACTGGCAGCCAAAGGGTTTGTGCTGTAGGGGGTTTGACCTTACTTGTCCTTAGGACAAAATACACATGAAAACGTGTTGCCCTTGACACCAAACAACAAGTCCTGGGTGTCAGGCTATAGGAATTCGACATCCCATACATAGGAAACCCTGTGGGTTATGCACAGTATCTTGAAAGTAACTTTAGCTTAATGGAAAGTCACAGCAGTTTCCTTGAAGCAGACACTGGGTCAAACTTTCAATCTAGTGACTTAACACTATCGTTTTGAATTCACTAGCACAGTAGTCTCACCACAACCTTAAGGACAGTTCTTTAACCCCTTGGCTGCTAAGTGTGTAACGATTAAATCTTCAGGCTCCGTGCTTGTGTGCTGAGGACATAACCATTAAGCAAGGGCCGCTCACCTAGGGACGTTTGGCCATGTTTCGGCCTCCCCAAGGACTGGTTTGGTCATATTATTGGGGGTATTAGGTCAGGTTGTTTTTTGGCAATCATTACAGAGACTGATCTTTTGGGGAAGGGTGTCTCCCATTGAGATCCCCTACCAATCCAGGCCCCCTCCCCTTCAGGTGTGGCTCCCCTCAGATCCCGGAGCATTCAACCACAAAAATGTGAGCAGTTTTAGACAAATTGAGGTTTGCAAGGGATTCTGGGTCAAAAAAACTGGTAAAAGCCATGCAAGTGGCCACATCCTGGATTACCTGGGTGTCTAGCTTTCAGAAATTTCAGTTTTGCTACGTTTCCTTTGGTGCTGGCTGAACTAGAACCCAAAATCCACAGCTAGGCACACTGCAAAAAAAAGGACCGTTTCTTTATGATTTGATGTGTCCACATTGCGTTTTGGTTCGTTTTCTATCGTGGGCACTAGGTCTACCCACACAAGTGAGGTACCATTTTTATCGGGAGACTTTGGGGAATACAGAATGGTAGAACAAGTATTACCAATTGTCTTTCTATGTATTTCTACACCTTCCAAATGTAAGATAGTGTGTAACACACATTTTGAAAAATGCCCTTCAATTCACATGCTAGTACAGGTACCCACAAATTCAGAGATTCGAAAATAACCACAGCTTCTAAACTCCATACCTTGTTCTAATTTCGGAAATACATTGGTTTCCTTGATACCCATTTTACACTCCTTATATTTTACCAAATGAATTGCTGTATACCCGGTACACAATGAAAAACTATTTCAAGGTGCAACTCAGGGTTTGGCTCTTGGTATCTGGTGCTCTAGCTGAACCTACAATCCCTATATATTCCCACAACCAGAAGAGTCCAGCGGACGTAACTGTATATTGCAAAATAAATGGCATTTTTTCAACTCAAATGACCCCTTGCTGAATTCAGAATTTGGTATCCATCATAGGTTTCGCTCCCATAAGTACCTCTAACTGCACGCAGGTTGCAAGCACGAAAAAGAGGCCATCGAACGGCATGTCCAGAAGAGTGGCCTGGACATCGGCCGAAAAGTTGGTGGACCTCAACCAGGCGTGGCGTCAAACCGCCACCGTCGTTGCCATCTCCCTGCACAGTGAGTCCGTGGTATCCAGCCCACACCGGATGGAATATCGCGCTGCATCTCGACCATCCGCAAAGGCTTGGGTGAGTTTTGCCCGGACCTCCTCTGGACATTGTGGCAGCACGTCCGCGACCGTGTCCCACAGGGTATGGGTGTAGCTGCCCAAAAGGCATGCGGTATTGACTGACAGCAGTCCCAAACTCAGGGACGAGAACACCTTCCCGAATTGTTCATACCTCTTGGATTCCCGATCGGGCGGAGACGCCCGGAATGCGGTCTGGGAAGTGGAGGCCTGGATTACCAGGCTCTCGGGGGTGTGATGGGTGGACAAAAAGCAAGGGACGCCAAGGGCCGGGCGGTAGCATCTGGCCACGTTCCTATCCACAGCCAGACCTGTGGCGGGCTTGGACCAAGTGCCCACAAGAACGTCACACATGGCCTCATTAAACAGCAGCAGAGGCTCAGTGGAGCTTGCCTGCGGTTTAAGGACCTCAGTGAGGAGGTTAGTCCTCACAGCCGCGACGGGGAGCTCAAGGTGTTAGGCCTTGGGCGCCCGCGTCAACACTACACTGTAAGCAGCCCCCTCCTCCGTAGCCACGGTGGGAGGAGAGACAAATCCAGTGTCTGGCAAAACGTCAAGTCCACTGGCCTCCCCAAGCTCATATGTCCAGTCCTGTTGAGACTGGCACTCCTGTGCCAGAGGGTCCACAGACCCCTCCCAATCACCCTCGACACCCATCTCCTGCAGTTCAGGGTCAACAGATGGGGCGGGTTCGTGGAAATAGAAATCTCCAGACGTCGAAAGCGGGACACAGCGGTGCCGGAACGAGGGTAGGATCGGGGACGGCGTCCATAGTAGGCGCTGGGGGCGACACCCGCAGGGCCGGCGCCGTTGAGGTCGTGAGGTCGACTGGCGACGACCCGGATCCGGAAGCGGATCCAGTGAGGGCCTGCGGCGCCGGGACCGAAGTCGCCGGCGGCGCTGGGGCCGAAGCACCCGACGGCGTCGGAGCCGAAGCACCCGACCCGCCAGGCCCTTCAGCCGGGGCCGTTGGGCCCGGAGGCGCCACAGAACCCGGCTGAGGAGGGAGGGACCTCATGGCCATGAGGTATCGCTCGACTTCCTCTGGCGTCGCATCATATCCAGGGACCCGAAGGTGTGGGGCAGGCGGCGACGTCCGCGACTCCGTCGGAGCCGCGTGAGTGGTGTCACCTGAAACCCCGGCCGCATCGCGCGAGCGTCGAGGTGGGTCGGAGGAACGATGATGCCTCTCCGACCTCTCATGCCTGTTACCTGAGGACTTGGATCCTGACGACCGATGTCCACTCCCGGAGCTGCGAGGGCTCCGACCCCGCGACCAGTCCCTCGACCTCCTGTGGGACCGGGACCTGGAGCGGCGCTGGGCCGACTGCCGGAGCTCAAGTCGCTTGCGGGACCGCTCCCGCCTAGCTTTAGACGTCAGGGCCCGGCAGTCTGAGCAGGTGCGGTCGTCGTGGTCGAGGCCTAAACACTTGACACCGGCGATGGGGGGTCGGTAAACGACATCAGTCGGTCGCACTTGGCACAGGGTTTAAACCCGGGCATCCCTACCGGCCCCGTCGAGTCGAAGACTAGAGTAGAGAAATTATCAAAAAGATCAAAAAGTTTAGTAAAAAAATGACTTAAGGGGTAGAGATTCTCCGGATCTGCGCTAGCTGGCGCGGAAAAAAGAACTGACATCAGTGCGCGGGGGCAGCGTCCAAGTACTCCGACGACGTCATTCCGGCGATAACGACGGCAACAACGGACGACGCCTGCCGGCACGCAGGGGGCATTGCTACGCAAAATTTTCCAGATCCAGTCTGACGCCTGGGGATATTCTAAGGTAAGGAATGTATCACTAACGTGTCTCTTTCAGCTCAATCGCGACTCGTGAGCCACCACTGCAACTACTGCAACTGTCGCCCTCCGAGATCTGGACGTGATCCGCCAGGCTGCCCTGATGCTGTGCCCACTGGAACTTCAGGTCCCACTGCAGAGCCAACATACGCCACCTTGCATGTGTCACCAGCAGGATGGAGAAGGCCATCAGGCCCAGAAGCCGGAGGGTCATCCGGACAAACCCGGGATAGAGGCTGAAAGAGCAGAATCATAGCCTGAATATCCCAGACTCGCTGCTCGGGAGAATAAACCCGAAACCGAGTCGTATCCAGAACTGCTTCTATGAAGGGGAGCTTCTGAGAGGGACTCTGGTGCAACTTCGGCACGTTGATGGAAAACCCCAGCAAATGCAGGAGGTCGGCCGTAGTCTGGAGCCCTCAACAGCCAGTCATCGAGGTAGGGGAAGACTGACACCCCTGACCTGCGCAGATGAGCTGCGACCACCGCCATCACCTTCATGAACACCCGATGTGCACTGGTGAGGCCGAAGGGGAGCACGGCAAACTGAAAATGCTCCCGGCCTACCGTGAACCATAGTTAGCCCCGGTGGGATGGCAGGACGGGGATGTGAAAATAGGCGTCCTGCAAGTCCAACGCCATCATCCAGTCTCCAGGGCAGCCAGGACCTGAGCCAGAGTTAGCATCTTGAACTTCTCCTTCCGGAGGATGCGATTTACGTCCCGGAGGTCCAAGATTGGGCATAGGCCCCCCTTGTCCTTCTTGGGGACCAGGAAGTAGTGGGAACAACAATCACTGCCAACTTCCTGACCGGGAACGCGCTTGATGGCCCCCTTGGCCAAAACGTCCGTGACATCCTGACTGAGCAGAGCCAAATGATCCCCCGACATGCGACTGTACCGAGGTGGCATGGCCGGAGGGGAGGACAGAAAGGGGAGCAGGTAACCATGGCAGATTATCTGCAGCACCCACTTGTCCATGGTAATCTCGTGCCAGTGGTGGAGGTGGTAGCGGACCCTGCCACCCACCGGCGTGGGGTGCTCTCTGAAGCTCGGATTAGGAAGGTTTAGAGGTGGAAGCAGCAGGGGTGGAGGTAGACTGATCCACTCGCTGGTTAAAAGACCCGCCCCTGCGGAAGCCACGTCCTTGGCCACGCTGGGGCTGGTTCTGCACAGGCTTGGTGGAGGAGCATGCTTGGGTGGCCCGACCCTGGCCACGAAAGGAACGAAACCCAGATGTGGCAGGGCTCTTCGTGGAAAGACGGAAAGACGTGGATGTGGTCTTTAACTCATGGGCATTGTCAGCCTTGTCACCATGGAGGCGGGAGCCATCAAACGGCATGTCCATGAGCGAGCTCTGGACACCGGGCGAAAACCCGGTAGATCGCAACCAGGCATGGCGCCGCACAACGCCAGTCGTGGAAATCGCCCTGCCTAGCGAATCAGCGGTGTCCAGACCACACCGGATGGCAAACTTCGCTGCATCCTTGCCCTCTGCAACCGCTCTGGAAAGGGCAGCCTGGACCTCTTCAGAACACTGAGGCAAGACCCCGGGTACAGACTCCCACACCGCTTGGGAGTAGCAGCCAAGCAGGCAGTGTTAACTGATCCTAACCACAACCTGCCTGAGAACAACCTCTTGCCATATTGGTCCAGCCTCTTAGAGTCCTTATCTGTGGGAAATGCACTCTGCGAAGTCGAGGCCTGAAGGACCAGGCTCTCAGGCGTGGGGTGAGTGGTTGTGAGAAAGTGCCATCTTTCATGCACTGGTATGCCCCCACTTTTTTCTGTACTGCTGCTGTGCTTTGACTGAGTGTGCCCTGGGTTCCTGCCAATCAGGTACCCAGGATCTGTGTTCCTTCCCTAAAAACTGTGTTGAAACTAAAACCCAATTGGCAACTCTGGCCACCTGTCAGCCCCTGGTAAATAGTACCTTAGGTACCCAGGGCATGGTGACCAGAGAAGACCCCTGAGGACTGCAGCACTTATTGTGCCACCCTCAGGGGCCCTGTACCCTGACACCGACACACTGCCTTTGCAGGCTGAGTGCTTACGTACAGAAATAAACAAAGAGTTGACATGGCACACATCCCTGTGTGCCATGCCCACAGAACCCACTGCCCTGGCATTCTTCAGTCACCCCTCTAGCTGGGTGCCCTATGCAAGAGGTGTGAGCACAGGTGCATCAGCCATCTACTCCTACAGTACCCAGGGCCATTCCTGGGCACTAAGTGCAGTGATGCTATTAAGAGTATATGGTGCTGGGAGGTTGTCATTATGAACTCCATAGCGCCATAATGGCCACACTGAAGACTGACAAGTTTGGTACCAAACTTCTCAGCACATTAAACCCGCACTGATGCCAGTGTGGGATTTACTGGAAAATGCACCAGAGGGCATCTTGGAGATGCCCCTTGAAAACTTGACCTACAATCCACGTCTGGGCTGAGTGGCTGCAGAGGCTGCCACACAGAAGACATGTTGCTGGACCCCTGGGTGGAGAGCCCCCCGCTCTCCTGGGCCTGCAACAATGCACATCCTGGGCTAGGTCTCCTCTCCCAGGATGGGCAGGGGGGAAGCTAAAAAGGCATGCCGCCTCTGTGAGCTTCTCCAGACCATTTGCTGTACCCAGCAATTGGCCCCCACCAGTCCTAACCCCCACTCTGGCGGTAAGACTGGCGGGGAAAACTACGTCAGGAAGGGGGGTGCCAGCCTGTGCCAACCCCACCCCTCAGGTGGGGGAGACGAGGTGAAGCTCAACCCCGGGCTCCGGCCATCCTGAAGATGGGGAGCCCTGCCCAATCACAGCTAGGATCCTGCCCCCCTCCCACAGGAGAGGAGCAGGCTAGGGGGGTGTACCCACCCCAGGGTCCCTGCCCTTGCCCTACCTGTAACGCCCCTAAATTCAGTATTTAGGCGCTCCCTGAACCTTCCTTCCTCAGATCCCAATACCAAAAGAAGAAAGAAGATCGAGTAGAAGGTCCGCCGCGCAGCTGCTCTCAACAGGACAACAACTGACTTGGCCCCAGCCTTACCGGCATGTCGATCACGAAACCTGCTCCTGGCTAAATCCCGGCGACTCCTGCGGACAGCAACCTTGGGACATCTAGAGGACCTGCCTGCCTTGACCCTCTTAAAGACTGGGACATCAGCAGAGGCTCTGCTGCAACAACCCCCCTGGTGCCAGCCAGGAAGCTCCGAACCAGCCCACTCTGTTCCCGCCGAGCCCGGCCCGTGCAAGAGTGATCCAACACCACGAGGACGCCCCCCCCAGCGACTGGGACCCAAAGTCCAGTGCCCAAAGACCCTCCTCAACGAACCAGACGACGCCTGCAGACTCAGAACCAGGCCCCCCCAACCGCGACCAGCTGAGGGTAAACTTTTCCGACACACAAAGACACCCCTGCACCCGGTGCCCTGCAGCCCCCTGTGCCTCCCTTTGGGGTACCTACCTGTGTTCCGAGACCCCAACTTCTCTCTCGACGTGCTGGTCACCCCTGGAGAGTCTCTGCCCCCGAGCCTGCAGCCTTTGTTCCCTTTTTACCTTTTCCATTGGATAACACTGAGCGCCCGACGGCTCAAAAGCACCCTGCACCCAGCCGCCTGAGTACCACTTCCTGTGCCACCTTTGTCCTATCCTGCTTCCCCCTTTGCCCTGAGCAAGTGACCAGGAGCCCAGCTCCCACAGCCACGTGGCCTGCTAGCCAGCAGCCACCAACTGGAACTGTCCCCCATTGGATAACATTGAGCTTAACTACCTCTGCACCCGGCCGCCCCTGTGCCGCTGAGGGTGAACCAACGGTACCTACCTAACCCTGGGGAACCCATGAGTTTAAGCCCCGAACCACAACTTCACCAGTCCAGTACTCACCAGGAAACCGGTAACTCACTTACCTGCCATTGAATAACATTGACTGGTTTGACTCGAAAAATCTTCAAAGTGTCTACTTTTGAAAACTTGAAATATTCCTATAAAATCATCCGAATTCCGAAATACTCACCTGTGACCAGGGGAGGAGCCAGTAATGTACCTTGTAGCCAAGTGCTGAACCGAAAAAGTAATCCCTAGCGGGTTTACTAGTAACTTGTATTTTCTCCATAGGATTCCATTGTATGCTTTTCTATGAAATTACTTCAAAGTGTCTACTTTTGAAAACTAGAAATATTCTTTAAAAACCATACGAAATACTGAAACGTAATTACTTACCTGTTTTAAGTGGAGACCCCAGTGCTGAGCCCAGTACTGGATTACAAAAGTAACGAGAACGTACTTTACCTGCAACCTGAATTTTCTCCCATTGGATAACATTGCCAGATTTCTGTTGAAAACTTTCAAAGTGTGAACTCTTAAAACAGCTTTTTATTCCTGAAAAATCACTGCAATACCTAAAACGTTTTTGCTAAACTGTTTTCAGCTTAGACCCCAGGACTGACCCTCGGAGCCAGTCCTGGAACTACTAAAGTAATCTACAAAGTAATCAACTGTGTTTATACAAGAAAATCCATTGAACTCCATGCTAAATTGTATGTAGAATTGTGTTGCCTACTGCAACCCCTGTACCTATTGTGTTAGGTGAGTATTTTGCAGAAAGGCAATAAACTTTGTAGAGACCTCTCATATTGAGAAGAGGATATTTTGATACCTGTTGGTTCTAGAAAGAAAACTACTGTATCTGTGATATAAAAACAATTGGCCTGGAGTTCAGTCTTTGAGTGTGTGAAACCTTTTGCTGACAGTGTGTACAACAAATGCTTAACACTGTCCTCTGGTACTGCCTTACTGCTCGACCAAGCTACGACTTTAGAGAGTAAGGTCACACCTGGCTTTAACCTCCGTTATACCTCTGGGGTTTGTGGACTATACACACTACCTTATTCTGGTCCAGTATATATAGAGCCACTTTCTCACAGTGGTCAAGAAGGCAGGATCACCAGGCACTGGGCGATGACACCTAGCAACGTTCTTACCCACTGGCGCTCCCGAAGCCGGCTGCAACTTCCGGCGCCACACTCGCAAGGCCATCGGCGCCATGGCTAGACAGTCCCGACAATCCCAGGAGTATTGGTCGGTCTCCAGGCAGTAGAGGCAGACATCATGGGGTCCGCCACCGACCTATTACGGCGGCACGACCCACAGGACTTTAAGCCGGGCATCCCTACGTGCACCAGCAAACAAATAGGAGACAAAAAGTGGCCTAAAATGACCGAGGTATGTGCTCAATCCGGATCTGCGCTTTTGGCACGGAAAAAGAACTGAGGTCAGCGCGCATGGGTGGCGCCCAAGGACTCTGTGACGTTATCTCGGCGCCTATGACGCCAGTGACGGACGCGGAGCCGCAGGACACCACCTACTGGCGCGCAGAGTTACTGCTAAGCAGAAAAACTTTCTGAATCCAGTCTGACTCCAGGGGATATTCAAAGGAAGGGGATATTCTAAGGTAAGGAATCTATCACTAACGTGTGTCTTTCAGATTTGTACTGTTTAACAAAAAAGATTTTATTTACCTTTTTTTTTTTCAAGAAATGTCTTAGAGTAGTATCCAGGTGTACTACTCTGAATAAGTAAAGTAATCCAAAAGTAACTTACCTGTAAGCTTACTGAAAATCACATTCAAGGTATGTGTACTGTATTCTGAAAAGCGTTGCATTATCAGTAACAGTTTACAGGTCGGTGTAGTTTTGCAGCTTGAAGACTTTCTGGATTCACTATGCTGTGCATTATTCCACCGTCTAGTGGTTGGGTCCGGAATTGTAGTCTTTTTTTTTCCTGGTCCAGGTGGGCGTCGACATACCACCATTTGGTGTCCTTTGGGACGTGGAAGTGCTCGCTCCCGGAGGCTCCAACCTTCGGATTCTTTTTTCTTGTGTTACTTTAAAAGATTAAAAGGAGAAACAAAAGTATTTCTCCAGTTTTAATTCCTTTCCTCCCTTCTCATCTTTCTGGCGGAGGAGGGTGGGTTAGTTAGTGAATCCAGAAAGTCTTCAAGCTGCAAAACTACACAGACAGGTAAGACACTGTTTTGCAGCATGAATCTTTCTGGATTCACTATGCTGTGCATAGACTTTGTAGCGGTTTGTCTTTATTGTGGTGGCTGGGTGGAAGATGAGCTCTGGTTACCGAATATGTGTTGTAGACCTATCCCACTTGCGCTTCTATGTTCATTTGGATATCTACACATTAGTGCTTAGTGAACGTGTGCACTGAAGACCATGTTGCAGCTTGGCAAATGTCTTGAATTGGTGTGTTAGCTAGAAACGTAATTATTACTCCTTTCTTCCTTGTTGAGTGTGCATGAGCTGCTCCTTGTAACAGTTGTCCTGCTCGTTTTTTGGCAGAGTTGTATAGTTTGTGCAATCCACCGTGCAATGGTATTTTTGGTAACTGTCTGTCCCAAAAAGCTGCTGGCAAAGGAAACCAAGTACTGCTTTGTCTTTCTGTACTCCTTGTCCTTTCATTATAGTGCATTACTGCCCTCCTGGCATCCAGTGTGTGTAGCACCCTTTCTGTGCTTGTGGCTGGTTCTTGGAAAAAACTAGGTATTGGGATTGTTTGATAGATGTGGAACCGAGACACCACCTTTGGCATGAAGTGTAGGTCTGTTTCTCGTCACAATCCTATCGTGTATTTGCAGGTAGGGCTCTAGAAGTGTTGGCGCTTGTAATTCACTTACTCTTCGTAGTGACATGATAGCCACCAAGCAGGCTGTCTTTAGCGTGAGCATGTGCAGCGTAGACTTGTGAACAGGCTCAAATGGTGCCTTCATCAATTGAGTTAGCACTACGTTGAGGTTCCATGCTGGTGCTGGCACTCTGTTTGGAGGTGCAATTCTTTTTGCTCCTTGTAGACAGCTTTTTAAATGAGGTGAAGCAACTTTTCCCCGTTTCTCCTTTCGTGTAAGCCACTATCGCCGCTAAGTGCACCCTTAGGGATGGGTAGCTTAGTTTACTTTTTAGTAGATGCGTTAAGTATCTTAGTACTGTTGACTCCTTTGTGATTCTCCTTTTGCAGTTTCTCCCTAATGCACCATTCGGAGAATCTTTTCCACTTTGCTCCGTAGCACTTTCTTGTGGTAGGTCTTCGCTTCCCTGAGCACTGCCATAGTGCTTGCTGATAGTATGAGGTGTGCAAATTCTAGGTATTCAGCAGCCATGCAGCTAGGCTGAGGCTCTCTGGCTGTGGGTGTAGCACCCTTCCGTTCTGCATAGTTAAAAAGTCCCTTCTTCTTGGGAATCTGTGTGCTGGTGCTTGCGCCATTACCAATATTTGCGAGAACCAGGAATGTCTTGCCCACTGAGGTGCTATTAGTATTAGCGACAGGTTGTTGATCCTGCATGTGCTGAGTGCCCTATGTATCAGTGGTATCGGGGGAAAAGTGTTTGCAAATGTCTTTGACCAACTTATCCATAGCACATTCCCTTGTGACCGGTGGTCTGGTTGTCTGGATGCGAAGGGTTGGCATTTTGCTGAGTTGCAAATAGGTCTATTTGCGGTGTCCCCCAATTCCGGAATACCCTTAGTATTTCTCGTTGGTTGATCTCCCATTTGTGGGATGCTGACGTCTGCCTGCTGAGTCGGTCTGCTTCCACACGGTCCTTCCCGGGGATATGTATTGCTAGTACTTTTAGTGGAATGGCCCATGTCCATATTTCCTGTGCTAGCCCTGATAGTGCTACGGCTTGTGTTACACCTTGTTTGTTGATGTAGAACATGGTGGTTGTGTTGTCAGTTTGGATCAACACCCTGTTTCTGTACACATCCTTCCGAAAGGCTCTTAAAGCTAGGAACACAGTTTTCAGCTCTAGGTAGTTGAAGTGCATGATCGCTTCCTGCTGCGACCATAAACATCTCACCTTGAGTTTGTGCTGCTGTATCCATTACTGGAATGGTCTCATGTGGAGTTGAATATTTGGGACATGGTGTATGCAAGACTCCATCATTGCCATTAGTTTGCTCCCCGTCAGAACTTGCCCCTTGCGGTATAGACTGGTTTCCTTCAGTTTTGCCAAAATCCTCCTTGTGCTGGGGAAAACTTTGCCTTTCGTATTGGTGTTGATTTCTGCCCCAAAGAATATCTTAACTTGTTACGATTCTATTGACTACTTTCCCCCAATGGATTGAAAAACCCAGTTGGATTATTGTTTGCATCACCTTCTGGATGTGTTTGCACTTGCTCTAGGAGCTTGCTTTCACGAGCCAGTCGTAGAGGTAGGGGTATACACGTACTCCCTACGTCCTTCGGTGCGCTGCTACTGTTGCTAGGCATTTTGTAAGCACCCTTGGCGCTGATTTGAGCATAAGTGCGAGCACTGAACTGGTAGTGAGTTTCTCATCATAAATCTTTGTAGGCGTTTGTGCCCTCTGTTGATAGACTTGCAAGTACACGTCCTCTAAATCTATAGTTGCCATGTAATCCCCTTCCTGTACCTGGGGAATCTGTCCTTATGAACTTGTTTAAGAACTTCAGGTCCAAGATAGGCCTTAGTGTTTAGTCTACCTTTGGTACGAGGAAGTAGTTGGAATTAACACCCTTGTTTATTTCCCTGTACGGTACTACCTCTATTGCCTCCTTGTTGAGCAGTTCATGTGCCTCTAGTAGCAAGAGTGAAGTTATTTCACAGAGTGTGACTTGTTGCTTGGTTTCTTGTTTGCAGGTTGTTTTATTATTTCTAAACAGTATCCGTTTTATATGATGTTTAGTATCCATATGCCCGTTGTGACCTTCCATTCTGGGAGTAAGTCCCTTATTCTGCCTCCTACTGGTGTAATATGTTCGGGGAACTGTTTGTCTTGTGAAACCTGTTGGACTTTATTTCTCTTTGGATGCTCCCCTTGTGATGTTATTTGGGTGGGCGTCTGCCTTTTGGCGAAGTCACTTGGAAGCGGGTAGTTGCCCTCCTCTGTGCCTGTCCTCTTCCATTTTAGCGAACTCGAAAGGTATGGCCCCGTGGCTGGTAGTGCCAGTTCTCCTGCTGCTTTTCCTGTTGCTGCGGCCCGTGGCCATTTCCCTGATAACCTTGTTGGAAGGTTTGATGCAAGGTACTTGGTTGGTTGCCTCCCCTACCATTTGGCCTTCTTGAGGGCGTACCCCTTCTCATTCCTCTGAACTGCAATTCTCCCATGGACCATGCAGTTTTGTAGTCTGAGTTGATTTAACTTTGTGAACTGTTGTTCTCCATTGAAGGGCGAGTTCAAGTTGTTCTTCTGTACCTCAGGCTTGAAGCCTGAAATCCTAAACCATGGTTGCCTTCTCGGTCACCCGATAAATACTTGGCCTGCTGGACGTCTCCGCTACGTCCAAGGCGGACTTTAAACATTTGTTTGCCATGTTTTTTCCCCTTCTCTACCAGGTGGGTTGCCCTTTGCAGGTACTGTTCCGGTAGGTGCTTCAGGAGTTTCCCTACTTCCCAGTGCTGGTATGCATGTCTATTGATTAGGGCGTTGGAGTTGGCGATGCGCCACTGGATTGTCGTACTCCGTTCTACTTTCCTCCCCGTGAGGTCCATTCTCCTACTCTCCTTGTCAGGAGGTGGTCTTGCATTTGAATGTATGCAGGGTCCTTTGAGGAGTTCTTGTACTTCTCAGTCCATGGGGTCACAGATTTACATATAGCTGGCTCCCTGGAAGCCTTTCTTCCCTGGTCCAGCACATTAGGGAGCATAGGCAGGAACTAACTTCTTGTTTGTGTGGGATAGAGTCTCCAGGAGAAAGTAAGCCTTGGGTTTCTCCTCCTCCAATTTTACGCCATATGTCTGTGCAGCGTTCTTGGCCACCATATTGTAGATCCCTAGATCGTTTGGCGGTGAAGGCCTCGAAGGGTGTGTGTCTACTCCTTCTGGCATTTCGCCGTCGAGGTCATGCCACTCTAAGTCTTGCGCCTCCGAGGACATAGAGTCCTGGTAGGTTAGCTGTTCCTCCTCGCCTTCTCCCTCTTCCTCCTGTTCTTCGACTGGTTCAGGCGTTTGGCAGTTAGTTGTCTTCGAAGCCCTTTGACCCCGGGCTATGGCGGAATGGTGTACTGACTTATTTTGTCGAAGTCCTTCTTCCGCTGCAGGATGCTCGCCATTTCGGCCTCGAGCCTCCTTTCATTCCTTTCCATCTCGGCAGCCTGTTTGGCGTCGAGGGCTTGAGCGATTCGCGGTAGTCGATGTCGAAGCAGTTGTCGACCCTTCCTTTCTCTAATCACTGACAGAATATCGACGTCAAAAATATCAGAGGCGAAATATCGAGATCAAGAATATCGACATCCTATCTACAAAAATATCGGGAAAAAAATATCGATGCCGAAAATATTGTTAATGATAACGTTCATGTTTTTAAAAAATTATGTAAAATAAAGAATTCATATCATTAAAAGAAACAGTAAAAAATTAAAATGTTTAAAAATTATAAATAATGTATATAATGTAAAAATAAATTAAATATATACTTACTAATAATTTCTAATTATTTTATTAACTTATGAAAAAAATTATTATAAATACATCTAGACACATTCAATATAAATGAAAATTAAATATATAATAAAAAATAAAAAGAATTTACTCTAATATTAATTCTATACTAATAAAAAATATTAGATAGAGATAATAAAATCACTATTCCAACTCAAAACAGTGCAACACTAAGGAAAATGTTGGATAGCGTAGGGGTAAAAATTACTAATCCCACCCCAGTGAGTGCAACAGTAGGGAAAGTGTTGGATAGCAGGAGGGTAAAAATTGGTATACCCATTCCAGGGAGTGCAACAGTAGGGAAAGTGTTGGATAGCGGACGGGTTAAATTTACATATTAAATACTTTTTGAAAAATAACATTAAAATGACCTACGAAATTAATACTAAATCCCAATAAAATTAATTACGTAAATAAAATTAGTTCACACCCTATTCCCCCATAAACATGCAACCTGCTACACTTAAAAAAGAACACAATTAATTTGCAATCTATTAATAAACATGTATTAATAAATTAAACAAAATAAAAAATAATAAATACATTATAAGAATAGTTACTTACCTGTAATCTGTGGTTCTCCAGTATTGGTGTCTTTCATAGATTCACATGCCTGAATCATTCCCCGTCGTCGGAGTGGGAGTCCCACGGTACATAAAAAAGCAATAAAATGCCATAAATATGTAGTAATACCAATAGAAATGAACCAGGAAGTAAAACAGCCAATGGTACAGTAGGCAAAAAACTTCCACATCTATGACTCTCATAGTCATTATGTATAGTCCAAACTACAGCCAATCAGGCGCCAGCACCCACCAGAATGTTCTCCCCAGAGGCTCAGGCTCTCAGATTTTCTCGCAAGGAGTGAAGGTAAACCATAATAGCCTAAAAAGCCTCTGAGGGGAGGTGGGCGGGTTGCATGTGAATCTATGAAAGACACCAATACTGGAGAACCACAGATTACAGGTAAGTAACTATTGTTCTTCTCCAGTATTAGGGGTGTCTTTCATAGATTCACATGCCTGAATCAGAGTAGCTAGCAGTACATATCTTTGCTGAACAGACGCTCATAACACCCAGCTTGTCAGTTAGTAATGCAAATAACAATGCAAAGTGAATATACACATATCGTATAAAGCATAACATAATGCAATCATGGAAATATGTGAAAACATAACATAAGAAGCGTCTGACAGCAGAAAACAAGGAGGTGGGAAACAGAGGCTCACCTTAATGAAACAGATTCCGTAGAACAGCTCGACCCACAGAAGTACCAGCCTCGCTGATGGATTCTAGACAGTAATGTCTGGTAAAGGTATGGCGACTCGCCCAAGTAGCCGCTTTGCAGATCTGCTGAAGAGGGACTCCAGCAAATAAGGCCGTAGATGAGGAGACTGCTCTTGTAGAGTGCGCTCTGGGCGCAGATGGTAAAGGTCTCCCAGCCTGTGCATGGCAAAAGGCAATGGCAGCAGATATCCATCTTGCAATAGTCTGTTTCGATACTGCCTGCCCCTTACGAATCGCACCGTAGGTAATGAACAACTGGTCAGAGGTGCGTACAGTAGACGTTCTTTGTAGATAGAATTTAAGACATCTTCTAATGTCAAGCGAGTGTAAAGCCCTTTCCGCGGGAGTTTGCGGGTCTGGAAAAAACGATTTAAGAACAACAGGTTCGTTCAGATGGAAATCCGAATGTACTTTAGGAATGTATTTGGGATTTGTGCGAAGTATGACAGAATCGCTTGTGAATTGAAGGAAAGGATGATGTACAGTGAAAGCTTGGATATCACTAACTCTCTTGGCGGATGTTAAGGCTAAAAGCAGTGACACCTTCCACGAAAGATACTTCAAGTCAGCTCTATGGATGGGCTCAAATGGGTGACGCATGAGTTGACCCAGGACCACATTCAGATGCCACAAAGGAGGTGGACGACGTACAGGAGGGAACATTCTAAAGAGGCCTTTAAAGAACTGTTGGATAATTCTTGCTGAGTACAGAGAATTGGACCCATCCTGTCGATATCTGGATATTGCAGCCAGAAATACCTTTAAAGTAGCATGGGACAGACCTGTTCGTGCCAACTGCAAGAAAAAAGGAAGAATTTCCTCAGGTTTTGCTAAAAAAGGGTGAACACCTGCTGAACGGCACCAGATACAGAAGCGTTTCCATTTCAGACTGTATGTATTGATGGTAGCGGGTGCTCTAGCTTTGGCCAACACCTCTTTACAGTCTGCCGGGATGTTCAGGTGTGCAAACTCATGGTGTTCAGGAGCCAAGCCGCTAATCTCAGCGATGCTGGGTCCGGGTGGAAGACTTGACCTTCCTGAACACTGAGCAAGTTCGGGATTGGATGTAACTGAATTGGCTTGCTCTCTGACAGTAGGAGGAGCTCTGTAAACCAATACTGGCGCGGCCATCGGGGCGCAATCAGGATCAGTCGGCAAGGTTCCTTCATCTTCCGCAGAACCTTGGGGACTAACGGAATCGGTGGGAAAGCGTACGCAAACGTCAGGGACCAATCGATGGAGAACGCATTCCCCAGAGAATTCTTGTGGGGGTGCCAGCTGGCGAAGCTCAGGCATTTGCTGTTGGTACTTGTCGCAAATAGATCCAGGTCTGGCCAACCCCACTGATGAAAGATGTGGTCCACTGTTTCCTGGTGAAGCTCCCATTCGTGGGTGGTGATCGTTGTCCTGCTGAGTGCGTCCGCAAGGACGTTTTCCGTTCCCGGAACATGCACCGCATGCAACTGTACATTGTGGTGAAGAGCCCATGTCCATAATTCCTGCGCCTCTTGAGACAGGAGAAGAGATAGAGTTCCCCCCTGTTTGTTGACGTAGTGCATACTTGTTGTGTTGTCTGTTCTTATCAACACATTGGTGTTCTGAATGATGGCACAAAACGCCTTGAGGGCAAGAAAGATGGCTCTCAGTTCCAAACGATTGATGTGCCACAGTTTCTGTTGCGCAGTCCATTTGCCGCTGATCGTGAGGCCTTGTAGATGAGCCCCCCAGCCCTCGAGGGATGCATCTGTAGTGATGGTGAGACTTGGTGTTTCTTGAAGGAACGCATGACCCTGACTCAGATGACACCTCTGTGTCCACCATAGAAGAGACTCCTTCATGAGTGGTGTGATTTGAATGAGGTCCTCGAAAGTGCCTGAAACCTGTTGCCACTGTAAGGTTAGTTCCTCCTGAAGCGGCCTCATTTGAATTCGGCAATTTGGAAGTAATGGAATACAAGCCGATGCCATCCCTAGAAAGGATTTGTATAGTCGGACAGAAACTGACTTTCTTTGCATGAGATCTTGTGCTAGCCGACTTATTTTCATTTGTCTCTCCTTGGAGACGAAAGCTTTGCATTTGTGAGTGTCCAACATCGCTCCTAAGAATGCTATTCTTTGAGACGATTGCATTTGGGATTTGGTGAAATTTATGGTCAGGCCTAGAGATTGAAACGGGTGCAGACACTGTTGAAGGTGACGTTGAACGGTTCCATGTGAATTGGCCTTTATAAGGCAATCGTCCAGATATGGGAAAATTTGTATTCCCTCCAGCCGGAGGTGCGCAGCTACTGGAGCTAAAACTTTCGTAAAAACTCTTGGAGCTGACCGTAGTCCAAAAGGAAGGACTTTGAACTGGTAGTCCCTGCCAGCCACCCTGAAGCGAAGGAATTTCCTGTGGCGAGGTAGGATGGGGATGTGGAAATATGCATCCTGGAGGTCTAGGGTGACCATGCAATCTCCTGCTGTTAGAAGATGCAAAATTTCTTGAAGAGATAGCATCCGGAATGTCAATTTCCTTAGATATTTGTTTAAGGCGCGAAGATCGAGGATCGGGCGCCACTCCCCGTTCTTCTTTCTGATCAGGAAGAACCTGGAGTAAAATCCTAGTCCTCTCATCCTCTGAGGAACGCTCTCGATCGCTCCTTTTTGTATCATTTTGATTTGGGTAAGCAGCTCCTTCAGGTGAGCTGGAGGCGGGCCTTTTGGCGGTACATTTGGGGGGAATTTTTCGAATTCTAGGGCATGGCCCCTGGCCACAATATCCAGGACCCATTTGTCCGTTGTTATCGACTGCCAATTGGAGTAAAATTTGGATATTCTTCCGCCAAGTCTTTTGAGAGGGTGGAAAGACGGTGGTGGCAGGTGAAAAGTTTCATTGTCGCTTGTCCTTGCCGCGGTAGGTAGCCTTACCCCTGTTTGGGGTGTATTGAGATCTTTTCTGCCCATAAGACTGGTAGCGCTGAGTTTGGTAGCGCTGATTACCCTGACGGTATGAGGATTGTTGATGTTGTTGCTGGTATCCACCTCTATTGAAGGACGTTCCTCGTCCTCTCGCTCCTCGAAAGGGCGGCTTGTGGAATTGTAGAGTGCCTAAGGATCTGGCTGTTTTTGTATCCTTTTTGATGGTCTGTAAAGCCTCCTCTACCTTGGGGCCGAATAAATATTCGCCATCAAATGGCATGTCTAGAACTCGGTTTTGGACTTCTTGTCTGAAAGCAGTGGAACGTAACCACCCCTGTCTACGCAGAACCGCAGCTCCTGCTAATTGACGAAATCCTGTAGATGCAACATCAACAGCTGAATCGATTATCTCTTCAGAGGTCCTTTGACCTTCTTGGAGAATTTGGAGTGCCTCAGCCTTGGATGGCTCAGGGAGGAGATCGATAAATGGTGAGATGTCAGACCACATTTGACGGTCGTACCGACCTAAGATGGCTAATGCGTTGGCAGCACGGACAGTCGTTGCAGCCATGGTGGAAACTCGTTTTCCGATTGAGTCTAGGCGTCTGCCATCTCTATCCGGCGGCGCCGTAACTGCAGAGGACGGATTTCTGGCTCTTTTCTGAGCCGCCTGGACAATTACAGAGTCAAGTTTTGCCTGTCCAAGAAGACATGCAGGCGTTTAGTCTGGAGCTTTATATTTCTTATCAATTCTTGGCAAGACTGGAGGAATGGAAGCCGGCGTTGACATCACCTTAACACCTTCCTTCAAGATGAATTCCACGATGGGTATTGTCCTAATTTGTCGTCTGGGCTGATCCTTAAAATTGTAAAGGAAACATTCTTGTTGCGTATTGCTCCATCTTCATATGAAAACGTGCGGTTGCACGCTCCATCAACAAGTGAAAGTTCGCTACATCCACCGGAGGGGAGGCCGACGCAGTCTGAGGAGATGTTGAAGGAGATTGTACCTGATAGTCCTCCCACTCCGATAAATCATCCACTTCTCCTTCTTCCCGCTGGTCGTCATCTTCCGAGGATTGCGGGTCCTCTTCGTGAGCAGGTTGTGGGTGTGAAGGTGGACACACCGGTGGGAGCTCGGGTGGAGGCGTTTCCGAAGTTGGAGTTGCCTGTCCAGAACCTGCCAATTCCGATGGTGGGAACCTCCGATAGTAATCGTCCAGCATAAATTGTAAGTTGGATATTAAATCCAAAGGCACTTGAGCAACAGGGGTACTGACAGGCAATGATACTTCAACAGGAGAGTGAGAATCATATTCTTCATCTTGAAGTTTAATATGTAACTCCGATGGACTAGTGGCTTGCCCAAAAGTATTCTGGACCATCTCATTGTCACTGTCAGAATCCAGAAGTTGGTCTGGCACATCAGAGGACACCTTGTGAGGTGAAATACGAAGGGGTGAAAGCCTCATTGCAGTGTTGCGCAGTTGTTCTGCTGCTTGCCGTGGTGTTAAAAACACCGTCGACGGAGACCACACTTGTAGTGCCGTGCATGAGGACAACTGCGGCGTCGTCGGAGGGTTAACTCCCGATGGTTTTGTCGTCGACGGATCACCTCTCGTCGACGGGACACTTTTCGCCAACGGAATATTCGTCGACGACGGGACACCCTTCGTCGTCGACGGGACACCCTTCGTCGTCGACGGGACACCCTTCGTCGTCGACGGGACACCCTTCGTCGTCGACGGGACACCCTTCGTCGTCGACGGGACACCCTTCGTCGACGACGGGACACCCTTCGTCGACGACGGGACACCCTTCGTCGACGACGGGACACCCTTCGTCGACGGGACACCCTTCGTCGACGGGACACCCTTCGTCAACGGTGTTATTTTCGTCGACGGCGTAGAGCCTGACGACGAGCTCGTCGACGGAGCCTTCTTCGTCGGCAGTAAAGCCTTTAGAGGTGTCGACGACGAGGCGTCGACGACGGACGTCGACGAAACAGGCCTCACAGAAACAAAAACCATTGTTGGAGAGGCCGTAGACGATGACATAACCATACCAGGTTTAGGAGATGAAAATGTTACCGTAGATGTCACTGAAGTCGTAGTTCTCGTCGACGAGGAAGCTGAAGAGGACATCACAGGAGGCGGAGATGAAGTCCGTGGTAAAATCCTCTCAGAAGATAGGGGAAACTTGAGGTTTTTCCCCTTTTTGGAAGCAGAAGCGCCTTCCATGCCCTTGGATGTGGGGACAGCCTGAGAAGTAGAAGGCTGATCCAGTCCTTTAGCAGGTGGTTGTTTTTTAGGCAGTTTAGCCTTGGGAGATGACATTCCCTCAGGCGCAGGCCTCTTCCTGGAGGCTGAAGTAGAACCAGAGGTGACACTTCCTACCTCAGAAACCGGATTAGAAGAATCCTTTAGCCTCTTCAACCACAGAAGTAAACGACCCTCTCTATCCCTGAGAGTCTTTTGAGGCATGGTTCTGCAGATCTTACAGTCAGAGGCCTGGTGATCTGGGTAGAGACAATAGATACACTTTTTATGTGGATCCTTTTCAAAAAGCCGAAGCTTACCACAGCAGTCACAGGCTCTAAAGAGAGATTTCTTTGAAGACATCCTGAAGTGAAGACACAAATGACGTTAGAAGTAAGAAACTGAGCAGAGCTCAGGGAGACTCCCTTCACACGACGTGCGGTAGAAAATCTGAGAGCCTGAGCCTCTGGGGAGAACATTCTGGTGGGTGCTGGCGCCTGATTGGCTGTAGTTTGGACTATACATAATGACTATGAGAGTCATAGATGTGGAAGTTTTTTGCCTACTGTACCATTGGCTGTTTTACTTCCTGGTTCATTTCTATTGGTATTACTACATATTTATGGCATTTTATTGCTTTTTTATGTACCGTGGGACTCCCACTCCGACGACGGGGAATGATTCAGGCATGTGAATCTATGAAAGACACCCCTAATACTGGAGAATTATAATTTATTCAATTCATAAAAATGAACTACCAATTAATAGATTAACCATTTAACAATAAATAGAAAAATATTAATTTTTTTAATTATTAATTTACTTCCCACCCTATTCCCCTATAAAACCACAACCCGCTACACATAAAAATGAACATAATCAAATTATCTATTAATCACATAAAAATCAATGACCAATTATTAAATACATGAACTAATAAATTAATGATAAATTAATATAATTTAAATTAAAAATGACCAATTAATGAATAAATTAATGAATAAAAAAATAGTAATTAAATTAAAATTAAATTACTTCCCACCCTATTCCCTTATAAACCAGACCCTCCAGGATTTCCCGATTTGCAAAATAATGGCGAAATCGGCAGTTTTGTAAAAATGACGCAATTTCTTTTAATGAGGTTGACAAAGGGCTTTTCACCTCGCAATTCCCGGAGCAAATCTAAGAATTTACTCAATATTGGTAACAACTGGAAAACTTTCAAGAGCACCAGAAATTAAATACAGGACGCGGATCACTAAAAAAGAACTTGCCACAACACAATCCCAAGAGGTGTAAGGGAACTGAAACAAAAAGGGATACACAACAAACGTGAGGGGTTGAAATGTCGGTGAGCATACTGAGGGCAGGTGAAGAATGCAAATACAACACCTGTGCCAGGCATATTCCTCATTCTCTTGATCCCCTATATGCTTACTGTCTAAAAGAACCCAGAAGTATTCCTCTCTCCTGCTTCGTTTGTCCTGGAAGCAGTTTCAGACTTTAATTAATCGTCGCGCTGTGACGATTCACGGAAGAAAGGAGTATACTAGCCCCCCCCCCCCCCCCCTGGAAACGCTCGAAATAAAAGAAAACAAATTCCTATCATTGGAGTTTCTTCCTACTTCTTTAATGATCAACCTACTGGAAAAGAGGATATGCCACAGTACAAATGTGATTTTGGTGTTTGATCTGAACAGACTCAGCGCAGCCTGACAGTCCTGAAGTTATTTACAAGCACACTCTTTAATTTCTATCTTGAGTTGGCCGGCGCTGCATACTTTGCCCTGAAACACACAAAGCTATCTGTTCACAAACTAACCACGCGGCATGACGATCCTTTTACTCGCCTCACTCTCCTTTACCTAAAATGGCGGGGAACATTTACCGGAGTCATAAATCGCCTCCACTGCCCACCAGATGACCATGCAGCTGCATACCAACGTGGTCACAGGTCACCAAAACAGAGATAAGTCTCCCTCCTCGCCTCCAAGCAGCATGGAATCTAATCTCTCCCCTCCCCACCTAACACAGAGGACGGACTAAGTCGACCTGCCCCTGAAAGGGAAACTATCTCTCTAAGACTCATCAAAAATAGAGAAAGGACTAATTCTGGCTCCCTATATGCTATCCTGGTGGCCATCTTTGAACAGCTCACCACTGGGGGGGGCCATCTTAGACTAGTCATTTTCACCTATTGCCCTACCATTACCACTTAGGCTTACAACCCCGCAACCGCACAAACTCAATCTCATGTACTCCCCCCCCCCCCCCCCCCTCTTCTACCCTCTTCTACCTACGCCTCTTCCACCATGGAACGCATAGGCGAGCATACCTACAAAATCATCTACCCACCCGAGCTCTCCAAGAAAAACGCCAAACGCTACAAACACAACTTCCTGAAGGCTCACCCTGAAACCCCGTGTGTGGACACCTACTTTTCGCTAATCAATGGAGCCATGAACAGAGACATCTTTTACACTCTACGTAGAGCACAATGGAGGAAAGCGTTCCTCTCCATTCTCACTATCCACACCACCAGTAAATCCGCCCATGGCCTAACGCTGTCTACCACCCCATCCCAGGTTTTCCCAGGCTGAGCCACAATCACCATCTACAACAATGGGACCATTCTATTCCAAGCCACTGATAGGAACCTTGACCAACTCTGCAATCTATTCCCTACCTTCTTAGAACACATCGCCAATCGGAGGGCCTCCACTCCACACACTTCAAGTTGCTTAACACCCCCCAACTCCAATCCTCAATCTTTCCTGCCTTGCCCATTGCAACAGCGGAATGACATACATCTCTCCCATCCCCCCAGTGTTATAGTTAGTCACACACATGACGTAACCCCCCACACCCCTCACTCACTGACGTAGACCATTCCCCCTCATACATCCCTCAGACCCCCACCCACCCTTCCCCCCCACCCCACACCTCCTACGAGTCTCGTTGAACGCACCACCGCCCGGAGCATATCTCCCCCCCCCCTGCGACAGATCTCTTCCCCACTCTATCCCCCCCCACCCTCACTCCCCACTCCCCCACAACACCAACTAATCCAATAGACCACGCCTCCTCCCATACACCAACATCTCCCCCTCTCTCCCCTCCCATACTCAGCCCCCACTACCTTATTACCACCCCCATTGTCTTCAGCCTTCACTCGTCCCTCAACTCTCCAGCGCCGCCTCCCACCGATGACCCAACCTCTACCTCCCACCCTCCCCCTACCGCACCCAATACCCTCGCCCATAATTTCTCTCATCGAACCCCACCCACTTTTACCGCAGAACCCTCCACGAACGCCAGCATACCCCTGCCCTCCGCCCCAAATTCGCTCTCCAGCTCCCCTCTCAATCAATCGCCCATGGCCCTCAGCTCAAACACTAGCCCAAATCCACCTCTGGACTTGATTCTATCCACCCTCCTAAAAGTCAAAGACGAGCTCCACAACATCAAAGAATTTCTATACAAACCTTCCAGACAACACCGACCTACAACGACTTCCTCCGTATTCAACAAACGCCACACTCTCCCCACAGGCCCTCGCATTCAACTCTCCCCGCATTGGCCCACTATCCCCGCCCGCAACAACACTCACCGCCCCCGGCATGCCCTTAACACACTGTCAGACCATGACTTATACACCCTCCTTCGTTCTTTTGGCCCAGGTCCTATAAAAAACACATAACCCCCACACACCTCCCCATACCCACAATCCTCACAAATCCCCTTAGACACCCAACTCTAAGTAACAGAAGCTCCGTTCCTAACAATCTCAGAAAAGTCCCCCTATCTCTAGAACACTCAACCACCCTTTTCACCCCCAGACTCAAATGCATCCTACTCAACTGCAGATCGGCCCAGAGACACCCCTCCGACATTGCAGATCTCGTCACCTCAATGGATCTTGACCTAACCATTCTGACTGAAACGTGGCTAACTGAAGCCTCTACGCCTTTTATGGACATACTAGTTCCCCCTAACTACCACATCATCAGACTCGATAGGACCGGCAAGACGGGCGGGGGAATCGCATGCATTTTTAGGAGCAATCTCTCCGTTACTAAAGTCACCGCCCCCTCCCTCACTTCCTGTGAACTCTTCAGCCTCGATATCCTCAGCGAGGGCAAACCAGTATGTGCCTTCAGGGGTGGGGAATTTGTATCGCCCGACGCCCTGGACATGAGGATTCTTCTTGCGGACAAGAAGTTTTATTATCTACTTAGTCCTCCGGACAAGTAGACATTCTCATTAACCCTTGTGCACATAATATAATCACAACACCGTTATTATCTGAAATCCTAGTAAATGCGCCTCTTCATAGGTAATTACGGTAACCAAGCTAAGCCTGGTACAGCTTGTGCTCACCGTCAATCCGAGAAGCAGAGACTTCACACTGCAAGTATGCCAGTGAGCGATGCCGGCTCCCATATTAGTCATGCTTCCGGGTGCTAAAAGTTGCTGCCTGTGTGCTCTTGGTGAAATCTTATGGTGCAGAGCGGATACCCCTGCAGTGGTAAAGGCAAGCATGTACGGGTCAGGGAAGGTGAATGTCATGCGTTACGAGTCCTTAAGTGTGGACAGGAATGCTGTGTATGCAAATTTGCCGAAAGAGTATGACGTCAGAGGAGCCCTGCGAGCTGAAGGGAAGCTGAACAAAGAGGATGTGAGGACCCTGGACGCACTAAATTCCATAAAAGGTCACGGATGTAAGATGTACTTGTATGATAAAACACACACAGATGCCTTGATGCTTAAAGGTTCCTGATGTCAGCTTCGAGTGAAATAACACCACAGAGCCTGAAAAGTGAAAACTAGTAATGCAGGAAGTATTTGATGCATGTGTACAGCGTTCCAAAGTTCCTGATTCAAGGAACTGCTGCGACTTTCCTCTATTTACTTTGCAGAAAGATGACATGCTACCATTTCTAGACATTTATTTTGTCATTATCAAAAGAAAAGCCTTTTCTGTCCAGGGGAATAGATCTATTCATTTGGGTAGTAGGCTCTGAAGACTGAAAATAACGGGCTTGTTCGCAATATATGGTGGAGATAAGAGATGGGGCACCAGTCAGGTCACAGACCTGCAGATAAGACTGACACTTATTTGCGTGGGATAGTTGAGGAACACTAGGAGAACTCCTGTCACACGGCAGTCTGGGCCAGAAAAAACAGGAGATTACAATAAGGAGCACAAGATGCCCCTCATCACTTCACCTGCCCTGCTGGCATAACGATGAGCCGATAGTAAGCAACGCAAATGTAACTTAATATGTGAAATCCTCAACGTGGATTCGACCATACATGCTCATATTCTGAGAGTATAAAGAGGTTGATTTAAAACAAATTAAAAAAAGATCGTGGGACTGCTAAAATAAAACGGTTTTAAACCAGGAATCTCCTGTGGATCTTGTCTGTTGGCATCCATGGCCCCAACAGTTACCAGTTGCGTCCAGCTTGGCTCATACGGAGCAGCAGGGACAAAGTGATGTGTGGGAGGATGGGGGCCTCCAACTCAGGCAGCTAGCGATTAACAATGTCATGGTTGATAAACATGACATGCCTATTGTACGTCAGGAGCTCCTAGGCCACGAGGCACTTACTGAAAGTGCAAAAAACTCAACTAGTGGGAACCAAGTTCCAACTAAGAGGCAGGCAGCAAGCAACGGTGTGGGAAACGGGGAGTGTTTCAAAATGCTCAAGGCTTCTTTTACTACATTCTCTCAAAGGCATTTATTTCCGAATGGCAGTGGTACTGACACTGTACAATTCCTTCCTTTCTTCACTGGGAGCATGCTGGTGTTGTTAGGTGCACCCATTGTTTCCCCCAAAGCTGCCCATTCCTCCTTCTCCCTCCTAACGTCTCTGCATTTTGTTCCCGTTCAAGTAACCCAACTGATCAGCTGCTACAATTTGTGTTTCACCTTTTCTCTAAATAGATCCTTTACTTAATGCCATACCATAATCACAAATGCCCGCCTCAGGCTGTTCTCTAATGCCCCCATATCTGCTTTGAACCATTCAGTTGCTTTTGCCCAGCCTCTCTTCCTCCATTCACTCACTGAACCTTTAGCACCACATTCCACAGAGCTATATCCCACCGGTTCACAAGTCCTCTCCTATTAGCCAGTACTTCTTGTTGATATTATTGTGCTTCACACTTCACTTGTGCTCTTTGCAAGGTATATTAAAACAGACTTTACCACTATTTAATAGGATGCTATTCAGTGACCTTAGAAGGATAGATGTCGGAGACTGCCCTGCCAGGGTTTCTAAAATTCTCTTTCAGCTTGAGCCCAAAACTAAGAGAACATGTAAAGTGTCATCGGTCCTCCTTCTGTTTGAGTATAATCATGGCTGGATGCCACCTGGATCCCAACACCTAAATACCAAAGTAATGAGGAAACAAAGGTACACAGCTTGTTATCACTTACTTAAAAGAAGCTACGATTTGGAGGCCTTTTTTTTTATTTTCTGCAACTTCTATATGTAACACCTATGTACTGTAAAAATGTCACATGTGTCAGTGCGTGTGAGTATTTACAGGAATAACAATTTAAATAGCAATTCCTATTTTTTTTATTCAATACTTTCAAAACGCTACTCATCCCACTGTAGGTTGTCAGAGCACTTTACATATCTCACACATTATACACGGACTATTAATCATACAAATGTGTAGTGTAAATCAATGTACATGATGCATAAGACAAATAAGGTTTTAAGGTGTAGGAGTCAAAAACAGTATTTACTGATAGGAATTTATAGGACAAGATTGTATAGCTGGTAGAAAAAAAAAGTTGGGTTTTAAAATATAACAGTGCTTGGGATAGTCCATTATTTATGTTCAAAAAAACTTTAGCAGCCTTGTAATAACAGATTAAGAACAAACAAGGTTCTAAACCCATGCCTTGCAGTTTACATGCAGGTGCTTGATGCTGGTTCATAGCTCACTATGCTATATTAGAAAAAATGCAAATTATGAACTGCAAGTAATAAAACAGTGGCCCACTTCCCTGGCTACATAACATAATAATCTGTAATCTGCATGTGACCTGATGTGCTTTGCAGAATACATATTAACACTGTGCTACTTCATGTGTCAAAACTGTAACTAAACAAAACACAGATCTCCCCAGCAAGTTCTTTAAGCACCAGAGTTTCATTAATGTTTTATTATTATTCCCTGAGATTTACTAGGCACACAGAGCTCGCTGCAGCACATGCTTGGACCCCATTAAATATTTAAAGTTGAGATGTTGCACCCAATCAAGCAAGAACAGATTTTCTGTCATGTTTCCCCTTGGTGCCAATTTTTTTGAGACATTAAAAAAAGGTACATACAAGTTGACCCCTTTACAGGACTCCGCCCCGTGTGACTTCATCCTCTTTTTGTTGCCCACTTTGATCCCCCAATTTAGGGGTTCCCAAAGTAAAGTTTTTCCAATCCCAGAACTGCTCAATACCATACAAGTTAAGAGCAGGGAGTTTTGGCTCACAAAGACATCTTGCTTTTCTGACTTCCTCTTCTATTAACTACCTTTCCCCACTGGATCACAAGCAAAAACTTTTGTAGCTCTCTTTGTCCTCCAGGCTACATGTCTGCTGTTCATCTGGCTAATATTATTTTATTTAGGGTTTGTTTTCACAGCGCTGTTAATCACCAGAGGTGATTTCCGAGTGCTTATCTGACCTATGTCCTCTGGTACTTCTCCTTTTGATCTTGACAAAGCTCTTCTTCTTTTAACAAAGTTTCCACTTTATTTGTACCACTGTTGACTTTTACTATACCTATTCCTCTGCTTCTGCATGCCATCCTTCCCATATTTCGGATTTATTTAAAAGGCTTAATAATCTTCTTCTGTTTTTAGAACTATAAATGATGGAACTATAAATATTGTTTACGTAATAGTACTCACTTTGATAGTCTTAAATGGAAGGAAAGCAAAAGTTGTATTGCCAGAATCTGAACTCATAGTGTGCAGACCACAGCAGTTGTCTGGAGTAAATCTTAGCCCACTGAGCTATCTAGCCAATTTGCTGATTCTGTTTGAACAACTCTGGTTTCTTTCTTTGTGCGGTCATCCCGTCACCTGCTATCCCTCTGTCCTGACATTATCTGACCTATTTACTGGACTAAATGGTTTGGCTGCCTTTATATTTCTCTTACCAGCCTCCTTCCCCTACAACATCCTCTGGTGCTTCTGCCCTTGAATTCACTAATTTTTTCTCCAGAACCTGTGTGCCTTTTCCTAGTACTAGATCCCTTCTGTCTTAATTCTCCCTCAATGTAATCATTGGATCTTGCTGCAGGCCTCTCCAGGTAACCCTATCCTAATACCTGGCCAGCCCCGTCTCTTGAACACTGCCTGGTGATTCTTTCAATAATTCACAGCTCGGGTGTCTGTTTTATCCACCTCAATCCAGCCTGGCCCCATGAGATCTGCCTCAGTGCCATCTGTGAGTCTCATGACATTCCCTTCATTGATTCAGGTATTATGCTATTGAAATATCCACTTCGAGCTATACTGCCCAGGCTACCCAATTTTGACTCCTTCCCCCATGGCCAGTCATTTTGCTCCTCGCCACTCCCGTCTATTGTCCTTACTGCACAATTCGAAAACGGATACATTTGCTTTGCCATAACTGCGTTACCATCAATGCACTGGTCACAGAACGTGTCTAAATGTCAATGCATCGACCTGTGCTGCTTTTTACATGTCTTTACTACTAGGGGTACTGTGGTAGCAGTTGGCAGGGCTGCTGGAAGGCAGGAAGCAAAGTGGACTTGATATGGTAAAGGTGTTGCTCAGAGCCCTTAGATGAGTACAGATCGCAGAGGGGGGTAAAGAAGGCTGAACAGCCTGTGATGAGCGAAGGCAAGGTAGCAGCAGTAGGTAAGAGAGGTGTTGGAAGGGATGAAGCCTATGGTGAAACTGGAAGGTGAATAAAACCTCTTCTGAGAGGGAGGAGAACCTGCAGTAAAATGTTCAAGGGGTACAGAGCCCGTGATGAGGGAGTGGCGAGGTCATGGGATGATTAGTGAGAGAAGTATTCACTCCAATGTATTTAGTTTGAAGGCATATGTGTAGTAAGGGAGTGGTGTACTTTAACATTAAGTGTGTGAAGCCCTTGTTGTGAGCAAAGAGAACGGACGGATGAGGAACCCTATGATGAAGAAGTGGAATTGGTATGGGCCCTAAGGCAAGTTAGTTGAAAGCAAATGTTTTACTGCTGACAGCAAGAAAACAGCGTTGAAGGTAATACTTTATAATAAGAGAGTTTGCAAGAGCAAAGAGGCAGATGTGGTCAAGTTTACTTTAGGTTTTATAGTTCACTAGTAATCAGACCTTGCTAGTACGCATAGCTTTTACTTTTATAGAGTACGTGGGACAAGTGGGTTTCTTTACAGGGCTAGAAGATTATTGTATCTCTTTGTCCCTTGGACAAGTACAGTTTTTAAAAAATTCCACACCCCTGGCCTTACATCTCATCTATCACCCACCTGGGGACAACGTCATCTTCACCCAACAACTCATGGACACGATCACATCCAACGCTGGTCGGCAGATAACTCAAATCTACCTGGGTGACTTTAATCTCCACTGGAATGACCAGAAAGACGAAGTGGTGAACAGTCTCAAAACCTTCCTTAATGCGCTTGACCTCACCCAAATATGCAACAGCCCAACACACGATAAACGCTCGATACTCGACCTCATCATCGCCAAAGAGGACTCTACCCAACTGGGGGCAATCCAACCTTGTGACTGGTCAGACCATCACATCATCACCTTCTTCATCAATGAAAAAGTCAAACCTACCCCGGCTCAACCCACCAAATCCAAGATCTGGAAAAGGGACATGAAGAATCTTAACCCGAACTCCCTTCCTCCCCACACCTACAGGCTCCTCCTTCCCACTGATGGCACCTCGGATGTTCAAACACTGACTGACCTCTATCTCGACAATATGAACTCAATAATCAATGAAGCCGCCCCATTACAACTAAAGAGTCTCCACCAAGAATTCGAATCCTTGGTATGACGGCAGACTCCATGAACACAGGTGTGCTACGCGATTGGCAGAGCGCACTTGGAGAGCTAACCCCTCATCACTGCATCGCAAAACGCTCAAGAACAAGAGAAATGCCTACTTTAGGAAAATCAAGCGTGCGAAATCTGACTTTTTTAGCCTCCAGCTGGATCAAGCGAAAAACCGACCAAGAAAATTGTTTGAATTAGTCAAAACTCAAACAAAGCCGCAACCCTTACAATCAAATAACACAACAAGTGATATCCCACATAGTGAGGACTTCTCTGCTTTCTTCAAGCTAAAGACCGACAACATAAGAATTGACCTCCTCAATGATGTAAGCCGAAACCCTAGTTACATCAGAATGTCTAACACTCAGCCTAAAAATAGCGCTTCATGGACGACCTTCGACATCTACTCCGAAGAAGCAATACACAAACTGCTCGGCACCTTGAAGCCCTCTAACCACCTCACAGACCCCCTACCTGCTAATGCTGTAAAATACTTCACCCCCATGCTCCTCCCACTCTGGACATAAATCATTAACAGCTCCCTTCAACAAGGTCTAATCCCTGACTCCCTCAAGGTAGGGCAAGTCACGCCCATACTCAAGAAACCTACAGCTGACCCGTCTGACCTAAACAATTACCGCCCTATCACCAATATCCCCACCTTGGCCAAACTGCTGGAAAAATGTGTACAACTCCAACTAACAAAACACATTGACCAGTTTGACCTACTCAACCCTCATCAATCAGGTTTTCGAGCGAAACATAGCACGGAAACGGCCATGACGCACATAATTGATGACGCCCTCCAAATTCTTGATCGCAATGACTCATGCCTCCTCATCCTTCTCGACCTCTCATCAGCATTTGACACGGTCAAACATGAGAACCTACTGGAGCTGCTAAACACTAGAATGGGTTTATCCGGGACTGTTCTCAAATGGTTCTCTTCCTTCCTACATAACCGGTCTCAGATGTTCAAGATCAACAATGTGCTATCCTCGCCTGTGCCAGTAGACCTAGGCGTTCCGCAAGGTTCCTCCCTTTCACCCACACTATTCAACCTCATCCTGGAACCACTTGCCACCTTGCTCCAGGCATCCAATGTACACTTCCATATGTAGGCCGATGACACTCAACTCTACCTAAAGGTACAATCCCCGGAGGATATCAAACTCCTGAACTACACACTCAGAAACACCCAATCATGGTTGGCCGACAATCACCTCAAACTAAATGCTCTGAAAACTGAGTTCATGCTGATTTCACCCCCTGCGAAAACTACCACCACCCAAATCTGGCTCAATCACCTAACAGCATTCAATGTCCGACCCACCATCGTGGATTCTGTGAAATCCTTAGGCATCACACTTGATGCCAAGCTCAACATGCAACAGCACATTAGTAAAGCAACGAAAGGAGCTAATTTCCAAATCAACACATTGAGGAAACTTAAACACTTCCTCCCAGTCAAAGATTTCCAAACTGCTGTACAAGCCCTAGTCATCCCCCGCATAGACTATGGAATTGTGGCCCTTAGCGGACTCCCTCTAGCATCAACTGCACCTTCAAGAGCCTCCTTGAACGCTGCCGCAAGACTCATTACTGGCTCAAGAAAACACTCTCATATTTCCCCTGACCTGAAATCCCTGAAATGGCTGCCCTTTGAAGCCAGAATACAGCTGAAAATTGCGGTTATGACACTCGGCCGTACACCACAAGGCACCCAACTACCTCACTCAAAAGGTGACTATCAGGAGGCGCGAGATCCAATAGAAGTACAAAGAATTTACTCTTGAAACCTCGCAGATTCCAGAAGGAAAACACTTACAAACGCTCCTTCTCAGGAATGGCACCCAGGATCTGGAATGCACTCCCTCCTGAAACCAGGCGTATCTCCTCCACTGCCTACTTCAAGAAAGAGGTGAAAGCCATCCTTATGGCTAAGTTCATCTGAACTCTTTTTTTGTTGTTCTGAGACTTTGCACCGCTTTTGTATCTTTGGCTATCTGATTGTCTAATGATATCATATTCTCATTGGATTGCGATCCTATTATGCTATTCTCTCACTACCTACTACTATATTGTACGAGTCAGCTTGTTGAAACTTGATATCCCTACCCCGTGTTTTTGTTTCTCTTAGAAATTGGTATAAGCCGTCCCTATAGCCTAAGCTCTCTAGATCCCTATTGTAGTTGGATCAAAGACTCCGCACCGTCTTATATTATCGTTTATCTGACTATTTACTGGTATTTTATCAGCCCATAATTGCTATCCGATCATGCTATTGAATATGATACTTTACCCAATATGTTGTTTTGCCCTCCCCCCCTGTTTTTGTCAAGCGCTCTGATATCTGTAAAGATCTTGTTCGCGCTATATAAAACTCTGAATAAATAAATAAATAAATAGACCCACTAGGCCGCTAATGGGAGGTACACGCTTCCACAGATAGCAAAACTTTTACATGTGGGGTGACGAAAATACAGGCTAACACCACATGGTGTCTTGTAACATTCTTTCCAAGTCCCTGACCATTTGGACACACAGATGCATCAAAGTTCAGATCTATCCAGCTTTCCAGCATGGTCTGTTTAACCCTGTGGAAGGAGCATCACAACATTTGCGCTTTAGAAACTTGTTTGTGGCTACTTTGAATTTGACTTTTTAGAACAACAATTGTCCCAGGCATGAGTAAATAAAGCAGCAAGATAAACACAGACAAAATCAGTTCTGTATTAAATGACTTGTCCAGCCGGACAGAGGTCTAATTTTACTTCAACAATAATGCAAACAGGATTTCCTTCAACAATTCCACGTTGTGGGGCACAAGCCTGTACCCCAATTTAAGTACAACCACCTTAGTACATCAATAGTTGTCAGAAAAGGGCTTTTAGGCAAAAAGCTTTGGCTGTTCTTACAATAACAATTTTAGAACAAGAAATACTTAATGCACCTTTACATCAACAAAGTATAAATTATAGCCATTGTATAAGGTACATGAAATGGTCGACGGCGTTTCGATCCCAATTTTAAATCAAAGGGGTCATCATCAGGACATTTGGTGATTGCCTAATTGATTTAAAGCCTCTAAACCTAAAGAAGAAAGAAATGAGGAAGGAAAATAAGGCATCAATTAACAGGACTACAAAAATTCGTTTCAGAACGTGGTGAGAAGTGAGGATGTGGTGCTAATTAAAAACAGGCAAGTGAATTCCCTGACTGTTGGAAACGGTGTGACCCACCATCAAGGAGTCCATATACCCTGGTATTAAGGTAAGGCAGAGACATGGGGGACTATAAACCTGCATACCGAAGGGCAGAATGACGACGTGGCTAGATGTGATACCCTTGTGTGAGAATCTACCGACGTGAGCAGGCGCGGTAACCAGCATTCCAGTGATGTCGGATTGTGTAGGCGTAACGATAACTCGCGGTGGTAGGGGGAGGTAGTATGCTAGCTGTAGGGCTTGGCGCAAGTGGTATATACACATGCGTGAGTATTTAAAAAAAGGTAAAAAACGATAAAAACGGCGCAGTGCAAGTGGCCTTACCAGCCAATTTTGTGGCTACAAATTACGGCGTCCAGTGGTTATCTGGGGAGAAACCAAGGACTAGGTCAGAATAACATAGGGTCAGACTGCGAGTGGTGAGGGACCGCTAAGGAGAGATCGGCTTACCACTTTAGAAAATCCACTGCATGGCGTCGGGAGTCCGATCGCGTTCAGAGCGGGGAAAGCCTAAGAGGGAGAGGAGGAATGGATCAAGGAATAGAGTGCAAAGTCTCGAGTGCCTTTCGAGGTCCGAGGGGAATCAAACTTACCGGGTCAGTCTGGCAGTGCTCCCGCTCGATAATACGATCTCCCGGTGAGGCCAGTGTGCTGTACTTTAAGGGAACAAGCACCTGATTGGTTCTAGTCAAAAGTGTAGAAACCGACGAGGTCAATTCAAGAATGCGGAAATTCGGGGATAAGCGACGGCCATCTTAGAATAGGCATTTAGGCATATGGATGACGTGAGTGACATGCATTTAAAATTGTGCAGGAAGTGAGGTGAGACAGGGTAGGGACGTGAATTATACTTATAAAGCATCGAGTAGCCTAGGTTACACAACATTCAGGTTGCAGTAAACTGATATTTTAGTGACTCAGGAGAAAAACTGTACAATTATATCAAACTGGTCCAGTCTTCCTGGAGATTAAGACCAGAATTCAAACTCCCCGTTTTCAGGATCCATTTCAACTCTTCCCGTTTCAGAAGTCTGCTGAGGTCGCCGCCTCACGGGAGGAGGATTACTTGGTTAATCACAGTCCAGCGGATATCATTTTCGTTATGTCCTCTGTCAGAGAAATGTTCTACTAGAGGGGCATTCGCTGTTTTACATCGTATCCTGCTCCGGTGCTGTGATATCCGAAGTTTTATCTTTTGTGTTGTCTGTCCCACATAGATCATATTGCACGGACACATGATTGCATAGATGACATTACAGCTGTTACAGTTTGTGAAAGTTTTACGTTCAACTTTTACATCCTCCGCATTTGTAGTGTCCCCTAACTGGAGGTAGAGACAAGTGATCTTCTAGGGTGGTGGTAGAAGATCACTGGTCTCTACCTCCAGTTAGGGGACACTACAAATGCGGATCGTGTGTTGTTTGTGACTTATGCATTGATGGAAAAGAGTTTATTTTTGAGGATGTAAAAGTTGAACGTAAAACTTTCACAAACTGTAACAGCTGTAATGGCTCAACCAAGACTGGTGTTTCTGGTGCAGGCTTCTTGCGCTTTAGGGGAATTGTGAATGACTCCAAGGGCTTCGATGCTGTAATCTTCCTCTTGTAAAGCGTAAGCTTTCCGGTGTCGGCATCGATGAAATGCTCCGACTGCTCCTCCAAAGAGTGTTGTCAATGCTTCAGACTCCCAGCCGGGTGAATTGGCGTCGACAATACCGAGTCGTTGGGCACCGACCGCGGTGCAAAGGCCTTCGGCGCCACCTTAGGCGGTAACGTGAAGAGGATGGGCGTCGAAGTTTTTTGCGTCAGGACAGCTGGCGTCGGGGCTGAAGGTGTTTTCGGTTCCGACGCAGAAGCCTTGTCTTAAATTCGCTTGAGGGAGTCGGAGACCTGCTTCGTAAAGGAAGCGGATGGTTTTGTCGACCCGACCGATGACCTGGGTCCGCCCACAGGGGCAGACCCGAGCGTCGATGCCTTCTGTTTCTCCGATCGAGGCGCAGGAGCATCCTTCACTGGTGCGCTACGATCTTTGTCCACGGCCGCAGACGTCGACGCTGACGGCTTCGGAGCGGCAGCCTTGACCTTTGGCGTCGGGATCCCAGACTTCGGCTCTGCGCCCTTGACGGCCTTGTCCGACGCAGTCACGACAGCCTTCTTGGATTTCGGCTCGACTGCCTTGCTCGATACCGATTCGACGGCCTTCTTTGAGCTTGGCTCCTTAACCACTTTTGGCACCTTGGCTGGCTCGATAGCCTTCTTTGGCTTTGAGATCTCCGAAGACGACGGCATCGATGGGGTAGCAAACTTCTTCGGTTTCGAAGGCGCCTCGGCCATCTTTGTCTTTGTCGACACCGTTGGTTTCAGTTTCGGTTTCGACAATGGCGGCTCCGCTGAAGTGTCCGTAGCCGGGCCGGAAGGCGGGGCCGTGGATTTTGGTGTAAGGTCTTGGGTAAGGCCATGTGGCGATCCCTCGACCTGAGCCTTTGTAAGAGTACGAACGGGGTATAGCTCTTCCTCCGAGCTATCTTCCATGGCCCCCATAGGCCTCGTCATCGTCCCCTACCTCGTCGACGACTTCCTCCACGTCTTGGCCTTCGGCGTCCGCTTCATAGTCGGACTCGACGACCACCGATGGAGGTGAAATCTGCAGTTGAACCTCTTGCTCGTCCGCTTCTGCGTCGACGAAGATGTCCACCGGTGCAGGAGCCGATCGCCGGGCCTCGAGTCGCGCCACGCGCCGAAGCTTGATCGTTTTCTTAGAACGAAACCTGGAACAGGCCATACAATTGGCCTCGTCGTGGTCCGGCGACAGGCATTTGTTGCAGACTGGGTGGACATCGATGTGTGGGTACTTGGATCCACACACGGGACACTTCTTGAACGGACTCCGTTCCATGCCGTCGAAAGTCTTGCTGCGTCGACTGGGCCTCAATCCCCGAAGAGTCACACGACCCCCCGGATATCCGACTCGAAGAGTTGGAAGACGTCGGGCACCGAACGCAAACAATACCGCCGGTTAGAAGGCCTTTTGGCCTCGAAAGTAGTTTTATATCGATTCCGAACATGAGTTCACGAAATCACATCCGAACCCAATGGCGGAAAAAAACAATCTAAGGATGGAGTCGATGCCCATGCGCACTGTAGTCCAGGGGAGGAGCCACCTATCTCGTGATGCTTCGAAGACTCTTCCAGGACAACAATGTAAAATCATCCGGACCCAACACTAGGCGGCGATCTATGCTATAGATATGAATTCAGCAGCCCACATGCCTCGAACCATTTGTTATAAAACAAGGAAAAAGATGAAAAGAAGGAAAGATAGATTACAGGATCCCCTCCCAGTATCCTTGGGGTTGATAATTCTTGATGAGCATTTGAGTGCCCCTTCACAAATGCCTGTAAACCCTAGCATATTTTTAGCCCATTTATTTCAAAATTGGCCTTTAAAATGTACACTGTGGCCCCATTTTAGGTCTCGCCTACGACAGTGCATGTGCATAGGACCATTTTAGCTGAATGGGTAAGTCTTCCTCGATTTTTGTTTAGTGCCTCAGGTACAGGTCTTGCAGTAATTAGATTGAAAAACTCTCTTTCCCTCCATCCACGAAAATGCTATATGCTGTAAGAACATGCATACTGTCATTATCATTAACACCTACTGATTTTGGTAAATTATTCTAAAGCCTGAGACTGTTTGACACCGATGTAGCCCATAACTGGAGCGGATACTGAGAGTAACAGATTAGCCGGCGGGAGAATGAGATCACCCACAATTGCTGAAAACTTAAAATAAGTTCTCATTCATGTTTGCTCTCTGGATCGTCCTCTTTTCTCAGAAATAGGGGTGAAAGTGCCAGGTCAAAAAGCAAGAGCAATGTTTCAGACTTTTGATCTCTGAACTACAGACCATGTCTATAAGACGTGATACCTATTTTGAGCAAAACATACCTGAAGCTGAAAGCTCAAGTCGCATAAGATAAAAAAACTAACTTGAAATGATACCACAATCAAGATTTTTTTTAAATTGTACATCATGATGGTGGCACTAGAACCTTGGTATAATGTGGAAGCAAGACAAAGTAGGCGTTTCGCATTGTTTTATATACTCCGTACTTTTTCAGTTTTGATTAATTGGGTTTTTCTGAAAAGTAATAGGCATGATTTGAAAAATCTGTAATGCGAACCTAGGAAAAGTTGTTAGTAACCAGACTAAAAAACAGCTGCATCTTCCTGACATTGTTGATCTCAACCAATCCGTGGCAATGCACCGCCACCAACGACCATCCTGTGCCCTATGGGGCTTGATGAAGGTGTCATGCCTCATAGATCCAGGAGCCAGTGGTGCCCGGACAGGGGTGCGTAAAGGGGCAGTAAAACATTCCAGGTAGAAATAGGGCCCAGTCTCACGAGGTTAGGATTAGAGCTGTGCTTCCTTAGAGTTGCAGGGACTTTAAGCATGCCAATTTGAATCAATGGAAACTGTTTTTGCAGAGTATTACGCTTTTAAAGGTGAAAAAGAATGATTTTGAGTAAAATAAAGTGCCGTAATAATGCCTCAAAATATCAATTTTTGTGCCGCGAAATTTAGCAAATTTATGACGCAATAAACTGGGGGGTCTGATAAACCCACAACCTGCTCCGATACTAAAACGCAAAATTTACTTAAAAAAATAACTCCTTTCTAAACAATTATATATATATATATATATACATACATACATACATAATTAAAATACATTACAAAAAATGTTAAACATACATATAAAATACAGACTAAAATACATAACACCAATATAATTCGATATTATTAACTTTTTTGATTATGATATTACTTCGATATTACCAACTTCGATATTAAAAAAACGCTATTACTTACCTTAAGGTCGATATTCTGGTAGACAATATTCTGGACATCGATATTCTGTCCCTACGATATTATAAACTAGATATAATTGTAGGTCGATATTAAAAATTCGATATTTTGACTGCTCACCCCTTTTGCAGCTTCGAGGAGTCCTACCTTCGACAACCTTGGTTTTTCATGGGTCTACGCTGTCCGGGAGTCCTTTTCTAAGGATCCGCTGGGCTCTTTGTTCTTGGGTGCAGTTACTTTAGTCAAGTGTTTCGACTTCACTGTTCCCTTCGAGGACTGGGTCTCACTTTTTCGAGTGTCGGTCGAGTGTTTGGGGGATGTCATTTCTTACCTCCTTCGACTTTTTCTTATGGACTTAGACGACCGTGCAGACCTCTGGTCCTTCTGCGATGTTGTCCTCCTCTCCACTGGAGAGGCCCAAGTCTTGGAGCGATGGAGGTGGTCCCTGCATGGTGTGGTGTGATTCGCCCTTCTCTGGCTCTTACCCGGAGGGTCTTGGGTGTGAACACAGAGCACCCGTTGCAGCCCCGCGCTGTTGTGGTCGAGCGGCAGGCAGAGGTTGCAGACTGGATGCTGGTCCTTATGGGCTTATTTGGGGTGGCAATTGGTGCAAAACTTGAAGGGGGTTTCATCCATTCCTGCGTTCAAGGAGCCCCCTGTGTGCGCATTCTCGTGTGAACGCAGAGTTCTCTCGAAATGTTCTTCTCCTGAGTAGTGCCGGATACCTGGCCTGTAGTCTGGTGCGATGATAATACTCAATTTTGTAGATTGTTCCTGTTTTACGTTGATTCCTCTTCCAAAACTAACTCCGACAACAATCCAGATCCAACAGCGGAAAAAAGATTCTGAAGATGGCTACCAAAGGTGGGAGCTTCTGGAGGAAGCACGTCGACGTCACGAAGGACACCAAATTGTGCTAGGTCGACGCCCACCTGGACCATGAAGAAAAAAAACAATCCTGGACCCAACCACTAGATGGCGGAATAATGCTCAGCATAGTGAATCCCGAAAGATTCATGCTGCAAAACACTACTGTAATCAAATCAAAGTACATTTACAATCCAAACTGTTACAATCTGTATATTTACTACAAAGTACTTACCACTTACCTGTGCCAGGCTTGCTTGGTTCTAGGAAATAAAGTGACTAAAATAATATTTTTGATACAAAACAATTGGCCTGAAGTTCAGTCTTTGAGTGTGTTAATTTATTTGCTGACTGACTGTATAAAAAATGCTCAACACTGTACTCCGATACTGCCTTACTCTTGACCACACCAACACAAATAGAGTGAGGTGCCATCTAACTTCACCTCTGTGGTTCTACTGGACTCTGCACACTATACCTCACTTTGGGATAGTATATACAGAGCCCGCTTCCTACACCTGAAAGATGGTTATTTTAGCACCACAAACTATGTAGATGTCATTTGCGGGGGGATCTTTCTTCACAGCACGTTTTCCCATTTTCCCCAACATCAACATTTAACTGTATTTTGGTTAGTTTCTCAGTCCTTTCCATGGGAAAGGAAACTAGGAGTACCTTTAGAATCCTCGGTATTCTGGGGAAAAAAGGAAACCAATTTGGTGTGGTTACCTTGTGGATAAAAGTTATGGGGGACTAAGAGCAACTACCTCAAATGGCCAAAAAAGGCTTAGGGGGCGAGGGTATAGCTGGCAAGGGGTTAAACCAAAATGAAAAAACAAATTCTCATGTTTAGAATGCGAAACCAAGATTAGCAATAGTTTGTGTTTGGAATAAGCTGCTCGTTCAGTAACACTGCCAATTATTCAACTTTGGAAGCAGGTAGAATAAAAAAGCCAAGCTAGGGAGGCAAAATAGAATAATGAAATTAGTTTTCTGCATCCCCCAAAAAAAATAAGCTTGTTTGCATCACCACCACCCATGTACACCTGGGTAGCTGAACCAATGGATTCATCAATGAGGGATGGGTCAGTGAAAAGGACATGGTAGAGTGGCCAAGGCTTGTATGGCTCCAAGAGTGATATCTTCCAGACTCCGGCATATTCACCTACCCACCAACCCCCCCTCCCACCTAGCACCAAGAGACTGGGCGTGCACGGCTTCTTGGTTATGCCAAGAGGCTGACTTCTCCCATATAACATGGCTATGCCCCCGGATAGTAATGTACTTGTGCCGTGTGAGCTCCAAGACAGCGGTCTTGGGCTTTCCCTGCAATTATCACTCTAAGTAGCATTGAACGCTGACTGGATTAGCAACCGTGGTTGCAAAGAGACCCTGCATGCACTTGGAAACAATCATCTACACCAACCCTGACGCAATGGCGCACTGGCATGGGCTTGTGTGCTCAGCTAGAAGAACCTATTTACACTGCCATGGGTTGGTTGCCTCACTAAATTCTCTAAATATTGGGGCAAATGGTGGAACCACTATGGCTCGTCTTTGACATAGTGATCTTTAATGCAGCAGGTATATTGCATTTCCTCTTTTTTAAAGGGTGAGGGGTGATGGAAATATGATAAATGTGCACCTTAAGCACCTTTATTGTTTTGGTCTTAATTTTCCTTTTGAACGTGTTCCACGTCTAAAAGTTAAGTCTGCTTATAAAAAAAGTCTGTTCCAATTTAATTGCAATGAAACAATTACTTACCTGGAATCCTAGTTCTCTATACTAATCTTCTTGATTAGTCTTATAATTAATAATTTCACCCCTAAGTGGGTTTCCATTGCACTTCTCATGCACATATCACACTGACAGAAAAATCATTACTGTTTCATTTGACCAATAGTAGATGTAGGAAACTGGCTCTGTATATACTAAACTAAAGTAAGGCATTGTGTGCAGAGTCCAGTGGATCCCCAGAGGTATAGCAGTGGCTAAAGTAGAGAATAACTTACTCTTCTGTGGTAGTGTGGTTGAACAGTCAGGCTTATCAAGAGGGTTGTGTTAACCTCTTCCATGCGTCGGACGGCCCACGGCCGTCTGTTGCCAGGGTGGCTGTGTGCGGAGGACTGCCAGGGGCCGTCCTAACTGCGCACGCGTCAAATTCCTCAGCACCACAGGGGAATTCCTGTTGCAGCGAAGCGAAAAAGCATTTGTTGTACACACTCAGGCAAGAAATGTCACTCAAAAACTGAAGCCAGACCAATTGTTTGTATACAAAAGTTATTTTGCTGTTTTATTTCTAGAACCAAGATTTACTTAGTAGCAGTTAAGTTTAAGTCTTCACACAATTACATTTCAAAAGACAGAAAACTGGTTTGGTAGGAACATTTAGATAACTTTTGCAGTTAGAAAGACAATTGCTAAAATGTTTTTAAAAAAAATTAAAATTACTGTTAGATTACTCTTGGATTACTTGGATTACTACTCTAGATTAGCATAACACATACTCCTAACAGTCCATTAACACGTCATTTGTAAGCAGTTTAACTCCTTTACAGGCACTAAGTTATTTTTTTTGCAAACCCACTGTTAGACCTGGCATCTTTTGGCGTGTTTCCCCAGTCTTTGCTTTCTGACCTCCCTGTTTTGACTCTCTTTGTTTAGTTTCTCTGCGTACTTTCTCACTGCCGTTCAGTGTTAAAGGGCAAGTACTCCTGTTGTAAATTGCGTCAGGATTGGTGTTCCATGATTAGCATATTTGATTTACCAGTAAGTCCCTAGTGCAGTGTACTGAGAGTGCAGGGGCATGTAAATCAAAAGCTACTAGTGGGCCTGCAGCACGGACTCTGCCACCCACAGAAGTAGCCATGTAAAGGTACCTCAAAACTGACACTACTGACCTTGCGCGCCGTTTGTAAATGCTATGTCTACCTGGCAAGTGCACGCACTTGCCAGGCCCTAATCTTCCCAGTTCTCACACATAAGTCACCCAAGGATAGCCCAACATACCCATGTGGGCAGGGTGCTGTGTATTTTAAAGGTAGGACATGTACTGTTGAGTGTGGCATGTCCTGGTAGTGAATTACAGTACATTTCATGTTTCACTATGGAAAGGCTATCTATCCCATAGGATAGAAAGGGAGTTTTACTTTTAACTTCTTGTAAGCATAACCTCCCATTGGGACAAGATGTGGAACTGGAGTTAAGTATGCCTGGACAATGTAAAAAATGGGTATTTTCTTGCTGAGCAATTCTGTCTCTCTGCTGGGTTTGTGAATTGACTGAGTGACAGGGAATATTTATTTATTTATTTTAAGGTTTTGTAGAGCGCGTAGTAACCCTCGAGTATCCCAGCGCTAGAACCAGAACTCCGGGGTGGACAGAGTCGGGAGGGGTAGGGGGTTTAAGGGAAGAGAGGTCTTCAGTGCCTTCCTGAATTGGAGAAGATTAGGTTCAGTTCTCAGTCTCCGGGGAAGGTTGTTCCAGTGTTTGGCCGTGTGGACCGAGAAGCGACGTCCTCAGGTCCGGGCTTTTTTGACTCTGGGGACAGTAATGAAGTTCTCTCGGCTTGAACGGAGGGTCCTACTCGCATTGTAAGGGATGATGAGGTCCTTGAGATGGGGTGGGCCTTTGTCATGAAGCGTCTCATGGGCCAGACAAAGGGCCTTGAAGACAACCCTTTCTCGGACTGGGAGCCAGTGCAGGAGCTTCAAGGCTGGCTTTGCCGAAGATCTGGCGGGGGTATCGGTAAGTAGGCGGGCAGCGGCGTTTTGAATTTTCTGCAGGGTATTGAGTGTGGCTTCGGGGGTACCCAAGTAGATGGCGTTGCAGTAGTCAAGCCTTGCCAGAATTAGGCCCTGAATCAGCAGTTTCTTGGATGTGGCGGGAAGCAGGGGGAAGACCTTTCTGCAGGCCCTGAGGAGTCCGAAACAGATTCCTGCCGTTTTTTTGGCCTGTGACCTGAAGCTCAGGTCCTTTAAGGATGTGCATCGTCTTCAGATAGTCACGGAGAGGGGGGTTGAGGTGTGCCCTGCCTTTCCTGAATGAGTCAGGGATGGGCTGAATAAACCTGGGCTGTATTTAGAGTAGTGGGAGGAGATTTCCTTGCACCGGAATGGGCCTGGCCTGTTTTAGTCGCACAATATCCGGAATTCCGAAATTAGAAACCTAACCTATGGGGTAAAGAGAAAAAGGATTCCACAGTAATTATATGAGAACCCTCTTTCCAGAAAGAATGTTTTTTCCTAGAGTCCACTCACCCACCAGGGTTGACCCTTGGTGGCATGCTTCCTCATTGGGGTCATCTCAATCCGCTACGGATTGAGGCGTACTGTACAGTGTTTATAGAGTCCAAGGGTCTCCAGATGTTCGGCAGAGGTTAAAGTTAGATAGAACCTTACTCTCTAAAGTGGTAGCTTGGTCGAGCAGTATCAGAGGACAGTGTGAAGCATATGATGTACACAGTCAGCAAATGGTCTAACACACAAGAACTGAACTCTAGTACAATTGTTTTGCATACAAAAATACTGTTTTATTTCTAGAACCAGCAAGCCTGGTACTGGTAAGCATAAATATAATTTTCAGTAGTAAATTACTTGTATGAACACAGTTCAAAATAGCAGTGTAACTTATACTGATTTTAGTTACAGTTTTAAGAAAGCAGTTTGCAACACATTGCCGGTATAGTACATTCAATTGAATGGGCTTTTTAAGTAAAACACAGTTAATTACTTTTCAGATTACTTTTGCTAACTGGACTGGATCCTAGATTCAGCCCTGGGATATCTTCTGAGAACAGGTGAGTAAATGCGTTTTGGTTAAAGGTACTATTTTTAAAGATTATTGCATTTCAAAAGTTGACACATAGAATCACCAATGTTATACAATGGGAGGAAATTCACTTAGCAGGTAAGTTAGGTTATCAATACTTTTGCTTACTCAGTGCTGGATACCTAGATTCAGCACTGGGACATTTCCTGAAAACAGTTGTGAAAATGTGTTTTGGTTATTTGGCTGATTTTTAAGGAATATTTGTAGTTTCCTTAAGTCGACACTTACAAACTTTTTGGGAGAAAAAGTGTCAATGTTATCCTATGAGGAAGGAAAATGCTACTTACCAGTATGCATCTGTTCTTGGCATGTGGTGCTGCAGAACCACACACTATTGCATTAGATCACCATCTGGTGTTGGGCCCGGATGATTACACTTTGTTGTTGTCTAGGAAGAGTCTTTGTCTGTTGGATTACTCCTCCCTCAGATCATAGTGCGCATGGGCATCAACTCCATCTTCAGATTGTTTTCGCCATAGGGCAAATGATGGAGTTGTAGGAGTACATATAGAGATGACCATGTTTTGTGTATCTAAATAAGATAATACTGGAACAGACACAGGTAGCCGGGGAGACGGGTGGGCGTGTGTGGTTCTGCAGCCCTACATGCCAAGAACAGATGCATACTGGTAAGTAGCATTTTCCGTTCGAGGGATATGGGTTGCAGACCACACACTATTGCATAGATTGCACAGCAGTTTCTCCCTTAGCGGCGACCACCCGTGTCTGTTGCAGTAGTTTGAAATAATGTTTTTAGTACAGCCTGGCCCACACTTACTTGTTGTTTTGCCTGCACATCTACACAGTAGTGTTTTGTAAATGTGTGCGTAGTAGACCATGTAGCTGCTTTGCAGAGGCCATCTAAATGTATGTTCCCTAGGAATGCCATAGACGCCCCTAGTTTATGGGTAGAATGAGCCCTAAGGGGAATGGATAGAGTGCATTTTGCTTTTTGATAACAAATTTGAATACACTTAACAATCCATCTTGCAATGCCTGATTTTGAAATTGGATTTCCCTTATGTGGAGGAGAAAAGGAGACAAACAACGGTTTAGTTTTACGAAAAGGTTTTGTCCTATCAATGTAGTATAGTAGCGTTCTTTTCACATCTAATGTATGTAGAGCTCTTTCTGACACGGTTTGTGGCTGTGGAGAAAATACTGGCAACTCAATAGATTGATTGAGGTGGAAAGGTGCAATGACCTTTGGCAGAAACTTTGGATTTGTTTTAAGAACCACTTTATTATGATGAAGTTGTATTAATGGTTCTTGAACTGTTAATGCTTGCAACTCACTTACTCTTCTAAGGGAAGTTACAGCTACTAAAAAAGCAACTTTCCATTTAAGAAATTGTAATTCACACTTAAGTAATTGTTCGAAAGGAGGACCCATAAGTCTTGTGAGAACAACATTTAAGTTCCAAACTGGAACGGGTGGTATTCTAGGAGGAATTATCCTCCTAAGTCCTTCCATAAACGCTTTGATTGCAGGTACTCTAAACAATGACAAATGTGGTCTGTTTTGAAGATAAGCTGCTATAGCAGGAAGATGTAACCTGATTGAGGAATACGCTAAGTTTGATCTTTGCAAATGTAACAGATAGCATATAATATCTTGAATGGAAACATCTAAGGGATTGATGTTATTTGTACAATAAACAACAAACCTTTTCCACTTTGCTGCATAACATGCTCTAGTGGTAAGACGTCTTGCTTCTTTTATGACGTTCATACAATCAGTTGGTAAATATAGATATCCAAATTCTAAGACCTCAGGAGCCAAATCGCTAGATTGAGCTGCATTGGGTCTGGATGCATAATCTCTCCATGGTTCTGTGTTAGTGGATGTGGAGAGTGTTTTAGTTTGCGATGTGGTACTATTGACATCTCTAATAGCATGGTGTACCAAGGTGGTCTTGCCCACGTTGGTGCTATGAGAATCAAGGTGAGAGAATGCTGAGATGAGAGGTGGAAAAGCGTACGCAAATTTGTTTGACCAGTTCATCCATACCACATTGCCTTTGGATAATGGATGTGGGTATCTGGCGGCGAAGCTTGGACATTTGGAATTGTAGTTTGTGGCAAACAGATCTCTCTCTGGTTGACCCCACTCTTGGAAAAAAGGTTGAAGCACTTGATGATGAAGTTCCCATTCGTGTATCTGCTGTCTTTGACGACGGTGGTGATGGACGGAGCATCTGAACCAATCAAACACTCCCACCCAGTCAACAGATCTGGGTTTAATCCATCACCGTTCTTTAGCCCACTCTGCCACCCCAGGTCTTTGACGACTTAGCAGATCTGCAACTTGATTGTGAACTCCTGGTAAAATGTTCTGCTAATGGAAAAATGTTTTGAGGAATAGCCCATCTCCATATGCTCTGTGCCAGCTGTAGGGAGTGTGTACCTCCTTGTTTTTGACTAATACATTGCTGTCATATTGTCCGTCCGGACTAGTACAGCTTTGTTTGACAGGTAATGCTGAAACTATTTTAGAGCTAGAAAAATCGCTAGTAACTCCAGATGGTTTATATGGAGTAGTTTTTGTTGCATTGTCCATGTACCCTGTACTGTGTGCTTTTGTAAATGTGCTCCCCATCCTGTGAGAGATGCATCTGTGGCTAGTATTATCTGTGGAACAGGTTCTATTAACGGCCGGCCCTTGGAAAGGTTTTTGGTGTTCCACCATTGCGGATAGAGATGTCCGGTCGTCTACCACCACCAGATCTGTTATTTGTGGCTGAGCCCTATTCCACTGTCTTGCCAAGCACTCTTGAATGGGGCGCATTTGTAGAAATGCAAGATGCCATCATTCCTATTAGTTGCATAAACACTTGGGCTGGTTATGAGTGTTGTAGCTGGAATCTTTTGATAAGATCTTGCATAGTTTGCATTCTTGCTGGGTTGGGGTACGCTATTGAGTTGGAGGTATCTATTGTAGCACCTAGATACTGCTGAGACAGGGATGGTTAGAGATGGGATTTCTTTTGATTTACTGTGAATCCCAGTTTGTGTAGCAGACATATTGTTTGATGTGTGTGCTGTACACATTGGTTGTATGACTTGGATTTTATTAACCAGTCGTCCAGATATGGAAGACATGAATGTTGTCTCTCCTTAAGTGTGCTGCTACTTCTGCTAGACACTTTGTGAACACTCGAGGTGCTGTAGTTACACCGAAAGGGAGTACCTTGAATTGGTAGTGTTGACTTTCTAGAATGAACCTTAGGTACTTTCTGTGCGATTGATGTATGGGAATGTGGACGTAGGCGTCCTTGAGCTCTAATGTGGCAAGGAAGTCTCACTTCTTTAGCAACGGTAGAACCTGTTGCAGTGTGACCATATGAAAGTGGTCTGATTGTATGTACAGATTTAGGGGCCTTTAATCTAAAATAGGTCTGAGGGACCCGTCCTTTTTGGGTATGAGAAAGTATAGAGAATAAACTCCTGTGTTTTGATGTTGTTTTGGGACTGTTTCTATTGCATTCTTTTGCAGTAGAGATTCTACCTCTTGTCTTAGCAGTATAAGATGTTCTTGTGACATGGGACGCTGTCTTGGTGGTATTGTTGAAGGAGTGGAAGTGAGCTCCAGACAATAGCCTGATTGAATTATTCGTCTTACCCACCTGTCTGTGGTGATTGAGTTCCAGACAGGTAGAAACTGTTGTAACCTCCCCCAGACAGGAGTGGAATGGTCTGGGGGGATGGAAGGAAGTCACTGCTTAGGAGTAGAGGTGTTTCGATTATTGTTTCCTCTACCTCTACCCTTATTGTTTCCACTATAACCTCCTCTATAGTATCCTTTATTAGGCGAGGTTTGGTTGGGCGCTTTAAAAGAAGAGGAGGTATTGTGGGTTTGGAAACTTTTAGAGGCGCCCCTATATGATGAGCGACGAAAGGAAGGTCTATGGGCTTGTGTTTGTAAAGCTCCAATGGATTTTGCCATGTCCGTATCTTTTTTCATATCCTACAGAGGGCGAGGGCGCTGGGGCCCTACCGGGTGGACAATGCTCAGGTCTCTATATACCCGGATTACTCCCTCGAGGTGCAGAGGCAGCGCTCCACATTTCTGGCAGTCAAGAGAGCACTATGGGAGGAGGGCATCCGCTACTCGCTTCTTTTTCCTGCGCGCCTGCGGATCATGTTAGATGGTAAATCGTCTTTCTACGACTCTCCAGACGAAGTATGGGACTGGCTGGAGCTCTACAAAGCTGGGACGGATGCTCCCCCTGCAACTGACGAACAGCGAAGGAAGACGCAGAAATCCAAGCGACCCCGGAGACCCAGGAGGAGACCGCCGAAAGTTGGAACACCCTCTGTCTCTATATCCAGGGCGGTAACAGCGACGTCTGCAGCGGAGACGGGCTCCCGGGAGGGCTCGGAGGATGCAGTGTCGGAGGAGTCGAGTGCTGGTGATAAGGGGCCACTTCATGTCACGCCTGGGACAGCTGATGGCTTATTGGATGAGTGACCCTCAGGACCTGTCATGCTGGTATCGTATTTGCAGTTGGACCCTTGTTTGAGACTAGGGCGGAGGCACGTGGCTGGGGAAGGTGGTATGTTGCGGGGTGGTGGAGGGATTCCCTCCCGCTGCTGATGATTTAGTCCTTTGCGGGGACGGGGATGTGGGGCAACGGGGGCGCACTGAGGAGGGCTGGCCCGGTGGCACGGTTCGCTCACGACCTATTGGAGGTAGCGACAGGCCGCCTCCCTTTCTCACACCTACTGTGGGCCTCTGGTAGTTGCCGGAGACTGTTAAACTGAGGTTATGGACATTTGGATGGGACTCTGCTGTTTGGGGCCTGTTCTGGGGATGGGTGGGTCATGGGGTTGTTGGGTGGTGTTCTGGGGTTGGATCGGGGTGATGTCAGTGTGTCCAGACTCTTATCTATCGACAGGGCTACTATTACTTTTGTGAATGGGGACCATACCCGACCTATAATGTGTGACCTGGAATGTGAGGGGACTGAACTCCATGCTGAAGCGCCACAAGGTACATGCCTATCTTGTTCGTAGGGGGGTACAAATAGCCTTTCTACAAGAGACGCATATTGACCAACTTGAAGGGCGGGCTTTACAGCGCAGGTGGCGGGGTCAGCTGTTCCATACGAGCTACTCGGCCTTTGCGAGAGGGGTCTTGATCTGGGTGCGGGCGGGGGTCCCCTTTCAGCCAGTGCAGACGGTGCTTGACCCTGAGGGGAGGTTCGTAGCTGTACAGGGCCATTTGGACGGGAGGGATGTGACACTCTGTAGCATATACGCCCCCAATGTAGACCAAACTGCCTTCTTTGCGCGCCTCTCGGGGAAACTGGCGACAGTACTAGCCACTGCGGTCTTATTGGGGGGGGGACTTTAATTCAGTCCTTGATGTAGGGTTAGATAGGTCTCACCCTCCACTGGCGCAAGCAGCGGCGCACAGGCTAGCACAGAGTAGGCGAACGTGGCAGAGTAGCTGGGGCCTGGTTGATGCGTGGCGAACCCAACACCCGACAGAGAAAGATTTCTCGTTCTATTCCCCTCCGCACGAGCTTCATGTTCGCCTTGACAGCATTCTATGCACGCCAGATGTTCAATGCTTGGTCCGCCACAGTGAATACCTGGCCAAAACAATTTCTGACCATAACCCTTGCCTGGTAACAATCCACTGGACGCGGCAACGCCAGGCTATACCGACGTGGCGATTGAATCCGCTGGCGCTGGAGGACACTGTTTAGGACAGAGGTAGGCACTGGGGTGGAGGGCTATTTGGCGCCAACGGGGGCACAGCTTCCAGTAGGGCGCTGGAGTGGGACGCCTTTAAGGCAGTGGTTCGGGGACTCTGCATCTCAGACACGGCGGGAGTCCGGAGGACTCTCCTACGGGACCTCACGAGGAGCGAGGATCGCTTGCGCGAGGAGGGGCGCTACCACGCGACCCTGGATGCTCGCGAAGCGGTTTCGGCGGCGCCGGAGGAAGTGGCGGCGGCGACGGAGAAGTTGCGCTGCTTTGATTATAAAGAGTTCCTTGTTCGGGCCCATGCTGAGCGCGACAAAGTGGGTTCACTTCTAGCCTGGCTGGCCACTCCGGTAGCCCGCGGCACCCCGATTGTAGCTCTATCTACGCCGGAAGGGAATGAGGTTTACTCTCAGTCGGAGATCAATGGCCAGTTTTTCACATATTACGCACACCTTTATAGGAGTGCGATGCCATGTATGCCAGAAGAATTGGGTGAGTTTCTCCGGGTGGCGCAGCTCCCCCGGCTTGACCCTAAGCATGTGGCCCCACTGGGCGGAGACATCTCTGAAGGTGAAATTCGGGTGGCCATTAAACAGATGGCTCGCCGGAAGACTCCCGGTACGGATGGGCTACCGATCGAGTTTTATGCAGCTTACGCTGACATGTTGGTACCACGCTTGCTTGTCTTGATATAACAGAACTGCGGAGAGTGGACCACTAGTTCCAAGCACCAACCCCAATATCTCCAATATAATTTGTATTACTAATTTCTAAAGTACTGGCGTGCAGTTTTCAAATGCCCCCTGTCCCCAAGGGCATGTCCAAGAAAGTTGGAAATAGTCTATATTTTTTATAAATGAAAAAGCACCGCTATGAAGTTAAATGTCCAATAATTCGTCGGAGAGTATTAACTCGTTAGGCCACATTCATACAGACACTGAATGGTAAGCAATGTTGGAAAGATATATGGAATTCAATGTTCCTTTAATAGTCCATACAAACACCAGCCAACGCTATCCTTAGTTGGATTGTCACTGACGCCGGTGATCCGAGACGATACCTTTGATGTTGGTTTACTGACCACACGGGCAAATACTACTTTTGATATTATCTTTGATATTGAAAATCGAGAAAAAGAGAAACATTCTTAATTGAAGATAGAGATTCTGCACATATTGAAAAGGTTAATACCTGGCACAATATGAGATATACATGTTCTCCTAATGGAAATTGATATTTAAATGGGTCGAATATAGTGAGGAAACCCTAACCCAGGAGGATTTCGGATTAGAAACACCTAGCGTCTTGAAAATAATTTAGCCCTGAAGAAGTTCTGGTAACGGAACGAAACGCGTTGGCTGGTGTTTGTATGGACTATTAAAGGAACATTGAATTCCATATATCTTTCCAACATTGCTTACGATTCAGCGTCTGTATGAATGTGGCCTAACGAGTTAATACTCTCCGACGAATTATTGGACATTTAACTTCATAGCGGTGCTTTTTCATTTATAAAAAATACCACGCTTGCTTGTGGTATACCAAGAGGCATGGGAAACGGGGGCCCTCCCTGCAACAACCCGCGAAGCCTTGGTGATCCCCTTACTGAAGCGGGACGGCGAAGCTACCTCACGCTCGGCCTACCGACCCCTATCTATGCTCACGACGGACTATAAGATTTTGAGCAGGATTCTTGCGACGCGACTGCTGCCCCACATGCGCGCATTGGTGCATCGGGACCAGGCGGGGTTTATCCCCCAGCGCACTACCGCCACCTGTGTGCGACGACTGCTTCGGGTCATGGAGGGCTTTGTTGATGGCCTGCCGGGAGCCGCTGTTCTGTCGACTGATATTGAGAAAGCGTTTGACAGCGTCGAGTGGCCATACTTGCTTCGCGTACTGGAGACCTTCGGCCTGGGCGAGCGATATGTGAAGTGGACCTCCTTACTCTATGCTGCGGCCACGGCCCGAGTCAAGACCGGGGCCACTATTTCGGCCCCATACAGGGTAGAGCGAGGGACTAGACAGGGGTGCTCCTTGTCCCCCCTCCTATTTGCGTTAGCTATAGAGCCTCTGGCAGCTCACGCCCGTCTGGGCCATGCATATGAGGGCTTACAATTAAGAGGCGACACCCACTACATATCCCTTTACGCCGACGATTGCCTGCTGTTTTTGGCGGATGCGGACGCTGCCCTACGCGGGGCTAGACGCCTGCTGTCTGATTTTGGCCACCTCTCGGGTCTAAGGGTCAATTGGAAGAAGTCATGCCTCTTCCCGCTCGTGCCGGGAACAGACGACTCCCAACCGGAGGATGAGCTGCGGTGGGAATATCATTGCCTCCCTTATCTAGGTACGCGCATATACCGGTCACAATTGGACCTCTTGGAGGGTAACATCGAGAGAGCGATTCGGAGCCTGCGTGGCTGTATGGGGTTCTGGCGGACGCTCCCGCTGGCGGTCGCGGGGCGAGTGGCGTTACTTAAAATGGTAGCCCTGCCCCGCCTCTTATACTTATTTCGCACGCTACCGGTCTGGATCCCGGCATCTGTGTTCACCAGATTGCGATCCTTGCTCACCGAGTTCATTTGGGGTGCGGGCAGGAGGCGAGTGGCGCTGGCCACACTGATGCGCCCTAGATCGGACGGGGGACTAGCTGCCCCTGATTTCGAATGGTACTATTTGGCGGCCCAGTTACAGTGGCTTACCCGGGAAGTGGCTCTTGAATTCAGAGGCCCGGAAGGAACTGCAGGCGGATTCCTTCCAAGACATGTCATGTCCTTCATTATTCTGGCCCAGAAACTGGACCTTTCCCTACTCTCAAGCGAGGAACGGACGATCCGCAATTGCTGGCTGCGATGTCATAGGCGAGCCGGCGTCGCTCGCCCATATGCCCCAGAGATCCCACTGGGGATGTGCACTGCCTTCCCGCATGGAGGGGATTGGTCAGCACTGGCGACTTGGGAGGGCCTAGGCCTGCAAATGATCGGTGATTTGTATAAGGAGGGATCACTGCTATCATTTCAGGAGTTGCGCGACGTTTACGACCTCCCGAGGGGGGATTACCTGTTGCACGCCTCGCTGGTGGCTAGTATCCAGAACCACTGGAGGAAGGGCCTTTCTGAACCACCGACGTCTGAGAGCTGTCAGTATGTGGTTGTGGCGGCTGGTACTTACAAGGCCGTCACCTGTCTATATCGGAGGCTGTCGACAGCAACGCTGCAGCCCCTGGAAGAAGGATATTGGGCGACCGATTCCCGATACGACTTGGCCGCAGCTTTTGCGGCGGGCATGGAAAGGCACAAGAAATGCCAGGTTCCAGATGGTCCAATTTTTCTCTCTTCACCGTGCTTATCTGACACCGGTCAAGATTTCACAGTACTTTGAGGGCGCGTCTTCACTCTGCCCCAGATGTGGAGTGGAGGATGCGGATTTTGCCCATATGTTCTGGGCTTGTGTGAAGCTAACTGATTATTGGAAGGCGGTGCTGGCCTGTCTGAATGCTGTCACGGATCGGCAAATTGAAGCGGATATGGGCGTTTGCTTATTATTGTGGTTCCCTCGCACCCCCCGTACTCGCGTCACCAGCAAATTCTTTGACTTGGGCCTGATACTGGCCAAGCGGGATATCACCATGCATTGGAAGTCCAGCCGGGGCCCGAGCTACTCGCGCTGGAGATCTACACTGGAGAGGTGGGCAAAGGCAGAGAGCGCATTGCGGCTGCAACAGGCCAGGCGACTAGATAATGACAAGGTGCTGGAGACAGCCAGGGCGTGGGAGGCCCTTGTGGCCGAGCTGCAACTCCCGGAGGGTGGCCAGGACGAGGATAGTGAGGCACCAACGCCATAGGGGGCTTTGGGGGTGAGGTTCCCCGTTCCGGATACAACACACAACTGACATGAATAACGACGGAGGTTATGAGAATTTAGGTCCCCCACTGAGAAGCATCACCTACCTCCTCCTTTCAACTGCCCTGAGGGAGGGCGGGATTGTTGAGCATCGGCTGTTGAGAAAGAGGACATCGGCGCACTGACAAGGGGGGTGGGCTACAGGGAGGGACTGGTTGTGGGTTTGTTTTCATAAAAGGTGTATTTTCAGAAAAGAATTATTTTCCTGTATGCTCAAATATGAGTGCAAGCATTGAACGATTTCTTGAACTGCTCTATTCTGAAATGCCAATAAAAATTGTTTTTGCAAAAAAAAAAAAGTCAGTATCTTTTTTCATCTTTTCGAGTGCACGGTCAACTGAAGGACCAAAAAGATGTTGCTGGTAAAATGGCTGGTTTAAGATACTAGCTTGTACTGATTTAAACCCAGAGATGCGTAACCATGCATGTCTAAGGCAATAATACCCCTGTATTTATTGCCCTAGAAGCTGTGTCTGCTGTGTCTAGTGCACATCTTATGGAGGTATTTGTAATAACTTTGCCTTCCTGAATTAGATCAGAAGCCCTTGTTTTGTATTGTATATGGTGGAGAAGTGTGGCTCAATGGTTAGAGCGGCAGACCCTGATGCAGAGGACTAGCCCGGGACCAGGGTTCAATTCCCCGCCTCGGCGGGTCTTGGGCTCAAAATTCCACGGACCTGATAATTCTCGCCTCGGTGCCTATTCCAATCATGGAGTCCCACTCTGCAACTCTGGGCAATAGCTTGCTTAATCTCCACAACGGCCCACACAACGCTAAGGATGCCTGGCCTCCACCTTGGGGGTGCCCAGGAGTGGACACCTCACAGGGAAAGCCAGGATGGGTTCCACAGCGGTATTCGTACAAGCGCCTTGAGACCCTTGCGGGTGAGTAGTGCGCTACACAAGTATCAATTTAGAATTTTTTACATATTGCTCTGGCAAGTGTTGCATGAGTGACTAACTCATCATAATGAGCTCCATCACATCTTGCTAACAGAGCTTGAGTGTCAGCAATCCTCCAGACATTAGCAGCTTGTGAAATGGGACGTTTCCCTGAAGCATCTAAAAGCTTAGACTCTTTGTCAGAGGGTGGAGCATCCCCTGTTGTCTGCGAATTTGCTCTTTTTCTCGCATTTGACACTACTAGTGAGTCGAATGGTAACTGTCCTTTAATGTATGCTGGATCAGTTGGAGCCGCTTTGTACTTCTTTTCTAGTCTGGGATTAATTACCCTTGCTCTGACTGGGTCTTTAAATATTTCGGGTGCATGCCTTACCACTCCACTAAGTATTGGAAGTGTGGTTGTGGTTTTATGTGATGACAGTATTGGAAGTGTGGTTGTGGTTTTATGTGATGACATTAAAGTGTCCATTAGGAAGTCTTCTTCCATTGTATCTGTATTAGGGTCCACCCCATGGAAAGTGGCTGCTCTATGAATGAGCTGCGTAAACCCAATAGTGTTATGTGGGGGAGATGGTCTAGATGGTTATACTTAATCTTGTATGTATGTATTTATTTACTTATTAAGCGCGGCTGCCACCCAAAGGGTATCCTGGCGCTGAGACTGCGTCCGTGCTACAACCAGGTCTGTCATTACATTTTCCTTGGAAACAAGAACGTTTTCAGGTCCTTTTTAAAGGAGGGGAGATCCTGTCTGCTCCTCAGTGTCAGCGGGAGTGAGTTCCAAAGTGTAGCGGCCGCAAAGCCAAACGCCCGGCCGCCCATCCTCACTCTATTTATCCTTGGGACCGTCACTAAGAACGCAGAGGAGGATCTTAATGATCTAGTGGCGCAATACCAAGAAAAAAGGTTTTGGATCGGCGTCGGCCCCAGTCCATGCAGGGCCTTAAAAACAAGACAAGCTGCCTTGAACAATATTCTCTGCTGGACAGGTAGCCAGTGAAGATCAGCCAATGCTCCAGTGGAAGAGGCAGATCGAGGACGCGCTAGGGCCAGCTTAGCTGCCATATTTTGTATCCTCTGCAGTTTTAGGATTAGAAGTTTTGGGGCCCCCAGAAGTAGTGCATTGCAGTAATCTAACCGGCTAAGAATATAACTGCGCACTACTTCTGTTCTAGCATCTTCAGGAAGAAGTGGTAAAATCTTGCGTAGGGCCCGAAGTAGGCCCATACAAGTCGCTATGGTTCTGTTCACCGACGCATCAAGCTGCAGGTTGAATTCAAACAGAACTCCCAAATTACGGACCGACTTATAATCTTGTGGAAGATCTGGTGCATCTGGTGCATTATAATCTTCCCATGGGTCCCCTGATGGCCCAGGGATATCATCTGGGTCATTAATGTCATCTATGTGCTGCTCACTCTCTAGGTCTTGTGAGTAACTATCCTCATCATCTTCATGTTGTGGTATAATACTATGTGTACTAGATGGTGAATGTACAGGAGAAATATCTACTGGTACTGGTGAGGTTTGAGCATGCTTTTTTAGAGGAACTGGTGGTGTTTTGGGATAGTCCATCTTCCTTTTTCAGGCAATGAAGCGATATGTCAAGTCTTTGGATTAATATGAAGAGTTTTTTGCTTTGGATCAGGTTTAAAAAGCTCTTCTACTGGCAAATCTTTTTTCAGCGCAGATTTATATGGTATGGGGCCGAACTGCTTAGGTTTAACAGTGTCCATTGTCTTTGGAGCAGTTTTTGGTTCCGGTTCCGAAGATTTCTTCCTAGGATCCGTGCTCTTTGGATCCGGAGTTTTTGTTCCAGGAGTACGTTTGGACTAGTCTACCTTCAGAGCCTAAGTATATTTCGGTACTGGAACATTCTTCGGGTCCACTTTTTTCGGAACCGGGTGGTTTTTGGTTTGGTAGCTTTGGGAACCTCTTTCGGTGCCGAACTTGCTTTCGGTTCGACCACTTTCGGTACCGAAGGATGCTTTGGTGCCGGTGTTAATTTGGGCTTAAGGACCTTCTTCTTTTCGGGACCGACAGACCGACTTGAGCCAGAGTCGACTGGAGGCTTTTTTGTATTCTTTCGCTGCCGAGCCTGAAAGCGGGGCGTCGGAAGGTTTTGGTTGGTGTGCACCTGGACCTGAAGGCGGAGGTAGAACCGAAGCCTGTCCCGGTATGGTGGGGTGAACAGGGTCGACGTCTGTACTTACGACCTGTTGACCAGCTGGAAGATCTTCATCTTCGGATTGGTCCTCGACTCCAAAAGCTGAATCGTCTGCTTCGGAAGCGATATCTTGCTGTTGTTCTTCGGCGTCTACTACAATTGGAGCCTCGTCTATGATGAGCTCTGGTGTCGACGAAGATGACTGCGCCATTCTCTTCGAGCTCGACGGTCCCGGATTGTTTCCTTGGACCGGAACGAAGCGCAGGCCTCACAGTCTCGACTCTCGTGTTCGGGAGATAAGCAGAGATTGCAAACCTCATGAAGATCGGTGTGAGGGAATTTGTGTCCACACCAAGGTCACGTCTTGAAGGGTGTTCTTTCCTTGAGCAAAAGGCCCAATGGCGCAGTTGGGCCAGACGGCCCCGAACGCTGGGATCGAAAAGTAAAGTCTCTGTTTGACGCTGGTAACCGGAATCAAAGTCGACGACTATGCCGATGGTATTTTGGTTGATTTATGGATTCGAAAAGAGATCGGTAACGGGACCGAACGATGAGCACATCCGAGCGCGACGGCGGCGGAAAAAAACAATCTGAAGATGGTCGATGCCCATGCGCACTAGGATTTAAGGGAGGAGTCACCCAACAGACAAAGACTTTTCCGAGACAACAACAAAGTGTTGGTGGCGGCTGGCAAGCAGGCCACAGGGTTGTGGGAGCAAAGCTCCTAGGGTTAAGCTCAGGGCAAGTTGGGGACAAAGTTAGCACAAAAGGGGCCCTCTCAGCGGTGCTAGGGCAGCCGGGGAGCAGGGTGATGTTTTGAGGTCGGGTGCCCGGTTGATTTCAATGGGGATTCTCCAGGACAAAGACACACTACAGGCTCGGGGACGAGCATCATCCAGGAGTGACCACCCTGAGGGGTAAGTTAGGATGTAGAGGGATGGTTAGGTACCACTGGGTTGGGCACACAAGGCCGTGGGGCGACGGGTGCCTTTGGACGTCAGATTATCTTACCCGCTCTGGTCGCGGTAGGGGTGGGTCCTCTGAATTGAGGCTGCAGGCGTCGGCTTGAGGCAGGTTAGGGGTTGCCAGTCAGGGGTCGCCGGATCCTGGGTCAGGATCGCCGGGGGGACCTCCTCTTCGTGTTTGTTCACTCAAACACGGGCCAGGCTCGGCGGGTGAAGAATGGGCTGGATTCATGGTTCCTGGCTGGCACCAGAAGCTGCAGTTTAAACACGTCCGGTGTTCACGGGAGAAACAGCTTGGAAAGTGAATGCAGGCAGGTCCTCTGGGGTTTTTGGAGGTTGCTGGCCGCTGGACACGCCGGGGTTTCACAGGAGCAGGTTCGTGGGTGACAGGCCTGTAGGGCTGGTGCCAGGTCAGTGGGCGTCCTCTTGTTAGCTCTGCAGGGCTACTCGTCCTTTTTTTGTGGTTGCTGGATCTGAAGAAGGAAGGTTCAGGGTGGCCCTAAATACTAAAATTAGGGGCATTACAGGTAGGTAAAGGTCAGGGACTAAAGGTCCCTTCCCTGGGGTGGGTACACCCCCTATTCTGCCACTCACCAGTGGGAGGGGGGGCAGGAGCATGTCTCTGATTGGCTGGGTCCTCCATCCTCAAGATGGCGGGACTCTAGGTTGTTCTTCACCTCGCCTCCCCCACCTCAGGGGTGGAGTTGGCAGTGGTGAGCACACCTCTCTTCCTCACTTTTTTTTCCCCTCCGGGTCTCCCGCCCAAAGTGGGGGGTAGCACCAGTGGGGACCAGTTGCCGAGTACAGCAAGTGGTTTGGAGAGGCTCGCAAAGGCGGTATGCCTTTGAAGCTTCTTTGTGAACCCTACCCATCCTGGTGGCGGAGGCTTGGCACCTCGTCCCAGGATGTGCAGTTTCAGGCCCTAGAGAGCGGCAAGCTCTTGACCCAGGGGTCCAAAAACATGTCTTGGGGAGGCAGCCACTCAGTCAGGTCACTGGGAGTTGGTCAAGTTTCAGGGGGCATCTCTTAAGATGTCCTCTGTCGTGCATTTCACATTAAATCCCACACTGGCATCTGTGTGGGTTTAATGTGCTGAGAAGTTTGATACCAAACTTCAGTCTTCAGTGCAGCCATTATGGTGCTGTGGAGTTCGTAATGACAAACTCCCAGCACCATATACTCTTAATGGCAGCACTTAGTGCCCAGGAACGGACCTGGGTACTGTATGGGTACAGGGCTCATGCACATGTACCCTCACCACTGGCATAGGTCACCCAGCTAGAGGAATGACTGTGGTATGCCAGGGCAGTGTGTTGTTGGCATGGCACACAGGGATGTGTGCCATGTCGAGACTTCACTTTGTTCTTGCATCAAGACACGCAGCCTGCAAAGGAAGTGTGTGTGTGTGTGTGTGTGTGTGTGTGTGTGTGTGTGTGTGTGTGTGTGTGTGTGTGTGTGTGTGTGTGTCAGGGTACAGGGCCTCTAAGGGTGGCACAATAAGTGCTGCAGCCCTTAGGGGCCTTCTCTGGTCATAGTGCCCTGGGTACCTGTAGTACCATTTACCAGGGGCTTATCTGTTGCCAGAGATGCCAATTGGGTTTAGGCAACAATGCAGTTTTAGGGAAGAAACACAGGCTCTGGGTACCAGATTGGCAGGAGCCCAGGGCAGACTCAGTCAAAGCACATCAGCAATTCAGCAAAAAGTGGGGGCCTACCATGAAAGAAAGAGGGCACTCACAGCGTATGCTCGTCACCGCTCGCATTGAGAAACAGGCTGTTCGCGTTGAGAAAGCTGCTGCTCGAGTAAAAATCTACTCGAGCGGCAGAAATGGAAAGCAGGGACTGCTTGTGCTGTGCATCGTGCTATTTGTGATGATTGCACAGTGCAGACAAGCATCCGGCACTGTGCAATCACCACAAACGGAACTTTTTCTATCGTACTCCGCCGCTTGCGGAGCTCCACGTAGTGGGGCACAGGTTTTTTTTTTTTTGCACTTTGCGGAGTTCCGCGTAAGCAACTCCACTAACTCCGCCCAGGGTTAGTTTTTGGTACAAGAACTGCACTTTGAATGGTGTTAAATGTGAATTTCAGAGGTAGAATAAATAAAACTAAAACCAACAGTAAGGTGTTACGACCAAAATTAACCATACTTCCTACCGTTTTAGATGGAAAGGTAGCCGTTTTGCTGGTTGTTGTGTGGTGGGTTCAAGTATATAAGATTATAAATGTAAATGCCTCAAACATACTGCACCCTAACGCCCTTTATGCATGGCTTTCGGCAGCAGGTGGTTGACAGCCAATTTTCATCGTTCATGACCCGCCCGCCCCCGTCAAATTGTGTATAATGACCAAACGTTTTAACAAATTAATGATTTATAACCCCACCCCCCACTCTGAAAACCACCTTAGGGAAACCAGAAATCATTGCCATATGCTTAACATGTCATCAGATGCAAAATTCTATTCCGTGTCATTAAGCAGTTACAAAATGTAGAAAAATCAACTCTTTACCTCTTCTTTGACTGCCCCCAACCCCCCACATACTGGAAAAGGTAGTGATGTGCAAATTATAAAATTGCGCCTTTGATGCATCTCCATGTAGCTTTACATCTCGACAAAAGAGTAAACATGCTAAGTGTCTGCCAATGTCAAGTGGATTCTCTAAAAGAGGAGTTATGACCGATCTGCAAAAGTTAACCCAGGCACCTGTCAAACTGCATACACATTTTTCAATTTAGCGCATAATTATAGGCAAATGTAACAAACATTTTCAAATGTCAAGATCTAAATTTTAACTCACAAATGCCCACCCACCGCATTTTGCAAAAGTCTCAAAGTACTTCACGAATTTACCCCAAAAGAAACAAAAGTACACCCCTTAGTAGGAAGGTAGAGCAGGATGGCACAGTAAATTATTTATCTTTCTCAAAATGTTACCCATTTAACTAAAATGTTAGTCATGTAAAGTGTATACGGCCCAAAAAGCACTTTGTTTAAAGGAGACACTTAAATTGTAAACTCCACTGCATTAAACTGAACTCTAGTATTAAATCTATATTACAGATCAAACAGTTTACAAATAATCTAGAAGAATATGCACCTTGTTATTGCAACGATAGGCTGTAGTGTTTAAGAAAAACATCCACTAAAGCAATTTCTTATTAGCAGTATAGACTACATCATCGTAGTAATTAAGACTTGGATGCAAGAAGTTAATCTTTAAAGGAATAATACACCCATACTCGAATCCCAAATTAATGCCCATGGCACACATTAGAATACACTTTAGGTTCATAACTGGTGCACAGCCTCAGGTTGTTGTTTTTAGTTTAAATAGGGTTTAATTTGTTTTTGGGTGCTCCGTTGGTGACGTCTTCGTCCTAGTGACGTCTGGGTCTAATGTATGATGCTGTGCTTCCAAACTAATTTGGTTTAAGCAGATGCTATGATTTCGTTTTAGTTTTTGTAGATATGGTCCCAGAAGAAAGGCTCTTTAGCCCGAAATGCATAGGAGCAAGGATAAGTGTATTGGAAAATCTGAATGAATACAAAGAATGAAATGATTAGAATTTCGGACTACTGAGTCATACACGCTAAACATTCAAAAGAATTCAGACAAAACATTAAAAGATTCTGTGGAGTCCTTTTATTCACAGGAACCCCAAGGTGTGCCCAAAGGGATGCAACCAAATTAGTTTGGAAACAAAGCATCATACACATTAGAATACAAAACAGAACGCCATTCAATCTGAAATCTACTTTGAAAATGTAATTCGAGACTTTAGGATTCAAATATTTGAAAGATGTGACTTCTTAACACAGCCACAAGCTTACTTTGGTGTTCATGTTCTGCGAGAACTCCAATATAGTATCAACTCTTGTCCATGCGTCTGGATGCTCCTTTAAATGAGTCAAAACCTCCTGCGCCATTCTTTGCTAAAGTAATGGAAGAAAAACATCTATTAAGTCACAAGGAAAAAAAATTAGAAAACATAACCCTACAGCTATTTAGAATTTTAAAACGGGCAAAGGCCTTAACCGAAGCCTTGCAAGAATCATCTTTTCACAGCACTGAATTCAAACACATTCTTTCGACTGAAGAAAAACATTACTTTCCAGTACGCTAATAACTTGCAAATACGTGTAAATGTATCAGAGGTCCAAGGCCACAAACTAAGTTTAACCTTTCTTCGCAACAACTGTATTATGGACAGGAAATCCTACAATACTGCCTATAAATGTACTTTGTTCTGTTCGGCACGGTTTATGTACTTTTTTCTGTTCGGCACTGTTTATAGGATGGAGTTTGCAGTAAAAAGGAGCCTTGGTTAGGAACCACCTTTGAGTGAGTCTTTCAGCAGAGTGCTTACCATGAACCCTTGTTCGTATTTCGCACCCAGGCGACTTTAATAAATCCCTCACCTGTGCCAGGAGCTGCAGTTGCCACAGTAACCCAGAGTCGAGGCACCAACCATACAGAATTAAATGGGCCTCTGCAGGCGATGCCCAGCACCAGCGACGTGAGTTCAGCCTTCTATCTTGCCCGCCAACACAAACAAAGCACGCCCACAAGAATGAGAAGCATTGACAAAGACAAAGTCACATTAAAAAAAGTCAGCATTCCTTTCAATTTTAATGCAACAGTTTTAGATGCTTCTTAACAGCCGGGTGCATTTATACCTAGTAAGAGTAACTTGTTAAAAGCTTTAAATATTTTCCAGAAGAACAAGCCCACTGATGTCTTCATCAAGTTTATGAACGCTGGCAAGTGACAAAGCAAAACAGTAGGTACGGTACGAAATCGTTCAGCATCAGAGGAGAAGCATAAAAACACGTGTAGTCGCTCACTGACAACACAGAACAAGCATTTACAATGCAATAGGTCTCACAATTGCGAGTTTGACCTATTGCCATTGTAAAAGTAAAAAAAGAAATAAAACGTTTGGTGTCCCAGAAGCGGTGCCCGCTTCTGGGACACCAAACGTTTTATTTCTCCTAATCAAAAGTTAGAAAATAAAATGCAAACTGAGCGCAGTGTCCCTAAAGCGTGCGCCGCATGCATATACAATAAAAAGCAGCCGCCATTGTCCCCATCAGTATCAATAACAACAAGCATTTACAATGCAATGGTCTCTGCATTTTTAAAGTTAGAGCTATTGGCATTGCTCATGACATTTTTAGTTATTTTTTTTTTTTAAAACATAAATAAATGGCACTGTCATTTACAATGCCAATAGCAGGGCAGGAGAGCGAGCACAAGCAACGAGGGGGCAGGACAGCAAGCAGTGTTTGGAGTTCCGCCTGTCCCCTTCTTGGATCCCGGGCCGCTCTCCGAGGTGGTGTGTGTGTGTGTGCTCGAGTGTTTCCTGGCGTGTCAGCAGCTGATGCCGGGCGGGCTCCACCCAGAGGCCAGAGAGCTGACAGCAGCCCCGTGGCGCCACAGACAGCAGCACAAGCGGCCAACTCAAGGGTGACTTGCGCTTGCTTCTCTGTCAGGGCGCGTGTCGGGGGTTTCTCGCATGGCGGCTGCCAGGAGTGCTTTCGCTTTCCGTGGCTGTGAGCTTGAGGCCCTGCTTCGGTGCGTCTGCTACTCCATTCCCTTTCCCTTGGAAGGGAGTAAAACATCCAACCTCCACTCACTGTGAGCTCCGCGTGGATAAGTCGGACAGGAAAGCAAAGACGTTGTTGTCCGCACCTAGGAAAGCCGAGCACAGTCTACTGCTTTAGGTGGCCTCGATAGGGCCACAAGAGACATGAGCTGTGACTGCGACCACGTTTCTCCGAGGCAAAGCAGAAATGCTTCGGAAATGCACCGCCATTTTTGGGATTGGGGGTCGTGTTTTTGTTCTCTCCTCCTCCCATTGGCTGGAAGGTAAAATTCCAGCCAATGGGAAGAGGAGAGAAACAAAACAAGAAAGAAGCTACAAAAAACGCCCACGAATCGGGAAAAGACTGGGCTTAAAGGGAGTGATGCCCCTCTCCTCCAATGGCTGGCCAGCATTTACGAGGCCAGCCAATGGAGAAGAGGGGCGGGTTCATGCCCCCATAATGGTAAACATTAAATCTCTGACCGAGACTGCGCAAGCGCAGCCTACGGTCCTCGACCTAAAAAGTGCTCACCCACTAGATAAAGAATACTGTATAATGAGCCAAGTAAATGGTCAAGTCATTATGGGCGGTAACAAACAGACAAAGCGAGACCAAGGAGGGAATAACAAGCCTCATAATGACTCGGAAGGACGACGACAAAAGCCAATTAAAAACATGGGCGGAGAGTTGACAGGGCTTCCACTGTATACTCTATTACAGCATGGCTTGCTGAGCGAGCAGCGCATGCGCACTGCCTCTAGGCTGGACCTAAAAAGGAAGACGTAAGACAGCATTCAGGTGGAAGACAAAAGAACAAGCCCTCTCAGTGATGTAGAAAAAAGTTAGTCTACTAGGCCCTTTCATCTTTCTGAATCAGGCATATGGGATGACCGCTGTGCACGGACTGGTTCGATGTAAATATCTGAACAAGGTCACTGGCTGTTACTGAGAGTTTTCACATGCCATACAAATTAAAAGTTTCAAGCAATGTAAACCCATGCTCGATATTCTACAGCTTTTAATTTATGGGCCAGTCTGGCTGCGAGGAGCAGCTGGGAAATGAACTTGCCGACAAGTATCGAGAAGGGGATACAGGTTTTCTACATCCCAAATACATGCACAATGGGCCATAATCGGGTACAATTCGTTATGTACAGGATATGGGACAGAATCTCTGCCAAAATATTTTGATTGGTAACAAGATCACATACAATAGCATGTGCCAGTGCCACCATACCCTCTCCAGCATGTCAGAGGACATCAAACATGGCTCTTGGTCCATCCCTTTATCTGGCTATTGAATGCATCAGGACACCTTTAGTATTCAGAAGAGGGGAGATAGCATTTGTTACAACCCTTTCAGCAAAGTAGCGTTCCATTCTTGTTGTTTCCTCGTCTGCTCCCTGCACCACACTTGTTGCATGTCCAGTTGAACAGTGGCATCAGCCTAAATGCACCACTACCCTCTTTACCAACTAAACTTTATAACTTCGGTCCCTGCTTTTCAAATTACCATTACTGTACAGGCACTGGATGGGTTTGAGAATTTGGGTCATTAGTAGTAAAAGTCACATGTCCACCACAAGTTGTACCAAGCCGGCTCTGTATATACTATACCAAAGTAAAATATAGTGTACACAGAGTACAGTGGATCCCCAGCATAAAGCACAGGCTCAAGGATAGAATACCTTACTCTTTTATGGTAGTGTGGTTGAGCAGTCACGCTTATCAGGAGTTAGTGTTAAGCATTTGTTGTGCACAGTCCGGCAAGAAATGTCACATTCGCACTCAATGCAGGCCAATTTATTGTTCATAAAGTTATTTTTATTATTAGAACCAATATTTACTCAGTAGCATGCAAGATACTTTTCATACGTTACTTATCAAATGTGTGCACTGGATTTGTAGGATCATTCAAATTACTTTTGCAGTCAAGAAAATGAGTTGAAAGCTGTTCACAACGTTTGAAATCACTTTCAGATTACTTTGTAGTTAGCTGCACCAACATACGCAGCCTGCAACGGCAAGGGGTGCACTTTTGTTGCAGTAGGTCTCAGAGGGTGGCATAATACATGCTGCAGCCCTTAGAGGCCTTTACCTGGCTATAGTGTCCTTGGTACCATAGGTACCCTTTACAAGGGAATTCCAGGTACGCCAGAGCTGTGCCAGTTGTTTACACAATGATACAGGCTAAGGAAAGAACAGAGGCTGTGGGAAGCCTATTGGTAGGGACCCCGGGCACACAAAGTGCATCAGAAACAATGCAAAAAGTGGTAAGGTTACTGTAAAAGAAACCCACGTTCCTACACAAGTGCTTCCCAAACCTTTTAGAACACCTACCCACTTTTAAGAAAACTTTTGCAACCCGCCGTGCTTTAATGGGTATGAGGGCGATTACAAATAAAGCATTGTGCAGCAGAGCACTCATTTACAGACCGCACATTTTCTTTTGCTATAGCCACTGAGTTTACAAATACGTACATTTGTATTGATCAAACTATATCTAACACAAATGACAATGTGAGAAAATAATTTTTCTGTGAATATAGCTCATTCATGAAGTTTTATCATATTAAAATTGTTGCTTCCATCACACTTTAGAATTACAAAAATGTGCTTCATTTACTCATGCTTTTCTAACTGCCAAATGTTCACAGGTCCCATTACAGGTATTTTTATTTTGTTGCGTTACAAAAAACATCCTTCAGCCTTTACTTTCATGCTGTCCCTCGGCAAGATTGGCGCATCATTTACGTTACTTTCTCTGGCTGCAAAGTGAGGTGTTTGTAGACACTAATACCATGTTAAAAAAAAGCAGTAACTTGTCAGAAGTCAGACTGATATTTGACCTCTGTCTTTGAAGCACATCAAATGTGAGTTAATGGAATCTAATTAATAGGCTTTTACCGACTCTCCAATAATAGGTTGGAGACCCACTGGTGGGTTGCAACCCAGTTTAGAAAAAACACTACAGTACATATTTGCTGGTCTTTTTACTGGGAACTAAGTAATCCCATTGCAGCACTTGACAATTGCAGGAACTAAGCAGAGCATGACAAGCTCAGAGTAAGCGGTACAAAAGGGGGTGGTGATGGACGGGGCATCTGAACCAATCAAACACTCACACCCAGTCAAAAGATCTGGGTTTAATCCATCACCGTTCTTTAGCCCACTCTGCCACCCCAGTTCAGACATGGCTATATGTAAATCAGACTGACCCTGTGCCTCATGGGAACAGTTCAGCCCGAACTGCCAAACCATGCCTTCCCTGGAAACAAGCTTCCGAGGACCGGTTTCTGGCATTACAGCAGTCATCAGCCCGGCTTGCTTGAATCCAGTGGCAAAGTGAGCAAGGGACTCACGTCTGAGCATGCCCTGCCACACTTATGGCGGCCAAAAGCGGTACAAAAGGGGGTGGTGATGGGCGGAGCATCTGAACCAATCAAACACTCACACCCAGTCAAAAGATCTGGGTTTAATCCATCACCGCTCAGAGTAAGCAGTGTGGGTAGTAACCCCAGCATGCTAGTATGCAACAACATTCAAAATCATAAGTTACTTACCTGTAGGAGTAGTTTTGCAGCTTGAAGAATTATCATATGTTGCTCAATATTCCGCCATCTAGTGGTTAGGTCTAGAATTCTATTGTGAAACAGCAGTCCTTTTTTTTGTAAAATTGGTGCATCAACATGCTTCACCACTTGGTCTTAGTGTGGAAAAGTAAATTTTGCCATGTTCTGTGTCCCTACGTGTTCCCCATCTTATGTTATGTGTGCATGATTAATATGCATATGTATTCCCCATGATTGATTAAAGACGCAATTACAGTTGTGTCCAACTCTAGTATGCCAGTTTCCAGTTCTCGTGAAAGCTACGAGTATTAGGCCTATGTAAAGTTATGTTGCCACGTTTCACAGTGTGCACGTTATTTCATTGTAAAGTCCCCGTTTCTAGGCCTCAAAAGGGCCCGGACTCAGATTCAGCTCCTGTCTCCTGAACCCTCTCCGAGGAGCGATACAGCCCCCACCTGTATCCCTGACCCTTCACTTACTTCCTGCCTCACAGTGCCCGGCTCGGCCTGGCTCTGCCTGCTGGTCTGCCAAGAGTATGTTATGATTCTAGTTATCAGTCCAGCTCTCCTTCCCTGCATTCCTAAGCTACTGAATCGCATCAATAGTTTCCGTCATGGTCTAGCCTTTACGTCTCCATGTAAGAGAAATACTGTATTAATGGTCATTTAATATTCCTCAACACGCACTACATGTAGAATAATGCATGCACCAGTCTTAGAATCTGTTAGCCTTTACTCTGATAACTTTTGGATTCTATCAATATGTTCTCTAAACATCAGATACTAGATAGTGTTTAGGTACATGTCGCTCTGACTCTCCAGACTTCAGTCTCTCCTTCTAGCGCAGAAGTCATAGCCCCCAGCTTCTCCCTAGTAACACGTCATTGCCAGCTTGCGCGCACCACTAGGTTAGAGGTCCCGGCTCCTTAGGTAGCCCCCTCCATGTTTCCGCCCCGTTTATGACATATTCTGTTACGTTTACATCACATGTCTATGTATACGCCCTGTTCACGCCTCCTGTTACACCTACTTTCTGCCTTATCTTTCGCGACTGCTACAGGCCCTGCCCACTGCTACGCCTATTGTATTGAACATCATGTATTTTGTTTAACTATATATACTTGTGCATTGTTATTAAAAGTTAGCTGTTGTCCCGATCCTGCCCGTGTGCAGCGCTGCCATCCTATTCCCGTGCAGGTTGTCCTGTTCCTGTCCTTTATGCTGTATTAAACCTGCAAACTCCGGCTACCTCGAATCTTGACTCTTATTTATTGAGCTATCTGTTATTGTATATCTAGTCAAAAATAGAGGTATTATTTATTTATTTACCACATTAGTCTAGCCTCTTTGGACTCAAGGACCCCCCCTCCCCCCAAAATCTCCCTGGTTTGTCATTTTCAGATTCATTTGGGGGAAAATTGTCTATCCAGTGTCCCATGGGTTTCCTTTGTCTTTACCTTTCTTATGTCCCCAATTTACGTCTCACCTTATTACATGTTAAGGCAAGTGGGTCGCATGTGGACCCAGAAAAATTTAGTTGCAAAACTACTCCTAGAGGTAAGTATCAATTTTGTTTTGTCAAGTGAATCTTTTCTGGATTCATATGCTGTGCATTGACTAGCAATTTCCTCATTGGTTACTGTGCGCTTGAGGGGAGGCTGACCTTTAAAACTGTTTTCAGTACCATTTGTGCCTCTATACCTGTACGTCACTGCAGTAGTGTGTTGTGAATGTGTGTACTGACGACCCTGTGGCTGCAATACATATGTCGTTAATTGGAATTTTGGTCTCCAACTGTATGCCTGCTCTTTGAACATCTGAATTATAGAGTTATCCACCTTGCAATGGTGTTTTTGGTAAGCTTTTCACGTGTATTGCCTGCGAATGATATGAAGAGTTGTTTTTCCTTCCAGATTGTTTGTTTCCTCCACGTAATACATTCTCGCAATGTAGGCATCCAGTGTGTGCAACGCTTTTTCTGCTCAAGTCTTTGGCTCTTGAAAAAAATATTGTTATCTGGGTAGTTTGATTTATTTGGAAGTGGAAGGAAGTGTGGGTCAATCCTCATGATGACTGTTCTTGTGTATTTGTATGCATGGTTTCTGTATCGGGAGTGTAGCGTGCGCTTACTCTGCAGTGCTAAGTCATAGCAATTAGAAACAGTCTTTAGCCGGATTCATTTCACGGTGGCCCTGTGGAGTGGTTCTTTTATTATTTGTGTCAGTACCACATTAACGACCCATGTGAGTGTAGGCACACTCCTTGGTGGGGCTATTCTTCCTTCGACACATTTTGCTCACTGAAGAAGCTTCTTCCTATGCATCTCCTTGTGTAGGCCACTATAGCTGCTAGATGTACCGTTAGTGAAGCATAAGTTATGTTTTCTCCTAACAAGTGTGTAAGATATGTGATGACTGTAGTTGCACATGTCCTGTTCTGAAACGGACCAGAACTGGCACCATTGTTTGCATCTTTCCAATTTGTTTGAGCCAAATGGAAGGAGACTTCGCACACCTTGAAAATGAGGTTGATCCAATTGGTTAATAGGTGGTTGGTGCGAATTGTCTTCCCGAGTATGAGGCCAAGTTCAATATTTGATTTGCGTTGCTCCCTGGACGGGAGGACGTCTCCAATTGTACTCCTTAGAATATTCAAAAAATGTAATCACTCTTAAAAATGTTGATTCACATAGTTTTTATTAGTTATTCCTTATCCATATCACATCACTTTCTTCAATGATACAACTTCAATGGTTCATATTTTAATTTCTCCAGCCCAATGCATTTCCGGCCATGCCCTTCATCAGTGGCCTGTTTTCTGAAAACCGAGGACACTTGTGGTATAGTTGCAGGTGTACATGATCACATGTATTAGGTGACATTACGCTTATGGTGCTTGTTTCCTGTGTACCCACAGCGTGAATCATGGTGATCATCAAGTCTCATGGGGGTAGAGTGTCATGGCATGAATGAGTCCCCACAGCTGAGTGAACAGGTTGTTTATCCCCGAACTTTTAATACATGCTCCCTCATGCACCTTCGTTGAAACAGTGTATAACATGAATCCTCACGCCTCCCTCTTCTATTATTTAATTAATTAACTGACTAATTCGAACCTAGTCACCACGGTGATTACAGCGTCACAGGTTTCTAGGACTACAGAAGAGCACTCCAAAAGTCCTTTGTTTATCTTTGCCAGAAGGCATTCAATCAGTCCTTCGTCTATTCCAATCACCACTTCACCGTGACTGACAAGCTTCCGGGTTACCTTTATAAAGTTCTGGTTCCCAAAACGCCATCTCACCTGAAACTAACTTGGGCTCGAAGAGTAAGAAAACAATAGTTTATGACTCAGAACAACCTAAACCCAGGTGAGCCATTAACCCCCGCGGAGAACTAGAATGTTAGCACTATCGTTTTGAAAAGTAAAATAAAGACGCATTTTATCCTAAATCCACAGAGATTCTATCAGTGCACCGCACGACGACTGATGACTCAATCGAGTGTTTTTGAAGGACAGTTTACCCCCGAACTTGTAATGCATGCTTCCATCACATAAATGAGTTTTCGAACGTCGATCCACTCCCATACTCGTAATGCATGCACACCTGCATCTCCACCAAATTAGGGCACACCCTCCTGTGCCGCGTTTACCGTCACATGTGCACCAACACAGCATCAGTTTACCGGTTGGTATTTTCATTCACCTGATCACTCCATCAGCGGGGACTCATTCAGGTCATGACACACTCTACTCCCATGAGACTATCACAATGATTCACGCTATGGGTACACAGGGAATAAGCACTATAAGCGTAATGTCACCTAATACATATGTGATCATGTACACCTGTTACTATACCACAAGTGTCCTCTATGTTCTCAGAAAACAGGCCCCTGATGAAGGGCATGGTCCGAAATGAATTGGGAAGGAGAAACTAAAATATGAACCACTGAAGTTACGTCATTGAAGTGATATGATATGGATAAGGAATAACAAAAACTACGTGAATCAACATTTTTAAGAGTGATTACCTTTTTGGAATATTCCAAGGAGTGCAATTGGTGACGTCCTCCCGTCCAGGGAGCAACGCAAACCAAACTTCTTTCCAATTTGGCCAGGTAGCATTTCCTAGTTGTTGGCCTTTTGCCATCGTTTTTTTCTGACAGTCACAGATTACCAAATTTTATGCCAAATTTTAGAGCAGTTAGACTCAGTGGGTTTTGTTCTGGGTGAAGAACCTTCCTTTTGTGCATGGAAAGCAGGTCTTGTGACACTGGCAGTCTCTGTACGTTGCATGCAATCTCTATCAGACCTCAGAACCACGTTTGTCTTGCCCACTGGGGAGCTATGACTATTCGAGTCATTCATAGCATAACGTGTATTTGTAAAGCACACGTTTACCCAGAGGTCTCTTGGTGCTGAACAACATGTTCATTGTTACCCAACTCAATGGTACTCATTTTAATCGACCTCAGATGGATGCAAAGCTGAGCGGACCCGCCGGGATTTGAACCTGTGACAATGAGGTCTAACACAGGCCCGTGCAATGGACACATTAGTCCACTGAGCCACCAGACCCGGCTGAACGGATACTCACAATTAACAGTGGATTCGGGAGAAAAGCGTAAGCAAATTTCTCTGAACAGTCTATCAATAGTGAATTCCCTAGGGAGTGGGGGATGGGTTTCGATGTGAAGAATTGGCATTTTGCATTTGCCATTTTGCGTTTCCTGGTGTTGCGAACAGGTCAGTTTCTGGTATTCCCCAACTTTTTGAAAACCTTCTCTATCACGGTCCAATTAAACTCACTCATGTGAGGCGGATGCTTGCCTGCTCGGTTTGACCGCTTCCTCGTTGTCTACTCCAGGTAGATTCATTGCTGTCATGGTTATCTGTCTCTGGGTCGCCCAACTCCACATCTCCTGTGCTCATCTTGAAGGCAAAGGCATTTGTTTACCCTGGTTTGTTCAGGAAGAACACTGCTGTTGTATGGTCTGTTTGAACTGGTACTGATATGTGCCACAATTGCTACTGTAAGGCTTTTAAGGCTTGGAACATGGTCCTTAGCTCCAGTATATGTATGTGTTGCACTACTTCCTGTGGTTTCCATACCCCCTCGGACATAGAGCTTCCCTATATAAGCTCCCCATCAGATATGTGAGACACTGTGGTGATGGTCACTGTTGGAGCTGGTGGTATAAAGTGTCTTGCTGAGATTACGTTAGTCTTGTTCCCCCACATCATTTCCTCCGTTTGTTGCAGTAACCCCCCTACTTTTTGCCTGCTACCTGATGCGCTTTTCCTTGGTGTGCCCTGGGTCCCTGCCAATCCGGTACCCAGAGCCTGTGTTCCTTCCCTAAAAACTGTACTAAAGCCTAAACCCAATAGGCATCTCTGGCCACATGTCAGCCTCTAGTAAATGGTAGGTACCCAGGGCATTGTGACCAGAGAAGAACCGTAAGGGCTGCAGCACTTATTGTGCCACCATTAGGGGCCCTGTACCCTGACACACACACTGCCTTTGCAGGCCGAGTGTCCTGGTGCAGAACTAAACAAAGAGTCGACATGGCACACATCCCTGTGTGCCATGCCCACAAACCCACTGCCCTGGCATACATCAGCCACCCCTCTAGCTGGGTGCCCTATGCCAGTGGTGTGGGCACAGTTGCATGAGCCCTGTGCCCCTACAGTACCCAGGGCCATTCCTGGGCACTGTAAGTGCAGTGATGCCATTAAGAGTATATGGTACTGGAAGGTTGTCATTACGTACTTCACAGCACCTTAATGGCTACACTCACTGCTGACAAGTTTGCTATCAAACTTCTCAGCACATTAAACCTACACTAATGCCAGTGTGTGATTTAATGTAAAATGCACTACAAAGGGCATCTTAGAGATGCCCCATGAAACCTGACCTACAATCCACGTCTTGTCTGAAGCTGCCTAGGATGCCACACAGCAGACAACATGTCTGGTAACCCCTGGGTGGAGAGCCCCTGCTCTCCTGGGCCTGCAACAATACACATCCTGGGATGAGGTGCCAAGCCTCCTCCCCCAGGATGGGCAGGGGAAGCTTCAAAGGTATTCCGCCTTTGTGAGCTGCTCCAGACCACTTGCTGTACTCAGCAACAGGCCCCCACCTGTTCTGACCCCACTCTGGCAGGAAGACTGGGGGGAAACAACGTCAGGAAGGGGGGGGGGGGGTGCCAGCCTGTACCAACTCCACCCCTCAGGTGGGAGAGGCTAGGTGAAGCACGACCCCGGGCTCCGGCCATCTTGAAGATGGGGAGCCCTACCCAATCACAACTAGGCTCCTGCCCCCCTCCCACAGAAGAGGAGCAGGCTAGGGGTGTACCCACCCCAGGACAGAGACCCATTGGTCCCTGCCCTTGCACTTCCTGTAACGCCCCTAAATTTAGTACCCTGAGCCTTCCTTCCTTAGATCCCGATTGCAACAAGAACAAGAAACGAGACCTGCCGTGCAGCTGCTAACAAAAGGACGACGCCCACTGACTTGGCTCCAGAACCTTACAGGCCTGTTGATCCTTGAACCTGCGAAACCCCGGCGTCTCCAGCGGACAGCAACCTCGAAAACCCGGGAGAACATGCCTGCCTTGAACCTTCCAAAAGACTGGGACTACCACGAGCAGTGGTTCTGCTCAAACAGCAATACCCCTGGTGCCAACCAGGAACCGCGAATCCAGCCCACTTTGCACCCGTCGAGCCGGGCCTCAGTCAACAAAGACCACGAGGACTCCGAAGTACAGTGCCCAAACTATCTGGAACCCAAGGGTTCCATCAGAGCTGGTAACTGTGCCAATTCAACTTATCGGGATAGAAATGGGCTGGCAGTGCCAGTAGGTATATGAGGAGCCGGGAGTCTTGGCGTCTGGACCGGCACTGGGTAAGGCCATAGGGGTACGATCAGCATCAGTCTGGATCCATCATGGAATCAATGGGGCGGGCTTTGGGAGTGGTAATCTGAGCCTGAGCCACGGGCATTGAACCCGATGGAGCCCCCTCTGAGCCTACAGGGTCCAAAGGCGATATAATATATATATATATCTCACACACACACACAGATATATCTGCCGGGATGTTCAAAGCCCAATGGCTTTATGGAATCCCTGCCTATTTTCTGGTTCAAGTCTGAGAAATAACTTATTATTCCAAGTTAAGAAGCATTCAGTTTCCTCCCAGTTAAGAGCCTTGTCTGCCATTGCCACATCTCTAGTGCGAGTGCTCGCCATCTTTCTTTGCCTCCCCCATTAAGATGCTCAACATTGCAGTAATTTGCCTCCTGCCTCTTGAGAGATACACCATTATTGCCCCCGACAATAGTGACAGCACACCTTCTTGCCTCCTCCCTGTCTAGAGTCCTCCTCAAGCATTGCCTATCATTTTGGAATTGCCCCTCTGCTGTAATAGTGGCTTATGTGTTCAAGGCTGTTCGCCTATTTTGTGCAATTGTAACTGCATTTATATAGTTGCTCATACCTGTGATGAAGCACTGAAGCTAGTTATTGGATGTTCCACCATTAGGAAGCGTTTGGTTGCAGTGATTTCTTTGTAGGATATGTTTTGCCAACTAATAGCAGCAACTCTTCCCTCCTGAGGCGGAAGCTGGGAGGTCTCTCTCCTTTACTTTGTGATATTTGCATTCGACTGCATTTTATTCGTGTATTTTAATCGCTTGACTTAATAAGCATTTGGAGACTTCCTTTAGCGCTTCCTTGCGCTCGGTGTCCCTTTCCCCCCTCCCTCCGGACAGCTCTCGGCCGAGTATCGACGCCAAGGGCTGGTTCCCGGTTCTTTGGCGGCCATATTGGGTGACTGTCAGGCGGGTGACGCGCTCTAGCAGCGCTTAAATAAGATGGCTATGACTCCGCGCAGCGGACGCGTACAGCGGTCGCGCCGGACCTGTGCCAGAGTCGCGCCAGAGTCGCGCCAGAGTCGCGCCAGAGTCGCGCCAGAGTCGCGCCAGAGTCGCGCCAGAGTCGCGCCAGAGTCGCGCTCGGTCGGGGTCAGGGGCCAGGCCTTCTGGTCGACGACAGGTATTCTCATCTAAGGATTTGCGAGATATGGACATACAGATTCTGGATCCTGTTATTGTGACCAGATTAAATGATTTAAATATTCTCCGACCTTGCAGGGATCTTTCGGGATTAGCCCCTCTCTCCTTTAAAGTAACCTGCTTAAATACTAGGTCTCTTCAAAGGCACCATCTTGGAGGTTTTTACTCTTCTTCAGGATGATGCTATTGATAATCTAACTCTCACGGAGACATGGTTGGGCGAAAACTCCCTGCCAGATATTATAGCTGCCCTTCCCAGTAACTATGATGCGGTATGGCACAACCGTGCGGGAAATGCCCGGGGTGGGGGGGTAGCAATTCTGTTTAAGAAAAACCTAAAAGCTGTCAAAATAATTGCTGAAACTATAGAACTAGCTGACACACTTGGAGTGAAGATCATGCTGAATAACTCATGCTTAGTGATCCTCACCGTGTACCGTCCCCCAAACTCCACCTCAGTTTTTAATTATTTGTTTTCTCCGATTATGTCGGATTTATGCACTAGATATCAAAAAATTGTGGTGACAGGAGATTTTAACATGCATTGGGATAAAGTTCAAAAAGACCTGCCAACTAGACGTCTGGAGAATACTAGGTCTTCATTGGGGATAAGACAGCTTGTGGATGCCCCGACTCACGTCAAGGGGCACATCCTAGACCTCATCTGGACATCAGACCCAAGGGTAAACCTTGTGGACATCGTACCTTGTATTTGGTCGGACCACTACCTGGTGAACTGTGAGATCCCGATTGAAAGCTATTTGTCCCAAAAAAAACCTACGTCGAAAAAAATCAGGCAGTGGACAAAAGTGGATTCACAAGCCTTGACCTGTAGCCTTCCTGACCGTGTCCAAACATTAGTCTTAAAAGGAGATTTAGACCAGGACTAAGGATTTAATGTGGAATCTGAGTCAGGCAATCGACCAGATAGCACCTGAGAAACTACAAAAAGTAAAAGGAATAGTAAAAGGCGCCCCATGGTTTACCCCACTTTTGAGGGACCATAAAAAGAAACTCAGGTGTGTAGAAAGGATCTGGAGGAGAACGAAGGACGGGACAGATAGGGAACAATACAGAATCTCACTTAAGTCATAAGAAATTGATTAGGGCTACAAAAGCAGATGTTTATGAAACTCATAAGTCAAGCGGACAATATTCAGAAGGAAACATTTAAAATCTTAACTGAGCTGAGCAAAAAAAACAGAAACGTCGGAAACAACAATATCTGCCGATAGTTTTCAAAGCTTCTTTCTCGAGAAGGTGGAAATTATCCTTTCTGAGATCAAGATTAGTGCCCTGAAGGGCCCCTGTCCGTCACAGGAAGCTCAGTTTTCCCCCGAAGTATATCTTTCTAAGTTTCCTGAATTGGACTCTCTAAACCTTGAGCAGATTATGAACAACATTAAGTCAGGCTCCCCAGCGGACCAGTGTCCCCCTAGGGTCTTTCGTTTGGCACGCCCTATCCTGGAAAATCACATTATCTCCCTTCTTAACAGCTCAATGGAGACCGGTCATCTACCATCAAGTCTCAAGGAGGCACGTGTGAGGCCTCGGTTTAAAAAGCCTGGAGCCGACCCGGCCATTTTAAAAAACTATAGGCCGATATCCCAACTGCCCTTTCTGTCCAAGATTTTAGAGCAACATGTGCTGAGGTCCCTCTCCTCATTCCTGGAATCGCACCATCTTCTCCAGGAACGTCAGGCGGGATTTCGTGCACATCACAGCACCCAGTTGGTGATGCTATCGGTGCTGGATGAGTTGAGAGGTATGGCTGACAGTAAGAAACCGAGCACCCTGATACTCTTAGACCTATCAGCAGCGTTCGATACTGTCAGCCATTCCCTGCTATTGGACAGATTGGCTGCGTTTGGGATAAGGGGTCAGGTCCATCAGTGGCTCCAATCTTTTTTGACCGGTAGGACCCAGAGGATCCAACTGGGGGATGCCATTTCTAAAGTGGGTATTCTGGAGTGCGGAGTCCCTCAGGGTTCCGCACTATCCCCGCTGCTTTTTAACCTGTACCTCCAGCCGTTGATTGACTCTCTAACTAACATGGGTTGCCGTGTATTTAATTACGCTGAGGATACCCAGTTGTTGCTGAGTATTGATAATACGATCTTGGCACAAACTAGTGCTCAGAACATCCTCAGACATACGGTTAGCTGGATGACGGCCAATCTGTTGAAAATAAATCCGGGAAAAACTGAGGTATTGGTGGTCTCCACCTTAGCCTCGCCTTGGAGTGATCTCTACTGGCCCCAGGAACTAGGGCCCTCACTGACACCGAGTGACAAAGTAAAAAGTCTCGGAATTAAGATCGACAATGAGTGGTCTATGGCCAGTCAGATTTCCTCAGTAGTAGGGATGTGTATGGGCTTGATCAGACAGTTACGAAAGTTGGCCCCTCTTCTTTCCTTTTCCGCACTCCGTATGGTAGTCTCTGCCATCGTTTCGAGGCTAGATTATGGGAACGCCCTTTATTTAGGCCTACCTAAAATCTTGATTAATAGATTGCAGGAGGTCCTGAATGACGCGGCGCGTCTGATCTTCAAGTTACCTAGAAGATCCCATGCCTCTGCTTTACTACTCAAGTTACACTGGCTGCCCATTGAACAGAGGGTGGAGTGTAAGAGCCTGTGCACAGCCCACAAGGCCATCTATGGGCAAGCTCCTGTGTATATCAAAGAGCGCTTGGAGTTATATACCCCCAAGCGAGTCTTGCGGTCCGCCGAATCCCAGCTTTTGGTCTGCCCTCGTTATAAGTTAAAAACCAAAGGCGGCAGGTCTTTCTCGGTTTTGGTTCCGCAGATCTGGAACAATCTACCAGAATCACTTCGGAAAGAAGCGAATCTCCTGCGTTTTAGGAAGTTGTTAAAAACCTTTTTATTTAGGGAGGCACTTGATCCAGCTAAATAAATTGTATTATAGGTCCCTGGCTCTCTTCCTTCCTCATGCATTGTTGTTTGCTTTTTGTTTTAAGCGCCTAGAGACCTGTTGGTGAGTTGGCGCTATAAAAGACTAAGTTAACAATAACAATATGCAAGTGACCAGAAAGGTGCTCTTAGCCTAGATTAGGTTGCAACATGTGCGATTCCAGGGGAGGCAGAAGATTTCTGACTGCCGCCCCGAAACCCACCCTCTGTATGGAATAGGCCGAGCGCCGTCGAGAGGCCTCCTTGGCGAGGCTCCTCTCCTACTATCGTAACAGCCGAGCAATCACACCACTACAGAGAGACACCACACAAGAGTAGATTTAAGAGTCTTTATATAAAGAATAAAGGCACGGTTCTGCAGTAATCGGTACAGGGGGGATCGTGGGATCCAAACAAAGTCTCAATGTCCAGGGAAGGGGGTAGCGGGACAGTCTTGGTACCAGCGGGTACTAGGAAACCCTGCGCACAGCTCTCAATCCTCGAGCTGGGGGGTGCCGGGAGCCGCGACAGCGTCAGCAGGGCTCTGAAGATGGTTCACTTGGTAGAGCCGCGACAGCGTCAGCAGGGCTCGGCGGATGGTTCAGCTTAGTAGAGCCGCGACAGCGTCAGCAGGGCTCGGCGGATGGTTCAGCTTGGTAGAGCCGCGACAGCGTCAGCAGGGCTCGGCGGATGGTTCAGCTTAGTGGAGCCGCGACAGCGTCAGCAGGGCTCGGCAGATGGTTCAGCTTAGTGGAGCCGCGATAGCGTCCGCAGGGCTCAGAGGTTCCAGGTTCCAGGCACAAGAGTTCTTCTCAGGATCAGCCGCGACGAGGTCAGCAGGGCTTCGACTCCCAGATACAACTGGTTTCCTGATCTAGGGCTGGCCCAGATATAGGTCTGGAGTCCTTTGATGTCCGGACCCTCACGCCTGGGGGTCAGAGGGACCGGACTGAAGGTGTCCAGACACCCAGCAGGGGGGTGGAGCCAGCGCCCAGGGAGGCCGGAGGCCGATCGATACCAGGCGTACGGGGACGGCTGGAGGGCCATCGAAACTCCTCTCCTCCGGGCTCCGTCAAGTGGCCACTTTACCACCTGGGTTGATCTTGGTGCACGATGTCGGGGCTTCGCTGGGGCCGCGGCCGGGCCGAGGCCACGTGCTCGGGACGTGGTGGGCCCAAGATGGAGTCGGGCCTGAGAGGGTGGCCCGGGGTGGTGCCCGGACCTGCAGAGTTGGGGCGAACCGGGTTCGCCGGGGTTCTGCCAGGGGCGGCTCTTGTCGAGAGTTTGTTGAGGGTGGTGTCCGGAGGGGCGACAGCGGGTCGATGGAGGGCCGATGTCGTCCCGGGTCCGCCATGTGGGAGGGGTAGGACCACGCCACAAGGCCGGGTCCAACAATGTTGTAGTGTGTTCAGGGCCGGCTCTAGGGTGGTGCGATCGGTGCCACCGCCCTGGGTGCTGACTTAGAGTAGGGGCGCCCTGGTTGCAGGCATATTTTTGTTTTAAAAGCACCTGCTGCCGCGTTCTTTGCTTCCAACAATTTTCAGCCATCAATAAAATCAAGGTCACTCCAGTGATTAATGTTTTTGCTGGAGCAAGACCATAGGTTTGTCTGGAGGACGTTTTAACTCATGGTAAGGTAGTGCAGTGGGTTAATGTGCCTATTGCAAAGAATGTGTACCATGCAGATCAAAAAGTACATATAATGTAAATAGGTCAGTGTTTTACTGCTTGTTCCCAGGGATACTTTGTAACTTGTTACAGTTTCTAAGTTAAAAGCCTAATATAGCATAGTGAGCTATTAACGCCAATCAATTTTTATTATTAAAGAAAACCCCTAACAATTATGTTATGTTTTAAATTCTGAAATTGTGCCTTTCAAGATCAAGGACTCTTATATATACTAGTAGGCAGTATAGTGTGACATGTGACTCCTACACCTTAAAGTCCTCTGTCTTATGTAACATTTCCTATACACTGATTTACACATGTATGGTTGTCTCTGTGCCAATCTGTGGTGATTTAAAGTGTTCTGAGACACAACAATGGTATGAGTGGCGCTATAAAACTAAATCAGTCAGAAAGAGAGTGGTTAAAGAGACTTGAGGAGTACCATTAAATGGTGGTAGACAAGGAACCCGTGGTAGATGTGGTCATTGGGGGGGGGGGGGCCAACAAACATGGTCACACAAGGCGCCACCACTGCTATAGCCGTCCCAGAGTGTGGTCGTCGAAAGAAGTGCTAGATGGACCACATGCAATTTACATTCGTTGGCTGCTATGAGAATTTTGGTGGGAGCAGAACCCCAGCCCGCATTGTGTCCTGGAGAATGCAGGCAGAAGTACTCTATAAAGTTAGAGGCACTGTTGAATGAGTGGAGAGATCAGACCGGTTTTGGACATACCCGATGACTGTCTGACCCAAGTGCAAAGGGTAACGAACTTTGCCCTACTGTTTAGAGATTATAATCTGCACAATTTATTTCTACTGAATTGCTCTTCAGTTTTTTACCTTCAACCTGGAAATGTTCTTTCTGTATAAAACGTCTAGCAGCTACATTACTTGAACCCCCCTTAATGTGGCAATTAAAAACAAAAAGAACTTCCCTAAAGTCACCCATCTTGGTGACTTTATCAGGCAAGTTAAGCTCTTGATGCCGCGTATATACTATGTGGGCCTGATTACATTGTTGCAACGAATCCCGTTGCAAACTTCAGTTTACTTCCAAAATTGAATTACAAAGTGGGCCAAAATTGTGGTTTGTCAGTTTCACCTTGAGCTTATAGTAAACAAGTGCTGTCTGCACACGTCAGAATAATCAATAATATGCTGTTGAACCTTTAGTCCCAACTCCTAGGTGTCAAACTCGACATTGGTTGCGAATTGTGCTCCCTGTGCTCATGAGCATTCATTGGGGCACAATTCCCACCTGCATTTTTCTAGTCATCTGTAATTGGACCCTCTGTGGCAAAAGAAGCCACTTTAGAGTGGTGTGTAAATATGAAAGGGTTAAACCAGCGCCTCCTTTTAACCTGCCAAGAGAGAACTTGTGGGGTAGACTAGATCTGAGAAGGTGAAGAGCAGAAGGTGTTCAACTGGTGACAAGTAGTGGAAAGCACTAGTCGTGCACTGGAAAAGAGATGGTGTAGGACCATCAATGCCCTGTATGAGAGGTGCTCAGAAACTCATGTGCATTTAAAACAAACCACTTCATTAGCTGGGGAGGTGCTGCAGTTCCGTATGGCTGTTGTGCGGGCAGACAGGCAGTGATGATCCGGTCAGCAAAGAATAGCGACCCCCACCACAGCTAGTTATAGCGAAGGGGGTGCTCCGGATTGGGCTGTGGCTGCTCCGGCACAGACAAGCTCCACCAGAGAAGTGACAGTCCAGTAAATCTAAGGCTTCCACGAGACACACGCAGCCCATTTAACTCGCCTGCGTCGCCAACCGACGGCCAATCCCCACACGCGACCTTCCACAACACTACTTCGCCTTCACCAATCATTGTCCGGAGTCATGAAAGGTCATGAATCTGCCCGGCTGTCCGAGTGCAGCGTCCATGGGGATGAAGCTGGTGTGCTCATATGCGGGAATGCTCTTGTGTCACTATGGCCACTGGCTGATACCCCGATGAGGCAGGCAGGACTCAGCAGGTCTAGACCGTATCATCCAGTCATCAGCTCCAAGGAAAACACCGAGAGGCTAGCGTAACCAGTTAAAACTCAGCGTGCGGGTGTGTTATACGAGCCATTGGCGCCAAGGGAGGTGTACATGACAATTACGTCTAGTGCCACCACAGCTTCTGAAAGCGAACAGTGAAAGAAAAGTGAATGGCTAATACAAACAAGCCTGGGAGTTGTTTACAAAAAAGAAAACGACGCGAGTGGTGGTCGCACGCAACGGCAAAAGCAGGCTGGTGAGTGGTGTGCGATGCGCGCGTGCCATGACGAGAAAGGAAAGCCATATGGTGCCTCTGCTAGTCATTGTGCGCGTAACCGCCTGCTCGAGGCCAGCAAGCTTTTGGTAGGACTTTTAAAATCCCGTTTACAAATGGTCTCGCCGAGTAGCGCATGCGCTGGCTCAGGCGAGACCTAAAATTATTTTATTTTTTTAAGTTGGGTTTTCAGTAACAAAATAAAACAGCTAAAGATTTCCAGTAGATGGCAGCAGAGCATCTTTTATAGAGTGCAGGAGGAAATGTTACTCGCCCCTGTCGCCTGCAGCATTGGTTTCTACTCCTACTTGCATTTCAGCAGACAGATGGGAGCCTTAACTGCTGTAGCTTCACATGTGCTAAAAAAGCAGGGATGGGAGCCGGGCACAGGCCTCGAATAGCCATCCTGAAAGGTGCTCAGAGGCTTGCACTGCCCTTCTCCTTTAAGGCAAACAGTGACCTGCTTGTTGCTGGAGGAGGCATGCATACAAAGCCAGTGTTGTCCCCTTTCTGGGCGTGGATAGTGGTGCCTGGTCTTTTATGGGATACTTTCGGGAAAGTAAGGTATCGCTTACAAATGTTTTCCTTTTTCCCCCCCTCACCTCACTCATTTTGGCTGTCTCACGTTGAGGACCGTGTCATTTCTTATCCACACACCTGTAATTATCAATAAAGTATTTATTTGGCATAATCAGCTTATTCTGAGCGTGACAAATGGCAAAGATGAATGCGGAAAAAAGGTACTGTAAGATAGATATATAGATATCAATCACACTATTGTCCTATTCGTGACCTCATAAAAACGTTTTGTATAACATGTCTGAGTGATTGGGAAAGTGATTCTCTCAAACATTAGTTATTTAAAATAAAAGAATAAGAAAGCATGGCAGGCATAGTCTTTGTCCTTGTATATTTAGGATCCAGCTTTCTTTGCTTTATAAGTCTCCCTCTCCCCCATAAAAGACCGAGCAACTACCTTCATAGCTATGGCAGCCCAGAAACTGACAACACTGGACCATATACTGTGCCACCGAACACTAATGTAATTTTTTTTTTTTATTGTTTAGCAGCTTCGGGTGGGGGAAAAAACGAATGGTAGGGTGGGGGGGGAGGAAAATTAATGGTAGGGTGCTACCTAGTGTTGAGGCCCAATCTGCGACCATCAGAATGGATGTAATAATGTGCAAAAAGAAAAAATTAGAAAGCAGACGCAAGTTCAGTCAATGAACCCAGGATCTGATGCACCATTCCTGTATCTATCAGGGCCACACAACCTGCTCATGGACCAGCTAAAGAACTCACTACATCAATATGCAGTTCGCTTCTCCAAGAACCTAGTGTCCCTCCAGTCAGTAGTTGACACTGCATGGGGATCCACAATGCTCAATGCACAGGATACGATTATAATACCTTCATCAGCTTAACCCCTATATTCAGTGAGAAAAAAAGAACTACTCCTGATGCTGGGGTTATGTTATCTCTCCCCCCACCCGACCCCACCCCCACCAAAACAGCCTAACAAATGCAAGATACGCTGCCAATAGGTCAAGGGAGCCGCGGGTCGATAATGTTTAGGAACTACATACATACATATGTTTATATGGAGGGACTCCTTTAGCCATACCTTCAGCCAACAAGGAAGTCTGAGGATTTCAAATGCCCAGGAGCATTTGTTTACTGTTTCCAAAACACCACAAACAATCATCTCCGCTCGCTCTCTGATTACGGATGTACCTGGCTCCCTCCCCCACCCCACCCTTTGACGGTCACCTTAAAGTCACCCATACCCCTCTAGGTGCGCCTCTGCTCCGCTCCCCAATGATCCTGCTCACCTATCCAGATGCAGAGCCTCCCTGTCTGCTACGGATATTCATTCTCTCCTACTTTCATATGATCCAGCACATCCTCCTCCCCCCACCATAGCAAACCTGCATCAAATTGAATCCATCCCCATTGCTGACCTCACCCTTGTGCAGGATCTCGACCTGGTCATGTTTACAGAAGCTGGCTAAATGACTCAGCTGCCCCCATTCTGGAGTTTTTAATGCCTCCCAACTATGAGATCATTAGGTTGGACAGATCCAGTGGTCAAGGTGTAGGCATCGCATGTTTACATCATAGCAATCTTACAGTGAAAGTACTACAAACTGACCTGCCATCCTGTGAATACCTTTGCATTGAAGTGACTGGTGGCAAAAATCACTAATGCAAACGACACACATTTCACCACACCCCTCGCGACAATGCTCCCTGCATAGAACAGATCATGGACATTATCCTGGCCAATGCAGATTTCCATGGCACTCAGATCTTCCTGGGAGATTTCAACCGCCACTGGAACGAAGTAAATTATATGGTGAATAGCCTTAAATTCTTCCTACTGGACCTCTACGTAATCCAAATCTCTGACAGCCCCACTCATATCTAAGGAGCTACCTTAGATCTGGTCATTGGTAAACCCGACTCCATCTCCTGCATTCGATCCTTCCATGCGATTGGACAGACCACTATTTCATCACAATCTACATCCTGGAATCGGTAAGAGCAAGTAAAGCCCAGCTTAAGAACCCAAAACAGTTGAAAAGATGCCTATGGAACATCAACCTGCAAGATCTGACTGCTCCCTGCGATAACATCCTGCCCCCCCCGCGATAAGGTCGATGCCCACGACCTTACGGCCCACTATAACCATGCAATGCTCAACGAACTAGACTCGGTTGCACCACTACAGATTAAGAGTGTCCTCTAAACTCTCCAACTCATGGTTTATAGATTTTCCTTATTCCAAAAGAAGAAATTTAAGACTTGCAGAAGGGCTGTGGCAGTCTTATCCTTCCCACGAGCATCTCTACCACTTGAGATTCCCTGAGAAGCATATATAATTAAAGCATCAGATGCTCAAAGGCGGGTCAAGTTACCCAGATTTTAAAGAAACCAACTGCTGATCCCACAGACCTTCATAACTTTCACCCTCCCTATCTCCAACATTCCCACCTTGGCAAAGGTCCTGGAGAAATGTGTGCTCGTCCAAGTCTGTAACCATATCGATCATTTCCAACTCCTGGACCACTGCCAATCTGGTATCCTCCCGGGCCATAGCATAGTCTGCGCTAACGCACATTGTCAATGATGCGCTAAGAATGCTGGACCATAATGAGCCGTGCCTATTGATCCTTCTTGACCTTTTGTCAGCATTTGATACTGTCAAATACGATAACCTTATTGACCTCCTGGAACACAGGATGGGGTGGTCTGGGCCTGTTCTTAACTGGTTCTCTTAATTCCGCCTGAACAGATCCCAAAGCTTCAAGGTGGACCAATCCCTGTCCCATCCTGCACCGGTTACGCTGGGGGTTCCCCAATGTACAGCACTCTCTCCCACGCTCTAACTTGTTCATGGAGCCTCCAACAGAAATTCTGAAATCATCCAGCATCGAGGAGCAGGAAACAACAGACGATCGCTGTAATCGCGAGGTGCCCTAACAACTCACGCAACCCACACAGAGGTGGCACCCCAAGGATGCAGGTGTAAATTATAAAAAACACCCAAGCAGAATGGCTGAGTGCTATACCTCGACCCGTTTACTACTTTATCTTTTGTATGCATTTATACAGATGTGCTGTGATGTTTGTCTCTTTAATATGCCACAATAAAAAAAAAGTTACAAAAAAACAACAACAAAAAAAAACACCCAAGCACACAATAGGCTCGAACAGGAGTAGGAGAAGGAACGTACCGCCCTGTGAAAGAAATAAAAGAAATATAACTTCGTCTCTATTTAAGAGGAGGTCAGTCTGAACCCCTGAAAGAAGAACCATAAGTCTACTATTGGTCAACTCCCAAATAAGTGAAAATAAAAGTTTAAAATTGTTGTATATTGATCTGTCCTGAAGAAGGTGTTACTAGAATTCGAACAAGACACCGAAACGCGTCGACATAAGGACTTCTTTTTAACGATTGCTGTTTTATTTGTTTTTAAATTTGTATTTTGCACTGATGAATATGTAAGGAGAGAGTGATTTATTATAATGGAAATACTGTGAAAATTAAATGTACTTTTTTTGATACCTTGTGTATAAAGAAAACAATTGTGACTTTAGGCATCAAGCCTGTTTTGAAGGATAATAAAATCAAGATAAATGCATTTCCATGTGGTATTGTGAAACTCTATATGTATAGCTTTCTACTTAAACTGTCTGAGAAGGTCTCGAAGTTAGTTGGATTGAGCAACACAGAAAGGAAATTTCTTTGTTTACTCCTTGCTTTACCCAGTCCTTTCTGGTTTTTATGGAAAACTCTTTTTTTGAAAGATCATCCAGCATTCACCATCACATGTATGCGGACGATACTCAACTATACCTGAAGATCGCCTCCCCTGAGGGCATTCAGTCCCTCAACTCATCCCTGCTGGAAACAAAGCTGGCTGACACGCAACCACCTGAAACGAAATTCTCTAAAAACAGATTTCCTCCTAATCTCACCTCACAAGCAATCTCTGGTCATTGAACAATGGTTGAATCAGCTTACTGCTCTTAACTGTAGACCTCACCTCGTGGAGAGGTGTGGCGCCGCGGCCAGGGCGACTGACGCTGGAATCTGGGGACCACGGTTCGATCCCCAGCTCCAGCGGCAGGTTAGCCCAGCACCATGTGACTCTGGGCAATAGCTCGCTTAATCTTCCCGACGGCCCCCAGCGCCTAGAGACCCTTACGGGTGATTGTGCGCTTTACAAATGTGGACTTTACTTTACTCCGCTTCCTCGCTTGGTATTATATTAGACAAAACTCTGAACATGCAAAAGCACATCAGTTCCCTCGCCAAAGGAGTGAACTTCCAACTCAGCATCCTAAGGAAGCTCAATCACTTTCTCCCGGCTAATGAACTAAAAGTTGCAGTGGAAGCATTAGTGATTGCAAAGCTGCACTATAGCAGCGCAACGCTTTGTGGCTTGCCCAGAGTGAAAACGGCTCCTCTTAGTGTGGCTCTCAATTCTGCTGCTAGGCTCTCAACTGGCACTAAAAAAATACAACCACATCTCTCAGGACTTGCTGGCCTTGAATTGGCTTCCATATGCAGCTCGTATACAGTTAAAAATTGCATGCATGGCACACAAAGCCATCCACTGCAAGACCCTGATGTACCTCACTCAGAAACTGGGGCTCTCGTATAGCTCAAGAGCCAGTTTTCCGTTTTTACAGATAAATACAGACAGAAAACCATTTTCTTGTCTGCATTTATTTTCATATATGGATAAAAAAAATGGAAATTGGGTGCTTTTTCAGGGATTCTAAATACACTTTGCCATAACAGCCAGGCCAATAACTGTGTGGATTGATGGGTAACAGGGTTAAACAAGCATTAGAAATGCAATAGGTCTCGGATCTATTGGAGTTAGAGGAAATGGCATTGTAAATGGCAATGTCTTTTCGCCATGTGTTATGGATTGTATGTATGTAGTGTGTAATGGAATTATGATGTTTGGATTTGAATTGGAGCAATGGTAGCATGCTGCGCTTTAGATGATTAGGTTTAAAAGTAACGTTTGCAATACTGCTATTGGTACAATAGTTAATTGTAGATTCGTTAACAATTGATGTGTGTAGTGATGGCTGATGGTGTGCACTGACGGGTGGTGGTGTGTGCCTGGTGAAAGCGTGCACTGACGGCTGGTGGTGTGTGTGAGCTTGTTGAAAAGCGGATTACCCTGCACGCACACACTGCTGGCCCTGGACACCCGCACTCTGCTCACCCGCACTCTGCTCACCCTGCTCACCCGCACTCTGCTCACCCGCACTCTGCTCACCCGCACCCTGCGCACTCTGCTCACCCGCACTCTGCTCACCCTGCGCACCCGCACCCTGCGCACCCTACGCATCCGCACCCTGCTCACTCGCACCCTGCTCACCCACCTCACCCTGCTCACCCACCTCACCCTGCTCACCCACCTCACCCGCACACTGCTCACCCACCTCACCCCACCCTGCTCACCCACCTCACCCCACCCCACCCTGCTCACCCACCTCACCCGCACCCACCTCACCCGCACCCCACCCTGCTCACCCACCTCACCCGCACCCACCTCACCCCCACCCACCTCACCCCACCCTGCTCACCCACCTCACCCACCCCGCCCCACCACCTCACCCGCACCCACCTCGCCCCACCCTGCTCACCCACCTCGCCCCACCCTGCTCACCCACCCGCACTCTGCTCACCCGTACTCTGCTCACCCGCACCCTGCTCACCCGCACCCTGCCCACCCTGCTCACCCGCCTCACCCACCTCACCCGCACCCTGCTCACCCACCTCACCCGCACCCTGCTCACCCACCTCACCCGCACCCTGCTCACCCACCTCACCCGCACCCTGCTCACCCACCTCACCCGCACCCACCTCACCCGCACCCACCTCACCCACCTCACCCGCACCCTGCTCACCCACACCCTGCTTACCCACCTCACCCGCACCCTGCTCACCCACACCCTGCTTACCCACCTCACCCGCACCCTGCTCACCCACACCCTGCTTACCCACCTCACCCGCACCCTGCTCACCCACCCCACCCTGCTCACCCGCACCCTGCTCACCCACCCCACCCTGCTCACCCCACCCTGCTCACCCCACCCTGCTCACCCTGCTCAGGGCACCCACTCACACCCAGGGCACCCACTCACACCCAGGGCACCCACTCACACCCAGGGCACCCACTCACACCCAGGGCACCCACTCACACCCAGGGCACCCACTCACACCCTGCACTAAAAAGTGCATTTCTTTAACATGTAGAAGCTGTGACATAAATAGGTCACATATCAATGCACTGGGAAGTACTTATTTATCGGACTGTTTTTAAACATGAACCATTAGTGAAATCAGAAACACGACAGTTGTCGTATAAACCTGAACGTTGCCCAGAGTATCACAGAGCAGCATTGCAGCGTATTCACCTCAGGACTGATTCTAAACACTTGCTCCAGACATCGGAGCACCTTCTATCACTCTCAACTCAACATCAGGAGCAGGAACACCGGAGGGGAGGGGCTGCGGCAAAAACGAAGTGTGTCAGGAGGCAGCGCGGTCTTTCGGTCTGTCAGCATCACCCGAAGAGACAAACACATAAAATAGCGAGAACCACACAAGGGGCAGGAAACCACAGCAGCCCGAGGTGCCTGGAAGGGGCGGGTCTGCAGTGCACTCCAAGCGCATGATGACGTGTCATGCCCAAACTGTCTTTAAGGGGTGTGGCGTAACTGCCAGAGCAGCAGACTTTGGAGCTGGGGGGTCCAGGTTAGAGTTTAGGCATCGGCTGAACTCCTGTGATTCTGGCAAATCATTTCATCTCACAGCGCCTGCAGACCCGCACGAGTCTTTAGCACTATACAAATCAGAGTATTATGATTCTATTGCACACCGCGACTTTCTGAATAAAGAGTCAGCAATAAATGTCAAGTTTGAGTGGTTGCCAGTGACTGCTGTGGGTATTTCGGTGTTGTAGCGTGCATGTTGTCACGCGAGCTTGAGAGTGGCATGTGCGTGGTCATTTATGCTTGCCAGTGGCATGCACTTTTTGCAGTTAGCTTGTCAGGTGATGAGACAACAGGGAGGGGAGGTGCGAAGTCGGTGGATTTATTTATGCTATTTTATATAGCGCGGACTTTACCCGAAGGTGACAGAGCCTCGACAAAAGCAACAGAGCTGATACAAGAGAACATTACAAGTGAACAAATTACAGAAGCTAAAGTTACAATACCTGAGGCAATAGTGACAATTGTGAGTGTACAACGTACAAGAAGTAGCAAAGACAGTGGGAAGGTTCATTCTGTGAGGGTCAGAATGTCAGACTGAAGTCAAGCTTTGACCGGGAGGCGGCATGCGCACAACAGCAGAGAAAACGAGGCTTCGTAGAGCAGACCGCAAACAATGGTGCACGCGCGCCCAGCATCTGTCTTCAATTACCGCGAGCCATGACAGCTGGTAATTGAAGAATTATGGCCTTCTGCTGCTCGTGTCCGCACGGAATATGCACGAGGCGGAGCAACTCTACCGCCTGTGGCCTATTGCGTGCTGGCTTGTAAAAACACAGGCATGCGAGGCCCAATTGCCATGCAGCTGCCATAAAAAACGAGCAAAAATCACGAGCTTTTCTGGAATTCGTAGGTTAGAATTTCAAAGCCCTCACTAAAGGACTCTCAAGCCACGCCCACTTTGTGAGACGTAGGCCGAGCCCTAAAATGAAAGGATTTTTAGTAAAGAGGCTTAAACCGCATTGAATATGCACAAGGCTGAAACAGAAATGTGGTTTTTTTTTATATAAGTGCATTGATTTATCTTCTGCAGGCGTTCAGATTACTGAAAACTGGTAGACATTCAAGCATGACTAGATATTTATTGGTTAAACAGGAGAATTGTACCGCGATCTCGCGGATTAAGGAGAAAGAAACTGCAGGGATCTGCATGCTTTTAAACTTTGTCACGAGCGGTCTGCTCTTTTAACCCCTTCGATGCTGATGACGGAGCGGTTCCGTCATCAGCATCGGTTGGGCTGTGCTGATGACGGAACCGCTCCGTCATCAGTACAGCCCTCGGGGGGAGCGCTTTCGCTCCCCCCCTGGGGCTCCGATCGTGGTGGCAGTAGTGGGGGTGGCAGCGGAAGACTTTGCGCTGCTCCCCCCGCACCTCCCCCCCCGCACTTCCTGGTGACGTCAGCGCGCTGTCGCGCACGCCGACGTCATCAGGAAGTGCTAGATGCGCTGGAAGCCATTTGCTTCCAGCACGTCGAGCAGGTAGGTCTGTTTCCTGCTCTCCGGTGGGGTGGGGGGGGCCATTTCTCGGTGCCTTGAGGCATCAGGGGGGAGGAAACACTGTTTCCTCTCCCCTGATGTCCCAATGCAGGGCATTCCTGGATCAGGATCGCGCACAGCGTCGCGATCCTGCACCAGTAATGCCCCACTAGCCACCAGGGATGTTTTTTTTCTGAAAAGGAAGCGACCCCTTGGGCAAGGGTCGCTTCCAGGGGCCAAAAAATTGCAGGTCAGAATTTTTTGCCCCCCCCTGGGTCGAGATCGCTCGATTTAGCGAGCGATCGCGACCCAGGGGGGGGCAGAAAAGCCCACTGGACACCAGGGATTATTTATTTTGATAAAAGGAAGCGACCCCTTGGGAAAGGGTCGCTTCCTAGGGCATTTTTTATTTGTTTAGACTTTTCTGCCCCCCCTGGGGGCAGATCGACCGTTTTATTCGGGACTCTGGACCCAGGGGGGCAGGAAAGCCCACTAGACACCAGGGATTGTGTTTTTATTAGTAAAGGAAGCGACCCCTTGGGCAAGGGTCGCTTCCAGGGTCATAAAAATTTAGTGTAGACTTTACTGCCCCCCCCTGGGGGCAGAGCGCTCATGTTAGCGCGTGATCTGGACCCAGGGGGGCAGAAAAGCCCACTAGGCACCAGGGATTTGTTTATAATTGTAAAGGAAGCGACCCCTTGGGGAAGGGTCGCTTCCTAGTGGCCCATAATTTTTTTTAGACTTGTCTGCCCCCCCTCTGGCGGCAGATCAACCGGTTTTTGGGCCACATCTGGACCCAGGGGGGTATAAAAGCCCACTAGACACCAGGGATTTTAGTATATTTATAAAGGAAGCGACCCCTTGGGCAAGGGTCGCTTCCAGGGGGCATTATAAATATTGTAGACTATTCTGCCCCCCCCCCCTGGGGGCAGAGTGGCTGGTTTTTTTTACAGTTTCTAGTCCGGGGGGGGGGGGGGGGATAGAAAAGCACACTATACTCCAGGTTTTTGTTTTTTATACGGAGCGACCGCTTGGCCAAGGGTTGCTTCCTTGGGCCCATTTGTTTTCAGTATGTTCTGCCGTGTCTTTATTTGGCCTCTCTGCCCTCCGTAGGGTTGCTTCCAGGGGGCCCACGTTTATGATGATTTATAATCTTCCCCCCTTGGGGACAGACACCCCATTTGTGACATACCCTGTGACATAGCCTGTTGTAATGGGTGTTGTTTTTGTTTCTTCTAATGTGTATTGTTTTTTTTTCTCTTTAGATTGTTGCAGTGTGCGGTTCCGTTACTGGTGGTTCTGTTGTTCTGCTGTTTCTGTAGTTGCATGTGTTTGGTAAGAGACCATTTTTCTTTTGTTAAATTGTAATGTAATTGTTTATTTTGCAAAGTGTGTAGTAATACGAGTATGTTTGGTTTCTGTTTGTTGTGATTGTAAAACATGTTTTGCATTTGTTTTCGATGTGTCCTTCTGTAGATGTAAGTTTTTTTTTTCTTCTTTCTAGTGGGATATCGTTGCCTATTTGCTGTGTCTTTGCAGAGTAGGTGCTGGTGAGTGTAGTTGTGTCTTGTAAGTGAATTATATATTTTTTCTAAATATAGTTTTGTGTGAAAAAGTCTTACATTTTTTATCTTACTTTGCGCAGTGTTGGGGTTGTTGAGTTGTTTGTGCAGACTCCTTTATTTGTAAGGATAATGGCTAGCCGCCGCATTACTGCTCAGCAAGTTGTTGGAATGCTTTTTGATTCTTCCTCTGACCATGGTCCAGAGTCTGACTCTGATTCTGAGCCAGAGGTGGGAGGTGAAGATTCAGGTAGTGAGTTTTCCTCTACACATGGCTTCATCTGATGATGAAGACACTTTGAGTGCTGATGAAGCTACTTTTGGTGTGGATGATGTGCCTGTGGTTGGGGAGGACATTGCTGTGCCTGTGGTTGGGGAGGACATTGCTGTGCCAATAGTGCGGCAAGAGACATCTGGGCTGCAGCCTGGGGCTGCTAGACTTCCAGTTAGTGTAGTGAGACAAGAGGCAGCGCAAGACTTGACAATGAAAGTTCTGACCTCTGGGTTGCACCAGGCATGGTGCAGCCGGCATTGCCTGAATTTACTGGTGTTCCAGGGTGTAGGGTGAACACTGAAAACTTTTTGCCTATTGATTTTTTCAAGTTGTTTATGGATGATGTGTTTTTGGCAGAGATTGTAGAGCAGACTAATTTGTATGCTGAAAATCTTTTAAGGGTGAACAGTGCCAGCCTTAACACCTTGGCTGCTAAGGGGTTTTCCTGCTGTGTGCTACAATCTCAGATTCTCCATTGTTCATGACAAGGTCAACTCGTCATAAGCACAGGGCAGGTAAAACCCATGACGAGTTGACCTTGTCATTAGCATGGAAGTGGTTAAGCCCCGCGCTAGAGCTACCCGGTGGACTCCCACAAATTTGGAGGAGATGAAAAAGTTTTTGGGTTTAACTTTTTTGATGGGCTTGCTTAGGAAACCATCAATGGCTTCATATTGGTCTACTAGTCCCTTGATGGCAACAGCTATATTTCCGGCAGTCATGAGTCGTTATAGGTATTTGCTTCTGCTTCGGATGATGCATTTTGTTGACAATAGTCTTGCTTTGCCACGAGATCACCCGGATTGTGACCGTCTTTTCAAGATTCGGCCTGTCATTGATCATTTGGTTGATCGATTTTCTGAGATCTTTTATCCTGGGAAAGAAATTGCAGTGGATGAGTCTTTGCTGTTGTTCAAGGGCCGCTTGGTATTTCGGCAATACATTCCTAGTAAGAGGGCACGCTATGGAATCAAACTGTATATGCTGTGTGACAGTGAGACTGGATATGTCTCTAATTTCAGGGTGTACACTGGTAAGGAATCCAGGATTAACCCCCCTGGTTGTCCGTCGACTTTTGGAGTGACTGAGAAAATTGTGTGGGAACTTGGTCGTGGATTGTTTAACAAAGGCCATCATTTGTATGTCGATAACTTCTACACTGGTGTGCGGTTGTTCAGGGAATTGGCCAAAGTGGACACTGTTGCTTGTGGCACAATCCGCTCAAACCGTAAAGGTTTCCCAAAAGAACTTGTTTGTCGAAAGCTTGCTCGGGGACAGTGCAGTGCATTGCGTTGTGAGGAGGAGCTTCTAGCTGTGAAGTTTCCAGACAGGAGAGATGTCTACATGTTGACTACAATACATGATGAAAGCACTGAACCGGTGACTGTTTGGGGTCAGGTTGCAGAAGTGCGCAAACCTGTGTGCATACTGCACTACAATAAGTACATGGGTGGTGTTGACAGAGTAGATCAGAGGTTGGAACCGTATGCTGCTCTTCGTAAGGCTTACATTTGGTACAAGAAGTTGGCTATCCATCTTTTCCTCTTGGCAACCTTTAATGCTTTTGTTGTGTTCCAAAAATCTTGTCCCCAGTCAAAGATGACTTTTGTAAAGTTTCAGGAGTCTGTAATAGGCAGCCTTGTTTTAGTGGAACAGGCAAGTGTTCCCAGAGTTGGAGTGGTGGAGGATGTTGCCAGATTGAAAGATCGCCACTTTCCTGATACAATTCCGCCTACAATCTCAAAAGACTTTCCCAGTCGGAGATGTAGAGTCTGTTGGCAAAGAGATTTGCGGAAGGAGGTTCGTATGTACTGCCCCGACTGCCCTTCAAACCCCGGGCTGTGTGAACCTGCTTGTTTTAGATTGTACCACACGCAAAAGAATTTTTGGGAGTATCAATGAGTGGTTAAGTGAACTGGTTGGTCTTTATTCTGTAAAACTTATTGTTCAGTTTCAAAGTTTGTATTTGTGTAGTCTTTTTAGATTTAGTTGTTGAGTTAGTAGATTTGTATCAATTTGCAATTTGTTTTTGTTTCTCTTTTATTTTCAAAAAAAATAAAGTATGATGTTGGTTTGCGTGTAGTGTCCATTGTCTGACTGTGTGCATGGTTTGGTGCTTGGCTGCCTGTGTCTGTGGACTGGTGCTGGTCTGGCGGTGTCTGCGGACTGGTGCTTGACTGGCGGTGTGCGTGCTCTTGCGCTTGCCTGGTGTTGTGTTTGGATTTGTCTTTGGCTGGTCGTGTGCGTGGAGTGGCGCTTGGCTGGTCGTGTGCGTGGAGTGGCGCTTGGCTGGTCGTGTGCGTGGAGTGGCGCTTGGCTGGTCGTGTGCGTGGAGTGGCGCTTGGCTGGTCGTGTGCGTGGAGTGGCGCTTGGCTGGTCGTGTGCGTGGAGTGGCGCTTGGCTGTCTGTGCACGGAGTGGTGTTTGGCTGGTGTTGTGTTTGTGGAGTGGTGCTTGGCTGGTGTTGTGTTTGTGGAGTGGCGCTTGGCTGGTGGTGTGTGTGGAGGGGCGCTTGGCTGGTGGTGTGTGTGGAGGGGCGCTTGGCTGGTGGTGTGTGTGGAGGGGCGCTTGGCTGGTGGTGTGTGTGGAGGGGCGCTTGGCTGGTGGTGTGTGGAGGGGCGCTTGGCTGGTGGTGTGCGTGGAGTGGTACTTGGCTGTCTGTGCACGGAGTGGTGTTTGGCTGGCGGTGTGTGTGGAGTGGCACTTGGCTTGCGGTGTGCGTGGAGTGATGCTTGGCTGGTGGTGTATGTGGAGTGGTACTTGGCTGTCGATGTGCACTGAGTGGTGTTTGGCTGGCGGTGTGCATGGTCTGGTGCTTGGATGGTGGTGTGCGTGGAGTGGCGCTTGGCTGGCGGTGTGCGTGGAGTGGCGCTTGGCTGGCGGTGTGCGTGGAGTGGCGCTTGGCTGGCGGTGTGCGTGGAGTGGCGCTTGGCTGGATGGTGTGCGTGGAGTGGTACTTGGCTGTCTGTGCACGGAGTGGTGCTTGGCTGGTGTTGTGTTTGTGGAGTGGCGCTTGGCTGGTGGTGTGCGTGGAGAGATGCTTGGCTGGTGGTGTGTGTGGAGTGGTACTTGGCTGTCGGTGTACGCTGAGTGGTGTTTGGCTGGCGGTGGGTATGGTCTGGTGCTTGGATGGTGGTGTGGGTGGACTGGCGCTCGGCTGGCGGTGTGTGAGTAGTTACTTTCTGTTGGTCACTACACACACTGCTAGTTGAGTGACACTCCACACAGTCCATCATTTTGTGTAGTTGCAGTGTCAGAAATGTGGGCATGTGAAAGTGATGGGCCCTTGAATGGCGCTGTTTGCTGGTGTGAGTGTTGAAATGTGATGGGTCCGCGGCTGGCGGTGTGAATGTTTTGTATGTGTCACGCGTACGAAAGGTGTATGTAAAGAGGTTGGTGCCTTGACGTGGCTTTACAGCTCACGAGCTGTGAGTCAGTGGTTCAGTTTATCATACTTTCAATTATACGCAGTGTATTTCATTTTTGTGAAATTACTTGCGAATACAATTGTATGTACTGAATCATCACTCACCCTCGTGCCAAATCCAACCAGTATGTGTGTGCGCTTGCGGATTAGATGGGTGTGCAGTAATAATTGTTTTTTTTCTCTTTCTGCAGTAGGGTGTACCTTGTCCCTTATTGTGATTGTTGTTATGTCTTGTTTTTCCTTTCGGATGGTGTCAATGGTCTGGTTTGTATCAGGTATGAAAGGTGCATGAATGGCCTGTAAAACGGTTGGTGCCTTGTCGTGGCTTTACAGCTCACGAGTTGCGAGTCACTGGTTCGGTTTTTATGCATTTATTTATTGACAGAGCATTTCATTTTGTTGAAATATCTTGTTAATAAAATTTTATGTACTGAACCATCACTCGCCCTCGTGCCAAATCCAACCTGTATGTGTGTGTCTTTGAGGAATAGATAGCTGTGCTTGAATGTTTGACTTTTGAGCAACTCTGTTAAGGTGTGGTATCATTTTACTCGGGAGAACAAGGGGAATGCTGGGTGGTAGGACATTTTTGCCGGCACGGAGATCCCACGCAAAAAACTTTTGAAAAGTGATATTTTTACCTAATTTTAAGGTTTGCAAGCTATTCTGGGTAGGAAAACATTGGGGGACCCACGCATGCCATACCTCCCTGGACTCCCCCGGGTGTCTAGTTTTCAGAACTGTTTGGGTTTGGTAGTTTCCAAAGAATACCACCGAGCCCCGGGCCAAAAACTCAGGTGCCCCCCTCAAAAAAGAAGATAGTTTTACTAAAGGTAATTTTTAAGGGAAACAGCCTGAACAACGATTTTTTAACAACGAGTGGCCTCAACAACGACTCATAAAGAACGACCTGCAACTGAACCACGACCACCGCAACAACTACTTAAACGATTGACCTTAACAACGACTTTAAACGTGAAAAAAAAGTAATACATTTAAAGATCATTTAGAAAGAAAACGAGACAGTTTTAATTTACCTTGTGAGGCCAGTAGATGGCCCTGTAGGATTGTTTTCAAATGAAGTTTTCATGTTGACGCGTTAATTTTTTTCATCGCTATAAATAGTGCATTTGGATAACATTTTCTATTTAATATGCCGCCAATTAAGTTAGCATTCTAGCCATGCCCACTTTCACATCCCAGCTTCACAGTGTCTTTCTGTGTGAACTCTGGCATTTTGCACTTTTTAAATCAGATTCTAATACTCCGTGCTCAAAAATAAAGTAGGTTGATGTGGCCTGCTGCATCAAGCAGCTCGGAATATAAATGATCATTCTAAGAAAAGTCCACCCGGGAGCTCCGCTTTCTTTATGCAATGTTAGCAGGTTTCTTTTTCATCACTACGAGCGCCTTTTTCGCGGCTTTCATTACTTAATTTTCCTCCATTCCTCTCTCTTTTCTGCCATTATTTCTGTAGCTCTAGGAATGGCTCTACTACGAGTATTTTCATGTTTGATAACAACATCCCAAAACAGCGTGGTCCAGTTAGGAAAGTGAAAATAGAATTTCCAAAATAAAACAATACAAGCAACATTTTTCATTAATTCAAGCCTGGTGATTAACAGTTAGTAGCATTGTAGAAAAAGTCATTAAAATCTGAGGTAAGCATCTACGTGTCAATATTAGTAATGTTAAAAAAGAAAAGAAAACTGTAAGAGTGGCATTTTCAAAGATAGCATATAATTTTAAATTGCCATCAGTTTAAAAATATGGGTAGATTCAGTTTGTATGGCAATATAATTCTTTTCGTGGTTCAATTAAGTCGTGGTTCAATACTTTAGTGGTTAGCTATTGGTCGTTGTTAAGCCTTCGTGGTTAGGGCACTCGTGATTTCAGAGTTAGTTGTTTAATCGTACAACCAATTTTTAAGTCTCCACCGTACGAATTGGGCCTTTTCCTGTTGCAGCCACTATGCCTACCCACAAAAGTGAGGTACCATTTTTATCGGGAGACATGGGGGAACGCTGGGTGGGAGGAAATTTGTGTGAGCCCAGTAATGCCACGCTTTCCCACACAAAAATGTGTCAAAAATCGGATTTTTTTGAGCTATAAATCGAGATTTGCAGGGGATTCTGGGTAAAGGAACGTTGGAGGATCCACGCAAGCCATACCTCCTTGGAAGCCCCCGGGTGTCTACTTTTCAGAAATGTGTGGGTTTGGTAGGTTTCCCTAGATGGCCGTCTAGCACGGGGCCAAAAACCCAGGTAACCCCTCTTACAATGGTGACAATGTCAAGTCCACCAGCTTTTGCAAGAGGGGTTACCTGGGTTTTTGGCCCCGTGCTAGACGGCCATCTAGGGAAACCTACCAAACCCACACATTTCTGAAAAGTAGACACCCGGGGGCTTCCAAGGAGGTATGGCTTGTGTGGATCCTTCAACGTTCCTTTACCCAGAATCCCTTGCAAACCTCAATTTTAGTTGGAAAAAATCATTTTTTTCACACTTTTTAGTGTGGGAAAAAGTGGCATCACTGGGCTCACACAAATTACCTCCCACCCAGCGTTCCCCAAGGTCTCCCGATAAAAATGGTACCTCACTTGCGTGGGTAGGCATAGTGGCTGCTATAGGAAAAGGCCCAATTCTTACTGTGGCGACCAAAAAATTACCTTTAGCTAAACAATCTTATTTTTTGAGGGGGTCACCTGAGCTTTTGGCCCGGGGCTTGGCGGGCATCTTTGGAAACTACCAAACCCAAACAGTTCTGAGAACTAGACACCCGGGGGAGTCCAGGGAGGTATGGCATGCGTGGGTCCCCCAATGTTTTCCTACCCAGAAACCCCTGCAAACCTTAAATTTAAGTCAAAAAAACAATTTTTCCGTACTTTTTTGGGTGGGATCTCGCTGCCGGTACAAATGTCCTACCACCCAGCGTTTCCCTTGTTCTCCCGAGTAAAATGATACCTCACTTGTGTGGGTGGGCCAAAGGCCTGTGACTAAGGCAGGGGGGCTTAATTTGTAAAACTTAAATACTACTTTTTTCAAAATTCATTTTTGGCCTGTTCTGCTTTGGGGCACCCACACAAGTGAGGTATCCTTTTACTCGGGAGAACAAGGGGAACGCTGGGTGGTAGGACATTTTTGCCGGCACGGCGATCCCACCCAAAAAAGTTTGGAAAAGTGCTATTTTTACCTAATTTTAAGGTTTGCAAGGAGTTCTGGGTAGGAAAAATTGGGGGACCAACACATGCCATACCTCCCTGGACTCCCCCCGGGTGTCTAGTTTTCAGAACTGTTTGGGTTTGGTAGTTTCCAAAGAATACCACTGAGCCCCGGGCCAAAAACTCAGGTGCCCCCCCCCCCCCCCAAAATCAAGGTTATATTGCTTCAGGGTATTTTAAATTCACCACCGTACGATTTGGACCTTTTCCAGTTGCAGCCACTATGTCTATCCACGCAAGTGTGGTACCATTTTTTTCGGGAGACCTGGGGGAACGCTGGGTGGGTGGAAATTTGTTGATCCACGCTGATTCCAGAACTTTCCACCACAGAAATGTGCGGAAAATGTGTTTTTTTTGTCAAATATTTAGGTTTGCAAGGGATTCTGGGTAACAAAACCTGGTGGTAGGCAGTCGAGTCACCCCATCCTGAATTCCCCTGGGTGTCTACTTTTCAAAAATGTATAGGTTTGCCAGGTTTCCCTAGGTGCTGGCAGAGCTACGGCTCAAAAACAAAAGGTAGTCTCTTTGTCCAAAGAGCGCAAGATTTCACTGGGAATTTGAGGTGCGACCACGTTGCCTTTTGCACCGTTTCCTGTCGCATGCACAAGGCCGACCCACACAAGTGAGGTACCGTTTTTATCGGGAGACTTGGGGAAATTCATATTTGTAAATCAACTGTTATTACCAATTGAGCTTTCATGCATTTCTCCCTTTCAATGAAAGACATTGTGTAAAAAAAAAATCTTTTTGAAAAATGACCAATAATTCTCATGCTAGTATGAGTATTCCCAATTTTGAAAATGTGCAATTATATACTATTTCTGAACTCTATAATTTATACCCAATTCAGAAATACATAGGTGTCTTTCATACAGATTTTTCCATGTATACATTTTCCAAGACAAAGTGCTGTATACCCAGTAAATGAAAAAATACCATTGCAAGTTGCAGCTTAGTTTTTGGATCTGGGTTCGTCGGGTTCTTGGTGAAACTACAAGTCCTATATATCCCCACAACCAGGAAGGTCTAACGGATGTAACGGTATATTGCTTTACAAGAGCTGTCAAAATTAGAAAAAGTTACAGGTGAAAACGTTGACAAAAGGCTGTTTTTTTCAACAAATTTTCAATTATTCCAATATTTGACTGTTATTTTCTATAAAGAAACCTTCATGGATTTAGACAAATGACCCCTTTCTGAATTCAGAATTTTGTCTAATTTTCGAAAATGTACAGCTTTCCAGGATCCATTATTGCTTTCAAACTCATTTCTACCATTAACTGGAAGGAGGTGGAAAGCTCTAAAAATAGCAAAAATAGGCTATGTCCCAGAAAAATGCCAAAACTGTGAAAAATGTCGGTTCTCTGACAAAAGACTGTAATTCCCTAAAAGCTGAGAAAATGGAGATTTCAGCCCCACAAACCCTTTTTTGATAACATTTTCAGGGAAAAACCCAGAGGCTTTCATTTGCAGCCCGTTTTTCCCTTTTTTCTGAAAAAAACTAAAATATCACTATATTTTGGTTAATTTCTGGGACCCCTCCAAGGGAATCCACAAACCCTGGGCGCCTTTACAATCCACAGGATGTTGGAAGAAAAGGACGCAAATTTGGCGTGGATACCTTAAATGGTCAAAAAGTTACAAGGGCCTAAGCGCGCACTACCCCAAAACGCCAAAAAAAGCCCTAGCACAGGAGGGTAAAAGGCCTAGCAGCGAAGGGGTTAAAACGTTGCTGTGTTTTTCTGCTCTGATTTGCTAGACTGAAAACAAGCCACTTACCCCGCACTATAAAATAATATCTTTCACCCGCTGTTCGAGCGGGATCAAAAACACTCCACACTTTGGCTGCGCCATCTTGGGTGAGGAAGGGCCAGGCACTCGCCCATTAGTCGGCGCCATTTTGGGAGGCGCTCTAGTGGCTGGGCAGGGCTCTCAGGCCAGCATACTTTAACAGGGAAATGCAAGCATGCAGCTGGCGCGCCAATGGCGCGCCAGAGGCAAGCCAGTCTGCGCCAGGACGGGGCTAGGGGCTGAAACCCCTGGTCGAATTCTCCTGGGTAGCATCTGTTATAGCAGCAACCTACTATTGTGGGTCAGAGATGAACTGAGGGATGTCTGTACGCATGTCATTTCGCTGGAGGATGAAGGTAATTACTGTCTTCTTTGCACTTTTACATTTACGCCTTCTGAGCCTCCCCCCTTTGAAACTAGAGAAGTCAAACCCTTTTCCTTTCTACATCTCAACTGTTGATCCCTGCCCAAGCATGCGAGCGAAATCCATCAGCTGCTAGAAGACAGATGTCCTGACCCACTCTTTCTTACTGAGGCATGGACCAATATGGCCTCTGATGCAGATGCGGTCCATGCTCTTCCATCCAACTATACCATGGTCAGACAAGATCGTGACTGTGGTCGGGGAGGGGGAATTGCCATCATATTTAAAACTATCTACAGTTGTAGATCGACTAAGTGCCCTTTATCGGAGTGTGAGAGCTTTTCCTTTGCCATTGGCTTCTCTCCCTCCTGTACCTTCTCAGGAATCCTTTTATATCGCCCTCCAGGAGGACACACTAGTTTTTGTAATGATCTTCCAGGTATTGCTATAAATCTTGCTAGCCTTGCCCCCAATTTTTCGATTCTTGGTGATTTTAATATTCACCTGGATGAACCAGATTCTTCCCCTTCGCAAATTCTTGTGGCAGGACTTGAAGCCTTTCAATTCAAACAAATTGTAACGGGCCCCACCCACAAATTTGGTCACTTGCTCGATCCTTTCTTTACTAATCTGGATAATATTACTCTGAATGAGACCATTTTAGTACCCTGGTCAGACCGTTCATTATTATCTTTTGTTTGGACTCCCCGGGATCTGCCACAACCCTCTACAAAGTCTAAAAAAATTGGGTCGGACCTGGTCAAAACTTTCAGTGGATAAATGGGCAATTAATCTTAATAATTCCACCTCGTACCCTGCCCTAATCCTATTAAGCCAATGACGATTTCAATAGCTGGCTGAAGTCTTCATTGGATCTTACCCTCCCTAAGAAAGAATTTTGGCACCGAGCTGGCTCCAACAAAAAATCTTGGTATACTCTCGAACTTAGAATGCTCAAACAATCTTGCAAGCAGTCCCAACGGAAATGGGAGGAATGATTTCTCTGAATCCAGTAGGGCGAGCTATAGAGCTGCACTCAGGCTGTACAAAGGCAAAATAAAGGCTGCTTAATCCAGATACTATCAGGAAAAGATTGTGTCGGCCGCTAACTCCCCTAGGGAAATTTTTAAAATCTTTAAATTTCTTATCACCCCCCCCTAGCTCTCTTCCTGATCCTACGAATGCACAAAAACGCTGTGACGAGATCGCTAATTTTTTTGCCATCAAGGTTTCCAACATCTACTCTCTGTTCCCACAAATGGATGTTGATGTACAACTTTCCTCTCCTACAAGCCAGGCTGGAGGATTTCGCCCCCTCTCTCCATCTGACTCACAGCGTCTCCTAGAGAATCTTAAGTCTGGATCTCCTGCCGATGTCGCGCCCCCTTCCATTCTTAAATCAGTCCCAGAGATTGTTTCCACAGTTATCCGGGATGTAATTAACTCCTCCCTTGCGGACGGAGTGGTTCCCCCGCTATGGAAGCAAGCAAGAATTAAAGCCCTTTTAAAAAAGCCGAATTTATACCCTGGGGATTGGGCTAGTTATTGCCCAATCTCTTTACTACCAGGTATTAGCAAACTGGCCGAAAAACATGTACATTCTATATTGGCAGCTTATGTGGAGAACAATGATGCTCTACACCCCACTCAGACTGGATTTAGAAGTAAGCAGGGCACGGAGACGGCCCTTCTTGCTGTGGTGGAAGAAGCAAGGAAAATTGTGGATACCGGAGGTTGCGTTGCTATTATTTTGTTAGATCTCAGCGCAGCCTTCCACACGGTAAATCACCACATCTTGATTCAAAGACTGAGGGAGGTGGGGGTAGCGGGGATTTCCCTTAAGTGGCTGCAGTCCTTTCTCTCCGATAGATCTTTCATGGTCTTTGAAGAAGAGGTTCTTTCAAAAACAGACCCCTCTGAAGTATGGTGTCCACCAGGGATCTACTTTAAGCCCCACCATGTTTAACATCTACATGCGGCCACTTGCGGACATTGTGCTTCCCTGGGTGGCCAGCTGGTCACATACGCTGACGACACCCAGTTGGCGGTGTCTCTCAGCAGACATGATACGAATGACAAGAACCTGACCTCTTGCCTGGTCAAAGTAGCTGATTTGTCCTTCCTTAAACTTAATGGTTCCAAGACGGAAGTCATGATACTAGGTCATGCAGCTCCCCCTAACTTAGACACTTGGTGGCCTAGTTGTCTGGCCCCCCCCCCTTTACCAAAGAAACAAATTAAGAGTCTGGGTGTATGGTTGGACTCTAATCTTAGTTTCTCTGTACAATTGCGCAAAGTGGCTGCTACCTGTTATGGCCTAATCAGATTGATGAGGAAGATCCTGCCACTCCTTCCCTTTGACGCTACAAGTCTGCTGGTGCAGGGCTCGACAAATCCGAAAAATGGTACTAGTCCTGCAGGTCTAAACGGAGCAAAAGTGACAAGATAACAAGATTTAAAGGCATCTTTATTGCTCATTTCCTTTATGAGCAATAAAAATGCCTTTAAATCATGTTATCTTGTCACTTTTGCTCTGTTTTCAAAGACAGAGGACAAAAGTTAGTTTGACTTCCTACTCGCCAGAAAGGGCGAGTAAGACCTAAAAATAGCTCGTCCTCATCCATTCTCCCTCGCAAATGCGAGCGGGCGGATTTGTCGAGCCCTGTGATGCAATCCCTTATTTTATCGCAGCTTGAGTATTCCAATGCGGTCTACTTGGGTGCTCCGCAGGGGACTATCAAGATCTTACAGGTTGGAAACATTTATGTTCCTGAGTTTCCACTACAGGGAGCCAGCTCTCCTCGGGCCCTTGGGGACAAGTTACTTCAGGACGCAGCAAAGTCCTTTCAAGCAGGGGGACACAGTAAAGTCCCTTAGCCTCTCCTTGGTTAATTCAGCAAACTGCAGGTCAGCCCCAGAACACACAGAAAGGGTCAGTCCTTTCCTTCAGTCTCTTCAGCCGTTTCTTCATTGGCATAGGTTCCTCTTGACCACGAAGTAGTGTCAATCCCTTGCAGTCTTGAACAGTTCCATTCCAATGTTCCAGGGTTTCAGCTCTCATAGTTATACCCCAAAATGTCTTAAGTCTGTTTTCAGGGGGGCACTGACCCCTGTTGAAACCAGTTCAGGGTGTCTCCCTGCCAGTGACACCTTTTGCCTTTGATAGTGGGGGTCTGGACCCTTAATCACTCAGCAGGATATGGAGCCATTGTTTTATGGCAGCAGTCTCGGCCTCTTCACCTCCAGGGGCTACTCCTCCCCTACATTCCAGATGCAGGTCAGCCTGTTGCTGTCTCACCTCCTCCCCTGGGTCACGACATCCCCAGGGTCACGACATCCCCCAGAGCCTATCACATTCAAATGCAGACAGTCAATCCACAACCAGGAAGAGACACACAAATGTTAGAACACAAAAAAATTAGCCGCTTCTAAAAGAGTTGTTTCTAAACACAATGCAAAAATCACCTTCACAAAAAGATGTGGTATTAAACGGAGTTCAGGCACACAAAACTTCATATCTCAATCTTAAGCCTATAGGAAGTTAGGCTGGAAACATTACACAGCCTTCCCCGTTCTGTCCTATGAGCAAGATGGCCTTGCAGCAGTGAAAAACGAAATGGAGTGTATTTCACTGTCAGGACATGGTACACACCCTAGTACATGTCCTGCCTTTCACATACACTGCACCCTGCCCAGGGGGTACCTTGGACTTACCATAGTGGGTGCACTTGTCAGGACAACATAACAGTTAAACAAACTGCGCGCAGGCACTGTTGTGGCAGGCCTGAGTTCTCTCTTTAAGGCTACTTGTGCGGGTGGCACAATTAGTGATGCAGGCCCACTAGTAGCATTTGCATTATTAGACCTGGCACACATAGTGCACTTTACTAGGGACTTTACTAGTAAGGCAAACATACCAATCATGGACAACCAATTACCATCACACTTTACACAGGGAGCACTTACACTTTGACACTGATCAGCAGTGGCAAAGTGCCCAAAGCATCTAAGTTGGCAACACCAGGTCAGACAAAAGGTCTAGGGGATGGCAAAGAGTTTTGGGAACTTTAGCCAAAAAGGGCCAAGTCCAACAGAAGGGCAATAAGTAGGGACCTGGGGTTACACACAAGACCAATAAATCCAGTTGTAGCACCGAATCAAAGGACACTATGGACCATCCATGCAGTAATGGGACACTTTCCCTGTGGGTAGTGCAATGTATGCCAACTGACAGAAAACCACCAAAATTGAATAGGGACTGGCAAAACCATGGACAATCAAGCATTTTTTTAACTATAACAACAGAAATGTGATTGATCACATTCTTGAAGTGTGGGTTATGATATATAGGGATGACAACAAACAAAGGAGGTGTCAATGAACACCAAAGTATGTTTAGATGCAAGAAAATGTCAACTAAGGTAATGCAGCGCTTCATGGAGGACAATGAGAACCATTTTAAATGGGTCATATTAGAAAAACTGTTAATATGGAAAGATTTGATGCCAACATGAAAAACAATACATTTAGGAGAACGAAATTTCATCTTTAACAATAAATTCGCCCGTTGTGAACTCATCAACCCCGATACGCAAATACATAGTCAGGCAGGTTTTGGAACCTCGGCTCAAGGCCATGGATTGACAGGTCACAGGTAGGGTAGCACGAAGCGGGCAGACCAACGCACAAACAGAAAACTTAGATCAAACCCACAGATAGGCGCCGAAACACTACAGGAGTCCAAGGAGATTAGACCCAAAAAAGCACACATGGCCAGAGGGGTATGAACACTCCCAAAACACCATAAAGTCAGATGCCACGAGTTAGGAACATATACCCAATAAGGACTCCGCAATGACGCGCTCCCCATATCAGACATCTGGACACGTTACCCACTGGCCACTGTGTTCATGCAAGGTCGAGCCCCACCTGTAAAGTAGTCTCATTAGAATATTTAGGACTTTAAAGGCAGCAACTTACATTCCTTATCATACATGGATTACCGGAAATTCTTTATTACCCATGATGAACTGTATAAAAGAGACCTCCGGCGGATTGTAAATTGAGACAGTCCTTAGGCCCTGTGCCTGTAACTGTTCTCCAGGCAGATCTGCTTAATTAAAACAACTGTTCCTGTTTTGCCAAACACCTCTGGCCTCTCCTTTTTTCCATGGTATTTCATGTACAAGCAACAAAACTAAAACCTACAAACAATGATGACCAGGACAATTCTAAGATTCAAACAAAGGTGGGTTTATAGACTGCACACAGATTGAGGGGTTCAATGATGCAATACCATGGTAACAGATTTAGAGAAACACAAAAAGATGGACTCGAGAGAACAGTCAAAAACGGATCTTCGGAATATTTATCTTATTGGGTTGCATGTATAACCAACACCCAAGACAACAATGACAAATTAGTTCCACGCGTCTCGACAAGATTAACGTTCGCGTGTCCCCTAACGAATAAATTAAAAATAAACTGTCATAAGGATGACCACACAAAACAATATCGGAAAACATTTAAATATGCCAACACGAGGACTTTTTCCAGATTGTCCAAGATATGGAAAAAACCCTCTCTAGATCTGCAGGCAATTATGATTTACTAATTATCATCGAACCCTCATGGATGAGATCATGCGCTTTCACCTGAAGGAATACGACATGGCACCATCAGTAATACTACACAAATATTTGTTCTGAGGGCCAACAAAATTAACAACCCCCTACCGTTCTATTAAAAAAAAAACATTACAAATTGTTCAATCCATCTCCCTACATCAACAACTGATTTGTACTGCACCATAGGCACTAATTCAGGCTTCTCGGATTATAGATTATCAATATATTAGAACAATCCTTTTCTGTTACAAACAAATTACTCAGAGGCAGCACATTACTAATCCCATGTGAAAAAAAGTTATGTGGTATGCGCCATATAGTACAGCTCCCTCTTAATACCATGAAAAAGACACAGCAAACCTATAGTGGGAACCGCATTTCCCAACCTCCCTGTGAGAACTGCATAAGCAGTTGGCGTTGTAACAATAGGGACTATCAGGAACTACGATTCCCATTTAGACCATGGGTTCAGCATCGCGGAGGGAGAGGACCTAGACCACCTTAAGGGTGCTAACAGGTCCTATGCCCTGTGGTTTTTAACAGATGACACCGGCTGCGACGCACAGCAAAAAAAAAAAAGTATCATCATCGGTGGCAGCTGTAGGTCTCAACCAGGAACCTGTACCTTGATGAAGCAAGGCTGTCGGTCTCAAGCCTAATAATGGGATTCCTGCGATTATCTAAAATGCAGCATTGATGCATCTCCAACTCCCCTTTTGGGCAGTATGATGCGTGCGAGTTTATGTATGTGATAAGGATACAGGCAGTACTCTCCTTTAGTTGTTGCCACAACTAAGCATGATAAGGCTGCACTTTGGTCATTATTCTACGAAGTTCCCAGAGACAGCGAGGTATACCTTACACTAGGTCTAGAGGAAACAATGCTAGAGCGAGTTACAATTAACCTAACATAACATGTGTACTAAGATGCTATTTAACGTATCGATATCACGTAAGCACTTTGACAAAACTTACTAGAAAGTTAGACCAAGAAAGAAGCCTCCTATAAAGTTGGAGCAGAAAATACGAGGTAGAAAGTATACAAAACATAACCTTGGATTAAGACAATCTAATCAGCAATTCAGAATTGTTGGCCAGAACAATAATAGAGGCAAACTTGGACATTTGACACGACCAGGACCAAACAAGAGATGAATTTTAATCTGTCCCATACAGCTTCTAACTTGGACTGAAGGTTCGTGTGACCTATACCTCTTTCCTCACACGTGAGTGACTACAGGAAAGGTTCCTCCCCGGTGTTACTGAATGGTGTAAAACCCGAAAAATTTCGAGCAAGTGACCCACAGATTGTGCAGGACTCACCAGTTTGTTCTACATGTACGTTTGAGCATGCTGTGATATCACGTGTACCACAATGGATGCATGCAGCTGTGTTACCTGATAACATTTTGATAGGCTCAACATCAAAGTAGATGTGTATAAAGAATGCTTTTTCCAATTACTCTAAACAAATTAATAGAGCTATTGAGTTTAACTGTTTACCATGTTTTTATCTTCAGTTGAAGATAGTGGACTGACAGTTAAGATTTATTCCCATCAGCATGCACTTGAGCATGAATGACTGCCTAATTTGGAACCTTGACAAAAGGTTCTAGATCCTCTGATGAGTGATCTGACTGAGGTCGAAACATGTTGGCAATAATATGTTAATGTAATGCTCAAGACATAGGTTGCCTGTAGCATCCTTAAATTTAATTTTTAACTCAGCAGAGTGCTCCCTAAAATAAAAGGAAATCCTTGACTTGGGTTCTTTTAGAAAAATCTGGATCCCACTTATGACCAGAACACCAATATTCTGCTCTCCCTCCCAAATGAGGTTGAGACCACCATGTTATTATCATAACAGATGGATTTTCCACTACAATGGCAGACAAGCACACGGATCATCTTTTTAAAGCACCCACAGGAGACCTGCAGTCGCCGGTCCAGATACACTCATTTAACAAACACTGCACTTCATTCATGCCCCAGATATTTTTTAGACAAAAGACCAGAACCTCTAGTGCAGCCATTACACCTTCCACATTGAGCCACAAGTAGGCTGTCTCCCTTATTCTCCCACCACCACATGTCCCAGATCTGAAAACACACTGAGTCCACTGATAGCCAGGCTAGAAATTGTAGTAACCACTATTGTTACAGAGCTATACTTTGACAGTTGCCAGATCAAAAGAAAAATGCTCCAATGTCAATTAAAAAGGTAAATACAGTAAAGGGCGCAACACTGAAGCTGAACTCAACATCTGCTTAGAACTATAGACACCTTAGTCTCAGAGTTGACTGACACGTGGACCGGAACCCTATCCACAAGAAAATACAAGCAATTGGGCCAATTTTATATCGGTAGAGGCTAGCACTAAGGAGCAATCAAACATTTGTGATCAAATCTCTACACCAGATGGGAATGGCACTGTCACTGCAGCTCTTAATTTTAACTTCCAAGTGTTATTCATTTTGGAGCCACCACCTGCTGTTCTGTAATGGTCACAAATCTGCCAAAGACGGCCGGCCATAACCATAAACCCTGGGAGACTCACATCAGTGGATAAAGAGAGGATGGATTGCAGTGTCGAAAAACCTTCTCGTTAGACTACATAAAGATACCAAGTAGACAACGCCGTAACAAACACCAGACATCCTGCATATACTGAAAAACACGTAAATCAAATCGATGCTTTATTTTGGGCACTTTCAACATTTGCAATAAGCTAGCTGCATGTAACAAACGAAAACTGATAACTTACCTGTGCACCTTCTCCATGGTAAAGGCAATTCACAACATTATCCAAAAGATTGATGTCCAACTTTTGGCTGAAGTCCAGCAGCTGACGCGCTGCATGGTCCGCTAACATGGTCATGATTGCTGGCATAGGTTACTGCAAGACAAATAGGTTACAAAACTTTAAGTCTACATTTCAATTGAACAAAACAGTTGCATTGATAACTATTTTCACAGAATTGTTTCAATTCAGATAGGCAATTGTGCTTACTCAAGTATTATTCTATAACTCAATTCCTTTTATTAAGTGGCACATGCATACGAAGGTTCAATCAAGTGTCATTAGGCGCACTTCACATTTTCCACTGGGTTCCTCTTTGAAAGACCACACAAGCACAACTTTGCAGTCTTGTGTTGGACAAAAATTGGAGCCCCTATTGTCCAATCATGTATGTATATAAATGTTACTCTAGATTATATAGAGGCGACAGACAACAGTAGGTTAGTCACCTAAATCTGACATAGCCCATCAAATAAAGAGAAGCATTCTGGTAATTTTATTGTAGCAATGGCAATGTACTTAATTAGTCAGTTAGGGAGACATTAAAATTAGCTTACTAAATAAATATCTAGTCCTCGCAATAAAAACGAATCTACAAAAAGTTAGCAGCTACTTCCCGCTGAGGATTACCCATTATTTGTACTCTGCTATGAACTATATCAGTATAAAGGAATATGCTACTTACCAGTATGCATCTGTTCTTGGCATAGAGGGCTGCAGAGTGGTACATTTATGAATAGATCGCCATCTGGTGTTGGGCTCGGATGATTGCACTTTGTTTTTCTTCTGGAGAAGTCTTTGTCATCATAGGTGACTCCTCCTCTCGGTGTTAGTGCGCATGGGCATCGGCTCCATCCTTAGATTGTTTTGCCATAGTAGGGTTAGATGGAGTAGTGTAGTGTAGTACATAAAGATATGCCCATGTAAATGTATCTAAATAAGATAATGTTGGGACAGACACAGGTTTCCGGGGAGGCAGGGAGGGCATGTACCACTCTGCAGCCCTCTATGCCAAGAACAGATGCATACTGGTAAGTAGCATATTCCGTTCGAGGCATATGGGCTGCAGATGGTACATTTATGAATAGATTGTACAGCAGTTACCTCCCTAGCGGTGGTCACCAGTGTCTGTCGCAACTGTCTGAAATAGAGTTTTTAATACAGCTTGGCCCACTCTGGCTTGTTGTGCAGCCTGTACATCAACACAGTAGTGCTTTGTGAATGTATGTGGTGTAGACCAAGTTGCTGCTCTACATATGTCATCTAGGGGAATGTTCCCTAAGAATGCCATAGATGCTCCTAGTTTTCTTGTGGAATGAGCTCTAGGAGGAACAGTTAATGTTCTCTTTGCTTTAATGTAACATATTTGTATGCATCTTACAATCCATCTTGCGATGCCTGCTTTAGAGATAGGATTGCCCTTATGTGTTGGGGAAAATGCTACAAATAGTTGTTTAGTTTTCCTGAAACCTTGTGTTCTTTCTATGTAGTATGAAATGGCTCTTTTAACATCTAGTGTATGTAGAGCCCTTTCTGCCACCGTCTGTGGCTTTGGAAAGAAGACTGGTAATTCCACTGGCTGATTGATGTGGAATGCTGAAATTACTTTAGGCAAGAACCTTGGGTTTGTTCTAAGAACCACTTTATTCTGGTGTATCTGTAGGAATGGTTCTTGTATTGTTAATGCCTGTAACTCGCTTACTCTTCTGAGTGAGGTAATGGCTATAAGGAATGCCACCTTCCATGTAAGGAATTGTATTTCGCACCTATGCATAGGTTCGAAGGGTGGCCCCATTAGTCTGGTGAGTACTACGTTGAGGTTCCAGACTGGGGTAGGTGGTAATCTTGGTGGAATGACTCTAAGACCTTCCATGAATGCTTTTATCGCTGGTACTCTGAACAGTGATATGCGCTGCCTGTTTTGTAGGTATGCTGCTATAGCTGCTAGATGTACTCTGATAGATGTGTACGCTAGATTACATTGCTGCAAGTGTAACAAGTAGCAAATAATCTCCCTTGTTGATACGTCTAGAGGGTTGATATTGTTATTAGTGCAGTGTATAGCAAACCTCTTCCACTTAGCTGCATAGCATGCTCTGGTGGTTGGACGTCTCGCTTGTTTAATTATTTCCATGCAATTTGGGGGGAGATTTAAGTACCCAAATTCTAGGATTTCAGGAGCCAGATCGCTAAGTTCAATTGAGTTGGATCTGGGTGCATTATCTCTCCATGGTTCTGTGTAAGGTGCATGGGTAGAATTCGTAGCTTTTGATGTGGCACTTGTGAGAGTTGCAGGAGCGTGGTGAACCACGGCTGTCTTGCCCACGTGGGTGCTACTAGTATCATTGTCATTGAATGTTGTTGCAGTTTCCTGACCACTAATGGGATTAGTGGGAGAGGGGGAAAAACGTATGCAAATTTGTTGGACCAATTTATCCATAACGCATTGCCCTGCGACAGGTGATGTGGGTACCTGGACGCGAAGCTTTGGCATTTTGCGTTCTGATGAGTGGCAAATAGGTCTATCTCTGGTTGTCCCCATCTTTGGAAGAATGGCTGCAGTATTTGTTGGTGCAGTTCCCATTCGTGTATTTGTTCCGACTGTCTGCTTAAGATGTCTGCTATCTGGTTTTGAACTCCTGGTAGGTGTTCGGCTAACAGATAGATGTTTTGAGGAATGGCCCATCTCCAAATCTCCTGTGCCAGTCTGGATAATTGGAGAGAGTGCGTCCCCCCCTGTTTTTGAATATAATACATGGCTGTCATGTTGTCTGTTCTGATCAGGACTGCTTTGTGGATAACATGTATCTGAAAGGCTTTCAATGCTAGAAACACTGCCAGTAGTTCTAGATAGTTGATGTGCAGTGTCTTTTCCTGCACACTCCACCTTCCTTGTACTGTGTATTTGTCCATATGTGCTCCCCATCCGGTGAGCGATGAGTCTGCTGTTATTGTCACCTGTGGAATTGGCTCTAGGAACGACCGCCCCTTGGTAATGTTTGTTCTGTTCCACCACTTCAGAGAGCGGTGTGTGCGGTCGTCTACCAACACCAGATCCGTAATCTGTCCTTGAGCCTGATTCCACTGTGTCGCTAAGCATTCTTGTAGCGGACGCATTTGTAGTTTTGCATATGGTATTAGCAGTATGCAGGATGACATCATGCCTAGTAGCTGCATGAACACTCTCGCTGTTAGTGAGTGTTGTGGCTGAAATCTCTGAATGATTGTAAGCATTGCTTGGACTCTTATTGCGTTGGGGTACACTTTGGCTTTTTCTGTGTCTATGGTAGCCCCCAGATATTGTTGAACTTTGTTTGGTTGTAGGTGTGACTTTGTGTAGTTCACCGTGAACCCTAGCTGGTGTAGTAGCTGAATTGTCTTTTGTGTGTGTTGCAGACACTCCTCTTGCGACCTGGCTTTTATTAGCCAGTCGTCCAAGTATGGGAAGACATGAATTTGTTGTCTTCTTAGGTGAGCTGCTACCACTGCCAGGCATTTTGTGAACACTCTTGGTGCCGTCGTGACACCAAATGGGAGGACTTTGAACTGATAGTGTTGTCCTTCTACCACAAACCTGAGGTATTTCCTGTGGGCTTTGTGAATAGGGATATGAAAGTAAGCGTCTTTTAGATCCAGTGTAGAAAGAAAGTCCCCTTTCTTCAGTAAAGGAAGTACTTGTTGGAGCGTGACCATGTGGAAATGTTCCGAATTTATGTATGCGTTGAGAGGTCTTAGGTCCAGTATTGGCCTTAGAGACCCATCCTTTTTGGGGATTAGGAAGTATAGTGAGTATACTCCTGTTCCCTGTTGGTGCTGTGGAACCTTCTCTATGGCATGCTTTTCTAGCAGTGATATTACTTCCTGTTTTAACAGTGTCAGGTGATCTTGTTTCATTGGACGCTGTTTGGGGGGGATGTTTGGTGGGGTAGCTGTAAGTTCTAGGCAATAACCATGTTGGATAATTTGTCTTACCCACTTGTCTGATGTGATGTTTTCCCAGACAGGTAGGAACTGTGATAGGCGTCCCCCTACCGGTGTTATATGGTCTGGGGGAAGCTCTATGAAGTCACTGTTTTGGGGTTGGAGAGTTGCGGTTGTTGTTGTTTCCGCGACCTCTACCCTTGTTGTTGTTACCCCTGTATCCACCTCTAGAATTACCTCTGGGTGATGTAGGTGTAAAAGAGGTTTGCTGTTGGTTTGTACCTGTACTTTTGGATCCTCCTCTATAGGTGGATCTACGAAAGGAACCTCTTTGTGTCGGCTGCTGCAATGCTCCCATTGATTTAGCCGTTTCTGTATCCTTTTTCATTTTTTCTAGGGCCTCATCTGTCCCTGTGCCAAAAAGTGTTTTCCCATCAAAAGGTTGATTAAGTAACGAGGTTTGTACCTCTTGTTTGAATCCTGACACTCTGAGCCATGCATGTCTCCTTAGCATGATGCTTGTATTTGTCGACCTTGCCGCAGTTTCTGCCGCATCTAGGGCGCACTTTATTGAAGTGTTAGTAATTAACTTCCCTTCTTGTATAAGTTGATCAGCTCTCTTTTGATGTTCTTTAGGGAGATGTTTGATGAGTGTTTCTAACTCATCATAATGCGCTCTGTCATACCTTGCAAGTAGTGCTTGCGTATTAGCTATGCGCCAACTGTTTGCCGCTTGAGATGCTACTCTCTTGCCAGAGGCATCTATTAGTTTAGACTCCTTGTCAGGAGGTGGCGCTTCTCCCGTAGATAAAGAGTTTGCTCTCTTGCGAGCGTTTGTGACCACTAGTGAGTCTAGAGGAATTTGTCCCTTAATGTATATTGGGTCCTTTGGAGCTGCCCTATATTTTTTATCAATTCTTGGGTTCAATACCCTAGCCCTCACTGGGTCTTTGAATATCTCAGATGTATGACTGAGAAGGCCTTTTAGCATTGGTAGTGTTCCTGATGTTCTTTGTGCAGTAGGTAGTGTCTCTAATAAGAAGTCCTGTACTAGAGGTTCTGTATGTAGGTCTACCTTATGAAATGTTGCTGCTCTAGTAATGAGTTGTGCAAACCCAGTATTGTCATCAGGAGGTGAAGGTTTTGAGGGATATGACTCAAGGTCGGTATCATTACCTGATCCCACATTATACTCCTCCCATGGGTCTGCCTCCTCTGGGATTGTGTCCTCATCATCCCCAGGGTGTCCCCCCTCCCCTGTGTCACTTTCTCCATCTGTTGTAGGTGTAGATGGACGTGTGGGAGGAATATCTGGCCTATTGTGAGGAATAGGCGGAGATGGTGTGTGAGGTTTGGGAGAAGGGGGAGGAGTTGTATTCGTCCCCATTGTTCTCTTCTTTGGATGAGCCTTGTCGTCCAAATGTTCCTGTTTCCTCTTTTTAGGTAGCTCTGTGACTACCTTGCCAGTCTTTGGGTCAATAAACAAAGTCTTTTGTTTAGGATCCGTTCCGTGTTCCTGTGTCGGTACCGCAGTTTTCGGTTCCGAAAGGTGTCTTTTCTTTGAAATGTCCATTTGTATTTTCGGTGCCGAAGTTTTGTTCGGATCCGACTTCTTCGGTATCGAAGATGTCCCTTGTGTCGAGGGTGTTTTCGGCGCCGAAGCGTGCTTCGGTGTCGACATGGACTGCTTCGACTTCGAGCTTTCCTTTACTTGGTGCTTCGGTGTCGATGTGGTTGGTTTATCGGAACCGGAACCACTATGATGGGGGACCGAGTGTTTCGGTTTCTGTTTCGTTGCCGGGCTCGAAGGCGGGGCGTTGGAAACTTTTTTCGGTTGTCTGACCGGGCTCGAGGGCGGGGTCGACACCGTGCGGGGTTTGTTTTTCGGTAAAGGGACGTCGTCACTCACGGTTTGTTGGACGTCGATTTCCTCGACGTCGGACTCGTCCGCTTCTGACCCCGCCTCGTCGGCCTCTTCTTCCTCCTCTTCTGGTTGCTGGTCCTCGAACAGCTCCGGGATTGCTTGTGACTGCATTCTCGATACCTCGTGTCTTCGGGCTCGACGGTTTCTAATCGTCGACTTTGACGAGAATGCTGCACAGGCCTCACAGTCCCTGGATTCGTGTTCAGGGGACAAGCAGAGGTTGCACACTTCGTGTAGGTCCTTGTGTGGGAACTTAGCACCACACGTTGGACATTTTTTGAATGGAGTCCTTTCCATGGACCCCGGGCTGGACTACGTCGAGTTTCTCGTAGTCGTCGTCCTTCGAATCGCGTCGGTATGGGGTGCAGTCGCGTTCGATAACGATACCGTCGATTTGGAAAGGAATACGCGCCGGTTATAACCTTCTTTGTTGAAGTCGGTCCGGAGCGCTTCGATCCTCATCCGAACCCGATGGCGGAAAAAAACAATCTAAGGATGGAGCCGATGCCCATGCGCACTAACACCGAGAGGAGGAGTCACCTATGATGACAAAGACTTCTCCAGAAGAAAAACAAAGTGCAATCATCCGAGCCCAACACCAGATGGCGATCTATTCATAAATGTACCATCTGCAGCCCATATGCCTCGAACACAGTGGTTTCCAGAGTTGATGCTAGTTGCCATTCCTTAATGCTTAAGTTCTGAATAGCTTTTTGCAAGAGAAGAGAGATGCACGGAAAAAAAGGTGAATACAGGTCCTGGTTAATAACTTGTTTGAAAACTGAACAGACACTGAATAGGCAAAGCATATGAGAAATGAAAACACAAGACAAGACATCACGAATATCAAATTCATACATAGTAAAAAAGTGTTGAGAATGGACAAAAGCACTTAAAACAAGCAATGGTAAAGCCAAATTTATGACTAACATGTTGGTGCAATAGGCTAAAAACCATAGCCACAAAAGTAAAAAAAGACATGCCTCTACCGTAACCTGATTTTCCCTCACTTGCAATAAATTGGCTGTCATTAGCCTTTTTTTAATTTCTTTATTAGGTGTTCCTCCAAATTAGCAGACCATTTTCAATATACAATAATCAACAATCACTTCCACCTCAACCGAGGTGGAGCAGTTTTATAAAAATGCAAGTTCGAAATTAGACCACCAGTCTTATCAGTGGATGAGTCCTCCTTTTCACTTTTTATCGTTAGTCCTATTCATTATACAGAACATTATGCAAACGTAACTAACTTAACTCCCCCCTCCCACCCTCCCCCTGAACCCATTCTTTCTCCCCCCTCCCCTACCAGGTCTGGGTATCTAGAGGTCCATATATCGCATCACCTATACTGGGTCCCCATGCGTCAGTCCCCAAGGAACCTGGGGCCGCCGCATCTGGGACCTCTAGACCCCCCTTTCCCCCACCTGCGCTTTATGATGTCAAGACTGACCCAGCACTTCTTCCCGTTCCACAATAGTAGGACCAGGAGTGCATCCAGCTCAGTGAATACTCTGTGCGGGAGTTCAAAAAAGGACCCCTGCATTTTATAGAGGCATTGAGGCAGGACCACCATCTTTATCAAGGCGATCTTCCCCATTAAGGAGAGATTAAGCATGTTCCAAAAGGCAATACTACCCCGCAGCCCATTGATAATCCTTCCCATATTGCGTTGATAAAATACGGCCTCAGTCCTGCCGATCCATATCCCCAAATATCGGAGCATGTCCGCCGCCCAAGGGAGCTCCATCACCGAACGCTGGACAACCTCCCAAATCACTCTCCGAACCAATCGTGTAGAGATGCGACTTCATCTTGTTGACGGAAAGCCCAGAGGCCGCAGCAAACCACGTTAGTGCAGCGATCATAAGTGGTAAGAACTCGGTCGGCCGAGTCAGGTAGATGAGCGCATCATCGGCATACAGGGACACGACATGCTCCGAACCCCCAATCCATATGCCCTGTCCCTCCAGTACCCCGCGGAGGTAGCAGGCCAATGGCTCAATATCCAGGGCGAACGGCAAGAGGGAGAGCTGGCACCCCTGCCGCGTCCCCTTTGCTATGGGTATTTTGTCCGACACATACCGTCCCGTGCAAACCCTTGCCACCGGATGGGTATAAAGCAATTTTACCCAGCTGACAAAACCCTCGACAAGGCCCATTTTTAGAAGTACATGCCAGAGATAGTCCCATCTGATCAAGTGGAACGCTTGCTCGATATCTAGGAACACTAAGGTGCTCAGATGTGCCGGTCCCTCCAATTTTCGCATAACATGGGCGAGGCGGCGAATGTTCCGCAGCGTGTTACTGCCCGGTATGAAACCGGACTGGTCCTAATGAACCAGTCGCCGCAGATAGGGAAGGAGCCTGTTGGCCAACACCTGGCTGATAATTTTAAGGTCTACATTCAACATTGAGATTGGCCTATAGGAAATGGGGAGCAGGGGGTATTTTCCTGGTTAGGGGATCCCTACAAGTGCCTCCCTCATGGAATTTGGGAGCGGTCCACACTCAACGGCCTTCTGTGATTTCCAATAATTTAGGGATCAGGATCCCCGTATTCCTTATACAGTTCCACCGCCATACCATCCATCCATCCATCCATCCATCCATCCATCCATCCATCCATCCATCCATCCCTCCCTCCCAGGGGACTTAGCAGTTTTCAGATGGGCGATTGCCGCCCATTGCTCCTCCCCTCTAAAGGGGGCTCCCAGAGCCTCCTGACTCCAGGTCCACACAGGGCAGTTCCACCCCCGCCAAAAAAGTCTCCACCACCTCAGGGGCCACAGGGCCGTCGGGCTCAGAGTATATTCTACATAAGTGGGTCCAGAATGTTTTGTTAATTTAGTGTTGCGTATTGACCACCCGGCCAAGGTTGTTTTTTAATGCCAAAATCGGGATGGGTGGCGTCTCTGCCCGAATCAGGCGCGCCAGCAACCGACCCCCCTTATCCCCCTTCGTATACCAACGACGACTGGTCAGGTTTTTATTGCATTTGCCCAGTGAGTCCCAAAGGTCCCCAATCTTCAGTCATGTATCGTCCCATTGAGCCGACCTCTCCCTATTTGTGGGAAGTTCCATCTCCGGCGTAGGTCTTGTTCAAGCACTTTCTTAACCCGCACCTCAGTAGACATGCATATTCCCCGCACCACCACCTTCACTGAATCCCATTAGATCACCCTGGTACTAGCAGAGCCCCAGTTTGTCTGAAGATAGGTTTCCAACCCGGTCGATTTGGCGTCCTTATAGGTCAGGGTCCCCAAAAGCTTCAGTGTTGAGCCTCCACAGCGGTGTCTTGGACAGCGGTCGGCCTAGCGTATACGTTAGTAGTGGGGAGTGGTCAGACAAGTAGCGGGCCAGATAATGCGTTTCCACTATCCGGTGCGCCGCCGTCCTCTGGACAAAAGTAATCTAGTCTACTATAGGTGTTGGCAGCAGGAGTGTGTGACACGAGTATACCAGACTATCTGGATTGCAATGTTGCCATGTATCCAATAAGCCATAGTTGTGAAGCATCTGTCCCATTGCTTCTCTGCTTTAGGGTTTGGCTTTTAAATTTGGAGGGTGTCTGTCTAATTACCCATCAAAGGCACAATTAAAATCTCCCGCCATAATCTAATCTGTGTCTGGATCCAGATCCAAATGCCCCAAAACTCAACTTAAAACCCCCCCCATCATCACTATTCGGGGCATAGATGTTCACTACACTTACACTACGCCCGTCCAGCGTCCCTTCCACTATCACAAACCTCCCCTCAGGGTCCTGTTTGGTATGAAAGGCCTTAAAGGGAACCCCCGGTGCCACCCATATAAGCGCGCCCCTGGCAAACCCAGAGTAAGAGGTAGCGAAAAACTGGCCCCTCCATCTACATTTAACATATTTAAGACAGTCTCCCCATAAGAGAGTCTTCTGAAGCAGAGCTATACTTATCCCATAGCACCTCAGATAGGTTGCCACCCGGTGATTGAGCCCCCGAACATTCCACGTCAGTTTATATCTGTGCGTTACTTGGCACGAGTCCACAAATGAGCGTGGCGTCGCGCCCCATAGGTTTGTAGGGGACCCCCTACCTCTTTGTAGCAAGACCTCCTATAGTATGATAGTCTCAGACCTCTACCCGTAAAACAATGCCCAGACCTGGCAACCTCCCTAACAGAACCAAAATGTAAACCCCCGGCCCCTCCCACCCACAGGCAGTAGCACTTCATACTCATAACCCACTCCTGGTCTGAGAACTCAGAACCCCGCCCCAAAGCACCACCCACCCCCTAATTCACCCCACCCAACTTGAAGTAACTATTGTCAAAAACACCTACTTTCACAAGAGAAAAAATAACCCTTTCCCAACCACCAAAATGTAACCGGCTGCCTGGCACCGTGTGGCCCCGCCCGATCAATGGTCTAGCCGGGACACCTCAGCACACTAGAGCCAGCCCTTCCAAACAGGTACATTAGCAAGATAGTGTGACCCTTCAAAAAACTTCCCGCTCCCCTCTCCATCGAATCCCTGGGCCCTTGCCCCCCCCCCACTCAAATACCTCAATTAAGTCCAATGTCCCTTGGTGCAGAGCATGTATTCAGTGTCCATGACCCAGACCCCTTCGATCACAGCTCCCAGTCCGTCAATCAGCCAGAGTCCTCACCCACCTGGCCGGTGGTGCACCCCAGGTCCGATTGTGTTTCTTGTACCAGGCATAGCGGAGAGAACTGGTTCTGCATGGGAATCTCCTCCCGTTCCGTGAGGAGTGTGCCATCAGGTCCCACCATGATACGTACTGTATCCGTCCGTTCCTGGGTGCTCAACCGTTGTTCCACCTCGCGTCTGGGTCGGCTCCGCTGTTGTCCACTCCGCCTCCTCAGTTCCTGCCAGCCGTGGTTGTGATCTTGGCCGGCCAAGCCCAGCATCCATCCAGTCCGTTGCCTCCGCCGGATTTTTCAAAGAAATGCACCTTGCCAACATACTGAACTCGAAGCCGAGCCGGTAACATCAAACGATATTTAATGTTGAGGATTCGCATCAGACGTTTGATACCCAGGTAGCCATTACGCAAGTCCTGCACCTTTTTCGTGTAGTCCGGTAAGATGTGGATATCCCGGTTTTCAAATCTGGGCTGCCCATTATTGCGGATATGTTGCAGGATCGCGTCCCTGTGTCGAAAGTTGAACAATCCAGCAATCATGGCTCTGGGCGGGGGTCCAGGTTGCGACGGCGGCCCAAGAGACCTATGGGCCCTCTACAGCGAACATTTTGGAGAGGCGCAAGTTTGGAAATGTGGTGCAGATCCATTCAAGGAATAGGTCTGCCACCGGCCCCTCCACTTTTTCCGGAAATCCCAAAAAACTGAGGTTATTTCTCCGCGACCGGCCTTCTGCATCGTCCGCCCTATCTTCCAGCCGACTTGTGTGGTCGTCACCATTTCCCTTAGCTGCCGGACCTCCGTCTGCAAAGCATTCAGGGCACCTTCGGTTGTGGTATTTATTTATTTAGGCATTTATTGAGCGCACGGCTACCCCCAACCGGGGTGTCCCGGCGCCGAGGACTGCAGGCGGGAGGAATAAAGAATTTAGCAGCTGGAAAATAAAAAGGTCTTCAGTTTGCCCCTGAATTGTGATTTGGTGTCAATGAGACGAAGACTGATGGGTAGGGAGTTCCAAAGTTTCGATACCACCACTGCAAATGCTCTACCATCTTTTCTTGCAAGGCGGAATCTGGGAGGGAGCAAGAGACGGAGGTGGTTTGATCTGAGATATCTGGGGCCTTTTCCATTCAAAGCCCTGAAGACTAGCACAAGGGCCTTAAATTGGACGCGAGCAGTGATAGGGAGCCAATGCAACTTCCTCAGGTGAGGTGAGATGGAATGTCGGTAGGGGACCTTACAAATCAGCCTGGCAGCGGCGTTCTGCACAATCTGCAGCCTGTGTAGAAGGTAGGCAGGAAGTCCCACATACAAACTGTTCGAATAGTCCAAATGCGAAGTGACGAAGGCGTGCGCCACTGTCTTCAGTGACTCAGTGGGGAGAAAGGGGGAAATTTCTTTTATCATGTGGAGTTTGCCAAAGCATGCCGAGGTGACTTTCAGGATCTGGAGTTTAAAGGATAGTTCGTTGTCGAATTGAACAGAGATTGCGTGCCACCTTTACCGGGGAGGGCGGAGGGTTGAGTTCCGCAGGCCACCAGGTGGCGGGTAACAGGGGGGGGGGGGGGTCGCTTGATTAAAGACCACCACCTCAGTTTTGTCAGTATTAAGTTTTAGCATGTTCAGAGTCATCCAGGCTACAATATTGGAAAGACAGGTTCTAAAATTTTCTAAACCGAGGGGTGAGCGGTCTCTAAAGGAGAAAATAAGCTGAGTATCGTCAGCGTAAGAGACCACTCTAACCCCAAATGCCTCAATCACCTTTGGGTGCGAGATAAACGTTAAAAAAAAAGAGGACTCTCACACTGCTGATACATTCCAGAAAACCTGGCAGCCACTCCTGTCACTCTTGTCCAGGGAATTCAATGAAATCACTTGCCCGAAGTATCTTCGCATTATGAGACTCACACACCATTCTCGAGCTCCAACATGACCCTGCATGGTTTGAAGCCCGCGCTTCTGTAAGTGCCTCTGGAACAGCTTTGGTTTATAGGCATACTGGTCGGGGGAGGGAGAGGGACGTGGAATTTGGGAGGGAGGTGGGGTGTTTCTTGTTGTTCTGTTTGCTCTTTACTCTCGAAAGCCCGCTTTCTCGGGCATTGGGCATTGCATCCCCGTTTGGGCATGATTTATACGCTTGTTTGTTGACTCGAAGAGAAGACATGTCTGTCTGTCTCGCTCGCCATATATGCCTGATACACACCTACTGCATTGTGCTGCCCACTCCTTTTACTTTTCAAAACTCAATAAAAACACATTTGAAATAAAATAAAAAAATTTAAAAAGAGAGGACTGAGGGCAGATCCTTGGGGCACCCCACAACCAAGCGGTTTCTTGCCTTTAGACCAAAACGGTCGGCACCAAACTTGTTGTGTGCGGTCCGTCAAGAAGGAGGTGATCCAGGCCAGCGGGGTGTCACAAATCCCCATCTCTAGGAGTCTGTTCAAGAGGATGGCGTGGGAGACTGTGTCGAAAGCTGCGGACAGGTCGAGGAGCAAAAGCATGGCTACCTCTCCCCTGTCCACACTCTCCCGCACTGTCTCCGAGACCTCCAGAAGTGCTGTCTCAGTACTATACCCAGTTCTAAATCCGGATTGTGAGTTTTGTAGAAGTTCATTGGATTCTAAATAGTCGGAAAGTTGTTCTTGGACAATTCTTTCCAGGATTTTAGCTGGTTTTGGGAGCAGTGATATAGGGCGATAGTTGCTGAATACAGCAGGGCAGCCTCAGGTTTTTTCAGGAGGGGGAAAAGAATGGCCTGTTTCCATGTCTCCGGGAACTGACCTGATGAGAGGGAGGAGTTCCATAGTGTTGGAAAGGGTTGTACAATCGCAGGAGCAACTGCAGTGAACACCTGAGCGGGCATAGGATCTAGGGGTGAACCTGATTTACATAGCTGTAATTTATTCAACGCTACGTCTAAGGTGATCGGTTTGAACGCACTCAGCCTTATGTCCTTAGCTGGAGAATGCGTGGGAGGTGCGACCTCTGTGTCGGACCTATTCGCCGCATTGAATGAGGCGTAGATGGCAGTAATTTTCTCGTGGAAGAAATCCGACAGTCCATCACAGAGCTCTTGGCAGGGCCCTGTCATGTGAGTGAGGGCCGCAGGGTTGGTGAAATCTTTCACAAGCTGAAAGAGTACCTTTGCTGAGTAGTCTGCGGATTTAATTTTGCTGGCAAAGTATTCTCTCATAATGCTTTGTTTAGTTTTGTGAAATTTGTTTAGCGCCACTCTATACGTTGTTTTGGCAACTGGATCGTAGGTACGGCGCCAAAGGCGTTCTAACCATTTACATTTGCTTTTTTCTTCCCGTAACACCTGGGAGAACCAGGATGCAGAAGGTTTAGTTCTGTCTGTAGAGAGAATAGTAAAGGGAGCGATGCTCTCAATGGCCGTGGTGAAGTATTGATTTAGGTTTGCAACGTCCATATTTATATCTATGGATGGTTGCCATTTGAGCTCAGCTAACGCCGGCTCTATCGCTTCGAGCGTTACTTTGAACCACTTTCTTCCCACCTTCTCTGTCCTGCATATGGGGGCCGTGGTAGGTGGGAGTTTAAGGTTAAAAGGGATGATAAAATGGTCCGACCATGTCAGAGGGAGGGGGGCAAGGGTGGAGAGGCCTGGTAAGTTCGTAAAAATGAGGTCTAGAGTATGACCAGCTGTATGTGTGGGGCCCACAACTTTCTGGAGAAGGTTAACGTCCCCCATAGTTTCTACTAGGGAACATGCTTTTGCACAGTTACTGTCGTCTACATGTAGGTTAAAGTCCCCAAGGACAGTGAAGTGGGGGTGTTTTAGAGAGAGATCAGCCAAGATCGTAAGTAAATCCGTAATATGGGTAGGGGGGGGTATTGGGTGGGTTGTAAATCAGCACCCCCGCACAGATAAGAAGAGAGGCCTCGGAGATGCTGAAGTACATGGCATCAATAGATCCCAGGTTAACTAATTTTCTGGAGGAAATTTTCCAGTGGGATCTGAGGATAATCTCCGCCACCTTTCCGAGATCTAGTCACAGGTGATTAATGTCCATGGTCATTCCGTTCATTTTGGATTCCAGCACCATCCTGGAGTCGCAAATGGCTTCCGGTAAGTCTGCCTTGTCTCACGCCGCTGCATCCTGAGTTTCGTGGTCTGGGGCGATCTGTCACCGCCAGGCCCGGAACCGTATATTGCATTATTTTATTTGTTTGGGCGCCTCTAAGGGGCCTGTCCTTCCCCCCATATCCGAAGCGGTCTCTGTATGCCGTTGTCCAGTTAGGTCAGTTACTGTGTATGCATTTCCACGGTATCCCTCCTCAAGCACCCCCCCTCTTGCCGGCAAACCAGACTCCAGGTCCTCAGTATAGACGATGGTTCCCTGGTCACGTCCTCTGCTAGCCAGGGTAGCTATATGCCCCCACCGGACCTCTCTACGCGGGACGCCACTCCATGCAACGGCAGGTTCTTCCAAGGCACGGGGCGAGTGCGTCGGGCCTGGGGGAGCCTGTGTGATATGCCTTCAATGAGGTTTTGTCCCAGACTGGCCAGAGCGGATAACCCAAGCCCTGTCCTTGCGCCTTGTGGTCCTTCAGGCACTAAGACTTCTCGCGTTATGGGGGTGGGTGTCTCCCCACCACCCCTGCTCAAGTCCGCAACGTGGGTCCAAGGAGCATGCTTTCCAGGCCTTGCCGGGACAGAGAAGGGGGGGGGGGGGGGAAGCACCTCACCTTCTGTGGCGGGACATCCGTCGCAGGCCAGCAGCTTTATGCCCAGACTGGTCTTGCAGGCCCCATGGCACCTTTCAATTCACTTCAGGCACTTCTGTCCCCATTCTTGTATGCAGTCAAATAGGCCTCAATGACCGCGCACCATGCGGCAGGGCGCCCTCAGGGTCACGGGCCTCCTCTAAGCACACCGGGAAGCCCGAGGTAATTCGCGGCAGTCCCCTCTCTAACCTCCGGGGCCACCGCACCAACACCACAGAGCTACCAGCACTTTGCAAGCAGAGGCAAGCAGGCCTCACCGCTCCAGTCTCACCCCACGCCTGGCTGCGGCATTCCGCTCCCGGTGCACCGCCGTCCGCGGCCGCCCCTCTGCACCATCGCCTCCTCTCGGGCCCGCCCCTCCGACCACTCACTGATAATGGGCCTCGCCAGGTGACACTGGCACCTCACCACCCAGTAGCAGAGTAGGAGGCCGTCCGCAGCAGAGATCACAACATGGCGGCCGCCGCGCACTGGGAGACAGGATTACAGCAAGTCTCCAGCCACCTGTCACGTCAGTACAGGCTGCTATTGTTCACCCCTGCCGAGATCCACACACTCAGGGGGTTCAGATTTCACTCTAGGTTAGCATGTGTCACCATCACGCCAGGATAGTCCAAGGATTTCGTCTGTTGGGGCAGGAGCAGTGTAAAGACATGTCTAACCAGCCATGTTGGTAAGCCCCACCCAATGCAAACAGGATTGGCCCGCCAAAGTCAGTTTTAAATCCTTTTAAGAATAACACTGAGACAAAAGCCTGAAAACACTTGTACCCTTGGAAGGGGTAAGATATGCTACTATGAAGGCTGGTACGCCACCGCGTTATGTACCGTCCCCAAAAAACGGATCAGTGCTCCTTTTTGGGCACAGCTAAGAGAAGAGATCTTCCCAACATTTAAAAATTGGTCATTTAAAAATGGGTCACACAAAGGCAGCAAAAAAGCTGGGAAGGTAAATGGCCCCGCATCGCAGTTATGTTTCTGGCAGGAAGAGGAGTTGGAAATTGATAGTACAGCGATCACATTGCATCATATCGAGCCAGAGTCACGTGGTATGCAAAGCAGGGTTCGGAAGGATGGCACAGTGGAATCTTTTGCAAGGAGTAAGAAGGGTGAGACTAAGACAAGGAATATAAACAATGAAAAACGAAGAACCCCTAAACGGAAAACAAACAAAAAAATTAGATTTCCCCAAGGATTAGGATAGGAGTCCAAGGGTGGGTTGATGAAATGGCCCTTGAACGCAGTGCCTTGACTGCGCCCATTATGCAGAATATTTCGTACGTTGATTCCTGTTAGGGGAGAGATGAGAACTGGAGCATCGCTTTCAGATTCCGCTCTGTTGTCCCTCAAACCTCAGGGGGCCTCGAGTCCAACAGTGAATGCCCCCCATGAGCCTCCAGGAGTGGTAGGGGGATTGGGAAGTGGAGTCTCTTACCTTGCCAGAGACCGATTCCATTGATGTTAGCAATCTGGCTGGGTGGTCGAGGGGAAGGTTCCCACTTAAGAGGTTCTAATAAGGAGTACCAGTTGTCTTACCCACCAAGTACTAGAACTGAGATGGACAAGTTACTTCGATTCAGTAACATATTATCTGGTAGAGACAGTCTAGCCGTAGATTCCTTGACTTGTGAATTCTCCCCAAGCGTGAGACTGGACCTGGAAATATTTTTAGCAGAACCTCTGAGAATGGCACTGAACGACCATACGGCACTGTGATGACAGACCAGTTGTGAGGTCAATGGGGCTATACCCATCAGGCATGCGTATGTCTGTTTGTTCTATGAAACCTCTCAGTCAGAACTATAGAAACGGTCTGTGGAAACAGTGCCAAAAAAGACCAACATTTCTTTAAAACCTGAAGAGCAAATGGAAATAAATGGTATGAAAATTCCCAGAGCAAGCCCATAAGGAAAGACCAAAAGGAATGACGAAGCAACCATAAATGAATGGTATGGCAATACAAAGTCAAGATAAAGGAGAAAGATCCAATGGTCCATTGAATCACACATTCATGTGACAATTGTCAGTGGTATACAAAACCAGCACTGAAAAGGGGAATAATCCTTACACTACAGATCATTTGCAGAGCCGGGAGGATGGGCAGGGAGATAAGGAATCGGCGACTAAACCATCTCTACCATATAATATGGTACCCAACGTAACAAACCTGTTCATCTGAAAGGGACATCTAGTGGCAGATTCCTCAACTTTTGAAATACCATAGCTATACCCACCCAGAAGAGGGTCTGCAACCTAATCCTACAAAAGCTCTGAGACCCAGCCGGTCGAAATTACCATAGACCAGACATCCGTAGGAATTAGATTACCAGTAAAAAAAAAATGTTTAGCTTTATTTAACATTTGTTATTTCACATAGAAAGGATATGGGTGGCATCTGTCAAAGTCATTGCAATAGATAACGAGTTAAAGATTAAAACTACATCTTAATCCATTTAAATAAAGTAAGAAGCAGGAATTTAATAAAAAATATATATATCGCTCTAGAACTCTTAATCAGGCGAGGTTTGTGAAATTACATCAGCTTGATTTACCATTAAAAAAATGTCAGCAGCTGAAGTGAAACAATTTCATGAACTGCCTGTGTCATGGTACTAATAAAAATAAATAAACAAGAAGCAACACGATCTCGTCTTTTAATACCCAGAACCCCCATCATGTGCTCCTCACAACGCTCTTTGCTGCTAGCAGGCGGGCGGTGTGGAGCTGAAGGCATGTTGAAGGAGCAGGAGCAAAAGGAGGGAGGAGTGCGAGTGAGCGAGGAGGCAACAAATGGGTCAAACCTAGTGAGTTGTAGAAAAAAAAAAAAAACATCAGCACGGCGCCTGGTTTCATAATTATAAAGCGGGCCCCCGGTAGTCTGTTGACAAAGCCAATAGCTGCACGTCTGCAGCCCAGCCTTGCAGTTATTGGCTTTGTCAACAGAATACCAGCGCTGTGCTGAAAGTGCGGCGTCTGAGTTGTAAAAATGAAAGTGGGAGCCGTGCTGAATCAAACCAGGGTGCCCGTGCACATGAAGCGAATGCCACAGTAATAACAAGAGAACACCTCTCTAGGCAGTACTTTCACTAAACGCAACATATGAATAACATCCTGAACACCTGAACTGTTACATAAGTAGCAGAGTTGTATAAGTGAAGCAACAGCGTGAAGAGTTACAGGGTTCTCACACACACGTCCAATCCCCACATGCTTTGACAAAAAAAAATGAAAATAGGACTCAGACTGAGTACGGAAGGGAGATCACACAATCAAACGACCTGGAAATACCGTAGTTCATTTCATGGTGCCAATGCTTTCCAAAAATCCAATGCCATTTGGAAGGAATGCGGTAATTACAAAGAAATGGGACGTAGAAACACACTTAGTGTGAACAGAGAAACCATAACCAGCACTGTTAAAGCAGCATGCATCGCATACCATTCCCCAGAAGAGCCGAAAAGTTAAAAACTGAGGAGTAAATCAATTTTCCATGTAGCTTTGCTTCAACTAAAAGTTATTATAGTCATTTATCCGCAAGCACTTTCCACATGTTCCCTTTTAAAGGCTCGACACTATTTCTGTCTTGAAAATCTATTTTGGCCGATATATTTTAACCAGGAGTTACCTCAGCACCACTGCGTCACGTTTATTTCAAAACATCCCCTATTATTACAACAGAAGTGTTGTTTACAGTCTGTAACCTGTATAGCCCTTCGGTGCACCCGGTGTTCGATGAACTAGTACTGATGAGTATGTGAAAATGCCCCGTTTTCAAAGAGTTTTCTGCTCTGCGGCTTAAGCCTCCGGTTACTGGGTGAGCTACTGTTCATGTCCTGGTCTGGGAATGTGATTTTACTACCCAATGAAATGTCACATTGACACCACCAACTACCAGCAAGGTAGGACGCTAAAATAGCGGCCCACACTTGCAAATAAGTGCAGTTATTAACTGGTGATTTGCAAGATACGGGGAACTGCATGAATTTGTGCTTGTTTCAAGTAAAGTTTGCGGTAATAAGAAAAAGGAAAAAACAATTCACCTCCAATCAAGAAGCCCTTATACAGAGTCGAATAAAGTAATGAATAGCGCAAACAGAATTGTATAAAATTGAATATATCCAGCTGTTGTCTTTATTCTGCATTATAAATAATTTTTTAATTTTCAAAGCATAATGACAAGCCCGCGAGTGGTGCGCGCCACAGCGAGCGATCTGTTTAATTATCGCGCCAGTGTCTGGGCACGATAATTGAAAACAGAAGTCGACGTGCGGGTAACAGACACCAATAGGCCATGAGCAGAGCAACGCGACCGCCCATGGCCTATTGCATGCGGTCTTTCAAAAAAAGGACTGCAAACACCAATACCGTGGACAGAAAGTAATCGCTCACACACGAGCGTGTGCGATTCAAGGGTCTGTTTTGGAACCCTCCACAAAAGGGCTCTCGCCTGCGCGAGCACTGCTGCGCAGTGCAACGCAGGGCGCGAGCCCTAAAAAGGAGTATGAGCTCCTTATAAAAACTTTGGCACGGACCAAAGGCAATGTAAATAAAAGAAAACCCTACAGGCATGGAAAATCAAGCCCCAAAGGGCAGATGAATACCAGTCAGAAGAAAACAGTAGGACAGTAATAAAAGGGTGACATTAGCCTATGGACTAGAAGGCCAAAGGCAAAGACACCCTGTAAATTACAGAGCCCCTACACCAGTATGAAGGCTTCAAAATAACCTGTCCTACCTGTCCTAAGAAAACAAGCATTAAAAATGCAATAGGTCTCGCCTTTCATCAAGTTAAAGCCATTTGCTTTGCTATTACAATACTATTAGCAAAGCAAATGGCTTTAACTTAATCAAAGACGAGACCTATTGCATTTTCAATGCTTGTTTTTTGTAGGAGTTGAATCGAGTGGTGTGAATGAAGGCTCATCCTTGAACACTTGAGTATTGTCACTGTCACCTGTAGAACATCTTGCTGGTATTGACTTGAGAGGTACTGATTTCCCTTGTCTGGCCGGTTGGTTTTCTTTTGGTGTTATTCTAATTTCAAATACTTTTTACATTTTACCTTTCTGGTTTTGACAATCTCGAACGGGAAGTACTGTTATGTAGTTATATCAGCTACCTTTCACTAACTTGCTGACTGGTTATTGGTGGTGGGTAAAAAAAACGGAATGGACCTAAATAACTACAAAAAAAGCAAAGATTTGCGACCATCAACCTCCCCAGAATGTTCAAGCTATTCTTTTTTTACTGGAATAGAATCAAAACAGGCTCGAAATGATCCACAAACAGATATATTGTCATGCCTGTCCGCTGATGGGGGAAGAGTGTGTTGCCCATCCCTGCAAGATTTCTCAATCAAATCTACTGTTCAGTAAAAGTACACCTGGAGTATCAGTAGACTCGGATTTAAATTTAACTACCACTACTCCGATATTAAACTGCACCAAGTAAGGTCAGAGGACCGTGTAAAGCAGGCTGATACTACATCTGTTTTAGCTTCCAGCATCCTTGCATGATAATTAGAAGTTAGGACTCCAGCAGAAAAAACTTGGCGTCCTGCAGGGGAATAGGTGGACATTTTTTTAAGGCCCGTGTCGTTATGGCCTAAGGGCAGATTTCAAGAGTCGGCGCTAAACAAAAAGAAAACCTTAAGTACAAATCGGGATGTTGATTTCATCATCATCTGGAAATGTGATCCCGAGTGTGTCAGGCAGAGGCTAGTACCGAGGTATCGCCTGATGAAGTGAACAAACTCACAGCCAGGGACTCTAATAGGGTGAGCCATACATAACATGGCCTCTCCACCCTGAGCTAAATGTAAAAAACAAATCCGGCCTCTTGCTACCCTCCCATACCCCACTTTGTGCCCCCCTCCTCCTAAGCTCTGCTCTGTGGAGCAATCAGATCACGTTGTTTCTCACTGTTGCTACGTCACAGCAGTGACTAACCAGATTTCAAATACACTCTTCGTGATGCTGGCCCTGACATCTGTGCTTAACTAGGACATGAATAGAACGCATAATTAAAACGAGAAAAGTGGAGCGGAAAATAAATAAATAAAGTCAGCGGGATGCCTAAAGCGTGCGCCGCTTTTTAAAGTAATGTAAAAAGTGGAGGGGGAAATAAATAAATACAAGCCGATCACCTTGCAGACCGCAGATGTTATCGGCAAGCCTGTTCCGTTCCATCGAACATTGAAACCACAACCAGAAGGAGGCGTGCTCGCGAGAGGCTGCAGAGCACGCGCACACGTTCCAGCCAGCGACGGAGGCGTGGCGCGCACCGCCTCCCTGTGCCGCGTCGCGCGCCATGGATCTCGTCCCCTTTTGCGATTCCCAGTGTGCGGAGGCCTGTTTCTTACGCCGGGGGCCTGCAACCGCAGCCCTCAACGATGTTGGCGGAGGCTGGCGGGGATGCGCCCCCGGTCTGGGGGAAGCTGCCGGTTTTGCTGCCACTCTCGCTCCTTCACCTGAAGGTATGGCAGATCTCACGATGCATGGGGCGGGGGTGTGTGTGTGCAGGGGGGGGAAGGTAGGGGGCAGCGGCGTGTGTATGCGTGCGTGTCTGTATGTGTGTGTGTGTGTGTGTTGGGGGGCTGCAGCGTGTGCCTGTGTTATCTGTGTGCAGGGGTGTGGGGCCTGCCTGTGTGCGCATGGAAATATGAGCCACGGCGACGTGCGCGCCCACGAGATAAAATCTCCGCCAGGAGAAGCTCGTAACACTTTGCTGTCTACATTCCCCCAGAAGTGACTACATAAGTTGTCTCGCCCTAGACAGCAAAAAGCTTCGCTTTTTGCTTTCGTCTAGGCGAGACCTAAAAAAGGGACAATAGAATTTAACCCCCAAAGGAAATTGAGCCCTTGAACTAAACAGGCCAGGGCCAAGCAACTGCCATGTTACCCGCATTCTCTATATCAGTAAAAAAATAAATTTGAAGGAAACCCAACAGACAGAAAGGAATGGTTTCCAGAACCATATCCATTAAAACCAAGATGACCAACTTATTCACTGCAAAGTCAGAACGACCAATCCAAGTATCAAGGTAGATGACCATCATCCTTTAAACAGGAAAATGTTTTAGCCACATTGACCACCTGATGGTTCACATAATGTATATAGTGCCCAGAGAAACGGAAAGATGGCAATTAACAGAAATAAGCCTGTCATACAAATTGATCAATGTCCAGATCTATGTCAGAGTTCCAACCATTGCATATAGACCCTAATCTAAACTAAAAGAAGTGCAAATCAAATCTCCGTTGTTTTTTAAAGAATACTTTTTTTTACAGATAGCCAAATCATAACTCAGCATGTGTAAACCCATATGCAACACCCTTAAATATACTCTGTATACACACATGGATAAGCAAACCAGTCCTCCAGAATACCATACAATATAGTATCGAGAGATAATGCACCCTCAACAAAACACCTCGAGTGACTTTGGCACCAAGATAATGTTGCCTGCCAAAAGTATCTTCACAGGTTGGTATTGTGTCATAAAAATATTCATGAAATGACACCTTGCCATTAGCAACCGCTCACAACACTTGGCCTAGATGGTCAAAATGAATAAAATAGGCCAAGACATTGAGAATTACCCAAAAAGAGAACCCAGTTGGAATAATTGTCCATTAGGCATATGAATAAAAATCTAATCCACCGAGAAGCTCGAATTTGTCGAACAGGGCTTCATTGTATGAAAGAACAGGCTCTTCCCCGACTGACCTTGGTAAAGGAAATCAATTAGCAGGTCAGTGGACTACAAAACAGCCACCACTCTTCAACAGATCTGCAAAGGAAGAACTTGTCTCAGTAGCAAGATTAGAAGGAAAACGAAGCCCCCGAGGCTGGAGAGGACTCCAGCCCACTAGCCTCCCACAAGAGCAGATATCCAACTCTCCTCCACCGGAGAAGCAATAATGTCAGATAGCCCAAAAAAAGTCCAGCCCACTTGCATCACCCATTACAAGGTCACCTTCCAAAGTCTCACCCTGAGAAGAAAGTGAAAATGCCACTTTACCCCAGTTTGCTCTACCAACCCCTCACCCGAAGCTAGTAGACGTTGAGAAGGCAACAATTCGACATTGATAGGAGAAGCGAGACTTCAATCGGCGGCACAGGCGTCAATGTAGGAGTCCAGCTTATCGATAAGAGACGCCGAAGGTGAAGTCCCCGAAGGGCTGTGCACTGGCTCCGTAGCAGAGTTGGCCGATGGGCTCAAATGACCCAACCAACACAGAGGGCGCACCCACCGGCGTGGCTCCACTTACCCGTTGGGGGCCCTTGGGCGCTCCAGTGAAAGAACCAAAGAGAAGATTTATAGAGTTATAATACTAGCTCATCTGGAACACTTATGCCCCGGCTCCCGGAAAGTCAGGGAGACGCAAGGCGGAGTTGCAAGCACCTTCCCCGACCAGCGAGCGGGAGGAGCCGTGGGAGACGGAGTCTCCATGCGGCGCAGTGGGGGTGGCGCGACTTCAAACGTCTGTGCTTATCTTTGGATGATTCTTAAGAACTATGTAAGTACTAGGCCATTCGGATGAGAGAATCTAGTCAGTTTTTGCAAGTTGTCCACGAGAGAGCAGCAGAGAGCAGACTCTAGACCGCGGCATTCTGGTGCACGGATCACAGGCTACGGACGGCTGCTGGCGAGAGCGGAGTGCTGAGAGCAGCGAGTTAGCTGTTTCCCGGATTTGCAGCGAGAGCCGCCACTGCCTTAATTTTCCGCCGCACGACCACCGACGCCCCCGGCCGGCCAGTCCCCCTCACCTGGTGTCATTGTGTTTGTGTTCGCTAGTTTGGAGTTCTGCGGAGTTTCAGCTGAGTTTGGCGTTCGGCAGGACCAGCGGTGTACGAGGCGGCTGTCAGGACGCCAGGTCGCAACATGTTACAAGCTACGAGCTCCGAGAGGAGTCAGCTGCTGACTAATGACCGGCGAGCTGTCGACTGAGCCGGTAGCTGTTGGCTGGGGGGGGAGAGAGTGAGAGGGGGGAGACGTTGCGGTCCTGTGGAAGCTGTCAGGGCTGGAGTAGCTGAAGGGCTGGAGTAGCTGAAGGGCTGGAGGGTGCCACTCACTGCGAGATTTGGATTTCCCTGCTGCTATTCCTGGTGCCTGAATCAAGAGGACATCGTGGGATCACTCAGACTACCGACGCTTGCTGCCTTACGAGCGCCCTACAAGGGGGAGTAATTGAAGAACTACAAACACCGAGGGACTGCGAGGTCCAGCAGGCTCTCCCACACACAGCTGCTGCCTCTTCCCTCAGTGTTCCCGCCCCCCGCCCGTAGTGTTTTAATCTCTTTTCTAATCCAGCGACGCGGGACGCGCGCGGGCAGCGCCGGGCGAAGCCCGGGCAAAGGGCGGGCCCTCCGAGGCCGAAGTAGGCTGGGACCTTCCATTTTTATTTTTAAATATTTGTTAGTTTGATTATTTTGTTCGCTTCCTTGTGTCTGGCATAGTTATTGACTCTTTGTTGGTCAGCATCAGCTCCATACAGTTTTCCTTGCCCAACTTTTTTTCAGTTATTTTATTTATTATTTACTTTGTATCAAGGATTGTACTTCATTGCTCCCTATTTTAAATATAATCATGAGCTAAAAAGCTTCGTTCAGGGAGACTTTTGGTAGGAAGGTCTTGTGCAAAAACCGAATCCAACCCGCTTCGGAACAAGGAAGTTCAAAACCTGCAACTAAAGGGACAGTGTCAACTTTTCCATTTATGGGAAAAGCCCAAAGATAAGAACAAGACTTCGGATATTGGTGTAGTGTGTTCCCTTGTGCGGTCTCCTAAGCCGGCACTGGCGGGTCCGCCTATGGAAAATAAATTAGCCAAGAGCTCACTGGTTTGTGATGTAATTAATCAGACACAACTTACTGCTCCCCTTTATGCTAAGTCGCCCGTTCCCAGAGCTGAGTGTGTGCAGCAGTATAATATTCCCACAATGCCTGGGATCAACTTGATACAAGAACTAGCAGGTGGTTCCCACCAAAGGGAAGTAGGTAATGAGGACTCTCAAATGCTAGACATTGATTTGGAGCTCTGTGGGCGGTACTTAGTAGATGGATCTTTGGAGCTATCTGAGGCCATGAAGACCCCGCTGGCCTCCATTCCTTCAGGTCTCCAACTTTATAGTAGTACCCCTTCTGTTAAATCCCTAGATATTTCCTCCCAGTCTAACATCTCAAAAAGCCCTGAGCTGAATATATCAGGCATTCATCCAACTTTTTTCCCCTGTCCAGAGAGACTTGATAAACCTATCTCGGAGTCCTTGATCGCTTTAGAACATCTGCTGTCATCTATACTACTGCTATTGGGTAAATTTGTGGGTAGTTCTGATTGTGTTCTGGAAACAGTTACCAGATATTGAAGGTCCTTTTAAATAATTCTTTGGAAAAGTTACCCAGTTTAGATCCTCAAGATGGTTTGCTAGGGCCCAAATCCTGTGGTGATATCACTCCAGAAACTAAGCCCTTGGACTCTCCTCATAATTTAGCCCAGAATACCCTGGCTGTTACCGCTAGAAACAAGCTACTATCAGCCCCTAAATCTTCTGCATTCAATTGTATTGCGGACTTGGTTCTTGAAGTTGCAGAAGAAACTGGCGAAGTAGCTGATTTAAATTCTGTTAAAGAGTTTTTTCCTATTTTTGCCAAAGAGACTAAGGAGAAGGGGGAGAAAGAAAAAATGGAAAAGCCAAAAAAGAGTACAGGAAAAAAGAGGAAACCTATCCGCAGAATTACAAAAAAAAGAGGCAGAGACAAATAATCTTTGATGATCTTCAAGACTCGCATGTTAAGAGTGATGATAATAATTCTTTTCTGGTTACTGTTGGGACTGAAGATGGAAATCCGAAGCCGGGCTCCAATATGCAAATAGACTATGTTCTAGCTCCCCCCTCAGAGTACAACGACATTATCTCCAGTGGTACGAATCCCAATTCAGGAAGTCCTAATATTGGATTGGGGAAGTCAACGAATCCTTTTCCGATAGTGAAGATGATAAAACCAGCTCCTAGTGTAGCATCTGCCCTTAATCCAACGGCTCCCTCTTTTTTTGCCTTGGTAGAAGGTGCAGCATGCTCCAAAAAATCCTCGGTAAATCCAATAGAGGATAGTATAGACACGCTGACGTTAGATTTCCTCCCTCTCTTTGATCCGGACTTAAAACTGAATAGATCTTCGCTTCTTAAGTGCTTCAAAGAGATGGAGAGTCTGAAGCTAATCCAAACCAATGACATAGATTTGGTCTCAATTTTGAGAGTTGAGGTAGGATCATGCACCAGGGTAAGGTTCTATTCCAAACTTATTGTGAACCTCATTCTGAGGCAGGCTGAGAGTTTTCAAAGTCGTGGGATCGACGTAATGCCTCTCTTCTCCATCTGTAGAAATGATTCCTCTGATAGGAGGTCCTTGAGCTCGAGACAAGCCGGTCCTCCTACCTTCTTTGAGGACCTAAAGATCTGCATTACTAAATCTAAACGTCTGGTGACACATATAATTCCTCCCTCTTTATCCCTAAATGGTAATAAAGTAGAGGATAGTCAGCAATGGAACTGGTTACCTGGTGCTCTATCAGGTACATCAACTGACAACCCTAAACTATTTTCTCATCTTTAGCAACAGTTTAAAAATTATCTCATGGAATGCTGCTGGAATTAATAACAGTCCCGAAAAGATGCAGTATCTTTATTCTTTGAAGGCTAGTGTGATTTGTATTCAAGAGACGTGGCGTGTGGACAAAATGATTATAGGGAGGGATTATTTTGTCCTAGAAGGAGGGGCTGTCCCCTCTAAGAGGGAACACGCTAAAGGGGGAATTGCATGCCTGCTATCTAATCTGATAAAGTGGAATTATTCTCACCACTTAGATCCTAGTAACCTCTTTCAGGCGGTGACACTATTTAGTTTTGACAACGTGGAAAAGAAAAACCCCCTGGTAATAATAAATGCTTACATCCCCCCCGATGACTGTTTTAATGGAGTATTAAAACAAGTCTTTGCTTTCATTAAACAAATTAAGGATAAAGTTCCCTCCCCCCATGTAATTTTATTGGGTGATCTCAACTGCAAAGTCTCAAATTTAAGCTTGGATCCATTTAGAAACAATCTTAAAGAGGAATATTTTCAGATCCCACAAGCTCTTTTCCCAGATAAAATTAGAACAAATAAGAGAGGGAAATTGCTCTTGAAAGAACTGTCTGAAACCAAGGGTATTCTAGCAAACGGAAGGCTTCCTTCCGATACACCAGCACACTTTACGCACAAACACCAGCACACTTTACGCACAAACCCAATCTAAGCGAGTCGATCTTGGATTATATAATCATTGAATATTGCATTTTTTATCTTCTGAGTGATCTGGTGGTCTCTCAGTCTTTATTCAGTGATCATAAGCTGATTACTATAACCCTCTCTATATATCCGCCTTCTGCCGACCCCTGGTCCCTTAATGGTGATCTTCCAGTTTTATTACTAAAATTGACCAGATGTTTTTGGAACTCGAAAGCCATGAAGGGCCTGGAACATATCCTGGATAAAACATTAAAAGATCTTCATAATTGGCTGGGGGCCGAATTAATTTCTTTTGAGAATTTTATGGAGGTCACTCTTATTTATTTATTTATCTATTTGCACACTTGTACCGCGCTAGGAATCGACTCCCTGAGGAGTATCTCCGCGCCTTTGGCAGCATCTGAGAGCAAAACGGCCCTGTCTTATATTTTTAATTGCCCAACCAGAACTAGTAATTAAACAGGAAAGTTTTTAATTTTTTCCTAAAGGGAAAATGTTCCTTACATGATCTGATTTCATAAGGAAGTTCATTCCAAAGCTTCGGGCCTGCTACTGATAAAGCCCTTCCCCCTGGTCTTGTCTTCCAGAACCTGGGGACACATAACAATTCACGATCTCCAGATCTGAGATCTTGAGGGGATGTATGGAATGAATTTTTTGTTAAGTAATCAGGACCTTTACCAGTGAGGCACTTGTGGATGGTGCTGCACGTTTTAAACAACACCCTCTGTTTCACTGTGAGCCAGTGAAGTTTATTTAGTGGTGGTTTTGAGGGAGTACGGGCCGGGGCATTGAGAACAAGGCGAGCAGCCGTGTTCTGCACAACTTGTAATCTGGCAATGATCCCCTCATTTGCGGCTAGCAGCAAACCATTACAGTAATCCAGTCTACTCAACACGAGCGACTGAACTAGTGTTTTCCTAGTGGTATCAGGTAACAGGGGGAATACCCTTCGGAGAAGCCCAATAACATGGAAACAGGAGCTTACCACTCGATTAGAATGAGGTTTAAGGGTGAGCTCTTGATCCAATTTAACTCCTAGATCTTTCACTACCACTTTGGGCTCGGGGACTGGGCCTAGGTCTTGAGGCCACCAGTCAGGAGTCCACAGGCGTTTGGCTTCCCCAAAGAGCATCACCTCAGTCTTAGAGACGTTGCACTGAAGGAAGTTTGCTGCCATCCAATGTGCCACTTCTTTCATCCCTCGGGCAAAGGAGATACGTACTTCAGGAGTCATGGTTTTAAACGGAAAGAGGAGTTGAGTATCGTCTGCATACGATACGGGAATGAACCCGTGGGATCTCATGATGTTAGCTGGGGTGCCACGTAGATGTTAAATAACGTTGGGCTCAAGCAGGAGCCCTGTGGCACCCCCTTTGAGATCTCCACCTCCTCTGACTGGTAAGGACCCAGTATGACTCTTTGAGTACGTTCGGTGAAAAAACTCCTTAACCAGGCCAGCGCCTTGCCTCCCAGACCGATGTCAACTAGTCTGGAGGTCATGATCTCATGTGACAGTGTCACACGCCGCTGACAGATCTAAAAGCACCAGGATAATGGAGTAACCTTTATCCTGTAGCATATAAAGATAGTCAGCGACAGACAGCAAGGCGGTCTCAGTGATGTGCCTTGGCCTAAACCCCGATTGGGAGGGATCTAGTCCCCCCGTACTTTCGATGTATTTGGATAATTGCTGATTTACAAACTTCTCAGTGAGCTTCCCTAAGAAAGGGAGGAGAGAAATGGGTCTCAAGTTTGTCAGGTCGGTCCAAGGAATGGAGTTGTTCTTCGGTAGAGGCCTCACCAGAGCGTGCTTCCAGTCAAGGGGGACTTCCCCTGTACTCAAGGATAGATTGACGACCTGCCGAATTCCAGCACCCAGATCGTCACTCAAAAGTGACATGACCCGTGCTGGAATAATATCTGAAGGGCACCCACTCTTTATTTGGGTGATTAGAATGGTTATCTCCTCCATTGATATTGGCGGGAATTCTACAAGCTTATTAGCCTTGTTTTCCGCTGTGCTAAGGTGTGGATGAACCATACTGTCAACAGTTCCCGTGTTGTTGGGGGTGGATTTTGAGGCTAAGATCTTAGCGTAAATGCCTTCAATTTTTCTGACAAAGGACTGTGAGATGTTGTTACAGAGTTCCTGGGACTCAATCCCCTCTGTTTCACAGGCTGCGGGCTTGGTAAAAGTTTGTAAGATTTGATAGAGGGCTTTAGCATTTTTACCAGCTGCTGATAATTGGGCTGCTATATGATGTTTCCGAGCAGTCCGAATAGCTTTATGGTAGCTTTTTAAAGAAGTTCTGTGATTATCTTTATCCTCTACCTTACGTGTGACTCTCCATCGTTTTTCTAACTTCCTCGCAGTTAGCTTTAGTTGTCTAAGATCGTCTGTAAACCAAACTTCTTGTTTTGGGGCAGGCCGTGGTTTATATGTTCTAAAAGGAACAACATGATTTATAGTTGTGGTTACAGCTTCATTAAAATTGGCTAATGCAGTGGTGACATTGTCCCCACATTCAACCCAATTGGGTTCTGTGTATTTCCCCCTAAAACTCTCTGGTTTTAATTTATTCCAGGGTCTTCTGACATCAGCCATAGTCCTCTGGATGCCCTTTACCTTATGATTAGAGCGAGTATAGAATTCAATGATGGAGTGGTCAGTCCAGTCCACTTGAATGGGAGGCAAACATTTTATAGCTGTAGAATTATGTAACACAAGATCCAATGTATGGCCAGCTAAGTGTGTGGGTCCCTGATTCATTTGGTTAAAGCCAAGTGTGGCCAGATCCGCCAATAATGCCTGTGCCTCCACACAGGTAGCTATTTCGCTGTGGACATTAAAGTCCCCTACCAAGATAAAAATCGGAATTCACCTGCATATGGGGAGCTAAAGCTTCAACAAGATGAATGGAGAAATTCCCAGATGGACCTGGGGGTCGATAGACTAGTGCTCCCTTCCTAGTTTCCCTGGAACTAGGGTTAATAGTGAAAATCAAGAGCTCCATTTGTGGGTTACACACCGTCTCGGTAACCACCACCTCCATTTCCTGTTTGAAAACAATGGCTAACCCACCTCCAGTTTTAATAGGGCGGTCCATCCTTACTATTTTATATCCTAACGGCACCCCCATTGTTATGGCAGGAACAGTGTGGGGCTTGAGCCAAGTCTCAGTTAAGAAACAAAGATGTGGGTTCTCTGATGTTAAGAGATCCCAGACCTGAGTTGAATGAGTAACCAATGAGCAAACATTGCACAGGAGGCTCTTACAGTTTAAAGGTGGGTCGTTAGGAGAGCTGACGGTCGACTTTATTGGGTCTTTAGTAGGGACAGATAAGGTAGATCTTAGCTGACACGGAGTGATTACAGCGCTGATGGTAAATTGTGTTAAGCATTCCCTGCAGGTAAACGGTCCCTCCAGGCTACTCACTACCCTATGGGAGCACAGTGTTGTGACATACCTGCCCATGTCCATTAGGGTCTGGCTGGTATACGAGGGAGCAAGGCGACGGAACGGCTCAGAGCAAATGATAGTGACCGCCATAGCCCCCTGCCCCTGGCCCCGTCCTGTCGCGGACGGGCGCAGACGGGCTGGTCTTTGGCTCGTCTTAGGCGCTGGAGTAGGCGCCACACTGCGCGTCAACACTGCGCGTTGAGCCGACGAGTTGCTTTATAGCCCTCGAGTATGGGAGAGCTAGAGCGCTAACCGCTCGCCTCCCTGGATGTTCCTGGCTCTGCCCCGCCTTCCGCACCCGTGATTGGCTGGAGGGTCGGACTGGGCGTGCAGGCACAGGTCGAACTACAATAGGAGCTGGTCCCTCAGTGCATGTGGGTAAGTGAAATTATTTTAGCAGTGTGCAACTATTAATCAGTTTTAAACACAAACAATTATTCCCCTTTTAAAACGCTACTCCAGAATAACAGAGTAAAAATGATCACGAGCTCACGGAGCAGGTTTTCAAAAATTAAAACAATGAGGAGCAGTAATGCTCTGATAATGGCGCCAAGCGGAGTCGGGGAGAGCTGCCACCGTCCCCCTCACCGCGAAGTCGGGTGCCTCCTCGCTACCTTTATAGCCCTCGAGTATGGGAGAGCTAGAGCACTAACCGCTCGCCTCCCTGGATGTTCCTGGCTCTGCCCCGCCTTCCGCACCCGTGATTGGCTGGAGGGTCGGACTGGGCGTGCAGGCACAGGTCGAACTACAATAGGAGCTGGTCCCTCAGTGCGTGTGGGTAAGCGAAATTATTTTAGCAGAGTGCAACTATTAATCAGTTTTAAACACAAACAACAATTATTCCCCTTTTAAAACGCTACTCCAGAATAACAGAGTAAAAATGATCACGAGCTCACGGAGCCGGTTTTCAACAATTAAAACAATGAGGAGCAGTAATGCTCTGAGAATGGCGCCAAGCGGAGTCGGGGAGAGCTGCCACCGTCCCCCTCTAGCCGCAAGAAAACTTAATTTAACTACAAAAAAGTCCATACTTCCCAGATCAGTCATTCTCTTAAATAAGGAAATAAATAAATTGGTGAGGGAACAATATTTGTCCAGATCCCCCGAAAGATACTGCAAAATAGTCCTCTTAAAAAGAAGGAGATGTAGGGCCAAATAAAAAAAGAAAAAGAGGATTCCTTATGGATTAATCTGCGAGAGGCCGTAGTAAACGGTCACGCAAGATTATTCTGGGCTCTAATCGGGGAGGGTTGTGGAACAAGTCAGTCCCCGTCCAATCCCCATATCTGAACAAATCTGGGTCAATTACATCGCTAATTTATATGCTAGTAATGGGTCGGTGGCAGAGTATGGGGGATTCTGTAATAGTGATTTTCTAATAGATTTCTCTTCTGAAAAAACTATCGAACTGGCCATAAAGGAACTGCGCCTTTCTGGTGCAATGGGGCCTGATGAGCTCCCAATATCCGTCCTGAAACAGGACTCAGTCGCTTGGAGCAAAATTCTGTTCCTCATATTTAGATTTTGTTTATTCAGTAAATCCGTCCCCTCGTCCTGGAAAGGGAGCATATTGGGGCCACTGTTCAAGAAAGGAGATAGGAATGAACCCAAGAATTACCGCCAAATTGCCCTGCTCGACGCAATTGGTAAAGTCTTCTCTAAATGCCTCCTATATTCGATTAACGACTGGGTTGATAGGAATCACATATTACCTTTAGAACAGACAGGCTTCCGCAAGGGACATGGTACTTTGGACAACCTTACCGCACTTCAGATAATTTCTGATAAATATATACGGGTTCGTGGAGGAAGAGTCTTTGCGGCGTTTATAGATTTCTCCACAGCGTTCGACAAAGTGGATCGGCCGTTGCTGTGGAGAAAATTAGCCACTTTAGGCATGCCTCCCCTCCTGTTAGATTTGGTTAAGGCCCTCCACTCAGATACATGGTGCCAAGTCCTTTAAGGAGGGGAAAGGGGGTTATCCCAAATCATTTATTCCATCAACGGACTAAAGCAGGGTTGTCTTTTGGCTCCCCAGCTTTTTTCCCTATACATTTCAGATCTCCCTACGTCCTTATCTGCTTGTGATGGTATTGCACCATCATTGGGGGGAACTCCAATTTCCTGTTTGCTATATGCGGACGATATCCTTGTATTGGACAACGCCCAAAGGGCTAAATAATCGTCTGCACGCTCTGCACCTTTTTGCTGAATCCCATTACTTAAAGATAAATGCAGCTAAAAGTAAAATTATGTGTATCTCAGGGAGGAAAAAAACTAAATATGAGAACTTTGGTTGGTCAGTAGGAGGTCATAAGCTGGAGGTGGTTAAGTCTTATGTCTTCCTGGGGAAAATAATATCTGAACCTAAGTGACAAAGCCCACATTGATAATAATACCCGGAAGGCCCTGTCTCAGGGAAAAAGCTTGAGTGCATTATACTCTGCCACAGGGAGAAGACATTTCTCTTACCTGCGAGGTTTTTAGGGCAAAAATCTTGTCATCCCTTTTGTATGGAATTGAAATAGTCGATCTAGGGCAATGGGGCTTTTTACAGGTTACTGAAGGTAAAATTCTACGGTTTTTAGCCTCCATTAACACCGCCTGAACAGTGGCATCCCTGAGACTTGAGTTTGGCATCCGTAGTAGTTGGGTGCAGGGCTTGGCAGGGCTAGTGCGTTGGGTAGCCAGTCTGGCCAGAGGGGAAGTGGGGACTTTGAGACACTTAATGAAGTCGGAATTGCTGGGCACTTTAAGGGAGTTCTCCCTAATTGTAAAGAATTTCAGAAGGGCTGTCGCACTTCTACAATTGGAGGAGAGTACTCTTTTTACTCGTCTGCCGTTCAGTTAAAATCACTGTTAAAACAGGCCTCGTGGGATCTCAGTTTCAGGTTGGACAGGGAATCCATTCTTGTAAAGAAGGGAGTAACCCCTCTTACTGATACTTATGTATTAAAACACATGCAACCCTATGTCGCCTGGAACCTATCCCATGGCATTCGGTGGTTTTGGCTTCTCCTGAGGCTGGATCTACTCCCTCTAAATCTTATGGCTTGGTGGTATGGTAGTTCTGCAATTTGTAATTTTTGTAATTTGTTTATTCAGGACTGTATACATGTTCTCTTTATATGTCCTGCACTTCGTTTATTTCGTCGTAAGTGGCTAAGACAAATATGTTTGAAATTGAATATTCTTACTGCCAATTCTTTCTTACATGCTTTATATAATCCTCCCAATGAAATGTTCTGTTTTAGTATTTTTAACTTTTTTAAATGTTTTCTAGATATTTACTAGAGGGTTTTTATTAACTGTGTTGTGCTGAGTATTTTGTACTTAAGTAAAATTTGTAAATGTTTTTTGCATTTGAACGAGTACTCTGTATTATGTATCTTTTTATGTGGACCTCTTTGGAGTTCCAAAACATAATAAACAAAATGAATGGATTAAGTACTATGTCCTGGAGAGCAGCAACCTGACCTGAGCATGAAAAGACAGAATGCAAGGCCTCAGAGGACTTCGACAGACATGCCACCAGCAACTTCATCCAGCGTTCCTTGAGCGCCTTTGACTTCAGTCTTGGCAGAAGCTGCAATCCTCAGAGTCGTGGAGTTCTAAAAAACACATACAACAGAATGTAGGTCTTTGACATTTGTCAAGTACAGGACCCACAAGGCTTAAAGGCCGACTATATTAGAGAATGGCCCTGTTCCCTCAACAAAAAAATACATTTGAAATAGGCCAGTAAAAAACGGCCTAAGGAACCGCTTCTCTGGAACTGCGTTGCAGTGCCGAAAAGAGGAAACAGACAGCTGTGCGCTGGAGGGGGACTTCTATTACTCCATTGACGTCACAACTGAAGTCATCATAATGGAGTCATACGGCCGTAAGGCGCTGTCTTCCGGCACACAGAGGTACTGCTGAAAACACACCCGGATCCAGCCTGACATCTGACAAGAATTCACTAGTTAAGGAGTGTTAGACCAGTCTGCTTCTGAGAGTCCCCTCACCACTATGATTTCTTTTGTTCCCCTGTACCTCCCAAAATTTGTCGTCACAACTGAATTCATCATAATGGAGTCATACGGCCGTAAGGCGCTGTCTTCCGGCACACAGAGGTACTGCTGAAAACACACCCGGATCCAGCCTGACATCTGACAAGAATTCACTAGTTAAGGAGTGTTAGGCCTGTCTGCTTCTGAGAGTCCCCTCACCACTATGATTTCTTTTGTTCCCCTGTACTTCCCAAAATTTGTCGCTTTTCTTTGTCTACCAGGACTTATGTGTTGTTTCATGGGGTTAGATGTTCCGACGCCCAGTTGCTCACAAGGTTTGTGGCACCTATTTACAAGGAACCTGGCGAAACCTGTGGCATTACAAACTGGGGTTGTCAACCTGTGTATATGGCCCCAAAATGGTGAACACCCCTTTTTCTTCATGTGAGTGACTCCTATTGGAGCCTTCATGAACCCTGGCCTTTTGAGGTTTTGGCGCCCTTTGTTTGGCGCGCATTCCTGACAGGAATTCCTTTATTTCCCTCAGGTACACAAAATGGCTGCTCTAGAACCACAGTACGGTGGCTGGTAGTGTCCCAAATACACCTCAAGAGTGCCATGTCATTGTCACAGCCAGAGAAGGTTCTAGAACCTTCTGGCTCGTGCCAGTACCCCAGGGCACTGGCTATATAAGGCCCAGTCCCTGGCGGCCATTTTAGATTAGATTGGATTAGATTAGATGAGAAGAGATTCCAGACTTGACACCAGATTGACACCTGCCCTGTTGACCCCCGAGGTGGCTGGTAGCGCGGGCAGTAGAGCAGCAAAGGAGTGCTGGCGTTGTTTCTGACTGGCGTTCCAGTCAGCTACGTGAAAAGTGTCCTAGCGCCTACAGCGCCTGCCCAGCGAGTGCCTCCTTGCCCCCAAAGACTGTGGCCAGATTCGTGTGCCTCCCCGCTCCCCCCCCCCCCGGTGAATTGTGACCGATTACGCGAGTCGTGGGCAAGTTCGCCGCGACCGCGATCGTCAGCTGTGCCCCCTTCGCGACAGGCGCCTCTAGAGGGGAGCTCGGACGTCTCCGAGCCCCACCAGCGTAGAGCGCTTCCTGCGCAGATTGAAGGTGAGGTGGTGCGCCGGGGCGGGGAAAGGCCGGCCTTCGTTGGGCGGGACTAGCATCTCTGCCACTCCCCAGTGACCCGGGAGCTGTAGCTGTGGGCGGGAACCACCCTGTATGCGGAAGTCGGAGGGAGGTCTGTGGAGCCCCTGAGAACCCCGTCGCTGACGAGAGAGGTGCTGTGCCCGACTGAATCATATCCCGATTCCCACGATGTGAGGTGGGCCCGTTTCGTCATATTAAATGCAGCGTTGTGAAGGAACTGTGAACCGGCATTCGTTTGACTGTGCGTGAGGATTGTGTGACCTCTCCGGCAGCCCGTTCGTCAGTCTAAAGACTTTGAACTGGTGCCGCCTGAGTTCTAGCGGTGTTAAAGCCCGTAGGCGCGCATAGACTTCACCGGCAAAGCAGAGATCCTATCCTGGTGACAGCTGAGTGCAAATGAAGTATTCACTGTGTTTCCTTGCCTTTTAGATACACCCGCATATGCCCTGAATGATCCCTAAAGAGTCCCAAACCTTATTCTGTGCTCAGAGAAGCTGTATACATTGTCATTGAAATCAACACAAACTGTAAGAGTTATCTTTCCCATTTGAAACTTATTACAAATGTGATGTTCCTAAAGTATTTAATTGGTGGCAGCAATACCAGAAGAAACATGTGGTTAATTATTTAAATGAACCAGTATTTATTCTGATATTTATTGTGATAATTATTTGTGGTACTCATTCCTGAAGTTATTCTATTTATTGATGCTATTTATTCCTGACTTTATTTATAGAACTATTTATTACAGAATTGAAACCCAGAATTGTATGACCAAAAGAAATGTGTATGTGCTTTCCCAGTCAACCCTCTTTACAACAGAGAACTTTTATATAAAGGAATCGTATTTTTCTACAGCAGTGGTGTGGTGTCCTTTTTGGTGTGGCTGTGCAGGGAGTTAATATTGGGTCAAAGCCGGCTTAACACTACAGCCTTCACTTGCCATGTCACTTGAGCCAAGCTACACCCTTTGTGCTGGGCTTGCCCATCGCAGGTCCAACATAAAATTGGGGCTCAGCGGGTGGGATTGCGAGCCATGCTTGTTTTGTACCCCATAATAATTCAGTGTGCACCACTGGTACACACCCGGAGTTTTCTCCTAGCGGCCCTCAAATTCAACGTTTTGCTTTTTCTAAATTCTTTCCTGGAGGTGGGTGGAAGTGACCCTCGGAGTTCTTATCCTGGTCACCTACTTCGGGGTGGTTGTCCACACTTTTCACTGACAAGATGGAATTCGAAATGTCAGAGCTGGAGACCTATACAGTGGCACAGCTCAAGGATTTCTGTCAGGAAAGGGGGGTGTTCGTCAGGCAAGGGGCCAAAAGAGAGGAGCTCCGTACCAGCCTGCGAGCTTGGGTGGAAGCACACACGGAGGGAACGGTGGAGGAGGAGGAATCAGACAGAGGTACTGTCATTGATAGGACTGCGGAATGTCTCCCGGGGGTGGGTGAGATGTGCATCAGCCCCAAGGTAACCTCGCGGGAGGGCAGCAGTGTGTCATCGAGAGGGTTGTCAGAGACCGAGTTAGCTGACAGGAGAGAGGAAAGACTGTTAAGGTGGGAAATAGCAAAAATGGAGGTGGAAGAAAGGAGGGAGGGGAAAAGAATGGAACATGAGTTCAAGCTACGGGAACTCGACTTCCAGGCCCATAACATCACTCCGAAGGGTGTAGAGTCAAAGAAATTTGCCAGGGAGCCCAGGCCCCATTTACCCAAGGACGTAGTCGCCAGTTATACCGCTGGAGACTACATAGCCAAGTGGCTGGCAGCCTAGGAGGTCTCCTTAAGAGCCCATGGGATCCATGAGAAGCATTGGGGTGGTGGATTATACCGGTACATGCCTCCGACAGGTAGGGATGCCCTATTGGCCCTAGACCGGGAGGAACAGGTAAATTACCCCGCCATGAAGGTGGCGCTCAGTAGAAAGTTTGGGTTGACCCCCGAGAAATACCGGCAAAGGTTTAGAGGCAGCCACAAACTGAGCTCACAGAATTGGGTTGACTTCCTGGATTTTGCCAAGAAAGCCCTGGATGGGTGGGTCCAAGGTAGTGAGGTGGAGGACTATCAAGGGTTGTATGACTTAATCTTCAAGGAGCATCTACTCGAGAAATGTCTTCCTGAGCTGAGGCAACACCTGGTAGACAGCAAACTTACTTGCCCCCGTAAGCTTACTGAGGAGGCGGACATTTGGGCAAGTACCCGAGTGTCCACGAAGGGGACGGGAGGAGATTCTCAGAAGTCCGGACAGGGCGCTTCCCAGAAGAAAGAGGGGGGAGATAACAAGAAACAGGAGTTCTCCAAAGGCCCCCAAAATACCTTTAAGGGGAAAAGTTTCTTTTCCAATTCTAAGGCTAACCCGCCGAAGAACCCTAATCCTGGCCAGAGTCAGCAGCCAAGAGTTATCCATTGCTTTGAGTGCGGTGGTATTGGACATTATAAGGGAGACGTGAAATGCCCAAAGAGACCACCCCCTCCCACTGCAGGAAAGGCCCCGGGAGTCGCTAGTGTAGCGCTCGGGGAGGAGATGCCCTTAGTTAAGGGGAGGGAGTGGGCGGGTGTCACCTTAGTATCCCTGGGTGATCGGGAGATGGTTCCAAAGATGCAGGTGCCCTCAAATACTACCAAGTATGGGCAATGGGTCACCATCAATGGCCATAGAGGGGAAGCTGAGAGATACAGGAGCCAGTATGACTATGGTAAGGAGTCATCTGGTGTCCTCAGAGCAGGTGATTCCAGGCGTACTTCATCCAGCCGCGACGGCTGACGGCAGAATGGGCCACTATCCGGTGGCCGAGGTTCCCTTTGAGTGGGGAGGGGTTGCAGGTTCACTTCGAGTTGCCGTAAGCCCCGCCGTGCCAGTCGATTGTCTGCTGGGCAATGATATGGAGCACAATGCTTGGAAGAAGGTGGAATACCTGACTCATACGGAGATGCTGGGTACACCTGATTGGGCCTGTGTGAGTACCAGGTCTGCAGCTGCTCGGGAGCAGAAGTCGCGTGGGTTGGAGCCTGGAACAATGGCCCACCCAGCTGCTGATGAGGAAACATCTCGAGGACAGGAAGAGCCTACCTCAATGTCCGTGCCCCGTGAGACAGATAGGCCACCTGCGGAGGTGGACCTGGAGTCCGCGGAGGACATGGTTCCGTTGGAGGACTTGCCTATCCCCGCTGAGTGGCGAGTGGAGGGAGGACCATCCAGGGAGGAACTGAGCAAGGGACAAAGGGAATGTCCCACCCTCGAGGGTCTGAGGCAACAGGCTGAAGCCCAGGCAGCAGGTAACGAGTCTGGGAACTATCGTGTTTACTGGGAGGATGGTCTCCTCTACAGTGAGCCCAGGGCGCCAGTGCACGGATTGTCACGGGCCCTGGTAGTCCCACAGTGTTACCGAGCCTTCCTATTAGAGTTGGCTCATGAGATTCCCTTGGCAGGACACTTGGGTCAGGACAAGACCTTTGCCCGGCTTGTCCCCCACTTTTATTGGCCTCGAATGAGGGTGGCGTCCGACACATACTGTCGGTCGTGCGTGTCATGCCAAGCCAGTGGGAAAACAGGGACGAAGCTGAAGGCTCCCCTGGAACCACTTCCCATCGTTGGCACCCCCTTTGAAAGGGTGGGCATCGACATTGCTGGGCCCCTAGATCCACCTACATCATCCGGTCACAGGTTTATCCTGGTCCTGGTGGATCACGCCACAAGGTATCCAGAGGCAGTTCCTGAGACCCATTACTGCACCAGTAGTGGCAAAGGCCCTGATGGGGATCTTTACCAGAGTGGGATTCCCCAAGGAAGTTGTGTCTGACAGGGGGACCAACTTCCTGTCAGCATATATGCGGGCAATGTGGAAGGAGTGTGGAGTGACTTACAGGTTCACCACGCCTTATCACCCACAGACCAATGGTCTCGTGGAAAGGTTCAACCAAACTTTGAAGGGTATGATCAGAAGTCTACCCGAAAGCCTGCGGAGGAAATGGGACGTCCTCCTACCCTGTTTGCTCTTTTCCTACAGGGAAGTGCCGCAAAAGGGAGTGGGTTTCAGCCCCTTCGAGCTTTTGTACGGGCACCCTGTACGTGGACCTCTCAGCCTGGTGAGGGACTCCTGGGAAAAGTCTCCCCGGAAAGTTCCCCAGGATGTGGTGAGCTACATGCTGGCCTTCCGAAGCCAAATGGCTAAGTTGTGGAAGCAAGCTTCTGACAACTTGGAAGCCAGTCAGGCAGTTATGAAAGCGTGGTATGACCACAACGCTCACCCAGTGGAGTTGGAGCCTGGCCAGAAGGTGTGGGTGATGGAGCCTGGAGAGCTGAGTGCCCTCCAGGACCGGTGGACAGGCCCCTATGAGGTGTTGGAGAAGAAGGGCAAGTCTACCTATCTGGTGGACGTAAAGACCCCCCCCGGCATCCGCAACGGGTGTTACATGCCAATCGCCTCAAGCCCCACTACGAGAGGCCCGAAGTCATGTTGGTTATGGTGACTGACGGATCGGAGGAAGAGGACACTGAGCCTCTCCCCGACCTTTTTGCGTCTCAAGAAAAGGATGGGTCAGTGGAGGGAATGAAACTCTCGCCAACCCTGACTCCTGAGCAGCAGGAGGAATGTCGCCAGGTCTTGGGGTCATTCGCTTCTCTGTTCTCCCTTGTACCGGGTAAGACCCACCTGTGTACCCATGACGTGGACACAGGGGACAGCCCACCTGTGAAGTCAAAGTCTTACCGGCTGTCTGACAAGGTGAAGGCCAGTATTCACAGCGAAGTAGCTAAGATGCTGGAGCTAGGAGTCATCGAACCTTCAAGTAGCCCTTGGTCTAGCCCGGTGGTGTTGGTTCCCAAAGCTGCCCCACCTGGTGCCACCCCAGAATTGCGATTCTGTGTGGACTACCGAGGACTAAATTCGGTAACCAAAACGGATGCTCATCCGATCCCTCGGGCTGATGAATTGATTGACCGGTTGGGAGCTGCCCAATATCTCAGTACCATTGACCTCACTGCAGGGTACTGGCAGATTCCCATGACTGATGGAGCCAAGGAAAGGTCAGCCTTCTCCACGCCTGATGGACACTACCAGTTTTGCGTCATGCCCTTTGGGCTCAAGAACGCTCCTGCCACTTTTCAGCGGCTGGTGAACACGATCCTCACCGGGATGGAGTCATTCTCTGCTGCTTACTTGGATGACATAGCTGTCTTCAGTAGCAGTTGGGAGGATCACTTGCAGCATTTGCAAGTCGTTCTCCAGGCCCTGGAACGGGCTGGCTTGACGATCAAGGCCAGCAAATGTCAGATTGGACAGGGGTCGGTAGTGTACTTAGGACACTTGGTGGGCCGGGGAACGGTGCAGCCCCTTCAGGCGAAGATTGAGGCAATCATGGCCTGGAAACCCCCCAAGACCCAGACTGAGGTCCGAGCCTTCCTGGGCCTCACAGGTTACTACAGACGATTCGTGAAGGGGTATGGCACTATCGTGGCACCCCTTACAGAACTCACGGCCAAGAAGCAACCCAGGAGAGTCATTTGGACGGAGGCTTGCCAGCGAGCCTTCGACACTCTGAAACAAGCATTGTGTAAGGCTCCAGTCCTGAAGGCTGCAGATTTTTCAAAAGAGTCCATTGTCCAGACAGATGCATCCGACATTGGCATTGGGGCGGTGGTATCGCAACTCAATGAAGAGGGTCTGGATCAACCCGTGGTCTTTCGGTCACGGAGACTGCTTCCCCGGGAACAGAGGTGGAGTACCATCGAGCGGGAAGCCTTTGTGGTGGTCTGGGCACTGAAGAAGCTGCGACCATATTTGTTTGGTTCACACTTCCTTGTTCAGACAGACCACCGACCCCTTCGTTGGCTCATGCAAATGAAGGAGGGAAAACCCCAAACTGTTGAGGTGGTCTATCTCGCCACAGGGAATGGACTTTCGGGTGGAACACCGGCCCGGAGTTGACCACGCCAATGCAGACGGTCTCTCCAGGTATTTCCGCCTTAGTGTTGAGGACTCCCAAGGGGTTGGGTAGCTCTCCCCACTTTCAGCTGGGGGGGGACGCGTGTTAGACCCGTCTGCTTCTGAGAGTCCCCTCACCACTATGATTTCTTCTGTTCCCCTGTACCTCCCAAAATGTGTCGCTTTTCTTTGTCTACCAGGACTTTTTATGTGTTGTTTCATGGGGTTAGATGTTCCCTGACGCCCAGTTGCTCACAAGGTTTGTGGCACCTATTTACAACGAACCTGACGAAACCTGTGGCATTACAAACTGGGGTTGTCAACCTGTGTATATGGCCCCAAAATGGTGAACACCCCTTTTTCTTCATGTGAGTGACTCCCATTGGAGCCTTCATGAACCCTGGCCTTTTGAGGTTTTGGCGCCCTTTGTTTGGCACGCATTCCTGACAGGAATTCCTTTATTTCCCTCAGGTACACAAAATGGCTGCTCTAGAACCACAGTACGGTGGCTGGTAGTGTCCCAAGTACACCTCAAGAGTGCCATGTCATTGTCACAGCCAGAGAAGGTTCTAGAACCTTCTGGCTCGTGGGCACTGGCTATATAAGGCCCAGTCCCTGGCGGCCATTTTAGATTAGATTGGATTAGATTAGATGAGAAGAGATTCCAGACTTGACACCAGATTGACACCTGCCCTGTTGACCCCCGAGGTGGCTGGTAGCGCGGGCAGTAGAGCAGTAAAGGAGTGCTGGCGTTGTTTCTGACTGGCGTTCCAGTCAGCTACGTGAAAAGTGTCCTAGCGCCTACAGCGCCTGCCCAGCGAGTGCCTCCTTGCCCCCAAAGACTGTGGCCAGATTCGTGTGCCTCCCCGCTCCCCCCCCCGGTGAATTGTGACCGATTACGCAAGTCGCGGGCAAGTTCGCCGCGATCGTCAGCTGTGCCCCCTTCGCGACAGGCACCTCTAGAGGGGAGCTCGGACGTCTCCGAGCCCCACCAGCGTAGAGCGCTTCCTGCGCAGACTGAAGGTGAGGTGGTGCGCCGGGGCGGGGAAAGGCCGGCCTTCGTTGGGCGGGACTAGCGTCTCTGCCACTCCCCAGTGACCCGGGAGCTGTAGCTGTGGGCGGGAACCACCCTGTATGCGGAAGTCGGAGGGAGGTCTGTGGAGCCCCTGAGAACCCCGTCGCTGACGAGAGAGGTGCTGTGCCCGACTGAATCATATCCCGATTGCAGCCGATGTGAGGTGGGCCCGTTTCGTCATATTAAATGCAGCGTTGTGAAGGAACTGTGAACCGGCATTCGTTTGACTGTGCGTGAGGATTGTGTGACCTCTCCGGCAGCCCGTTCGTCAGTCTAAAGACTTTGAACTGGTGCCGCCTGAGTTCTAGCGGTGTTAAAGCCTGTAGGCGCGCATAGACTTCACCGGCAAAGCAGAGATCCTATCCTGGTGACAGCCGAGTGCAAATGAAGTATTCACTGTGTTTCCTTGCCTTTTAGATACACGCGCATACGCCCTGAATGATCCCTAAAGAGTCCCAAACCTTATTCTGTGCTCAGAGAAGCTGTATACATTGTCATTGAAATCAACACAAACTGTAAGAGTTATCTTTCCCATTTGAAACGTATTACAAATGTGATGTTCCTAAAGTATTTAATTGGTGGCAGCGATACCAGAAGAAACATGTGGTTATTTATTTAAATGAACCAGTATTGATTCTAATATTTATTTGTGGTACTCATTCCTGAAGTTATTCTATTTATTGATGCTATTTATTCCTGACTTTATTTATAGAACTATTTATTACAGAATTGAAACCCAGAATTGTATGACCAAAAGAAATGTGTATGTGCTTTCCCAGTCAAGGAAGAGGGGTTGGCCTAACGGCTAAGGCGCTCGACCTCGGGAACTTGGTTCGTGTCTCGGTAACGACGCCAAAAACCCCCTGTGATTCTGGGCAAATCACTTAATCTCCCCGTGCCTAAAAAAATGAAAGTGTGTCCTCGTGTAACGTAACTGGTGCTATGTAAAGCGCTCTGATAACTGATTTGGTTCTAGTTCGCGCTATATAAAACTCTGCAAAAAAAAAAAAAGCAAAAAAAAACCCTATTTACAACAGAGAACTTTTATATAAAGGATTCGTATTTTTCTACAGCAGTGGTGTGGTGTCCTTTTTGGTGTGGCTGTGCAGGGAGTTATTATTGGGTCAAAGCCGGCTTAACACTACAGCCTTCACTTGCCATGTCACTTGAGCCAAGCTACACCCTTTGTGCTGGGCTTGCCCATTGCAGGTCCAACAAGGAGTCAGCAGCTAGATGTCTATCCGATCATGACATTACTGAGGCCTTCAAAAATCTACTCGCCCATGCGCAATTGCAAGTAAAGTTTTTATCAGATGCAGCTATTTTTAGCACCTACTAGTCCGATCAGGCAGGTAAACTCAAGCTGGAAAGGAAAACGTGTTCTGTTCATGCAGAAAGTGAATGAGCAATAAAGATGCCATTAAATCTTGTTTTTGCCTCGACAATTGCTGCTTGCAAAATTAGGTTTATTTTTCCCTTTCTAAAGTTGGAGGTTTTCGTCAAGTGAGCTGTCTGAAGGAGATCAGATATATCCGGAATTACAAAAGCACATTTGTTTTTTACAATTTTTTTTTTTTAGTGTGAGGCAAACAGAGTTAAATAGGAGCAAAACAAACCAGATCATTTTCTTTGGCGATATACAAGTGACATTTCCAGAAACTATATTTCCATACATTGTTAGTAACACTATGTAGTTTCATCAGTAAAGCTGCATTTCAGTGGGACGGGTTGTGGCCAGTTTAATGTAAAATCTGACTTAAAATGACAGTGTGCTATCATTTTATGCTTTAGTTATGCATTTATTAAAAGTGAGTTTTGAAACATGATTTCAGAAACATTCCTGCCCCTGCCTGAAAAAGAAAACGCTGTTGATGAATTAAGAGGCAAGTCAAGGGTCATGTGTATACTATATGTGGCTAGATGTGTTATATATGGAAAGAAAGTTTAGTCTAATAAATTAAACTAAAGTGTTTTGTACAGCAGACATGCTGAAGTCGCCCGTTTGAAGGTGCTCTCATATGTGATAATGAAATAAATGGCGGCTCAATGAACCAAATTATTTTCACGCGATAACATAATTTTGAACCAGTTGTGGGTAAAGAGCATCACAAACAGTTTGAGTAGATTTAATTCACTAGACCTACAGGTCTAGTAAAATGTTTGTGATTTTTGAGGCCTGTTACTGTAGCCTCCAACTCGTACCCCTGTCCTCCGCACAACCATAGAGCATGCGCCTTTGCCTGATGGTCAGAAAATCTCTATGCATGCTTCCAATATGCCCTATACAAAGGACTTGTGTGGACCAGAGCACTGTCGTCTATCACGGGTTTTATCCTGTTATTTGATAATGTCTCTCCTGGTAAACAGAAGCTCTAGCCTAAATTTATTTGACGAGTGGCCATAAAGTTGGCGAAAAGTTGAAAACTTGATGCGACTTTATTCGTCTGGTCCGTCCCCTTATTCTAGAGTCACCTTTCGTTCTCAGATTATCGTACATTTGGTTGTACTGAATTGTTGGAATTTTCTCAAGCGAAGGATTGATGTTGTCCCTAATGTTGAAGATTTGGACCCTCCCATTCAACAATTGAGTGGTCCTAAAGAATTACAGTCACTGGTGAGGAATGCAGTGGGACCTGGCTCCAATGTTACACACAGGAAACCCAGAGTTATTTCACTAGGGCATGGGGGTCGAGTAATCAATGGGGTGGAGGGGGGCTTTATCCATCCTCAGGCCTCCGACTTGAAGGACGACCTCTCAGTGGAGTTGGATGGCAGGTGCTTTGAATCACACCTGCCCTTTATGTAGGACCAAGAAGTCTTTGAGGTAGCCTGGGTGGGTTATTTCTGTAATGGAATATGCCCGGATTGGGCCATGGTGAGGAAAAAGTACCTTTAAAAAAGAATCTTTTAATCTGTTAATCATGCGTTTACAAGAAACCTAGTCATGTACATAGTTTGACTGTAATGCAAGGCATTCAGAAAGGGGTCGGCCAGTGTGTGGTGGCAAGCCTGCTGAAGAATAGTTAACTAGAATCATGTTGTTTATATATATCTCTCAAATGTGTGTCTATGCTCGAAGTTTGTCTTCCGGGTCACTAAGTCTAATTGATTATGATGTAGTCTCCTTTCATATGTTTGGATTTTTTAGAATCTCACTGGTTGCCCCACAGGTACAAGTGATCATTGCTTACATTTGTGGCCTTTAGTCTGTAGGATATAGATTATGGGAACCTTCAATTGGGTAGGATTGGCTTTGAAAAAATGTAGAAAGGTCCGTCCTTTTGGACAGTTAAGAATACGGCTGCCATAAGTACTAAGATCAAGGGAGACACATTTATGGCGACCCTCTTCTCTTTTGAGTTCCATATGGAAGAGTTCTCTAAATTCAGCACTAGACTGAAAGTATAATTCTCCACTTACGGTAATATGAGGCAATGAATGTCCTAACAAAACAGCATTTACTGTTTTCCTTGGCTCAAAAACATGAAATTGACCACCTCAAACGGTTAAGAACCAGTCTCAAACTGCATGAAAGTATGAGGGAATGGGATCTAAAATGGATTAATTGAAGAGGTCACAAGCGGTAAAAACTAGAAGTACTGGCGTATGATAGCCAAATATTGCAACTCTAGGGTGAAGTCCCCATTTCAGAAAATACTAGCTGGATATTCCTGCGACTCTCCATATGGATAGGGCATAGGTCTTCAAACTGTGGGGCGCGCCCCCCTGGGGGGGGGGGCAGCATCCCTCCAGGGGGGGTGCGCATTTACCTTCTATTGTTGCTTTCAGGCGCCAGTCATCTCGCTCAGCCTGGGGTGCTGCAGCCCCAGCTGCTGGGGGCTCGGCTGAGTGTCTGGAATCAGTTTTTTAAAGGCCAGAGGCGCAACGATTTCGGAGGTGGTGGGGAGTGGGAGGGGGGCTAAATCTTCCAGCAATAGGAAGAGTTGAGATTCAGGGGCTCTAAGAAGGGGATGAAAACAAAGTCTCATTAACGCGTAAATGGTCATTTAAAGACCAGTGAAGTACTCGGGTGCAGCTCCAAAACGGTCTAGCTGTCTCAGCCAGGACTTGGGAGTTACACCATCAGCGCTGCCTATGGAGCCGGGCAAATAAGAGAAGAGAAGAGTAGAGCCGGGAGTTGCAGTTCTTTCACTTTGGTTTAAGGTCGACATCGAATTACAGTGCAGTGAAGAACGGGCTCGGTTTCAGGTAATTTTTGTGCATGACATACAATGTACTTCAGGATGTTTTAAACCCACACACCGCTGATTTTTATGTTTTTTCAGCGTATAGTTCAGAAGTTAGTGGTTACATCGAGCTGTCCCCAGCAGTTTGACATTGCCATCACTGCTCCACTCGTAAGTAATTTTTTCAGGTTCTGTTTGATCCATAACTGAAATAAGGTGCCAAGGGTGACACACACACACACACACACGCACACACACACACACACACGCACACGCACACACGCACACACGCGCGCTTCATATTTTTTCCACAGATTAATTTTTTCCTGTAGTTGTGTCGTCTACATTTTTTACTTGAGTTTCACCATTTGTTACAGCCCTCCAGTAAGTTAAGTGAGGTGCACGCAGGTTTTGTGCAGGTTCGCATGCAGTCTCAGTGGCTTATGAGGTTACGTGTTCACAGGATTTTAGATAGAGGGCATGCTCGCTGCTTCTTTTCACAAATTCCGGCATGTTGCATAAAATCACAGCTCTACTTTCTTGGTATTGCCTCGGGTTAAATACATACAGGGTCGGTGCTGGCACTCCTGGACATGTTAAACGATGCATCTTAATGAATTTAAATGATATCAGCATTCAACATATGGTAAGTTTATGTATGTTTCTTTATTCCTACAGTGTCCCCTGAAGAAGGGATTGGAGTTTAATCCCGAAATGCATTGGGCATGGCCATGTAACTTCGGACCACCACTGAAGATATATTATTTGTTGACGTTTTTGATTTTGTACAGCATTTAGTTAAATGCAATTATCTTATTTTGTACATGTTGACATTTTTTATTTAAATGAACAAAAAAACATTTCTGTGATACTGGAATAAATATTTTCAGATAAATGTGAAGTTTAAAGTGAGTTGATTAGCACTGGTGATTTCATTGTGGATTAAGAATGTGAAATATAATTAGATTAATCCACGCTGTGCATCCAGGACACTGGTGGTTTTCCACCAGAATTCTGTTCAGCCGGGGCTGACACACACAACGGGTGGGTTTGGGGGCCAGGGGGTTGAGAGCGCTGAAGCCTTTTGAGCCCTATGGGCATAGCGCACCTGATGTGAAGGCAATTGTATCCCCAGGTATTAGTCAGAAGCCACTTCATGGGCGGCACCCTTCTCTGGTCAAAATATACCACTGGGTCCAGCTGCTACCTCATCCCTCTGGTCTTCGCAACTGCAACTAGTCAACAGAGTATGCCTTTGTTCTGGATTTCTATTAACTCTGATCCACACTTTGAGTAGCTGCACGCTTTACAAATACGCAATAACATAACACTTGGGGATCCGCCTGCACCCACAGGGTGTGTCCGAACTGCGACCCTTTGCAGGTCGAAACTGGTCAGACAGGCGGTCCTGTATGTTTAAGGCCTTTGACATGGCTGCCGCCACTGATTCAGATACTGTCAATTCACACATGATAAAATCCGTGTCCATAACATATCTTACTGTTGTGTCTTGTCTCAGTACCTATGCTCTTCAGCCATGTCTGTTTGGATGCGAGTGACAAAGGAGGACTACGGATTATCAGTGTTCAGCAATGCAATCAGACCCCACGGCCCAAGCTGCTGTTGAAACTTGCAGGGAGGGCTGAGATTGAAACATGACAGCTCACAGGGGAGAGTGCCCACTGGAGTTCTCCTCAATCCATGTGACTTCTAAAACCGGAAGCGGTCCCTTCTGCTGCAACATGTGCTGAAGCAATCAGTGTTAGGGTGAGCCATGGTTGGGAGCCTTAGCCCCCTCCAAAGTTCAGGTCTAGTTGCGCCCCATATTGCTTCCCACGTCGGAAGTGCGTTTCACTGCATGAGTTTACAATGGTTGTATCCTTTCTGAAGATTCCATTCTCTGGCAGGTAAGAGTGAAGAGCTTTTTGGATTATTTTTTTAAAGCCACGGTCCTTTCCCCTTTGTCCCAATACTAGTGGGTGTTTCAAGGAGGAGTGGATTTGGCATTTTGGAGTCATAGGTGCTGACTTTGGTTCTAGGGACCCGGGTTCGAGTCCTGGTATCGGCTCAACATCTTGTGATCCTGGGAAAAATCACTTCATTTACCAGTGACTTACGAAAAAGGAATTTGACCTTGATTAAAGTCACTGGTGCTTAATATGTTCCAATCCCTAGAGCGGAGTCCACAAACCTAATATAACAAATATTGTCAAGTATGCCTATCATCTGTCCTCGCTACTTTGTAGACCAAATTTAAATGTTTTCTTGTGCAGCTATTTCTGAAGCTTTGGAAGGCGATCTTTATAAGCCAATTCTGCCAACAAATTGACTCTTGATGCTGCTAGAGAATAAAGATGTATATATCCTCTTGAATCACTTATCACATATGTATGATGTAAATGTCCCCTAGGCCTTCTGTGGCTGGCCTCCTACTGACATGGCAACACCTGGCCACACTCCACATAATCATGGATTATTTAATTGTGTCAGAAAGCATGTTTTGTGGAACTTTTTTCTGATATCTTGTTTAGGGGCAAGGATGTGGCACAACAGCCAGAGCTGATGACTGTAGAGCTGGGAAACCAGGTTAAATTCTTGACGTCTGTTCAACATCCTGTGATTCTGGGCAAATCACCAAATCTCCCTGTGCTTACAAAAAATGAATGTGTGCTTGTGTAATGTAAAAGATGCTCTGTAAAGCTCTCCAATACCTTTGGGTCATGTTCGCGCTATAATAAAACTGGAGAAAAAAAAAAATTAACATTTTGTAAGCACTCCCGTTTCCAGGCACTGCTCAAGACTGGAAGTGGAGCACAACCTAAGGATGGCAGAAGCAAGAATCCATCCACACATTGTCTCTGTGGAGAAAAACATGCACTCCCACACCTGTGCACATGGACTACAAAAACTTCAGTTTACTTAACACTTACTTTATTTAATATTATTTGCCCTATACAACCTTGGCTCTGTAGGAATGAATGGGCATCAATGATGCAGAGTACCAGCTTCCAGATTTTTTTTTAGCAGGTGGTGGTGGCGGTGGGGGGCTCGACTTGTAAAAAGGTTTCGATGGGGGAGCTTGGCCGACAAAAGTTTGAAGACCTCTGGGATAGGGTGACCAGATTTGCTGAATGAAAAACCGGGACGGGCACAGACATAGAAATAAGACTAAATGTCCTATTAGGTCTCAGGGCTTCATATATATTTCAAATGCTTTGTGACAAAATGGGATGTCCATGCAGTCGAGTCGGGGACTGTGGGGGAACGCCACTACCTTAATATATATAAGAAAACACATTGTCACTTTCCGTGACACGAAACAGGCCCACCAGTCAGTGCACAGTTCGAAGTTCTTTTATTTAGCTTAGCACCGCAACGGCATAACGCGTTTCCATTCTAAACGAGTCTTAGTCAGTAGCTCATGAAGGGGTGGTTACTCATTCGGTATTTAAATGTTATTACAACAGGTAAGGTATAGTACCCACGATATCAAGAATCCGGTTTGACAATGTTTCTCAAATTTAAATTGAAAACAGTGCTGGATATTCCCGTGACTCTCCGTATTGATAGGGTGACCAGATTTTCCAAACAAAAAACTGGGACGGGCACAGACAAAGATAATAGGACTAATATATATATATATATATATATATATATAATTTTTTTTATTTATTATTATTTTTTTATGTCTTTAACGAAGCCATTCAAATTGACCTAGAAAAATTAGCAAAAGAAAAAATGCACATGAGGAATTCTAACATCTCTAGAAAAGAATGGGAAGCAATTAAATCCCTAAAAAATGACATCTCAATAGAAATCAAACCCTCTGATAAAGGGGGAAATATTGTGATCTTTTCGAAGGAACACTATGAGCAAGAAGCCCTCAGACAACTGAGAGACCCGGACTGTTACATCATAAAAAAACAAGAATATGTACAAAGCACCATGAATTTCCAGAGGATGCTGGAGAAGTGGAAAGAAGACGGAATGCTCAACTCGGATGAATTCCTATATCTACAATGCGAGGCACCGGTATTACCAACATTTTACCATCTGCCAAAAGTCCACAGGAACCCCAAAAGACCACCGGGGCGCCCAATAGTATCATCAATTGGGAGCTTGCTAGAAAACACATCAAGGTTCATAGACATCTTCTTAGCACCAATTGTGAAGGCTTTACCCTCTTATGTGAGGGACACGCAAGACTTCCTGAGACAAATTGATAACATCATCTGGGAACCAAATATGCTCCTAATCACTCTAGACGTTGTCAATCTATATACATGCATTGCCCATGAGAACGGCCTAGCGACAGTAAAATGGTTTCTGGATAGAAAACCTGAAAATTTTAAACAGTTCCATGCTACTAGCTATGACTAGATTCTGCTTATATCACAATATCTTCCTTTTCTCTGGGAACATCTATAAACAAACCAGGGGGACTTCTATGGGCTCGTGCTTCTCCCCCAGCTATGCGAACCTATTCGTGGGCTGGTGGGAGAAGCACGAAGCATGGGGAGAGGCCAATGATCATTGGACTGACAAAATTATTTTATGGACAAGGTACATTGATGACCTCTTTGTCATCTGGTGCGGAGATAGGACCTCGGCTGAGGATTATATCTCTGCACTTAATGACAATAGTTGGAATCTCAGATTCACAAGTACTATCAGTAACAGCAGTGTATGTTATCTGGACTTGGAAGTCTATATAGAAAATGATACGATCCAAACAAAACTATATAGAAAGCCCACTGCGGGGAATGCTGTGCTCCATGCAGCAAGTCACCATCCGAAAAGCCTAATTCACAACGTTCCCTATGGTGAATTTTTGCGTCTGAAACGCAACTGCACAGAAACAGCAGAATTCACAACAGCTAAAGAGGGGGCTATGAAAAGATTCCAAGCCAGGGGCTACAGCAAATATACAATAAAACAAGCTGATGAAAAAGCCTCTAAAATCAATAGGAGGGATCTCCTTGTGGCAAAACCAATTCAAAAATCAGAAGAACCTATCAGAATGATAACAAATTACAGCACCAAAGCAGGAAAAATTGTGCAAATATTAAAAAAAAACTGGCACATTCTGAAAACTGATCAAGCACTTAAAAAACTACTTCCTGAGAAACCGCTGATCACCTATCGACGCAGTCAATCTTTGGCGGACCATCTTGTCCATAGTCATTTCTCCCCAGGAACACAACCGATAAAACTATCCAAATCAAAAGGCTTTTTTCCATGTCTACGGTGTAAGGCCTGTAAAGGTAGCTCTAAAATATCTAGCTACCCGGGAAGAACAAACGAGGATACACCGAACAGAGAGATCAAAAAACTGTTAAACGGCGGAGGAGCTACGCTACGATCTAAGATGGCTGCTTAAGCTCCCGGCTCCGTCGACCTCCGCCGGCAGCTCGCATATCCTGTCATTTATCCTTTACCTACGCCGGACTCCCGTGTGTATGAAACTCGCCTGATACCGGTGGTGCAATCCCGGACTCCCTAACATACTGGGTGGTGGAGTTATGTCGTGTTCCATTTTCGGCCTACTCCAGGGCTGAAGCCGGGACCTCGATTTCCAGCCCATCCGGGCTGGAACTGATCAACAGCGGCTGTGGAACCAGTGTTTCGTCCGGTCTTCCGTACTCGGATCTTTTTCTGCATCTCCGATCTGCAATCCAGTTACCAGCTGGCACTGAGGACTCGGTCTCGTGACACAGGGTGTGCATCGTGCGCCGCGGTCGGGGCCGCTCGCCCGGAGACCCTGCTGGGGACGGCGGTGTTGAAGGGGGGGCCCCCGCGGTCGGCGAAGGTGTCGTGATCACAAGCTGAGGGAGCGCCTGCTGTTGCCATCGGCTTCGTGTGTGCCTGGAGCCTCAGAAGGGAGTCTGGGGCTCGAGTCCTGCTTCGTCTCTTTGGGGGGGGGGGGGGGGGGGGGGGGAGATGGAGGACAGATGGCGCCTCATCGTTGAGGTCCGTGATGGCCGCCATTGGGGCGCTCCACTCCCAATTCACAGTCACGTATGACCGAATGTCAGAAACGCTGGGACATATCTGCTTGCGACCGGACGATGATGCTGCGACACACGATCAGCATTCTGTGGTTCCAGTGGAAGATTTGGCCTACTGTTCTGAGGTTCCCGCACGGCAGCCTGACTCAGCTCACGTCGATGATTTTGGCCTCGTGAATGTTGCACCTGAGACCGTAGTTAGCTTTCCCGGTATGACTCATGCTCGGCGTAGCATCGTTGCCGAAGGTTTTGATCGCCAAGAACAGCTCTTTAGTGACCGTCGGAGAGGTCTGCTTATCTCCTTCACCTTTTCCCGTTGGTCCTGTGGATGCCGCCATCTTGTATCCTGTCCCCGGTCCGATTCAGCTGCTTCGAACTGCTATGGACGTTTCGCTTACCACATGAATACTGTGGCCTGGGTGACATGGGTTTTCATAAAGAATCGCACTGGTCAGGGCTGACTTCATCTTGTATCCTGCCCTAGATCCGATGCCACTGCTTTGTACTATCTGGGACGCTTCGCTTTCTGCGAGATTGCTGGCTTTGGCGACGTGGATTATCGTGAGGAACCGAACTGTCATGGTTGTCTTTGACTTTTGGGGTTAGCTACGCTTTGTGATCTATGCCGGGATTGTACTGTGTATCTCACTGGGAGTCGGGTGGTTTTGGTTGAGGTCCTCCCCATATTGGTGCTTCATACTTGCTTTTAATAATGGACAATATGTTTTGGGGAGGTCGCTAATGGCGGGGGGTATAGGTGGCTGGGAGTATGTTTGTTCTTCTCCTCCTCCGCTTTTTTTTTTTTTCCCTTCTTTGGGGTGTTCCGGGGCGACAGGCACGCTGTTAGTGGGGTAGGCCGTAGCCATTACAGGGGTGCAGGGTGGCGGGTGTTGGGGGGGTTTGTTATTTTAGTTTGTTTTGTTCTATGGTCCCCTTTCTTTCTTTCCTCTTTCTTTGGGTAGGGTTTTTCCTCCCTTACAGTAGGGATGGCTGTCTTTCCTTATCTTTTTTCTTTCTCTGTTTGGCATCTATACTTGCCTATACCTTACTGTCTCCGGAGGGTGAGTTTTCGGGAGGGTGTGCTCGCTAACCGCTTGCTATTATATTGTCTTTTATTCCTAGTCAGCCTCGGCGGTCATAGTGTGCCCAATGTTCATATTGCTCATCACCTGGACTTGTTTGCGCTGCGGGGCACCTCCCCCCCATCTCTTCTTAACTTCATGTTATGGTGTGACGCCACCGATAGTACAGCCACTTCTGCTTCTTTATAACTTTAAAATTAAACCTTTGATATCCTTCTGCGTTGAGGCATATACAATCACATGCTGTATCTGTTTTGTCGATATTCTTTGGTCGTATATACGTGCATGACTCCTGATCTGATTCCTGTGTTTGCGGCCGGCCTCTGTGGTTGTAGGCCTGCGCTTGTCATACTTTGATTAACTCAATAAAGGTTTAAAAAAAAAACTGTTAAACTGTAACTGCTTGGTATGTCCCTGTGGGAAACGATACATAGGGAGCACTATCAACCCCACAAAACTAAGAATTTTAGAGCATATGCGTGCCATAACAAAAAATGACAGGTCATACCCTGTGGCACGCCATTTTGCGGAAACACACAAAAGCAACAGAGACCTGTTGAAATTCTACTGCATTGACCAAGTGGAACGATCAGAACGAGGTGGGGATAGAACTAAAGCGTTACGCACTCTGGAGTCGAAATACATAATTGATCTTAAAACCATGGCACCGTGGGGGCTCAATAATGATGAAGAGATGTGGGTCCACTTATAAATGCCTGAACCATCTGCATTTGGATAGAACTGAAATCGGAAATATGAAAATGTATGAACTATTGAACCGATCTGAGAAACTGACACCAGTAGAACTCTTTATTGAACTCCGCTAAAGCAAAGACATTGTATTGTTGAACAATCTGAAGTTACGCCCATTCAGGGCCATATAAAGACTACTCAACAATGAAATTGCCCATTCAGGGCTTGATAAATGACGAAAAAATTTTAAAGGAAGGATAAATTTTTGTCATGTTCAAAGTTGGTATTTACTGTGATATATTATCAGTTTGCGATCACATTGTTTTTAAAGGGTATGCACGAGAGCACTTTATTTAAGAAACGTCATATAGAAAGACACAAACAAAATATGTGAAGTAACATACTACAAGATGGCCGCCATTATGGCTGCACTAAGAGAATATACCATCTTCTATGTTGTTGCACAGCAGTGTAAACGTGTCTTTAAAATGGCACCGGTACAAACACGCAAACTTACACTGACGAAGCTTGTTCTAAGCGAAACGCGTCTGTTAAGGGTGAGAGGGTTGCAATAAACACTTCGAAATCGGAGACCTGTGTGCTGGCTTGTTTTCAGCCCTACTGGAGTGAAAAGGTATTATATATATATATATATATATATATATGTTTTTTTAATATATTTCCACATTGCCTCCCGTTCTGCAAAGAGCTCCAGGGTCCGGATGCTGGTGGACCTGGCCGTGCCCTATGGCCTCTGCAGCCCTGAGTCACACCTCATTAAATCATACTCTGCTGCTCATATGAGGCGAAGCAGCACAGCAGGAGATTTATAGAAGTGAACTTCTGTCCCCATTTCTATGAGGGCCGGTCAAAACGTGAGCCAGCATAACACTGATTAACGTGCAGATTCACCCGACCCTCCTTTAAAAACCAGGACATTTCGTTAAGTGACCCAAGCACTACCCAAAAACCAGGACATTTCTTAAATTTTGATAAAAGTGTTGCGACACCTAGACAATTCCCAAAAATCCGGGATCATCCAGGGAAATCCGAGACGTCTGGTCACCCTACATATGGATGACTTGTTTGTAATAAGGTGGGGTTTATAAAGAATGCCAGAACCACTGGAGCTTTGGGGTCTGAGGAGGTTCCCATTACGGTCATTAAAAAGGAGGCTGTAGCTTCCTTGCCCAGTTATTTAATTATGTATATCCTTCTGGGAAAATCCCCCTATCATGGATGGGTAGTGCAATTGTACAGCTGAATTATAAAAAATAAAAAAATAAACTCCCAGGCAAGTTTGACCGAGCATTGCTGGATGTTTCTGGCAAACTTTTTCCAAGGGTGCACTTTGTCATTTACAGCAGTGGGCTCAAGATCAGATTATTATTCCGACGGAACAAGCTGGTTTTAGGAGGAATCTTAGCACATTGCTTAATATCACAGTCCTTCATACAGTGGAGAAAAATACGCCATTTCCCAAGGTAAGCCAGTATATACTGTGTTTATTGATTTTTCCACAGCGTTTGATAGAGTGGATTGCCAAATGCTGTGGGGGAAAGCTCTTTTGGGTGTGGCGCAACATCTTTTGGGTAATATTATGGAGCTGCACACGGATGCCTGGTGTCGATTTCCGATGTGTCAGGACGGAGGGTTTATACCATAATGTTAAAACCCAAAACTGTCTAAAGCAAACCCGCCTATTGGCTCCCCTTTTGTTCTCATTATATACGGATGATCTTCCAGGCATCTTAAATCAAGTGAGGGTCAATCTTTCCAGAATCGGCTCAATGTCAACTGGCTCCCTACTATATGCCGTGACGTAGCAATTATGGACCCAACTCCGATTGGCTTGCAGAATAGTCTTGTAGGACTGTCGAAGTATGCAGGAAACACTTTTTTGACTATCAATATTTCTAAAAGCAAAGCCTTGATCTTTTGTAAGATTGGGTCAAGACTGAAGAAGAATTTTAGTTGGTACTTTGGCACTGAAAATTTTGAAATAGTGGGACTCTTATTTTGAGCTCAGGTAGGTTCTCTCTAAGAATGGGCAGGAATCTGATCATATGAAGCTCTCTTGGAGCAGGTCCCTTTCTAAGGCCAAACCCCCTCTACAGATTTGACCAAACCAGCGGGAAATGTTTTGGACATGGCCTGTCCGTTTATGGGACAAAACCCCCCCCCTCTGTGCTATGCACGCAAATTGTTAGATTTGAGCTACTGGCATTCTTGAGGGGATTGTAGGTTGAATCTTCCGTCAGATGTGTAATCTGAATACACTTGCAGCCCCACATGTTTTTACCTAGAGCTTGGTCTATTATCTTCTTATTCCTTTTCTCTGGCTGCTGTGCTGAGATGGGGATACATACTCTTGTGTGGAGGGAACACTGCAGTCAGCCCTGAAGTTTGAGATTTTCTCCCTTCAGAAAGAATGGAGCTACTTTTTTAGGACTTAAGCAGGCTAATGAAATTTTTGGGCCAGACTTGAATACAGATTCCTTTATGTACAATTTTATTATTGACAGTGAGAAGAATGAATTCGACTTTAGTGCTTTACAAGTTTAAACAGGACAACGGAAAATTAATCACCCCAACTGTAAGCAAAATAAAGGTTTAAAAAACAAGTACTTTTTCAACCAGCTTTGGAATGAGTTTCAGGGGGACTGTCAGTACCACTAACTGGATTTGTGCAGTTACTTGAAGTGAGACAATGGGTGAAGTGGTCTCATGCACTGCTCTGCGCTGTGGTGGCCAACAGCAAAATGCGAATGTCAGTTTAAAAGACCAACAGAGAAACCACTTATCAAGAGTCCCCAAGAATGTACATAATTTTTTTTTTCAAGAAATAGTCTGGAGAGCAAGCAAACGGTCTCAAAAGCCGACAAAAGGAAGGACTGGAAGGCTCAAATCAATGTTGAATGGGCGATTGCAGGAGAAGGTTAGCATACCTAAAAGAGGAGCAGAATGTATTTGCAAAGTATGTGGCCACTGGCATACCGCTCCAACTGCACTGAAGAGCAGATTGCTAAAGTAATAACAATGCATTAAAAGGCATATTTAGTGCAACTTAACACTGACTGGAGATTCTATTGACACGCTAGGTACAACTGGGTTAAATCTAAGGGCTGGGCTCGGAACATGTTTGCAACAAATATTTGCAACATAGGTTTTTGGTTTTCCTCATTAAAGGTTTTGGGGGGTTTTTAAACGCAAAATGGGGTTAAAAGTGTACTTCAAGCATCAACTGCCTAATCGGAAAACATGGGTCTGGCCTATGAAATTACATTTCCAGACACGGATGGTTTTAGGCACTCAATAAGTAATACACTCACTCATCCTTGCACTTGTCCATCCAACCACTGATGCATTCTTGCTTTCACCCACAATACACCACACAAATTACCATGTTACCTTGAGCAAATCAAAAGCTAAAAAAGATTTGGTCAATCAACTGGAATACAACAGATATGAGGCTCTAGGACCCTATGGTACACTCTCAATAGTTATACAAGGGCCCCTCTAAGCTCTGCAAAACGTTTTTTTTCTTCAACTACTGGGAAGAAATTAATTTACTACAAATACACAGAAAAAAACAAAGGTTAGGGTTGGTGGTCCATTGGGTGCTCAAATACGATAAAAACAAATGTTTTTAAAAAAACTAAAATTCACTTGTTAATTTACTTTACTATAACTTTCGCCTCCACAATGCACTGCTAATGACATCACCTGCTGGTTTCATGCCTACACCAACATATCAATGCTCATTTACTTCAGCATGTTCTACAGGAAAGACTTTAATTTCAGCGTGTCCTATACCAACAAAATGGAACTAAGAATTACCCAAGTTTTCGCTTGAACACAATATTAGTGCTCTTGTTGTTCAGTAGAACGGTGGCGAATGTATTACTAGGGAGTCAACTGGTGTTGGAAGTCCATGTTTGACTCTGCATGTCAGAATGTTTTACTGAAATGGATGAGGAAGATATTTGAGGACTCATTGTAAATGTAACTTCCTTTTAACTTTCCAGTGCACTAACCATAGTTTAACAAATTACCGTGATTTCATCATTTACTAAAGTGTACTCTGTAGGAAGTACTTTTACAGTTTTGATTCCATCAAAATGGTGGTCAGGTGTATCACACCTGTCAAATTCAGAATGTTAGCACACTAGCTGCTTCTTGGAACTTTGTGGTAAAGTCACCGTTGATCTAAGGTAGTTGATCTACGGTAGTGATTCTTAAGCTGTGGCCCTGAATGCCCATGAAGCCTATTCAAGGTTGTCAACAACTGCTCTGCACTTCCTGACAATCCATATAGTTTATGTTTATTAAACACTGCTGTAGCCTTCGAGTGCTTTGTTCTTTGACCCTCTCTGTAAGACAAGCCATTTTTTCCAGATATTTATGTCTGTGACCTGGAGACGACTGTTCTATTTCTTTTTCAGGCGTCCATACAACAGCTTCTTTCTTTTTGAGTTACAATAGACTTGTGTCCTAATAGAGAGTCCATCATTTTCAAGGAGCCTGCACCCACTTTTGCTCTCATTTAGGGTTATCAGTAAAGGCCTACAGGGTAGAATATTTTTAAAGACCTATATATCTCTTCTCTTTCACAGTTCCCAATTGGTTTCCTTTGAGCCTCTATTCAACCTAATGGGCCATTTTGATTCGTTTTTTATTGCAATTTCGAACGTATTATCTTATCAAAGGTGCAAATAAAGACCATTGTACATAGTGTATTGGAAAAAAACGTCCAGTCTGCTGTTCTTTTTAATAGATGTATCCCCCAGATTTGATCTTAAAATTTCTCTGCACTGTAATACAAGCATACTTCAGCAAAAACTCATGGAAAAGTCCATGACTCTAGCAGGCATGTTCCTCCAGGACATCAGGTCTGCTGTAACTTTTTCATCTTTAAGGGTACTTTCTATGCTGCTAATCAGCTATTGACCACTATTGTTTTAACATGTTACTTCCAATGTTTTGTACAAGCATACAGTATAAATTAAAACCAACCAACTCCCCATGTACACATCAGGACCAGCCAGCCCAGTAGCTTCATAAAGCGGACAATGCTTCAATTATCAGTTGCTTTCAAAACTTTCCAAAGATAGAGATTTTTGGTTTGAAAATTGATAAATCAATAAGAGCCAACTAAAGGGGCTGTTTTCTTTCGACTGTATATTTCTCAAACAAAAGTTTTAAAAAGCGCAAAATCCATAAAACCCTCCAATGTTCAAAAGTCAGACTAAACAACTTGAGACACTGATTTATTACCTTATTCAGCTATGGAACATTTGATTTGCTAGGCTAAAAGCACAAGTAAATACACCAACTGAGCGTGTACATTAGAAGCTGCTGCAACAGACGCTGCTCTAGCAGATACTTGGTGGATACTTACCAGCAGGTGTTCAAAGTGTGCAACCGAGCCAACTCTGACCAGGCCAAAATAGCAGCAGACCACATCACCAAAGCATGTGATGGAGCAGGGATTTACAAAAAGAAACCCGCTTGTAACAAGTACCACTGTAATACATACTAATTTTAAGTAGCAAGTATTTTAACGTGCAAACACATACCACACTAAGGAAATTTTGCTTTGCAATATGCATGAAATTAATCTTAAGTACGTAAATAACCAAAAATGTAATGTGTGTAGAACGTGTTATGAATGTATTGCATGACACAATGCAGGTTTATGTAGTAAAAAGGACGTGTGTTGCTCTTGTCAATTATTAATGCCGCTGTATGCTATGCTAGGATAACTTAACATGGACTAGAGTTAAGGTGGGTGGTTAACAGTGAAGATTTCATTATCACATTAATAAATGTCAGCTTTCTGTTCTTTTAGTAAATGGACGAGTCTCCATTTTGGGTTAAGTTAGCCTAACTGTGACGAGTGAAACTTTCAGCACGCATAAACCATGTGACTGAGTGGTTGAAAATGCTGATCAAGCTGAAAGAGCATGGCACGGTGAAGGACACAACATTTGACGTGCAGCGAACTCCAGTGACTCCGTGTGAAAATCCACAAAATGTTGAATGCATTAAAATTTGTCCTTAATTTGATACTGTCACCTCATGAGAGAATAGGGATGTATATTGAATACATGGGAACAAAAAAAGTCTAACAATGGGGTTAGTCAAAGAAGTATGACTTAAGATAGGGTGATCATCCGCCCGACGTTTTAACCAATTCCGTAGCTAGAAAGGGTGATTTTAGCAACTTTAGTGGGATGGAATCTGTATGGTAAGGGTATGAAGAATAGGTGATTTAGAGGCAGGGTTAGAAGCGAGGGTGGCAGATGCGGCTGATGCGTTAGGCGTTAGGAGAGAAAGGGTGTGCTGCTGATTGTCGGGATTGCAGAGAGGCCTAGCTGTTTCAGCCCCATCCTTATCCTGATCTTAGAGTCTTTGATCCCTCTTTGCTGCCGCTACAGAGGCCTGGGTGGTAGTTTTCTTCGTTCTTATTCTTTGGATTGGTATCTTTGATATCTCAAAGTTATAATCCATGTTCTTATGTCTCTTTATCTTTCTGAATTGAAAACTGATTTATGCACGTCTGATGTCTATTTATCCATCCCCTCCATGCAACCTATGTTTCTTGAGATTGATTAGTTGCTGGCGGTTTAGAGTGTTTTTCTTCTATGAGGTATTTGCTAAGACTAATGCATTTTGAGTTACATACATTTAACAAATTGCTAACAAGGCGTCGGATTATTTTTGTCAGTTTTGCCTTCAATTTTTTAACTAATTGGTCCATTAAACAAAAAGACGGAAATTTGAACTAGGTGGTTTATTGTGTAGATTATGAACTGTCAAAATTTCAATAGTTGGATATGAAGGGGTAAGAAATTCGCAAACTTGACACCAGCACCACAGGGACTTGGGTGTATGTGTATGGGCCAAAGTAAATGAAATAATTGAATGTCTGTCCCCGTCCAAATTATTGGGTCCGCGCTGGATCACATGTATTGAAAAATAAACCCGTTACTTCATTCTCAATGGGGAATTAGTATGCAGAGAGAATTCTTAAGATTCATGAGTATACAGAAACTCGATAAGCACATGTTCAGTATAATCAGTTGCCTCAAGTTCATGCCCATTCACTATTAGAGCAAGCAACAATGAAAACACCCTAGTAAGGCTCATACAATTTATCATGAGGTCTGCAAGTTACTGAAAATACTTCTTGGTGGAGAAACGCTTGGGAGTGCACTCAAAGACAACGTCAGAGAAGCAGACACTGAGCACTCCCAGAAAGCATGTGAGTTGTGGAAATGTTATTTCATGAATTACCCTTCCATGATCTTTGTCTCATGCGCATTCACTCCAGACATGAATCAGTGGCAATGAAAACACTCCATAGGCAGACTTGAACGTTACTCTAATCACTGTATATTTGTCCTCAGTACTGGTATACCGATCCTCTTCTGTCACTCATGGCATTAATTGGTGGCTATGAAAGCTCCACTCCAAAGTCAGACTTGTACAACGTGTCTACCAATAAAACACCGTTGCTTTAAAGACCTACAAAGTCAAATAATCTTTATTCGGAAAAAATCCATAAAAGAGCCACAGAAATACAGTGCCATCAATTGGATACATAAAACCAGATACATAAAAAAAGATCTTATAAAAATAACACACAGGTACAGAAGTATTATCGTTGCGTCAGTGGAATTGGGGGTTATACACTGAACTGCAATTTAATAACCCTTTTTAAAATACTGTACACATTTTAGACTAAACATTTCAATACAGTGAAATTACTAGAGTGCCACTTTCACTCCTAAAAGACACATTGTGAATCAGTAAGCACATAATTGGCCTCAGTCCAGGTCTCTAATCTTTCAAATAAAATCCTGCCCAGCAGCTTAACAGGTGTATCAAGGAGTGAAACAGGTCTTTAGCACTGTTCATCCTCCCTATTCCTTTTTTTAATATCGAGACTATAGTGCTTTCAAGCCCAAGTAGCTGGTATATAACCTTTTGCCATCGCTGTGTATACTTGGAATAAGATCTGTCCCCATAGTGCCGGTTGAGATTTGTATGCATCTACGGGGATCCTATCTGGGCCAGGGGCCCTGCCATAAGCGCATTTTTCTAAAGCCGAATTAACTTTGAGGGTTAATGGAGTTAAATAGGAAGGGCCACCCATAATGATTTCATCTGAGGGAGGTCCCACAACTCTGTTGTCGGTGTTGAAAATCCCAACGTAGTGAACTACCCAGTCGGCTGGCTGCACATGGATTTTCAATCGTGGGGGCAGTTGTATACTAGGTGAACAGTCTCCCAAAACAGGACACTGTCCCCAAATGTGGCTGCCTGATCTATAGCTTCCAATGCATTTTCCCGCAATTGGGCTTTTCTGGTCTCGAACGCGTGTTTCCATGATAAAATGCTAGTTTCAGACTTACTGTTTCTTGGTATTAACTGTAGGGCTCAAAGATCCTGATCTGCGCACGTACACTGTTGATCAAACCAGCCTGCCATATTTAAATGACCATGTTTAGTTTTAGCTTTTAGGCTAGCTGTAATTTCTGCGGTGAGCTTACAAAAGGAGACAAGTATTTTACGAGGGCAGGAATCCCATGTTGTGCAGGCAATACAATTATCTTTACTAGCTTCCATGATCCCTTCTAGCAGGGCTATTTCATGAATGCCTGGCCATCTTAGGATAATTTTACTATGGCCTTCTGTTTCAACATGTTGGGACGGTGTTCAAAGTATTCCCAATAATTATTGCATTATCAGATGGTAACAGAGTCATTTACCAGGATGTTAGGCTCAGTGACAACATCGATAGCATTCTGTAATGCACTTTTAGTGGCCATCAGCTGGCTTTGGAGATTTCCTCACTAAGCCTGCCCATGGAGTCCATAAGATAGACAGTAATAACATTATTGGACTGACTATTTTTGTAGTTACCCATCGTTTCTTTGTGCATTGTTAGCTCTCCCATGATATTTAGCCCAAATATCTCTTGAATAAACGCAGAGCACCACAATAAATGTGTTAGAGAAGTCTTACCAGTCATGCCCAGTATCACTAGCCAAGAGAGTAGGCAAATTGTTGTGGGGTAGCGCAATAAGAACAATGGAGAATGCCTCCCAACAAAAGCAGGTGTTTAGGAGAAGTGAGCCCTGAAGTCACACCAGGGTTCTGACAAAGTTCCCAGGCACAGAGAAGTATCACATACACTAGTCACCAGGGTAAGCTCAGAAGGCAAGCAGCAACATGCACGATGCTAAAAAAAAAATCAAAATACAATACTCCACTTTGAAAGCTATCATCCTTAAAGCTGAAGAGAAAACTGGCAATTCAGACAGTTCCTGCGACTTTGCAAGAATTGTACGAACATTGAACTTGAACACCCATTCAGAAAGTCCTTGTAGTAAACTTTTCGCCAGAAGGTTCACCAAAACATTCATAAGACAAGCATATAAAAGATCCAAGTATTTTAACAAGGATAGCATTTATCAGGATACAAATAAACATTGCGATTGACATATCAGCATGTTATTAGCACTGCTCTTGAATTAGTAACCCATTTAAAAAAGTTGATTAGAATTTGGAACATTTTAAATAGTGAAGAGAAAAATGCTATTTGCATTTAAGAATAAAAAATAATTTACCCATCAGCTTGGTCCATACAAAGAAAGAAAAAGAATACAGAATAATGTTGACAATATGTCCAAAGTGGTGGAAAACTTTGGTTGCGGATCTTGTGGCATCTCCATCTTTACTGCAGGTGGAGCCAGCTCAGAATGTCACAGTCTGAAACATCACATTAACTTCACTGCTAACTGCCGGAGTAAGAATATTTATCTGTTAATGTACCTGTGTGGAAAATCTTATGTAAAAGAAACAAGCCTCAAGGTTAAGGCAAGTAAAGGGGATATGGACTTTTAGAACACTATAGAACATGCTGAAAAAGGGCATCCTGGTTTACACTTGAGCAAATCTCGGACGTGGAGGGATGACATGACGAAAAAAAGAAGAAAAAAAGAAATTTAAGAACAGTTCTTTATGTCTCAATTTAGAATCAGGGATGTGGAATTCAACAGGACACATTGTTTCGGGTCACAGGCAACTAGTTTTCATGTGTATTTTGTCCTTGGGACAAGTAGGCCCAACCAACCCCCTACAGCACAAACCCTTTGGCTGCCAGTTTATAGTACCCCTTTATGGATATGGGAAGGGCATTGTCTACAGTTAAGGTAATATGCGTGTACATGTGATAATGCTGTTCAAGCTTGTATTCAAGGTTCATTAATGCAAAGCCTTTATTATTAGGGCGAGCACTAAAAGTAAATGTTGTAAGCTCGGCCTGCACTTCTGATAGTGGTTCCAGTATAAACGTGTACACACGTTTCCAAAATTTAGTAAAATCAGGCGATGTACAATGGTCCCAGAATGCTCCGATTATATGCAAATATTTGCAAAGCAAGAGTGATAATTTGCTTTCAAAATAAAACGTTCACAAAAAAATGCAAGTAGGAAACAAAACATTTTGCTAAGCTACTGTAAGATTTTAGGTACCATATATTTGCAGCAGCATTTAGTAACATGATGCAAGTTTGTATTTCCCGAATATATTCATAATGTTAAATCAGTGTAACCAGTTAAATAGGATTATGGGAAACAAAAATAAACAAGCATTGGAAAAGCCATAGGTCTGAAATTGGTGGTCAACCTTTTGGTTGTCAATGCGTGAGATAATTTTATTAAAGATAAACGGTCATGGTTAACGCCAAGCCAAATTAGAGGCCCAATTATTAAATAAAGCCTCAAAAGTGCATCCTTGGTGTATATATCCTTGCATTAAGTGCACATATTCAGTTTCCGTAGATTCACAAGAATTTACAGAAGTAGGCCAAGAAATAGTGCTCCTTGAAAATATTTTTATACTGCATTTTAGCATGAGCAAATGTGCATGTGTAGATTTGCTTATGTGAAAATTAGAATGTTTCGAGTTCAATTTTCCCCCCAACCACTTTTTTCCACCAGCCCTGGAAGAAGTTTTACGTCTGCCATTCTAAGGAGAAAATTGCCAACCTTTTTCAATATGGGAAAAGATTAGAAAGAGTTGGTGAAAACCCTTAAGACATGCAAGTTGGTAGGTTTGCACGGACTCAAAAGGGCCACCCAACCCTTCAACTACTGCTCACCACTAGCTTCAGCCAGAATATGTAGACCTGCAGAAATGTAGCAACATAAGGGAATTGCTAGGATTGAAACCCTCCTATGGTACAAGCCTTGGCATAATTCGAGGCAATATCAGAACTCTTATATAATGAGATTGCTGCAGTAATTTGTTGCCGCATTACATGGCACAAAAGGGGCAAGTGGATTTTGTTACAGGATAAGTAGATTTATGAAGCAACCCGCCACATGGATATTTAGATATTTTATTAAATGGAACACCCCTGTAGAATGTTTAAAATGGGACAGAGTAGTAAAGACTAATGTGACAGTATAATTAGCAGGCTGCTCTGTAGGATTTGGTGATGGTCACTTATGTAAAGTGAATAATATGTATTAACAAGATGGCCTTTTGGGAACGCGGTGGGTTGGCTGGGCGAGAGGGTGTTTCAATGGAAAATATGCTATCTGTAAATGACAGTGCACTACCACACCATGCTTTGGTAATATATTTATGAAAAGTGAGTTTTTAAACATGAACTAGGAACTCAGTGAACTAAGAGGCAAGCCAGGATCATGTGGGCTTGATTCTTGTTCCACAGGAACACCATCCGTCTCACGACCAGCACCGACAACACCCTGACCAGCGCCGAACACCTGCATTTCCAGATCCAGACCAACCCGAACACCACCCTCAGAGGCACCCTGATCTACCGACCCCCCGGACCACGCACCCAATTCAGCGAGGACATCGCCGACTTCGTCAGCCCGCATGCCCTCCCCTCCGCCGACTACATCCTCCTGGGAGACCTCAACTTCCATCTGGAGAACAACAACGACCACAACACCAGCACCCTGCTCGACAACCTCGCCAACCTGGGACTGAAGCAACTGGTGTCCACCCCCACCCACCTCGCCGGACACACACTCGACGCAGTCTTCGCTTCCAGCACAGACATCGACTTCAGCCACGCCACAGAGCTTCAATGGACGGACCACAGCTGCGTCCACCTCACCTTCAAGAGAACGACGACCCACCACCACCAGCAACAGGCCGCCCGCAGAAGCTGGAGCAAGATCACAGCAGACCAACTCGCCACCTCCCTGAGCCAGCACCCTCCTGCCAGCTCAGCGGACCCCAGCCAGGCCGCTGACAACCTCACAAAGTGGATCAGCAACTGCGCGGACGAACTCGCCCCACTGAGGACCCCGCCTAGCAGACCCGGCAGCAAGAAGGCTCCATGGTTCACCGACGAACTCAAGAGCTCCAAGAAGAACTGCCGAGCCCTCGAGAAAGTCTGGAGAAGGGAACCGACACCGGACAACAGGACCTCCTTCAAGCTGGCCACCCGGAAACACAACCAGCTGATCCGCGCCGCCAAGAAAACAGCATTCAAGGACAGGTTGGACAACAACGCACACAACTGCAAGGAACTCTTCAACATCGTGAAAGAGCTTTCCAACCCCAGCGCAAGAAACAACGACATCACCCCATCGCAAGACCTCTGCAACTCCCTGGCTTCATACTTCCACAACAAGATCGCGGACATACACAACAGCTTCAACAACCAACCAACGCACACCATGACCGAACAACCACCCCCCACCACCACCCTCCACGCCTGGACCCCGATCAGCACCGAAGACACCATCCGCACGATGAACTCCATCCACTCCGGATCACCGACCGACCCCTGCCCGCACCACGTCTTCAACAAGGCCGACGCTGTCATCGCACCCCACCTGCGAGACATCATCAACACATCCTTCGACACCACCATCTTCCCTGAGAGCTGGAAACACGCCGAACTCAGCGCTCTACTCAAGAAACCAACAGCGGACCCCACCGACCTCAAGAACTACCGCCCCATCTCACTCCTCCTGTTTCCAGCCAAAGTCATCGAGAAGACCGTCAACAAGCAGATGGCCGCCTTCCTCGAGACGAACGGATCCCTCGACCCCTCACAGTCCGGCTTCCGAGCCAATCACAGCACCGAGACCGCCCTCATCGCCGCCACCGATGACATCCGAGCCCTGATGGACAATGGAGAAACAGCGGCCCTCATCCTCCTAGACCTCTCCGCGGCATTCGACACGGTCTGCCACCGCACCCTAGTATGGCGCCTCAGCAACATCGGAATCCAGGACAAGGCGCTGGAATGGATCATCTCCTTCCTCGACGGAAGAACACAGAGAGTCCGCCTACCACCGTACAAGTCAGAGGCCTCCGAAGTCATCTGTGGCGTCCCTCAAGGATCATCTCTGAGCCCCACCCTCTTCAACGTCTACATGAGCCCCCTCGCGGCCATCGTACGCAAACACAACCTCAGCATAATCTCCTACGCCGACGACACCCAGCTGATCCTCTCCCTGACCAACGACCCCACCGCCGCCAGAGCCAACCTGCACGAAGGGATGAAAGAGGTAGCCGAGTGGATGACGACCAGCCGCCTGAAACTGAACTCGGACAAGACGGAGGTCCTCATCCTGGGCCCCTCACCCTCCGCCTGGGACGACTCCTGGTGGCCTCCCGCCCTGGGCACCGCACCCAAACCGACAGACCATGCACGCAACCTGGGCTTCATCCTGGACTCCTCCCTCTCCATGATCAGGCAAGTCAACAACGTCTCCTCGGCGTGCTTCAACATCCTACGCATGCTACGGAAGATCTTCTGGTGGATCCCCACCGAGACCAGGAAGATCGTCACCCAGGCCCTCGTCACCAGCCGACTGGACTACGGCAACGCCCTCTACGCCGGTACCACCGCCAAGCTCCAGAAGAGACTCCAGCGGATCCAGAACGCCTCAGCCAGACTCATCCTCGACATCCCACGAACCAATCACATCTCCGGACATCTGAGAGACCTTCACTGGCTCCCCGTCAACAAAAGAATCACCTTCCGCCTCCTCACCCACGCACACAAAGCCTTACACGACCAAGGCCCAAGCTACCTCAACAGCCGAGTCAACTTCTACGCTCCCAAACGCCACCTCCGATCAGCCAACCACGCCCTCGCCGCCGTCCCCCGCATCCGAAGAGCGACTACAGGAGGAAGGTCCTTCTCCTACCTGGCTGCCAAGACCTGGAACTCCCTGCCGACCGACCTGCGCCTGACCCAAGACCACCTCTCCTTCAGGAAGAAGCTGAAGACCTGGCTGTTCGAGCAGTAGCGGCACCCCCCCCCCCCCCCCCCAGCGCCTTGAGACCCTACGGGTATGTAGCGCGCTTTACAAGTGTCATTGATTGATTGATTGATTGGTTATACATGGAGCAAACTTGTGGTCTAGCAAATAGTGAACTTGCATTTTTGACGGTGCTTTCTCAAGTTGTAATGAAGAAAAGGCGGCTCCATAAGACCAAATATTTGCCTTTGATCACACAATGAGACCAGTTCACGGGCCAAGTACATTACAGATATGTTGAGTAGATTATTAAAGTTACTAGATCTACATGTCTGGTAACTTTATGATTTTGAGAGCCCTTGAGTTATACATGTAACTAGCGACCCTAAGCCAGAGAGGTGTGGGAAGCAATGAATAAGCTGCGGGGCACATGGAGGTCATGTACCCCAACATAACTATATTTTGTATTAATGTGTGCACAGGTGCTCTAATGTATTCTTTGCTAGCCTAATTGTTACAATTTGTTCGGACACAGTTTATTGTTTGCATGAGTTTTTTTCACCTCCCAAGCCTTTCTCTTTTTGTCCTAATTATATATTTATGTTCCCACTTGTATGTTCTCTTATTTTGTACATTAAATGATTGTGTATTTTAGGGCAGCCAAAAGTAAATATCATTGCATTTCTAATTACTCTGTTTTGGCTTAAAAAAGTTCCTGTTATGGACCATAATTCCTCAAAGCAAAGAATAGCAGCACTAACACTGGCATTCATTATTTTAAGATTGAACGCTCAATAAATGTTTATGTCACACCTAGCGCAGCGTACTGCTCTGCGAAGCATGCGGTATGTGTGGTGGAAGAAACTCCCATCTTTTCTATTGGCTTTTTAAGTGCCCTTATTAAATACCTGCTTTTGTTTGGTAGATAGGGTACATTAGTCCCACCTTTTGACGTTTTGGACCCTGCCAGGCGACTGCCCCTGTTGCTGTGGCATTACTCTGGGTGAGTCGGATTTCCCCGCATCGAGCCCGGGGCTTTGAGTGCTACGAAGGCAGATCGCTGGGCTCCCAGGGTGCCCCCCCCCCTGCTCCTTTTATCTAGATGCAGGACTTTACGTAGATATTTGGCGGCCGCCTCCGTATCGTGCCCCATTGCTGTTTGTGGCTGATTGAACATTCCCCCCCACCCCATACGGTGCCTAGATCCTGGTTGTGGAGATGTTCTTGAGGAACCAAGCTGCCTTCCAAGCACAGAGCGTCAACTTGGTTAGGAGAGAAAAAGAAAAAAAAAATGAAGTTAAAAACGAACATTCCTCAATTTGACCATGCGCTGATTTTGAGGACTCCTGTGCAAGGCAGGGCTGCAATTATACGACACTCTGCACTTACTCAGACCCTAAAATGGGGTATGGTCGGGACGCGCGTGGGACAATGGACCCTCGAAGTGCGATGTATGGCCTGGCGCTCGCCCATCGCCAGTGCTGTTCCTGATCCAGCTTGATTCTGCTCTAACTCCGGGAGTGACTATGCGAGTCAGGGCTGCAATCTATCACCGCTTCAACACCATTCTGCTTATGCCTGACCCCAAAATGGCGTGGATACCGGACACGCGTGGAAAAAGATTGAAGTGTGCCCATAGACCTAGCAGTGGTACACCAATAGCAAAAATAAATAAAATAACACCAATACATAATTCAAATCCAGCCTAAAAGATCACAAAAATTCAACTGAGCAGTCCCTCGCCCCAGATCCTTGCATCATTGACTAGAGAAAAAAAAGTATCCTCGGTTGGCAGCCACTATGGTCTGAGTTCATCTCAATCCATCTTAGTAATAGAACAAGGACAGCGACTCACCGCTAGAGGACCAATTGACCCTAGATAAAGGAGAAATCGGGGACTCGAATCCGCAATTAACTTTGCCCCCATCGATTAATATAGAACCAGTTCTCAGTCGCCAACTATGCGCTCTCTAAACCCGTCCCAAAACTCCAAACGTGTGTTACGGACCCAACTCATGGTCTATTAGCTACCCTGATAATCTGACCAGCAATGCTAAAAAGAACTTCAAGATCAGTACTTTAAAACAACACCCAGAAATACTTAGCCTCTTCCATGCCCATGACTGATCCCGGCTGTCATGAGTCACTGTGGGTGTGTGCTCATGACAGCAGGGAACCGTCATGACCATGATCGGAATGTCCAGCACTGCAGCGGAATTCACGCCTCAGTGGAGAGGTTATAGAAGACAACTACCACACCGAGACAAACTGCAACACGAAAACTAACTTCATATCTTACACTAACCGTCCGGCAAAGTGGAAAAACACCTCCAGTCTTCACTTTCATGTCACCTAATCAGTAAATATTCCATATGGTGAAAAAAATGTCCACAACCAGCTCCCCTACCTTTAACCCCCAGGATGCAGCCGGAATTCTGCGCGGCACATTCCGATCGCAGGCGTGGTCATGACGGCTCCCGGCCGTCATTAGCACACGCCCACCGTAACTGATGACGACCGGGAGCCGTCATCAGCACCTAAGTGGTCAAAGGGGAACTCACAATTTCCATCTACAGAACAGGAAACATTCACATACAGGCCACTGACCCACACCTCACCACTTTTGATAGTCACTTCCCAACATTACTCTCCTCACTAGCTCAACAAAACCACCAAACCCAACATCCCCCACCCCCCTCCTCCCTGACTAACAATATGGAACCGATCCAATCTCCCCTCCCGGACAACCCACTCTACCACTCATGGACATACACGATCACTCATTACAATCTCACTATCCCAGTCATCACACTCCGCCATCTAACACCTACTATAAAGACAGCAACTGATCACACCAGCAATCTCTCAGTAAAACAAACATTGCAAGGCTGATCTCGAACTAGGAAGCCTGGACACAATCTTCTGTCTTCCCGTGACTGAACCCGCCACGGACACTCCCCTCTCGACCCCGGATGATCCGACTCGACCCTCAAACTATACCTAACCCCAATAACGACCCTATTCCTGCTGCCCAAACCTTCCCCTTAACCATAGTCACCGATAATCCAGTGGACCCTGACCTCCCTCAAACCACTACACACTCCTTCATATGTCACACGACCTCACCCTCAATCAGTCTCCACTTTTAAACTTGCGGCCAACTCCAGTGACACCAACTAACTTCTTGCCCTTGCCCACTCTCCCCCCCTTGGACATTAGACCCATAACACCTCCTCCCAACAGAAAAGTCTGGAAGCATTAATGACAGCCCCTCACGTTCATGCTACCCCCACTCCTAATCACGATGATTCCTTTCAAGCCCATAATCCAGTACCCTCTCTTTCCACAGACCCTAGTCATTCACAGCTACCGCCTAAAAAAGAAGCTCCTCTAGCTCTATTACCCAACAACTGACCCGAATGGAACAGAAAATAGACGCCCTAGCTGCCGAAATCCTACCCCTAAAACAAGACCTTCTCAACCAGTTTCAACCACTGCTCACACATTTAGTGTAGCTACGCACTTTCCCCAGCACAGCCTCTCCCATTGCCCCACTTGGCACCCCACAGCCCTCCATTCCTGTGAGGAATCAAGCACATCAACCCAGCCGAGCTCTCCGGCCAATCTCTGCACTGGAAGTGGAGGAGATCAACGACTCGTACCTCACAACGAGTCAGAACAATGCTCCTTTCGCTATCCCAATTATAGTCGGCACTAACAGAATACCTAGAACGGTCCACTCGCCCAGGCCTCCCGCTCAATACACTTCTATCCACACAACACATTCCCAACATTGAGGCTCCCCGTCCTATATCGTGCATGCTCCTTAACTGTAGATCAGCAGTACAACACGCCACAGACATTGCTGAAGTTTTACTCGCTCATGAAATAGACATCGCATTCATCACAGAATTCTGGCTCAATGACCACTACCCCCATGCTAGACATACTTCCCCCCCCCCCCAAGGTTGCAAAATCACAACAGACCGATCAAAACGGGTGGCGGACAAGCCATCACTCACAAAGTAGGAATACACCGTCTACCATCCTCCGGGGGAGCAGGCCCTCTTCACAGAAGAACTAACCGACCTAACATGTTTCTCCCCGACACGAAAGACATGCTCCTGGGGGACCTCAATATACACTGGAATAACACAGAAGACACCACAGTCAAGTCCCTCTCCAACCTGCTTGAAATAACTAACCTCAAACGGCTCTTCAATGAACCAACTCACATCAAAGGAGCAACTCTGGATGCGATCATCACCAAAAATAAGCTGATCTCTCTGAAAGTGATTTCTCCCATTAACAGGTCTGACTACCACCGTATACTGTTTAATATTAACTAACGTCAGATACCAACCAATACAATCTGACATACTGAAGCACTGCACCAGGAACATTAAAGAAGTCCCTATAACCAAACTTGAATCCGCCCTTCTACTGCCCCAGCCTTCCACTTTGTCGGCTGAGGACCTCACAGATCACTTTAATTCAACAATGACGAAGGTATTAGATCAAGTAGCGCCACTCAAACAGCGGAGAGCAATCAAATCTAAATCTTGGTTCAACGTGTATCTTAAGAACGAAAGACAACTCCGTCGGAAAGGCACCCTGGACCAAACAAAGATCATACCAAGGACAACCAGGTCTGCCACCAACCAAAAAATACTGGTCCGACTTCGAACTCATGTCAAAAAACAAGGTCTTCAACATAATTGCAAGCTTAAAGCCCTCTTCCCACACTAAGGACCCCCTCCCATCCACAATACTAAAACAACTCAATCACATTACCCCTTTCAGGACAAAAATCAACTCCACTCTCACATCAGGCTGTGTCCCAGACTCCCTTCAACTAGGGAAAATCACATCCATACACAAGAAACCAGGAGCCGACCAAAACGATGTCAACCTCAGATCTATCTCCAACTTCCCATTCCTAGCTAAAGCATTGGAGAAGTGCGTTCAACAACTCAACAAACATCCAACAATTTCGACCTTCAACACCTTTCAATTAGGATTCAGGAAAAGTTGTAGCACCGAACCAGAGATGCTAAATATTTCTGACGATATCCACAGAGTCTTAGATGAAGGCGAAGCCTGTCTCCTCATCGACCTATCTGCAGCATTGGACAATAAATCATCCAGCTTTACTTGAGACTTTGAAGAGGCGCTCTGGCATTAATGGCTTAGTACTAAAATGGTTAACTTCCTTAGGCACAGTTCGCAACAAATTAAGATCAACCCGTCGCGAGGCCAACACAAGTCACACTTGGGGTCCCACAAGGATCAATCCTCTCACCATCCCTCTTCAATCTCTTCATAGAATCCCTGACCTATATGCAGATGACAGTCAAATGTACTACAAAAGCAAATCTCCCAGCAACATCCGTCACCTCAATGTCACACTAACCAAGATCCAATCTTGGTTCAACACAAATCACAAAGCTGAACCCAGACAAAACAGAAATAATACTGTTCTCTTCAAATGCCCTGGACAAGAACTTAATGAAAGACCACATCAAAAACTCTGCAAAAGGTGCACCTTACTCACTAAAACACCTCAAGAAAAGTAAACCGTATATCCCCCAAGATGATCTCAAGACAACAGTACAATCCCTAGTCATCTCCAAACTGAACTATGGGAACGCCATCCTAACAGGGGCACCAAAAGCTCAACTAGCCCCACTAAGGCCAGTCGTCAACATGGTAGCCCAACTCATTACTGTTGCAAAAAGATTTGTTCAAGTCACCAGCTCTCAACTCCCTCAACTGTTTTCCCATGGAAAGTAGATGTATTTACAAACAGGCCGGCCCCACACACAAAACCCTTCACTCTCCTCCCCCCCCCCCCAACTACCTTAACAGCAAACTAGTAAAAGCAGGAAAATCCAGAATCTGAGAAGCTCCACCTCGCTTCTTCTCATCCCTCCGAAAGTGAAAAGGAAAACCACTCAGTGTTGATCCTCCTCTGGTAATGTACCCAGGATGTGGAACTCACTCCCTAGAGAACTCAGACTCAATCACTCGTTCTGATGCTTCAAAAAGGGACTTGTTCTTCCTCTTAGTCCCCTTTGTTTTCTGTTGCTGTCTCTCCTGAAAACGATGACTTCAAGAAACAGCTCTTACCCTCGCTTCCTCTCCTTTCTTTGATATGTTCCACTGTTAAATGGTCCCCAAAAGGCATTATTTTTTGCTGGAAATGTCTTTTGACATTTTACTATTCCAAAGTGCAGCTTCGGGGACAGGGAGGAAAAAGGTTCAAAATGCAAAAAGCAAATGAATAAAGCAAGATAGAGTGGTCGCAAAGGGGCCAGAGTGAGGTCGCAAAGTGGCCAGAGTGGTCACAGATTGGTTTTATTCACAACCATGCACATTAGCGTGACTTTACCGATTTGCCAGTGAAGCGCTACTTTCATTTTCTCTTTTTTAATAAGTTGTTCAGTTATACATAATATCTTACTTCTAAATAAAGTTAAAAAAATGCTTATAACATTTATTATAAATCTGCAACATGCTGCACACAAGCCACACTACTCTCCAACATATCTTAGACACATTAGCAAAGCTAATAGCTCTGGCTAAACACTTCTAAGGTCCCAAAGGAAAGACCCATTGGCTACGCAAACACCTGTTGACCCTGGTATCAATTAAGCAGAAGAGGAGTCTGGGATCAAAATTTCACCACTGGGTTTTTCCCACCAGTGCGAGTCTTTTTTTTAACAGACCTACCTATTAGTCAACTTCGAGATTGCCTGATGGGGTGCAACTTTATTACACCTATTCATATACTAAAACAACACATGTGCCGCAAGTGTCCCTTTTTAAATTAATTATAGGGATAAGAAACAATAAGGTACTCCTAACTGGTCACAGAACTGATGTGTGGGTCAGAATGCTGCCAATGGGTAGCCTATACCATGGTGATGAGACCAAAATAGTCTGGAGATTGACAGCAGCCCTGCTTAGCAAGGGGGTGTAATTAGCACAGTATTTTAATTTGCTATTCTTATCTATGATTTTGGCTATACGCTCATCTATAATGTTTCTATCATAGTAGGGGCCAACTTATTTTGATGGCTGTAAACCGTTCATGAATTTAATTGTTATGGCTAATGTTAAAACTAGTAACGAGCATTAAAATCACCCACCATTATGACTGTTCGCGTCATGTAATGAGGACGTAAACATCCAAGACACACTCGACCAATGAAAAGTCAATCTTTCAGTTGGGCATCAAACTTATGAAGAATGTGGGGTAATGTGATTTATATCCAATAAGAACAAATTGACGACTGACTCTCGCTACAACTACTCGTTAAATGTAATCCTATTCGCAGAGTTTTTTTTGTCCTTTCTCAAACATGCTGCAAAATGTGTTCCTCTCTTGGCACAACTCCAGTGGCTGAGACTGCATGCTTACTGTTTTCTACTCGTAGAAACGTTACCTTTTGAAATTAACATTGTGTCACTTTCATTGAAGAAACGTGTTAAAAATGGAGAACATAGTAAGTGTGCCTGGAAATCCGTATTAACAATGTATAGGGAACCCACGTCTTTGTCATATTTAGGATTCACACGTGCAATTGTATTCTGGCAAAGAAAAAAAAATCCACAGATATAAAAATCAGTGCATTAAAGTCCCGAAAATGCTTGGTAAATTAAAGTAGCAGACACCTTGGGCCATTTATGGGCATATCAAGTTCACGGAGTCGAGAGGTTTCACAGATTCAAAAGGAACGCGTGTATGTAAATAGAAACAGAAACTAAGTTCAAAGGACGGTCCAAGAACTGAAGTGACAGGAGTATTCCAAAGTGTTTAAGTCTTCAGCATGTCTCCACCAGGGGCCCACACTCGGTGAGAGTGAAGTTCAGAGATTAAGTGATTTCAAGCTCATCGGTGCTACAGCATTCACGGGGCCTGAGAGGGCGGGCCGGCAACCATGCGGCTGGTAGAGAGAGCACAGTCCGCGCAGCTTTGGCATCCCGCGCCGTCAGTGCCGCGATACAGCCCTCCCCAAGCGTGCGGCCCCGCCCCTCCAGGCACGTGACGCCCTGCACCAACACACTCTACCACTTCTGGAAATTTCCACTACACAGCTCATCCACTTCGCCGTTCCTGCCTACCCTAGAATCAACGCTACTAACTCCATAGAAGCGGATAGGGCATGCAGGCAACCAACACTTCACCACCAAAAAATACAACCACAGAAACTCCAACGCAACCCCCACCACTGGCAACTGTCAAACCTCCCGCGTGTCTGCCATTCAAAACCAAGACCTGCCAACGTGACGCTAGCACACATCCCTAGCAGACACCCGGGACTCCCCCATGGCCCTCTGACCAGACCCTGCCACGCTTCTGCAGCCCTCCTCGAGCTCCAGAAACTGCAACCACCTCTGCACTCACACACTGGTGGGTTCTTACCAGCGGCGGTGGTTCCGGCGCGGTCTCTAAGCAGAGGCTTTGCCTCTCCTATCCGGGCGTGGTATGCGGCGGGTTCGGGTAGTGTGAGGTTGGGCTGCGTGTTGCTCTCAATTACGGCGCTGCTCTTAGGTTGGATGTTGCTAGACTGGGCCTGTTGGCGGGTGTTGCGCTGCGTTACAAGCGGCGGGGCACAGGGGGGAGTGCGGGAGGCGCTGCTTCCCCTCCTAATGCTACAAACTAGGAACCGGCTGAAACCGGTTCAGACTGGGAGATTCCATCTCGGTTTAGTTTTCAGCCCATGGCGCCGCCGAGCGTTTGGAACCAGAGCCACACCCCTCGCCAGAGTCCATTGGTGAATTGCTGTTAGGACGCACGCCCCCTGTGTGGCGATAGGCCGTACAGATTGTCGGTCGCGTTCAAGTCTTCTACGCGTCCTCCCCGAACGGTCCCGCCCTCTGTAGTTCTACGCGCCCTCCCCGAACGGTCCCGCCCTCTGTAGTTTTTTCCCTCCGTGAACGATGACAGGGCAGAGTGCAAGAAAGCAGAGTGTGACTATTTGCTAAGCGTTCCATCAATCTACATATGTTCTTGGTAGCTGTGGTAACGAGCAAAGCCCACCCCCCGCAAAAAACGTCATCTACCGTAGGCTTAGAAATAGGGATAACAGATGTGTATTGGCAGTGTACATAGAAAATGCACAACTAGACCCGCCACTAAAGCATCTGAAGCCGGCAGCCATGTTGGAATGTGGGTCACGGGGCAGTAGATCAAAGAAAGTTAACCCAAATTATTATCCTAAACCCTTCCGTTGTCAGCAAAGTTATTTATTTATTGGCTGTTGACACGACCCGTGAAATAAAATGTAACACACCCTTACTCTTTATAATATAATTCAATAACTGGTCGTTTTTTTCCATATCGAGACCTGCATTGAGGTGTCTTGTTTACTTCAATAAAGACTGCCCGTGCGTCATGTTCACCCTATTCTACCCATTCCTACCTTCATGTGTTACTGACTCGCGCCACTTTCAGTAAACTTAAGTCCCTGATTTAATTGTCCCAACGTCACGGGACGTACGTGGCTCACGTGACTTCGCTGCTTAGTGACAGTGAAAACACTGCAGTAGCAGTGCACTGTCCTCGTGTGAGGTTGGTGCACGTGCAGAGATGACAGAATGAATGGCTTCATTTAATGTGAGCATTTTTTATGCTATATTGTGGGAGCAGGGTTTGGTCCTTTGTTCGTTGACAAGGCGATGTAAGGAGCAATCATCTACATGCCTAACTCGTTAAAAGACTTACATGCCAACACATTTTAAAAGTCGAAAGTTGGAGATTTAAAACAGTAGGAAAACACAAGGAAAGTCCCTGGGCTATGTACTAACTTAGGAACCCTAGTATAGATCATGTGTACCAAAAAGCTGTACCCCAATATTGAAATATCTTCTAGATAACACTATAATACACCATATTTGTATAAATTGTAAAGCAGAAATGCGAAAAAAATGCGAAAAAAAGAACCTTAGATGTTTGTTGTTTTATATTAAAAGTTGTACAGTTTATTACAATGTTCACAAGGTTAAAAACATTATTATGCACAAATAAAAGTAAATACAATATCACAATTAAATTAAAAACAATGAGTATCAGGAGTCACAGTTTGTTTTCGTTGTCGACGCTGCGTTTCGGTGAAACTGTAATAACACCTTCCTCAGGACAAACAAGTTCTATAAAAAAACATTACAATTAGAAGACATCCTTTTTTGTGCATGTAGAGCGGTTAGGGCTCTCTTTGTCTTTTTTTAGGACGAACATTTTTTAAGAACATTTTAACCTCCGAAAAACAACAAGCTAAACAACATGGTACTTAGTAGAGATGTTAATTACATGATTAGGTTCTAATGGGTGTATTTCTGGAAGCATTTTGGTACAAAGGACTATAGCTAAGGGCTCTGTAGTACTGTTGACTAGGCAACAAGAATCGAGTAGCTTCTGAGTGGGAATAGGTATGAAGCGTACCTGTGTATGAATTCTTTGGTATCCTCTGTTAATCAATTATGAGGAACTTCTCTTGCATCAATTTGGAGAAAAATGGCTTCCTGTTTCTTAATTTACAAGTCGCTATTTCAGTAAAAGAATATAGTGAACATCAATGATTAATTTATGTCCATCGCTATTTATTTTCAAAAAGGCTCTCTACAATATAGGAATTCATCAATTTCTTTTATTACCTGTTTGGATTCAAAGATCTATGTTGTAAAGGTTACCGGAGGGGGGCCACCGATTTTGAATTAAGGGACCACTGTTAGAATCAAGAAGACAAGATAAAATGGGCCTCGTTATTCGCTGTTTAACCATTATTATTGTCCTATCTGGTAAGAAGGGGTTACTTTCAAGATATGTAACTCACCTCTAAGGGTAATGAATAGTCCTTCCTTCTAGGATTAAAAAACGCGCCACTGGATGCCTTCAATTATATCCAAAGCGTTGGGTAAAATCAATCACGGTTGTTTTAGCTTTCAACCTGTATAGAATATGTAATGTATAATGTAGTTAATGATAGCGTGGAATTCTATTCAGCGGATAAAGAGGTTTAGATATTACTATTTTAATGGTTTCTGCACCGTTTGGTAGGGAGTTAGAGGGAAAGCAGAAGTCACCGAAATACGTATAAATATGAATAAATATGAGTATTTCTACCAAGGGGGCGCCAATAAAAATGCCGCAGTTCGAGTTACAGATGTCGGCATAATACAAATAGATCGGCTGGGCTCGTGCTTTTAAGTAAAACATGCCGCAGTTCGAATTACAGTTGTCGGCATAATGCGAGTAGATCGGATGGGCTCGCGCTTACCTTTAGAATTCGTGCCGGCCTCCTTGCTCCCCTCTCGGTCCTATCCACGTCTGCTGCAGTGCATGGTTTGCCAAAGATAAACAGAGTCATTTGACTCCTGTTTAAAAAGGATTCAATTTCCCGGGAAAACGTCAATTTCATGACGTCACGGATAGTTAACCAATCCCAGCGCACTACGACAGAGAACTACAAATGTAGTTTTGTTTACCGCGTTGGACCAGTCTCTATGTTACCGTTTTCGGTTTCTATTGATAAACGGTAACCAAGGACGCCATATTCCCGCGTGATGAAAGGGCCTATTGTTATTGGCGGTAGCCAAGGACGCAATGGATTTTCTTAGTTGCAATTACAAACCGGGAAATAAGTTAGCAAGGCAACGTCCTAGTTTGCGAACGTGTCGCGCAATGTCAATATTAGCGCGATGTTACTTAAAATACGCAGCCCTGTGTTGGAGCTTGTGAAATGGATTTACTGCAAAATCCTTTCCCAGTCTTCTTTTGAATTTAGTCCATTGTTTACGGAGTTGAAACGGGACATGTAAAACTGTTCACGTTTTTTCCGTTTTAGGGTAATATCTCCTCCTCTAGTATTTTGGGTGATGGTTTCAAGGCCACACCATTTAAGGTCATCAAGTTTGTGATTAGCTGACTGCCAATGTTCAGTGAGTGGGGCTCCTTGTTTTTTACATCTGATTGCAGACTTGTGTTCATTCAGTCTCAGTCTGATTTCTCGTGAAGTTTCGCCTACATATACTAATTCACATGGGCTCACGTGACTTCGCTGCTTAGTGACAGTGAAAACACTGCAGTAGCAGTGCACTGTCCTCGTGTGAGGTTGGTGCACGTGCAGAGATGACAGAATGAATGGCTTCATTTAATGTGAGCATTTTTTATGCTATATTGTGGGAGCAGGGTTTGGTCCTTTGTTCGTTGACAAGGCGATGTAAGGAGCAATCATCTACATGCCTAACTCGTTAAAAGACTTACATGCCAACACATTTTAAAAGTCGAAAGTTGGAGATTTAAAACAAGCATTGGCATAGCCAATAGGTCTCGCAATAGAAGAGTTTTACATTTTTCGTTTTGCAAATGGATGAGTGGCGTTGCGTGAAGTGGTGGTGGTGGATGTGGTGGTGGTGGTGGATGTGGTGGTGGATGTGGTGGTGGTGGTGGATGTGGTGGTGGATGTGGCGGTGGTGGTGATGTTGGATGTGGTGGTGGATGTGGTGGTGGATGTGATGGTGGACGTGATGGTGGATGTGATGGTGGATGTGATGGTGGATGTGATGGTGGATGTGATGGTGGACGTGATGGTGGATGTGATGGTGGATGTGATGGTGGATGTGATGGTGGATGTGATGGTGGATGCGGTGGTGGATGCGGTGGTGGATGCGGTGGTGGATGCGGTGGTGGTGGTAGTGGTGGATGTGGTGGTGGATGTAGTGGTGGTGGGTGTGGTGGTGGTGCATGCGGTGGTGGTGGATGCGGTGGTGGTGGTTGTGGAGGTGGTGGATGTGGTGGTGGCGGTGGATGTGGAGGTGGATGTCACGGTGGATGTGGAGGTGGATGTCATGGTGGAGGTGATGGTGGATGTGGTGGTGGATGTGGAGGTGATGGTGGATGTGGTGGTGGTGGTGGATGTGATGGTGGAGAGAGAGAGAGAGAGAGAGAGGGAGAAAGAGAGAGAGAGAGGAGAGAGAAAGAGAGGAGAGAGAGAAAGAGAGGAGAGAGAGAGAAGAGAGAGAGAGAGAGAGAGAGAGAGGGGGAGAGAGGGGGAGAGAGGGAGAGAGAGGGAGAGAGAGGAGAGAGAAAGAGAGGAGAGAGAAGAGAGGAGAGAGGAGAGAGAAAGAGAGGAGAGAGAGAGAGGGAGAGAGAGAGAGGAGAGAGAGAGAAGAGAGAGAGAGAGAGAGAGAGAGAGAGGGGGAGAGGGGGAGAGAGGGAGAGAGAGGAGAGAGAAAGAGAGGAGAGAGAAGAGAGGAGAGAGGAGAGAGAAAGAGAGGAGAGAGAAAGAGAGGAGAGAGAGAGAGGAGAGAGAAAGAGAGGAGAGAGGAGAGGAGAGAGAGAGAGAGAGAGAGAGAGAGGGGAGAGAGAGAGAGATAGGAGAGAGAGAGAGAGGGAGAGGGAGAGAGAGAGAGAGAGAGAGAGGGGGGGAGAGAGAGAGAGAGAGAGAGAGGAGAGAGAGGGGGGGGGGAGAGACATCTTAAGGCCCCGTTGTGGCTTGTTTAAAAAAAAAAAAAAGGTTTTGCGCATGGCTGCTGGTCCAATTGTTTAATTGTGTTGTATTTGCTTAAGAGGCTGCAGGGCGCGTGGAAATCAGCATTTAGAATAGTGTACAAGTTATATCTGTTGTTTAAGCCAAGGGTTTGCCAGAGGTTAAAAGTCGGAAGCAGGCTTTGAAATGTGTTTTCAGTACCTATGAACTGTCTTTAGTCTGACTTTGATGCGGGCACATTTCTAGGCCTTGAGATGTCCTCCATTGTTATGCGCTAATGACATGAAAGAGAATGTTTTACTTGAAGGAATGACCCTTTACTAGGAAGACATATATTAAACCAGATGCTTAAAGTTGAGTATTAAAAGGGTGCTCTGAGGCAGTGACGGCCATCTGCTATCCACTGCTTCTAAAATTAGCTCTCGATACCAAGGCATATTTGTGTGCTCACAAACGCAAGCGGGCATGCAGACGCAAAGAATTGGCTAAAACAGGCTTTTCTATTTTAAACCCCAGCCTCCTGATGTGATATTCTTTCAGCATTAGCCAAATTCGTCAGCACAACCACTCCAACGCTAATAACATGATGACAGCATTAGAGCTTTAGCAGCACTGAAAGCCGGCCTGCTAGAGCTGTAAATTACCGCGGCTTGATGAAGAACAAAAAACATCCCCACAGAAGCATCAAGGTGATGACTAAGACACCAGGTCAAAGGTCAGGAGGGGGCGGGAGAGAGGGAGAAGCCGCCTGAAGTGAGTCAGCGAAAACATTACACAGCAGCACATGACCTTACACTAAAAGATGAAACACGGTAGTGTCCCCTAAATGAAAGGCAATTATGCCTTTCCCGATAAAGTCCCGTTTTAGTTGAAAGGAGGAGAGCCTCATTGTGGACGTTAAGGTGAAAACAGAGACTGAAAAAGAGTTCAGCAGAAAGAATTTTTGAGAGTGCGGTTCACAGGCACTGTGTTTTCGGGAAGCAAATTAACCCATTTTCTTGGCACCCTCTAGTTCACGACGAGCTGAAGAGAGAGAGAGAGAAACAAGACGGAGGGCATTGCTGTGGGGAGGGGGGAGGAGAAATGCGACACAGCAGCACTTCACACGGCAGGCCGGCCGTGAAACTGAAAGCACGGCTGGCCGGCCGTGAAAGCCTTTGATGCTGCAGGGGGTGGCGGGCAGGGGAGGGGGTGGAGCGGGTAAAAAAAAAACAAGACGGAGGGAAAGGCAGATAAGGGGAGGGGGGAGGAGAAATGCGACACGGCGGGCAGGGGAGGGGGCGGAGCGGAGCGGGGAGAGGGTGTGAAAACAGCAGGGGCCTGGAGTGCGGCTGAGGGAACTGATGTGCACGAGCTTTTAAGCTCAATGCACATGCGCATTGAGCTTAAAAGTCACGGGCACTGCAAGGAATCGCCACGATTCCTTGCTTGTTAGTTAAACGTTGTTTAAGCCGCAATAGGCTCGCAAGCTCGATGCGCATGCGCATCGACAGGCGAGACCTAAAAAATAATCTGGTGAATGTGTTTGCCCCATTGACATATAATAAGCGGAAGACAATTTCAGACTGGAGACGTTCAAAATACATTTGAAAAAACAACAACCTAGGCAGTTTGTAAATACTTGTCTATTCAATAATAGAAAGATAGGGGACCAAAGGCAAGTGAACAAACACAGTATTCAATTGTCCAACCATGTAACACATTTAGTTAAAACAGTTCTTTTTATTTCACAATCAATTAAAAACATGTAAATACACTGAAAATACAGAATAAAAAAGGTATATATGTCCAAAAAACAAATCAATTATTACACAAAATATGATAAAAGAGAAGAGTTAATTTGTCGACGCGCGTTTCTGCGAACCAGCGCCTTCTTCAGGGACAAACTCTATTACCTAAATATAAAAAATATACATATAAATTTTCAATGAAACTAAAAAATAAAATATCTGATATAGAAACTAAATCAATAATTATACAACAAATATGAACATATCAATTAGTTAGTTAAAAACAGCAAAACCTGCAAACAATTATACACTGTGCAAACAACGCATATAATGTATTCATAGGTCCCCCAGAGAGACAAGTTTGTAAATCCCAACAAATAAGGATTGATTTAGAGGTAATTTCTGTTCTCATGTAGTCAAGGGAAATAGCTAGCCAATAAGCTAGACAAAACGAATTAGGTCGTAATAACAACCACTGTTTAAAAAGAAGAGAGAAGGTTAGAAAGAGTAAATAAGAATACTAAGGAGGCCTAGATGTACAAAATAAACGACATTAAAAGGCCCTAGAATATCAGTAACATTGTCTTTACTTACTCAATAGTGATTTCACAATGTGTACGAAAATAATTCTCTCACTGGTGCATAAATATGGGTCGCAGAGCTGATAAGAAAAACGATATCTATACAAATAAAATATTAAAAATTATATGATACACAAAAAATGAAATGTAAATCAGGTTAGCGGAGTCAACTTGAGGATCTGAAATTGACTCTGGTTAAGGGGTTCACACCTAATACCAATGGCCCTAAGGTCGTTTCCATGATAGATTCTTAGTACTGTAAGAATGGCATAAATGTCGCATAACTTGTTTTTGCAACAAATATTCAGATTATAGATTCCACTAAAACTGTTTAAAAATACATACAGTCGATTTTGCAACGATCAAGATAGTTACCAAAATAGACAGTCGCTAGTGACCCATCTCAAACGATCAAAATACAGTCATTTTTTGTCTAAAAAAACTATTCAATGTGAAAACAGGCCTTTCAATGTTAACGTGTAATTTTTCAGTTAGTGTGGCATCGAAAGTTCGGCTACTTTAAATCAACACTTTTTTTTCATTTGCAGGCCTATAATACTTGAGTACGATTCACTACTACAAATTTTGTATTTCGAATATATTCTACTTAAACATAACATTTACACATTATTCATAAAAGCATTTTGTTAGGGGAATAACATTCATGTCAGAGAATAAAATTCATGTCAATAGTCTTCCTCCTCTGATGGTTGAAAAAACATCACAAGTTCTTCACAAATGAATACAACATTTTCTAGCTATCGCTACAAGAATTTTAGATTCTATTAAGGACACGGAGGCGAGGATTATGCTTTCTCATTTCTTTACTGCAAAACACAGCAACCAATGAAAGTAAAACTACATTAGTAAAAAACAACAATACCCATGAGGCTTTGAACCACGCCTCCTGTCTTACAGCAATAATAAGCATACAAAGTAGAGAGACACTAATCTGGCCTCCTCTTTCTTTGCGCGAATCAGTCCAATAAGAACAATCACAGTCTTAAACTCTCAACCGAGAGATGAACAGTTCTGTGGTTCTGAAAAATCTGGATTCATATTATAGTATTGGACTCGAGAATAAAAACTTCGTCGAAATAGGACGAATTTGGTATCAAAAGACCGAGAATGACGAGTACATCAAGTACATGTATTTTCGGCATATTCGAGTGACGATTTCACCTCGAAATCGTCATTTACCTTCTAAACCCTTAGCTGCATGTTGCCCTCTACATAGGCCTTAATCCAGTTGAATTTGATTCCACAAGGACACATACTCCTTAATCGACTTCTCCCTGACCCCAGTACAAGTTAGAACCATTGCCCCAGGCCGAACTCGTTAGGTCAGTTCCCTCCCAGTGGCCGAGCAAGATAGCATCTAGGCCCAACCGGCCATAAAGCCATTTCAGCGCGCACACCTGCCATATCTCGCTCACATCTTTCTCCACTCCTTTTCCTCACTTATTTTATGATGGGGAGGTGACCATTTTTATTAGGGGTCCAGCGAAATCTGATGAAATGTTGGGCCTTGCCGGATGATTTGTTATGAGCAGCACGACGTGAAATATGTACATGTCATCATGACTCCGCTTTTCTTCTGTAATCAGTAACCATAAATGAAATACCGCGAATCCAAGGAATGTTTTGCCCAAGGGTGAAAATTGTGTATAAGAAGAGAAACCTAACTTTGTGAAAGTGTGCAGTCTCCTGAATATACTGGTATTGTACTTCTAGGACCCTGTCACCTTGGTTGCAGCCAATAAACGAATCTTTGACTTCACCTGGAAGACTCTGAAGTTTCTGTAGGTCTGACTCAGGAGAACCCGAGGTCTCTGGGTGTTGATCCCCTGGCACCGCTGGGTTACCGGTTCTGTAGGTTCGGTACCGGTTCTTAAAAACCCAGTACCTCATTTGGCGCCCAGCGTTTGGGGCGATTCCAGTGGTACCAATCAGCCTGAAGATCGTGAGGAGCTTCGTGTGAAAATTCCGGAGGAGGGCCCACCACCTCATCGACCCCTGCATGTCGACGTGGTCCGAAGGTCTTTACTACGAGGTTCCCCGCTTCCCGACGGCTACAAGGACTGCTGCCCTGGCTATCGCCCTGATGTTGGACCCTTGAAATTTTCGGTAGAGCGAAACGCTGAGACGAGTCTTCTGGTGAAGCCATCGATATTTTTCAGTTAAGTATAAGTGGAGCGTCTCCTAGTCCTTAGTTGGACTTACTTTGTGGTATCTTGGAGATACATAAAGGTTTTTATTGGTACTTGCAAGCACCATAACCGAAGGACTCGTGTATTCACGAGAAATATCGTAATCGATAAATCCTTTGAAGTTTTGGAACTAGACTAGAGAGCGAGGATGCCTAGTCTTAGACTCGGGAATTGGTTTTGTCTTGGTAGTAATAATAGGGACTCCCGATTGGAGGACTCATGTCCGGTTCCTCCAGTTGGAACTCCGACTTACGAGCTGTACGTTAAACATGGGGTAGGCCCCATCGTTTACAACGAGGTATGGATTAAATACACTAGGAAGGATGGTGTTTTAAAATGGCCCCAATATGGTAGCTTTGATTCTGAAACCTTAGACAACCTTGAAGTTAAACTCTTCAAAAAGAAAGCCCGGCCGGCGATGTTTGACTCTTTCCGCCTATGGCGAAAAGAAGCCAAACAAAAAGAAATTAAATTAGCTAAGAAAAATAAGAGAGAAGGGGGACCTTCAGTAATGAAAGCTGCCGTGCAGTTTAAAGATAATGAGGAAGAGCAGATAAATGAGCAGTTGCACAGGCAACGTAAAATGGCAATAGATAAGTGTTATCCAGTTTTGCCGTCTCTTCAGCAAGGGACAGCAAAAGAGCGTGAAAAAGACCAATTAATGTCGCAATTATTAACTTCACCACCCCCCTATGCGCAGAATGCCACAGCACCCCCGCAACCTTTAGTTGCACAAGCTGCGCCTCCGGCTCTTCCACAGCACCCACCAGCTGTTCTTCAGCTGGCTCCTACTTCTTCGGTGCAGCCTCCTTCAGGCCCACCGACAACTTCTGTTTCTCCTGTGTTTTCTACGATTTTGCCTAGTACCACATCTATTATTACTGATCCCTCTTCAGCCATCTCTACCACAGCCTTATCTCACCCCGTTTTTTCATCTGTTTGTCCTTCAGTTTCACCTTCCCTTCGGCAGAAAATGGCCAGCACTGTTACTAATCTTCTTTTACCCCTTTTTGGGTCGCCTGCTGCGACCCCTAACATAAGTAGAAGACAGTTGCGAAGTCAACTGCCTGATTATCAAGAGAGAGATTCCCTGAATGGTTTAGCTCGGAAATGGGTCATGGACACTGCAAAATATGATTTACAGTCTGTCATGGAAGTTTTCCATCAATGGGAAACAGCGACACAGAGATATGTGTTCGAACAAATGTGTGTCTTTCTTGGCGAGGATTTAGAAGACAATGATCAAGAATGCATCCCACAAGAGATGTGTCGTGTACGATTTAAGTTTGGAGAGGGTATGATTGTAGGTCCCGATGTAGAAAAAGCAGTTGAAATGCTATTATCATATCGAAGTAAGGGAAGCAGTTCTGGGTCACCATCGGAATTTAGTGCATCTAGTAGGAAAAAGGCACGACAATACCCTATGAGAGAAGTTCCCCCACAGTGGAGAGAGAGTGACGCGACAGCTGTCCCACCTGTCCTGCCCCACTTTCACCGAGTATGGGTACATGTTCCATGGAAGCGAGCTGAAGTTTTAGCACTCAAACAAACACTACCAGATCCGCGTAAAAATCCTGCAGGGTACTATAAAGAATTGTCGCAAACTGCTGGGTCATGTATAATGAATTTGGCCGATATCGATATGTTATTCGGGAACGTTGTTCCACAGCCTTTATGGGGAAAAATTCGTCATGTAGATCATGACCAGGAATTAGGTGACACGTGGGCTAATATTACTGCTGCAGATGCACGACAAGTTGGTGGTGCCAAGCCTGAGCCTCTAATAACGGAACTACCTGGTAGGATAGTAGATTACATGAAAACAATAATGCCTGCAATACGCGTAAATTGGGATAAGTTATCTGCATGCAAGCAAAAGAAAGAAGAAACTGTTTCAGATTTCTTCACCAGATTTGAAGAAACATTCATTGACCACAGCGGTCAAGATATGACCACAGAAGGTGGTCAGAGATTGTTTGTCGATAAATTTGTGCACAATCTACTTCCAGACTTGTGTAGGAAATTAAAAGATTCAGAAAGTTCTTGGGCAGTCTCATCTTCAGCCCAGATATTAGCTACCGCACAGTACTACGAGAATAGAGACAAGGATGAGAAAGATAAAGTAGAGAAGAAAGCTAGAGAACTCAAAACAAAGGTTTTGCTACAGCAAGCCTATCCGCCACGTGGTGGTGGTAACAGAAATAATAATGGTCCGAATCAGTACCAGAACACTTTTCAGCAGCCTCAGAGAAACTTGCAGAGATTCGATTACAATCAAAACCGCGTAGGTCCCAACCAGTGTTTATACTGCAAACAAGCGGGTCATTACAAATATGACTGTCCTGCCCTGCCACAACGGGCAAATGGATTTTCTGGCGTAAGAGGTCGTGGTAGTCAGCAAGCGCCTAGAGGTAGAGGGCGTGGAAACGCCCCTCAGGACGCACGTCCCCTTCCACCACAAAACTCTATGAACAGGTTTGACCAGCAAAATAACGTATCTGACAGGACAGCTCAATACTACGTCGATGAGTATTACACAGAAAATGAGCAGTGGGAGAGTAATGATTGCTAGGACAGCCTTAGACAAGGAGAGGGAGTTGTTTCAGTTCCAGTAGATCAGAGTGGACCTTACGTTGAGGTGATTACATCGGGTGTGTCAGAACCTTTTCTGTTGGATACTGGTGCTACAAAGAGTTCGATTATGCACTCCAAACTCCCTGGCGCACCTTTGTCTGGCGAAATGAACGTTTCCGTAGGTTTTTCTGGCGCCCCGGTTAGAAATCCAATTTCTGACCCTTTATCTCTTTCTGTTGGTCCTTGTGAATTCGAAGCACCCCTTATTTTGACAACAGGTTGTGGTGAAAATTTGCTAGGATTAGATTTGCTAAAAAGATTGTATGCGACTCTGTACTGTTCTCCCTCAGGAGTACAACTTACTTTAGGTAAGAAAGTGGTTTCTCCCATGTATTTGTCGAGAAATGCACTTCCAGCAGAATTGGCATTTCTTCCAGATATTCTTTGGGCTCCTGGTCCGAATGATGTAGGTCTTTTAGAAATTCCACCGTATATTGTAACATTGAAACCGAATGTCAAAATGCCACGAATTCCCCAATACAGAATATCCAATGAAGGCGAAAAAGCTTCGCTAGCGATTGTTTACGAGTTGATTGAAAAAGATGTAATTGAAGAAACACGAGGCAATGTTTGCAATAGTCCTGTTCTGCCTATTTTAAAATGAACTGACCCTTCTCAGCCACCTGTGTATAGATTTGTGATCGATCTTAGGGAAGTAAATAAGATAGTGGTGCCACAATTCCCCGACATTACAACATTATTGACTATGATTCCAGCATCTGCATCCTGGTTTTCGGTGATTGACCTGAAAAATGCTTTCTTCAGTATCCCGATTGCTGAGGAAAGCAGGGATATTTTTTCCTTTAGTTTAGGTGGTCGCAGTTTCCGCTTTAAACGCGCTCCTCAAGGCTACTGTGAAAGCCCCTCAATATATAGTCAAGCTCTGAAATGTCAGCTTGACACAATGGTTTTGCCCAAAGGTTCCACTCTCGTACAGTACGTGGACGATTTGCTCATAGCTGCGGACACTGAGAAAATATGTAAAATGGCCATGTTGGAATTACTGCGTCATCTATGTGATCTACATCACAAGGTGTCACTTTCCAAGCTTCAATATTGCCGACAAGAAGTGACCTACTTAGGTCATCTCTTATCGAAGGAGGGAAGGAAACTGACCCCAGAAAGAATTCAGGCAATAGCTAAATTGAATGTGCCAAGAACGCAGAGAGAAGTACGCGCTTTCTTGGGCATTACATCGTACTGTAGACAGTGGATTCCAAATTTTTCGTTATTAGCCAAACCCTTATTGGCACTAACGTGTACAAATACACCCAATCCCATTCCTTGGTCCGATGAGTGTCAGAAAAGTTTTCTCGAATTACGCACAGCATTATGTTCGGCCCCTGTGTTAGGTAACCCCAACTACAGTAAGCCTTTCACATTATATGTCCACGAGAAGGAGGGCTGTGCATTGTCCGTGCTGACTCAGTTATACGGAGATAGACAGCGGCCATGCGCCTATTTTTCGTCAACTTTGGATCCGGTAGCACGAGCATTGCCAAGTTGTTTAAGGGCCACAGCAGCAGCAGCTGTTTCTATTCGGCAGTCTGCAGGTCTAGTAATGAATAATACACTAATCGTGATGGTCCCACATGCAGTAGACACATTGTTAAATAGGACCAAGACACAGCATTTAACTAGTGCTCGACTGTCCAGTTATGAATTGACGCTACTAGCGAGCCATGTGCACATCAAAAGATGCAGTACCTTGAACATAGCCACATTGTTACCAATTACTGAGGAATCGGATGCTTCAGAACAGCACGATTGTTTCCTCAGAACAGAGGAAGAGACAAAAGGGAGAGTTGATTTATTCGACACTCCTCTTGCTGAATGTGATGGTACATTATGGGTGGATGGTTCCTGCTTTAAACTCCCAAATGGTAACGTGACTACAGCGTATGCTGTCACAACTTTGCACACAATCGTTGAAACTGCGCGAATACCACATGGTTCAGCTCAAGCCGCTGAACTCGTGGCACTAACGAGAGCATGTGTGTTATCTAAAGGAATGAAAGTGACTGTCTATACCGACAGCCAGTATGCTTTTGGAGTGGCTCACAGTTTTGGACGATTGTGGAGAGAACGTGGGTTCCTGACTTCGCATGGAGCTAAGATTCAGCATGGTCAGTTGGTGAATGAGCTTCTTGAATCACTGACGTTGCCCCTGAAAGTAGCGATCGTGAAGTGTAGTGCACACAAGAAAGTGATTGATGATGTTGGTCGTGGAAATGCATTCGCTGATGAAACTGCTAAGGACACTGCAAAGAATATGATGAGCCGAATGTATGTTGCGAGCCCAGAAAGATGGACTGGTGATGTTGGAATATGTGAAGACACGATAGAAAGTGTGAAGTCCATCCAAACTGAGGCCACGAAGAAAGAGTTAAGCATGTGGAGAGAAAGTACAGGGAGAATGGATGCAAATGGTTGTTGGATTGAATCGACAGAGCAACAGAGATGGTTGTTACCCGATGCATATGTGCCTGCAGTGGTTACAATGGCTCATGGGATGGCCCATATCAGCGCGAAAGGGATTTGCGAGTCGTTGGCCCCAGTGTGGAAGAATTCAGGGATTCCCAAGTGTGCAGAGAATGTTGTCAAGAATTGCATGGTATGTCTGAAGCACAATCCTGGTAGGGGAACCCCAACTCCAGCTGGTCATTTTGCACCTCCTACGTATCCGTTCGAGGTTTTGCAGCTAGATTTCATACACATGGAGAGGTGCAACAACTTAAAATATGTGCTCGTGGTTGTTTGTGCCTTCTCAAGATGGGTAGAAGCTTATCCCCTAAGGGACAATACTGCCTTGTCCACAGCGAAAGCCCTTGTGAAAGAGTTCTTCCCCAGGTTCGGAATGCCTAGAATGGTCTGGTCGGACAACGGAAGTGAATTTGTGGGTTGTGTGATGAAAAGAGTGTGTGAAGGGCTAGGCATTAGGCAGAAGTTCCACGCTGCAAATCACCCCCAATCAGCTGGATTAGTGGAATGTTACAATGGCACGCTTAAACTTAAATTGGCCAAAATCCAAGCGAGCACGGGTCTTAAATGGCCCGACGCTCTACCCTTAGCACTCCTATCCACCAGAATGACTGTGCATTCGCGAATGAAGCTCAGCCCCTATGAGATAATCTTTGGTCGGCCAGCCAACATATGGGGAGTGCCTAGGCCCATGAAGTTTAGCGAGCTACAACACCCCATTTTGCTTGACTATTTGTATGAATTGACGGCTAAATTGCGTGTTTTATATCAACAGGTCCACAACACCTTGCCTCCGGTCTCTGAGACACCGGGTCACTCCATTGACCCCGGCTCCTGGGTATTGGTCCGCAATTTCCAGAGGACAAGAAACGACCAGCCCAGATGGACCGGGCCTCACCTCGTCCTCCTGTCCACAAGGTCGACTGTTAAAGTGGAGGGGAAGGCCAATTGGGTCCACGGGATCCATTGTAAGAAGATACCCTTCCCTCTGCCACATGACCAAGGGGTCCGAAAAGGAGGCACTGACTCAGAGCGCACAACTGATGAACGTGTAAAAGAAGCTAAACGTGATTGTAAGAGTGGGAACATTTTTCAAGAAACTACGCCGCCATCAGAACAATTGAACTCTGTGGAACCTGAGCTACTATTTCTGGACCAGACAGTACCCGGGAAAAGACGCTACAATTTGCGACCAAGAAAAACAGACTAAAAGTAAAAGTGATTTATTTTATGATCCGAGAGAAAAACCTGTGGACTAATAAAATACGTTTTTTTCCCCAAATCCTATTTTTGAAAGTGCAGATTCTCCCATCTAGGTAACTTGCTTATTTTTGTTTTTCTTGAACCGCCATCCGGGTTCCGCTGCTAGGGTCGCGGTTGATTAAAGACTTTTGGGTGCAGCTGACGACAATAGGTCGCTGGTTCCAGTTGGTCCAAGGGAGTCACCCTAGACTGACGGAAGCATCCTTTAGCAGAAACAACCTACCGCCGCGGGCAGCACCTTAGAGAGGAAGGAGTTTCCTGATGTGGAGAGAACTGCCAAACAAATGAACTTTAAGCAGAGACTTTTGAAAACAATGAAAAAGAAAATGTTTATAATAATGTGTATTTTTATGCTACTTAGCGTAATGGTCTTTTTGATAAGCTATGTTTTATTTTATTTTCATGTGACATTTGCGCCCACTACATCACCCATACCTCCTCCTACTGTTCCCTCTCATTCTTTCCTCCCTTTGCCTGACCACGAATCAAATAGGAGATTAGAGTTCATTAATAACTCCTTCGTTCAGCTATTACACCAACACCAACTTGTAATGAACACAACCAACGGTTGGGTGTGTGGTCTCATGCCCCACACCACGGATAGAGGTATCCCCTATTTGGTCCTGCCATTTAGTCACAATGGGTCAGTATGGGCATATAGGACAATGTTCATATATGCACGAGAAATCCATCCCCTACGTTCTGTAAAAGACAACCTCAAGACTAGCGCCCTAGTCAAGGGTATAGTTGACATGATCAAGGAAGTAACTTCTTACGAAGATACCCCGGATGATGAGATACTTGCATATGTAGGTTGGAATGTGACCGGATATGGCACTACATTAAGTGAGAAACAGCAAGCCAAGAGATCGTCCCCTATCTGGATCGTACCCCATCAAGGTCACCTGTGTCTGCAAGGTATTGGTAAGAATCCCAGAGCTCAGCTAGGGAAGAGTGTCTGCACAGAAACGTACGTTTTTGGATCTCAGACTTCCCCTGCCTTTTTAGCCGCTAAGGGTACTTATTTCATCTGTCATGATAGAGCCTATACATGGTTGCCCCCTGACTTCTCAGGCTCATGTTTTGTTTCATTCCTGTTACCTCCCACCTACACAGCAGCGGCGGATTACCATCGGACAAGGGTAGTTAGAGGTGTTTTGAGTAAAGAAGACACTGCAGGTCAAGAATTTGGTGACTTTGCAATGGGTGTTCTGCCGTTCTGGGGAGCCATGGTTAACAGCAGAAACATAAGGCAATTAACAAGGGTAGTTGAATCCACCGTGATTGAAACTGCTGGTGCCCTTAGTAACCTGACTGCTGAGCTCCAGTCGGATCGACTGATGACCCTTCAGAACCGGGTCGCTTTGGATGTAATACTTGCGGACCGAGGTGGAGTATGCAAATTGATCCAGTCCAGTTGTTGCATTTTTATTCCAGATAATGCTCCAACAGTGTACGGGGCCATCTCCAAACTACATAAGATTTCCGAATCTATTCATGTGGATAAAGGAGATTGGTCATTAATGGGATGGTTCTGGGGACTGATATCTGCCTGGGGATGGAAAATTCTGATGGTCATTGGGATGGTCTTAGCCATTCTTCTTCTGTTCTGTCTATGCATACAGTGTGCTCCTGCAATATGTGGCCTCTGTGTTACATCATGTGTAAGGAAGCCTGTGTCAAGACATGAGCTCAGCACTAGAATGATGTTGCAGCAACATCTCAATGACTTTAGGAATATAGATCTGGACTCAGATTGACATGAGGATAGATTAATTGCCTATGTAAGGGCAAAAGGAGGGTCTGTGGTTCTGAAAAATCTGGATTCATATTATAGTATTGGACTCGAGAATAAAAACTTCGTCGAAATAGGACGAATTTGGTATCAAAAGACCGAGAATGACGAGTACATCAAGTACATGTATTTTCGGCATATTCGAGTGACGATTTCACCTCGAAATCGTCATTTACCTTCTAAACCCTTAGCTGCATGTTGCCCTCTACATAGGCCTTAATCCAGTTGAATTTCATTCCACAAGGACACATACTCCTTAATCGACTTCTCCCTGACCCCAGTACAAGTTAGAACCATTGCCCCAGGCCGAACTCGTTAGGTCAGTTCCCTCCCAGTGGCCGAGCAAGATATCATCTAGGCCCAACCGGCCATAAAGCCATTTCAGCGCGCACACCTGCCATATCTCGCTCACATCTTTCTCCACTCCTTTTCCTCACTTATTTTATGATGGGGAGGTGACCATTTTTATTAGGGGTCCAGCGATATCTGATGAAATGTTGGGCCTTGCCGGATGATTTGTTATGAGCAGCACGACGTGAAATATGTACATGTCATCATGACTCCGCTTTTCTTCTGTAATCAGTAACCATAAATGAAATACCGCGAATCCAAGGAATGTTTTGCCCAAGGGTGAAAATTGTGTATAAGAAGAGAAACCTAACTTTGTGAAAGTGTGCAGTCTCCTGAATATACTGGTATTGTACTTCTAGGACCCTGTCACCTTGGTTGCAGCCAATAAACGAATCTTTGACTTCACCTGGAAGACTCTGAAGTTTCTGTAGGTCTGACTCAGGAGAACCCGAGGTCTCTGGGTGTTGATCCCCTGGCACCGCTGGGTTACCGGTTCTGTAGGTTCGGTACCGGTTCTTAAAAACCCAGTACCTCAGTTCCTGTAGGAATTCTCAACGGAGAATAATCCAAAACACACGAAGACATCCGCTTCTGTTAGGAAGGCACAGCAGATCCATCCGGAGTAGGTACTCAACTCTTGTTAGAATCATTTCCTAAAACAGAAAAATAAGGTTGAGAAAGGGAACCCACAACTGCATTTCTCATCGGGTGGGCAAAAAGTTGTTAACACAATATAACATCTAACAACTTCACAGATGCATAAAACTGTCCCAACGGGTGGAATAATCCTCGCCTCCGTGTCCTTAATAGAATCTACAATTCTTGTCACGATAGCTAGAAAATTTTGTATTCTATGGCAGGACCGGAGGCTTCTGATTATGCTGGTTCAAAGCTCATCAATCATAGCATAAGAAACATGAGGAATAGGTTTATAATAAAACACTTTAAACATTGAATCAGAAGACCAATCAGCTGCCTTAAGGATGTCCTCCAAGCGGCATCCTAATAAATAGGCTTTAGAAGCCATAGCTCCTCTAGCTGAATGAGCACCATAAACAGAAATGTCAATGCCAGCTTCTGACATAATCCATCGAACCCACCTAGAGAAAGTAGCAGCAGCAACTGGCTTGAAAGGTTTCTGAACAGAAATTAATAACTGACCCAACGGATCAGCTCTGTGTGCAATAGTACGCTCCTCATAGCATTTCAAACACTGCAAAGCGCATCATTTACTATTATGAGGAAAAGCAGGATACTCCACTGAACGAGACATCTTGTGATTATAAAAGAGACACCCTGTGGAGAGAGAGAGAGATACTCTGTTTATTTAGACCGTAGTCTTTAAACACCGAGATCTTATAAAATACACACTGTACATACTCATTAAAACAAACATGTACACAAATAACGTTTTAAAATCACACCATTTCTTTCCAGACCGCTCTGCTTAGTATTTCTATAGTAGAACAGTAGCTGCCGTCGCCCCTTGCAACCTCTACATTTCTAATTTTCCATAAAATCAATAAAAAAGATTAAAAAAACTCATAAAACGTTATTAAAACAGAAGTAACAAAAACTCCTAAGATTAAAAGTTCTTTACATTTATCGATCTTCATTAACAACGATAGATTAGACAGTTTGGAGTAAAAAAAATTCGGTCTTAAGCCTTTAGCTAATAAGTAGGGGGCATTTATAGTTAAATTCATCCCTAACATTGCTTAAGTTTTTCCCTAGCAAAACAATATACCCCTCTCATATAATTTCCTAGTGCAATTGCAGTATCCAGGTTTTCCATTTCTATCAGTAATGTAATGGCTTGATCTCAAGACCTTATTCCATATTTTATAATTAATGGCCGTAGAAATAGTTTTCTCGCTTCTACCGTCATAAGGCAATCTACCACTATATGCAATATATCGCACTTTGTCCTCAGCCCGCATTTGCATAGCCCATCGGGGTATAACATTTCTGCTTTTAACCTTCCCTCCATTAACCATGGGTTGGTGCCAATTCGTAATTTCACCCTGTGGAGAAAACATCCTACCAGCCAAGTCTAAGGCTTTAACATCTGATACTCTTCGACATGATATGAGGCAGAGCAACATTGTAAGTTTGGCAGAAAGCTGTTTCAAAGACAGATCACCATTATCTGGCCAGGATTCTAAAAGAGAGAGAACTTTAGAAACATCTCATAAAGTGGAATACCTGGGCCGAGGGGGTTAGCCACAAAGGACACCCTTAAGTAACTTACAAACCAGGGGATGCATCCCCACAGGCTTACCATCAACTTGATCATGTCCCGCAGAAATAGCAGACCTGAAATTATTAACCGACCTGTAAGCAAGGCCCGATTCTGCACATTCTGACAAGTAATTCAAAATCTCAGTTACATTTGATCCCACGGGATCCACCTGTTTCTGAAGGCACCAACCCTCCTCATCTCTTCCATGAAGCAGAATATCGTTTCTGGGTGGAAGGAGCCCACGCCTGCTGCATAAAGCTGGCAGCCGCCTGTGAAAGGCATGCCATGCTCTCATGTCTCCTGAGAGCGTCCACACCATCAGGGTTAACTGATTCTGCAGGACCAACAGGTTGCACTACCCCACCGGGTCCTGGAGAAGCGTCGGGAATGTTGGAAGCTGGAAGGGAAGATCCACAGATAACTCCAACAGTGTGGGAAACCACGACTGAGTCGACCATAACGGGGTCACCAACACTAGTGAAGCCCTCTGACGACGGATAAAGGCCGCCACCCTCGGGATCAGTGCAAACGAAGGAAAGGCATAATTCCTCTGCTGCCCCCAATGATGGATGCAGGAACGCATCCGTTCCCATCGCCATCGAGTCCGGTCTCCCACTGAAGAACAATGGGAGCTGGGCATTGAGGCGAGAGGCAAACAGGTCTATTTGGCATTGGCCTCGCATAACCGTGATCTGAGCAAACAGCGAGGGGTGAAGCCTCCGAAGGAACCTGGAATTCCAATCCGCTATCTGATTGAACTTCCCCAGAAGATACTCTGCTGCTATGTCCACAATGTGGACTAACATGCGGGACCTCGTCCCCCCTGGTCGGTTGATGTATCTCACCGCTGAGACATTGTCCATTGGAAGCAGGATGCAACAATTGCTCTTCAGAGGTGAGATAGACCTGATGGCAAAGGACCCTGCCAACAACTCTAGACAGTTTATGTGCAATTTTAGTTCTTCTACTGACCATCGTCCTCCTGTGGTAAAATCCCCACAGCGAGCACCCCAACCCCATTGACTGGCGTCGGACTCGACGACCACGTCCGGGGCGGCTCCGAAGATTGCTCGCCCATTCCAATCTGTCATGTGCTCCAGCCACCACTGAAGCTCCTCTTGGGCATCCGGGGAGAGGGGAACGAGATGATCGTAATGAAACTTCCTTTGAATGTAAAAGATTTTGATTCTCTGAATGGCCCTGTAATGTAAGGGTCCCGGGAATATGGCTTGGATCGAGGATGCAAGGAGGCCCACAATCCTCGCTAGCACCCGCAAGGAAATCATTGCCTTGGACAAGGTGGTTCTGATCTCCCTCTTTATGGACCTGATCTTGCTCGTTGAAAGGAGGAGCTGTGCAGAGACTGAATCTATCAGGAAACCCAGAAACTCCATTTGCTGGCTCGGAATCATCACCGATTTCTTGGCATTGATTATGAACCCCAGATTCTGTAATAGGGACATCGTCCACTCTAGATGCATGAGGAGGAGATCTCGATCTTGTGCCAGAATTAGCATGTCGTCCAAATACACAATGAGACGCACCCCCATCTCCCGGAGACGGGGGACCACTGGCCTGAGGAGCTTGGTGAACACCCAAGGAGCTGAGGAGAGGCCAAAGGGGAGCGAGCGAAATCGGTACCACTGCCCTTTCCATGGGAACTGCAAGAACTTCTGATGTGAGGGGCAAATCGGGACAGTAAGGTAAGCATCCTTCCAGTCCAAACGGACCATCCATTCTTCCTCCAGCAGGAGATCTCGCAAGAGGTGGATACCCTCCATCTTGAAGTAGCGATACACGACATAGGGATTGAAATCTCTTAAATGTAATACTAGGGGTTGACTGCCACCTTTCTTCTGTACCAAAAAGACGTTGCTGCAAAACCCTTCTGGAATGAAGGGTCCCACACCAATAGCCTGCTTGGCCAACAGCTCTTCCAGTTCTGAGTCTATAAAACTCTGTTCTAGATGGGAAAAATGGAAAAGCTGAGGGGGGGACACCTGACGGGGACACTCCAACATTTCTATCTGGCAGCCCTGTACGGTCTGAAGGACCCAAACATCTGAAGTGAGACTCGCCCAATTCACCACAAAGTGTCGCAACCTGCCCCCCAGAGGAGTGACAGGACACACAGGACTTACCAGAGCACTGATTGTCGAAATTCTTGTAACCTCGGTTGACACCACGGTTGAAACGGCCTCTGTAGCTGCGTGATCTGGACGGGTAGAAGCCTGCCTGTTCTGGTTCTTGGGTGTAACCTCTGCCACGCCTCGGGGCATATCCTCGTTGAGGACTGGTATTTGAGTAGCAGCCGGTCGAGCGTCCTCTGCCACGTCCGGCCCTACCAGAGACCTGATCCAGAACCCTTTTCAAAGATGCCTGAGATTTGTCTAGTGAAGCAAACGTGCTTACAAATTTGGCGATATCCTTAACAAACTTGTCTCCGAACAATTGGCCTTCCACCAAAGGTCCCGGTTCTGATGAGGCCAGCTCCACCAGTTGTGGGTCAATCCGGAGCAGGACCGACTTCCGTCGCTCCGAAGCAAGGGCACAGTTGGTATTCCCTAGCATGCAAATAGCTTGTTGCGCCCAACCAGCCAGAACTTCAGGATGGATGGCATCACCTGTCTCCTGAGCTTGGAGAGCCACTTCTAAAAGTTTTGCCAAAGGGCCCGAAAGGTCGAGGATCTTGTCTTCGCACGCTCTGAGCGCGCGATCAATCCCCTTCTTGGGGTCCTTTTTGTATTTCTTAAGAAAAGTGGTCATAGATGTATCAATGTCTGGGGTAAGGGCCACCTTGTGGGCAAGGTCTGGACGGGGGCATTCGGACTTCAGTCGTGCCCTGACTTCTTTATCAAACCCCTTGCGCAGGTGGGTTTGTAGGTATTCCGCCACTGCGGGGGGAGGGACCCAGTCAGAAGATCTAGGATGGACAATGTCCGGAGGGTGAAACAAGAAAGGGGAAGGAGTAACCGGGGAGGAAGCATGTTTACGCTTCTTTGCGCACTTACGTGGCTTGGACGCAGGGGAGGAACTTGTGTCCGTATCAGTGTCAGTAGTGGTCTCTGCCACCGGAATAGGGGAGGACTGGGAAGGAGGGAGGGAAGGGACGGCGTCCCTGGCGCCCTCTTTCGACTTATAAAGCTTAGCATAGGAGTGGACATGCGGCCAGGAAGACTCTGGGGATTCATGGGGCATGGGAGTAGGGGTCTGACCCGGGTTTGAAGGCCGGGGGACCTTGGGACCACCAGGGACGAGCTACTCCAATTTCTTAGCTAAGGGCAACAGGGCGGACGACAAGGCCGTATCTAGTTTGGCGTATCTAGTTTGGCGTCAAGCTTCTTGTCAATGAGGTCCTCCATGGACTCCTCTTCGTAATACTCTTCATCGCCCTGGCCATCGCACGCAGCCACCTCCTCTTGATAGCAATCATATTCTGCCATCCTCAAGCACAGATTTGAAAAATCCACTCCAAAAATCCCCAGAGGGAAGCTCAAGTCACTGCCCAAGTAAAGGGTGTCGATTGGGAGTAGTGCCAGGCGCAGGAGCCAATTAATCAATACCAAGAGTCACCTTATTAATAAGCAGTACCACTCTAGGACTAATGGAGGTGTAACCCCTGTCTGGGGACAGAATAGGGGTCTCAAAAAATTGTGGCCAAAAACCTGGTCAATTAGGGGTTAATATCTGCCACGAGCGTGGGAAAACCAAAAACACTCAAAGCGACCCTGATGCTGCCTTAAATAAGTCGAAAAAATCGGCCCAAATCGGCTCCTGGCCTCCTGCGTGTTAACCCCTCTTCAGACCGGGGCAGAGCGTCTGTGCAGGCACTTCAACGGGGCTGCGCGCAGACGCGCACGAGCCCCAGAGACGCACGCTGGGAGCCCGCGAAGGCCTCAGCGTGCGTCCCACTCCCGGCGGGGGGGTCAAGTCCCTCTTTGATCGTGCACCGCGATCTCGAGCAGCCAGAGCTGCAGGCAGCAATATCGGAGGAACGGGGAGCTACTAAAGCGCAACACACGCTTCACACGGGGGCTAACTGAAAGAGAGGAGCGTGGCGGAGAAGCCGCGCTCCGGTCGGGAAGCACGGAAAAACAGCGCTTAGCAAACAGCGCGCACAAATCCAAACAAAGCCCCTAACTAGGTGAAAAATACAGCGTAATAATAACAGTATCAATATATATCAAAATACAATCATGAAATGTAACACAGCATGTACAACACAGTACAGTGCAAGCGTACAAAGTAGAGCGGCACTTATCTGGGCCGCGGAGCAGCAAAGAAAGAGGAGGCCAGATTAGTGTCTCTCTACTTTGTATGCTTATTATTGCTGTAATTGGCTGTAAGACAGGAGGTGTGGTTCAAAGCCTCATGGGTACTGTTGTTTTTTACTAATGTACTTTACTTTCATTGGCTGCTGTGTTTTGCAGTAAAGAAATGAGAAAGCATAATCAGAAGCCTCAGGTCCTGCCATAGAATCTTTAGAATTCACTCTCATTTTCTGTTGAGTCATACTGTTTATTTTTCAGGATTTCAATTTACCTCAACTTTTTACATTCTCTGTTCTTTCTTTCTTGCATTTCTAATTCTCCTCTGATTTGTCTTTTTCTTTAATTCTTCTTCATCTTTGTTAAATAACATCTAAATCTGTTATATAAAGCATATCAAGTAAATACCAATGATTAGTTGGTATTTACTTGATATGCCTATATGCTTTATATAAGGGATCATGGGCCCGATGTAGGTAATTCCGATTTACCGACTCTTAAATACCGAATCATACCGATTCGGTATTTCAGAGTCGGTAAATCGGAAGCAGGCAGATGTAGGTAATAAATTACCGATTCTGTAGGATTCGGTATTTACCGAATCAGTAAATACCGAATCGCTATTTCCCATTGATTCCTATGGGCCTTGAAGCCCATAGGAATCAATGGGAAATACCGAATCGGTATTTACCGATTCGGTAAATACCGAATCCTGCAAGGGTGAACGGGGTGTCACTTTGACACCCTGTAGCACCCCAATTCCAGGCTTGTGTGTCATGTGGCACACATTGCCCTAAGGGCATGTCTGTGTGTCACATGGCACAGGTGTACATGCACAGATGTGCATGTACACCTGAATTCGGTATTTTACCACCCAATTGTATTAGGTGATAAAAGACAGAATTCTGAAGGCCTGTAGCACTGTAAACAGTGCTACCTACATCTGGGATTTACCGAATCGGTAAAATTACCGATTCGGTATTTTACAGAATCGGTAAATTTACCGATTCGGTAAATTTACCGATTCTGTAAAATAATGGCCCCTACATCTCAATCACCAAATACCGGTCGGTAACAGCCGAATTCGGCCGTTACTGACCGGTATTTGGTGACCTACATCGGGCCCTCAGATTTTACTTAAACAAAGAATAGGTCTCAATATGACCCTAAAAAGTTTTCCACTCACTATTGCAGACCAGGTGTCAATGACAGAAGCTCCTTTGCGTGTGCTTCCTATTACACTTGTGGCTTCTAAACGTCTAATTTAGGTTTCAGGTCCGAAATGTTCTTTGCGGTGGCCACCCCAGACATCCAGGTGTATTACATGGCCTCCCATTTACTCATCCTCAATGACTGGTGGCATGGTGACTGTCGGGACCCGGCATATGTGGTTGAATGGTGGCTGTTGGGGGATAATGCCCTCCATATGGTCCTCTATTCAGTGTTATTACTTCTTGAGCTACCACCCGCCACAGCAACGATCTTTAAGATTTGGAAGACGGCACTCCACCAGATGGGCTGGTGGGGGAAACTTAATAGGGAGACTCCACTATGGAATAATGTCCAATTATTGCAGCTAACAGACCTGTCCGTGTTCCGGGGCTGGGAGGCCATTGAGATTGACACGGTGGGGGCAGTAGTGCATGGATGCACCCTTAAGTCCTTCTTGGATATACAAACTGAATATGCTATGCCCGTACGCAATTCTATCGCTATCTCCAATTTCGACATTCATTTACCCCATACCTGTCCCACTTGACGGAAATCACTGAATTTCATCCCATCAAAGCAAAGGTCTTTATGGGCGACCTAAGAGATCATAAGATTACTAAAATATATTGCACACTTATTAACAAGTCTATAACTGGGGAGACATGGCAGGCAGATCTGGGTCTCCTAGAGAGGATGATTGAGTGGAGGCTCTAGAGTCCCCACGCAGCGCAGTAATTGTGGCTGGTCTGCACCTTATCCAGTTCAAATACCTGCATAAAGCCTACTACACCAGACACAGGCTATGGCATGCTGGACTTATCACATCCCCACTTTGCCTGCGCTGCAACTCATTAGAGGGTATATTCCTTCATACCATGTGGTTATGCCCTGTATTATCTAAGTTCTGGAAGGGGGTGTTTATATACATATCGGAGGACCTGGGATGAGCCATAGCCTCCTCACAGAGATTTGCTCTACTACATACTACGGAAGACATAGGTGGGAACAGATATAAGAGTCACCTCTTATTCCTGGGTCTTACACTTGCAAAACAGGATTTGCCCAGGTCTGGAAAGCTGAATCCCCAACGTCACTTGGGATATGGAAGAAAGGTCTAGATTTTTGCATGGGATTGGAGCTTCCGGTCTTCGAGGCGAGGGGTTGTTCCCGTAAACATTACAAAATCTGGAAAAGATGGGCCGACTATAGAAGCCTATATCTAGAGCCTCCCTCCCCCCCCCATCCGATGCTGAAGAACCACTATTATGATACTCATCAATTGGCATATACGTAGAATTTGTATTCACCTTGAATGTAGTAGCAGAACCTTTCTCTTTACCTGAGGTCATTATGTTCCTAAAGAGCAGGCAATGTGGCACAGATGTCATTTTGTTATTTCTTTCTTTCTCTCCTTCTTTCTTTTCTGTGTTCTTTCTTCTCATGCCTTTCCTTTCTGTGGTTATTAATCTTTCTAGCAGTTTATTTCTTGTGTATTAAATCCGCTATTATTGCTGAAAATGTTGCTCCATATGCTTGTCATTATACATATATGTACGGGGTACTCTCTGAGACCGCGGTGTTTGTATCGGATGTCAACAATAAAATTATGTTGTGAAGAAAAAGAAATGTTCTTTGCAAACTTTTCTTTCTACTCTCACCAGTGTTGTATGAACAGCAAAGTTGAGCTTTCAGCATTTTGTAGACTCTGCCTTTTTCGGCTAATAATATATCTAAAGCTAATCGATCTTGCAAGACCATGGATCTAATAGAAGATAATTCTCTGTTAACAGCTTATAAGGCACCAGATGTACTAGTAGCCAGTTTTACCACTGCTGTTGGTAGCTTTCTAATGTTCTCATTGTTTAAGACTGCTCCTACAGGTGGTATGATTGCTCTGAAAATGTCTCCCAGTAACTGTTTCCCATCTTTAGTACTACAGGTGTGTTTATGTGGTGATGTCATTGGTAAAGCATTTATTCTATTCTGATGATACGTTTTAGGAACAATAAAGCTAAATAGCAAACACCCTCCCAATCAGCAGGCAACTGAAATAGGCATCCTGTCCAAACACAAAATAAACTCAAGGAGTGACTGCCTCTTCCCCTGTTAAAGTTTGAACAGGTCCTTCTAAAACTTTAAAGGTGTGTTCACAAATACTATTCCAAATGTGTTTCTTTCTAAATTGGTTTCTCCTTTTGTAAACACATGATTTCCGTTTTTGTTGTCTATCTAAATTTAATTTTGTACAAACCATTTTCTTTTTGTATTCACCTTCTTCAAAACATTCTTTTAAACATCTTCCTCTTTATTTCTACTTCTAAAAACTTGAGCTCTTCTTTCCACCAATGTTAAAATTAACTTCTTTTCTAATGGCCTCATTAAACAGATTAAACGTTTCTCATATGCCTTAAAACCGTCTATAACTGTGGGTGATCTAAAGAACTACCATGCAATTTGCTTGTGGATGAGGATTCATTCTTTTCTGAAGAGGAATGTTGGAAATAATCATGTCATAATTGGAAAAATAATATTCAAAACAGTCCTATCTATAAAATAAAATCAATAACATATTGCATGTAATTGCACAGGAAAGTGAAAAGTGGTGATATATCTCTTCTGCAGCTGGTGAAGGTAAGTGTGTGTAAAAATAACAGTCTTTCGTTTCCAAAGCTTGAGTGTATTCTTGAACTAATCTAGAATAAACATTGGCTGGAAAATCTTCTTTTGAATAATCTACAGATCAAGCCTTTAATTTTGTCTCCTCTATTGTATGTGCAAGCATTGTAGATGCAGGTGTAGACCTTAGTGTTTCTATCTCTGACGTAAAACTCATTCCAACTAAAACAGCTAATATAACAGCTATTAATGTGACAACAATCACTATTCGACACTTAACTTTGGCGAGGATGCACATGCTTGTCTACAGTCAGACCTTGAGTAGAATATAGCAGCAGGCAGATTCAATATACTCAGTTGACTTCTACTTGTGCAAATATGAAAAACTTTTGATGATCAGCTTGTAGTTATTTCATTCAGCTTCTATTAAAAAATCTTCGTGAGACATCCCGACTCCATCTTATAACTGTGTTATCCCTATTCTTCTACTGCAACTCTGGTCCTAGGGAATTATTTTTATTCACTTCCGTTAATTGTCTATTGTAAATTTTTCATTTAAATTTCAGTCCTTCATTTCCCTGCTTTAAACACAGTTAATCATTGGTCATCTCAGTTAATTCAGTTTTGAAGTCACTAAATAGCTCTTGTCAGGTTCTTGATTGTGATATTTGTTTCAGAAATCTTATTTTAATCAATGCTGTTTCTCGATGTGGCATATCATGGCGGTTCAACTGTCTCTGATCTTAGTTCATTAGGACTTTAACCTGATGCCTTTGGCACATTCTCTGAGCAATACGTCCATTCAGGTGCAGAATACCTATGGCGAGGTACTTTAGCTCTTTTGGATCTCCTTGGCATCTGGTGGTCTTCTTCTGTTTTGCTTATACCACTGATGTGGATGAAATTAAACAAGCAATAAGGGACTGAGCTTGCAGCTGCGCTCCGGGGTCTGATGGGCTTTCTGGAGATTTTTACAAAGCCTACCAACAGGAACTAGCCCCCGCCTCCTGGAAGTATATTGTTCTAAGTCTATTGTGCCTAGTTTTTTGTGACCCAAAACTAGGGAACCATGGAGCTGGACCTGGCTAAACCGTCCCAGTTTAAGATGGCGGATCTTAGAGAACAGTGTAGGTTTAGGGGGCTGCATCCTGCCAAGAAGATGAGGAAGGCAGTGTTGCGGAGGAGAACCCAAGGGGGTGGGAAGATGTTCCCCCAACCTCACCCGAGAGAGGGGTGAGGATGAGACCTTTCCCATTGTGACTAGTGTTAGCCAGGTGAATCAAGGTGGTGGTGGGAGTGGGGAAGGGTCCCTTACTCAGGTACCACTACTGTCCCTTGCAGAGAGACAGCTTCAGGTTCAATTAGAGTTGATTGCATTGGAGAAGGAAACATGTGAATTGGCTAACAGAAAATGGGATACGGAGGAGGAGAAAAGGAACGGTGGCAGCGAAAGTGAAGAAGAGGGGTGGTAGATTTGAACCTAAACTTCCCAAGGGCATAGTACCTAAATACACTGAGGGGGATGACATTGACAAGTGGCTAGCAGCTTTTGAGAGGGCGCTTAAAATGAGTAGGGTCCACTCTAGATATTGGGGTGCACTCCTGTGGAAGTTGATTCCAGTAGCTGGGAGGGATAGGCTCCTGACCCTGAAGGGAGAGGATGCAGAATCATACCAGCAGATGAAGGCATGCTTAGTCAAGAGATTTGATCTGACTCCAGAACAGTACAGGGTGAAGTTTAGAGGCACGCAGAAATTGAGTTCAAAGTCTTGGGTAGACTTTGTGGGCGTTTCAGTAAAGGCACTGGAAGGCTGGATTGTTGGTAACAAAGTTGACACATATGAGGGATTGCACAATTTGTTTTTGAAAGAACACATTTTGACACATTGTGCAGAAGAGAAGTTAGGCCAGTATCTAGTGAACTCTAAGCTGACAGACCCAGAGAGCTGGGGGAATCAGCTGATGAGTGGGTGAGAACCCGGGTTTCCATACAGCACCAGGGGGGTGTCCTGAAGAAAGGAGGACAGGTCCCACCCCAGGGGAAAGCCCAGGGAAATGGAGGTCAAAAACCTAAGAAGTCCTCCAAAGACCCACAAAAACCTGCACAAGTAGGGGGGCCCGAGCCAACCTAAATTCAAAGGGAGGGGGTTTCAGGGAAAGCCTGGTAGGTTCTTTGATCCCGCAAAGGTGGGTAAGTGCTTTGACTGTAACCAGCCAGGGCATAAGCAGGGAGATGCTGTCTGCACCAAGAAGCTCCCCCCTAAGGGGCCATCCACGGGGATTGCCAGTGTCAGTGTAGGGGTGGAGGGTGGTGTACAGAACAGGCAGGTGGTGGAAGCAACCTTAGTGTCCCTGGGTGGGGTGAGTATTGCCACCCTTGCTGCCTTACCTCCAAACATGGACAAGTACAGGCAGATGCCTAAAGTGAATGGGACTGAGATTGAGGCTTTCAGAGACACTGGGGCTAGTGTAACTATGGTCCTGGATGAACTGGTGCCCCCAGAGAGGTTGTTACCTGGTGAGTTTCACCAGGTGACATATGCAGACAGCACTACCAAACTCCATCCCATGGTTGTGGTGGATTTGGAATGGGGAGGTGTGACTGGCCCTATGAAGGTAGCTGTGTCAAAAGTGCTCCCGGTCCAATATTTACTGGGCAATGATCTTGAAGCATCTGAGGGTCAGAGGTGGCGAGAGGACTCCATTTGAAAATATTGGAGCTCCCTGAGTGGGTATGTGCTGTGACTAGGTCACAGACTAGCCAGAAGGAAGGGGCTGGACACTTGGACCCTGGAACAAAGGGCCAAGCATCCAAGGACAAGGGCACTGGGCCTGGTGAGCCAGCCCAGGGAACTCCAGAGATGCAGGAAGAATCTAACCCTGATGGGGAGGATCTGGCCTCGCAGGGAAGGACTCCATCCCTGCCAGAGCTGTCAGATTTGGCAGAACTGACAGGCGCAGGTGGACCCTCCAGAGAGGAGTTCAGTCAGGGACAGCGTGACTGTCCCACCCTTGAGAGATTGAGGCGGATTGCTTCTAAGCAAGAGAAGGGGGATGACAGTGGGTTTCACAAACTCTACTGGGAAGATGGACTGCTTTATACTGAGGCCAGAAACCTCAAGGAGGGGGCCACCAGGAGATTAGTGGTGCCCCAGAAGTACAGATAGTTCACCCTGACTTTGGGTCATGATATCCCCTTGGCAGGACATTTGAGACGGACAAAGACATGGAACCGGTTGCTGAACCATTTCTACTGGCACAATATGTCTGAAAAGGTAAAGGAGTTTTGCAGCTCCAGTGTCACCTGTCAGGCCAGTGGCAAGGCAGGGGGCAAGACAAAGGCTCCCCTAATACCACTGCCAGTGGTTGGTGTTCCTTTTGAAAGGGTGGGGATGGACATTGTTGGTCCCCTGGACCCACCTACTGCATCAGGGAATAGGTATATCTTAGTGGTAGTTGACCATGCTACTAGATACCCTGTAGCCATACCTCTTAGAACCATTGATGCACCTGCAGTGGCTAGAGCACTGCTTGGTGTGTTCACCAGAGTGGGTTTTCCAAAAGAGGTGGTGTCAGATAGGGGCACAAACTTCCTGTCCAGCTATCTGACTGCTATGTGGGATGAGTGTGGTGTCAACTACAAGTTCCCCACCCCCTATCACCCACAAGGACATGGTCATGTTGAGAGATTCAACAAAACCCTGAAGGGCATGATAAATGGGTTGTCAGAGAAACTCAGGAGGAGATGGGATGTTATCCTCCCATGCTTATTGGGAGGTGCCACAGAAAGGAGTTGGTTTCTGTCCTTTTGAGCTGGTGTTTGGACACCCTGTGAGGGGGGCATTGAGCCTGCTAAGAGAGTCTTTAGAGAAGCCTCTTAAAGAAGCTAGGGACAATGTGCTTGATTATGTGCTAGGCCTGAGATCTAGAATGGCGGAGTACATGTACAAGGCAAACAGGAAACTGGAGGCCAGCCAGGAGCTCACGAAGCACTGGTATGATCAAAATGCTACTATGCTTGAGTATACTTCAGGACAGTTGGTGTGGGTGTTGGAGCCTGTGGCTCCAAGGGCCCTCCATGACAAGTGGAGTGGACCCTATCCAATCTTAGAAAAGAAGGGTGAGGTTACCTATTTGGTTGACCTTGGCACCCCCAGGAATCCTCACAGGGTCCTGCGCGTGAATTGATTGAAACCCCACCATGACAGGGCAGACATGACCATGTTACTGGTCACTGATGAGGGCGTAGAAGAGGAAACCGAGCCTGTGCCCGACCTCCTCTCCACTAATGTGCAAGATGGGTCAGTGGAGGGAGTTGTACTCTCTCACAAATTGACAGACCAGCAGCACAGAGACTGTAAGCAGGTGCTGGAGCAGTTTGCTGGCCTGTTCTCTTTGACCCCAGGCATCACTGAGTGGTGTGTGCACCACATTGACACTGGTGACAGCCTACCTGTCAAAAATAAACTGTACAGGTCGTCTGACCATGTCAGAGCCAGCATTAAAGCTGAGGTTGCTATGGGGCCTGCTGGGCGGGGACCCGATGCTGTTCCCGATACTAGGGGTCTTCGGGCCTATGCAGGGGTATGTCTCATCCACGCTCACGCAGCCCACCTTTCAGCTCTTTCTGACGACTCGGCACTATACGAACTCATGCTGCTGGTCCAACTCCTTCCTGGGTGGAAAGGTTCCGGGTATACGTTTATGGTGATGTGGTCATTGGCTAGGATGCCACTTAATGTGATACTGATAGCTTTACTGTACTAGTCTTGCACTCTACTTATCATTTTGTTGTCCTTTTTTATTCTTTCTTTGTTTTCTGACCTATTGGTACTGTGTAATTTGTGTTTAGGTTGCTTTATTAGAAAATGTTTTCTACTGTAACAGTTTTCATGCTGCATGGTGCAACCCAGATGTCTGTCTTACGTACTCATCACTTTGCGGATTAAGCTACTTGACAATCTTACGTACAGACTCTGTAACATGGCATTGTTTTCTTCATATGAAACTGTGGTTTGCAACATCTGCCTCAATAAAGTGTTTAAAAAAAAAAGCTGAGGTTGCTAAAATGCTGGAGCTGGGGGTAATTGAACCGTCTGAGAGTCCATAAGCCAGTCCAGTGGTACTGGTACCGAAACCTAACCTTCAGGGGGGACCCAAGGAGTTAAGGTTCTGTGTGGACTACAGAGGTTTGAATGCAGTCATAAAGACGGACGCTCACCCTATACCTAGAGCTGATGAGCTCATTGATAGGTTAGGGGCTGCTAAGTACCTGAGTACTTTTTTTGAGTTCAAGAAAGGTTTATTGATCATAATAAAAGGCATGAATACATAATACAATAAAGAAAATATGGGGGGAGAAAAGGGAAGGGGTGGGGGGGAAAGGGGAACCTAGGAAGAAAAATTCAGGGTACAATGTAGATACAAAAATAACAACAGGAAACTTAGCATGGGCAATAAAAGTAAAGAAAAGGGTACAATAAATACAAAATAAAAATAAATGTAAGCGAAATTATGCAGGTAATCATGTTAAAACAAAGAAAAGGGAATGAAAAAAGGGCATCAGGGTGGTTTGGAAACTTCCTGCTGAGCAGGTCTTGGGCAGAAGGAGCGAGTTGCACAGTTATCTAAAAACATTGTAACAGGAAGCCATAAATCTGCACGTTTGGCTGCCAACTGGGCAGGAAAAACAAAAGCAGTATCAAGTCTATGGTTATGACAAACATTATACCACCATGCTTTGAATGTAATAGTAGCGGAAGATTTCCAAATAATAGTTATTTGTTGGAATGCAACTGCAAGTAATAAATCAACAACACAAACATAAAGGTCAGTCTCGTCCCATCAGGGAGAAAGGCTTCCCAAAAAGACATGAGTGGGAGAAAAAGGAATACAAGTATGGAAAATAACATTAATTTGTGCCCAGACCTGCAACCAAAAAGCATGTACATTCTTGCAAAGAAACAGCATATGAAGAAGAGTGGCATTAGGTGAGGAACAAGACCAACATACATCAGGGGTGTTAGGGAATCGCTTGTGGAGAGTAAATGGAGTGTGGAGCAACCGATTGTATATGAAAAATAGAGATTGAGTCAAGGAGGCCGATCTAGAGGTTTTACGAACCTTTGTCCAAATTTTGTCCCACAAAGAAACTGGCCATGAAGTAGAAAGGTCATTTTCCCAATGCTCTTCTACCATGGATTTGGGTCTGGGGAGTGTATGCGCATGGAGGTGCTTGTAAATAACGGAAGCTTTAGGAGGAGGTTGCAGAATAGAGTGTAGTCGGAGGGTAGGGTTAGGTGAAATAGAAGAAGGGGGCGCAGACAGGAGTCTCGTATAGACCTCCATGACTGCTGCTCTAAGGAGAAGATATTTAGAAGCAAAGGAGGAGGGTAAATTAAATGTGGAACGTAAGGCGAGGAAAGGTAGGCAGGTGGATTGTGAAAAGAGCTGCAATACCCAGATCAGTCCTTTGGATCTCCAAGAACTCCAATAAATGGGTTTACCTCGGATTAAAAGGTATTTATTATGCCAGATAGTGGATGAGAGGAAATCAGCAATACTTGTGGGGTGGGAAGGTTTAGAGGATAGGAGGAGTTTGACAGTAAATTTATGAATGGTAGTGGGAATCGAAAGGGGTTTACGTGAGAAAGAGATATATTCAGCAAAAGACAAAGGGGAAAGAAAAAGGCGCTCAACTTTGGTCCATAAGGGAGATGGGGAATCAGGATCCTGTAACCAAAAGGAAGCCTGGCGTAACAAAAAAGCCTTATGGTAAGCCGGAAAGTCAGGAAAATTAACTCCTCCTTCAGAGGTGGGGTGAATGAGCCGTGCAAGGGACATTCTGAGTTTTGCTTTATGCCATAAAAAGGAGGACAAAATTGAGTTAATTTTCTTTAAAAATGTGGCTGGGATAGAGACAGGGACGTTGGAGATTGTGTATAAAACAATGGGGGATAACATCATTTTAACGGTATCTAAACGACCCCACCAAGACAGGTAGAGAGGATGCCACTGGGTTGTGAGTTCAGAAATTTTCTGAGTGCATTTAGTGAGGCAAAGGGAAACAGTGTCAGGGATGGAAGGAGTAATATACAATCCTAAGTACTTAATGTGGGAAGGGCTCCAGGTAAAATTAGAGGCACTAAAATCAGGTTTAAAGGTGAATTTTGTCAGGGGGAGGATATCACATTTATCATTATTAAGCTTGTAGCCAGAGATTAAAGAATATTGTCGTACTTCTTCCAAGAAAGCAGGAATAGAGACCGTGGGATTCGAGATGAAGAGTAGAATATCATCTGCATATGCAGCAAGTTTAATGGAGGATTCCGTAGTTTGAAAGCCATGGATGTCAGGATTTTGGCGCAGCCTGGATAAAAAGGGTTCTAAAGCAAGATTAAAAAGAAAGGGTGAAAGGGGGCAACCCTGACGAACTCCCCTGCCAAGGTCAAAGTAGGGGGAGATTTGACCATTGGCATATACTGCAGCACGTGGGCTAGAGTACAATAATGAGACAAGGGAAGTAAATTTAGGGCCAAACCCGAACCAACCGAGAGTGTGGAAAAGATAAGGCCATTCAACCCTGTCAAATGCCTTTTCAGCGTCCAAGGCTATCGCGGCAAGGGAGTGTTGGAGATGAGATGGTTTTGACAGGATATTAAACAAAAGTCTGGTATTATCCGTGATGTAACGACCTTTGACAAAGCCAGACTGTTCTTCTCCTAAAAGGTCAGGTAAAAGAAGGTCTAGTCTCATCGCCAAAGACTTGGCGAAAATTTTATAATCAATATTAACAAGGGATATAGGTCTATAATTTTTGCAGTGTTGCACATCTTTGCCAGGCTTGGGGATTAAACAGATGTGTGTACCTGAAAAGGACCCTGAGGAGATACCTAAGTCAGAAAAGGAATGAAGAAGAGAATGCAATTTTGGGATCAACAATTTGGAGAAATGAAGGTAAAATTCGACAGTGAAACCGTCTGGGCCAGGAGCTTTGTTAGGTTTAAGATGTTGGGGTGCGTTGAGTAGCTCTTTCTGTGAGATGTCAGTTTCCAATGAGGATAGATCAAGAGGGAAATGTGATGGTGGTTGAATAGTTGAGAAGAAATGGGTGAGGGAATGAGGAGAGGGTTGAGTGTCAGATGTATATAAAATCTCATAGAAGCGGGAGAATGTGGTGAAGATGTCAGCATCTTTGTGATGTAAATGCGCATTAGAATCATAAACAGATTCAATATTCATCTTGTTATGCTTGACCTTCAAATAGTTGGCAAGGATTTTCCCGGCTTTGTTCCTACCACCATAGAATTTAGCACTTGATTTAAGTAAATACAAAGAAGCATCTTCAGTTGACTTTTCATTGTATTTAAGCTTAGCAGTAACCAGAGCTGTCAGACTATCGCTGGAATGTGAGGTGAAGTAGGCGTGTTCCAATTGCTTAATGTTATTAAGGAGAATTTTAGTGGATTGACACGCGATCTTGCGTTTCTTTGCGACATAATTAATAATGAAGTCGCGTGAGGCTGCCTTGAAGGCATCCCAGACAGTATGTTTTGGGGTAGGTGGAACATCGTTAAATAGAAAAAAATCATCAAAAAATGCAGTGAAGGAAGTAGAAAACTTGGGATCTAGGAGGAGGGCATTATTAAATCGCCACCTCCTGGGTCCATCAAATTTCGGGAGTACATCTAGGCTAACTACAACAGGGGCATGATCCGAAAGCAGAATCGGACCAATATCTGCTGCAGTAAGCGTTTGAGCAAGATCATGGGAAACAAAAATGTAATCAATTCGTGATTGGGAGTGGTGATATGGTGAGTAAAAGGTAAATTCTTGCAAAGTTGGGTTACAGAGTCGCCAAGAGTCGACGAGTTTATGTTGGGATATAGCCTGGGTAAAAAGTTTGTGCGGTTTATTAGGGACAAAAGTGGCATCAGATTTCCTGTCTATAAACGGATCAAGAGGCTGATTACAATCTCCAGCGAGAATGAAATTATCATCCATGAATAGGGAGATGCGGGGAGAGAACTCAGCCCAAAACAGGGGTTCACCAGTGGTAGGACCATAAACATTAAGGAGAGAAATTGTAACACCTCTAAGCGATAGTCTAACATGCGTCCATCTGCCATTGGTATCAGATTCCTGGGAAATAACTGTGAAAGGTAGAGACCTACGACAAAGAATTGCAACACCATTACGTTTACCATCACCCTGTGAGTAAAAAACATCACCCACCCAGCCTCTTTTGAGCTTAGCAGATTCTATAGCAGAAAGGTGAGTTTCCTGAAGAAATGCAATGTCAACGTTCAATTTGGCTAGATGGGATAAGATGCGTTGACGCTTAATTGGGGAATTAATACCCTTAACATTCCAAGAGGTTATATTCAGAGACATAACATGTTCAATAAAGCAATGAATTCACAACAAATGAAATCAAGATAAAAACCCATGAATGAAAACAAATGAAGAAAAAAGAGAGGTACATTGAGGAGGAAGAAGAGGAAGAGGGAGAAGAGATAAACGAGAAATAAGAGGTGTGCATAAAGAAAGAAGGAAATGGAAAGCAGTGAGAGATGCAGGAAAAAGAAGAAAAAAAGGGAAAGGAAGAAGAGAAAAGTACAACCTGGAATGAAGATGGTATAGTGACAGCACAGCCAAAGGAATTGAAGCATACCAAAAAAAACAAAGAACCATAAAGAAACAAGGGAAAGGGAAAAAACTGCGGATGAACATACCCACAAGAGGAGGAGACGAGGAGGAAGAATCGGGGGGGGAGGGAGCCATAGAGGTGAGGCAACACATCCGAGGACGGCTGGGCGGGAAACCAGGGAAACATCATCAAACGAGGAGGGGAAAGAGAAAGTTACAAATGTACATCAAGAGAACAAACAGTCAACAATTATATAAATAGATATGAATAACATTCAAGAAAGCATCGTGTGAAAGAGAAAAAACAGAAACATGAGCAAACATGAACAACGCAGGGACAAACAAATTGATAACTCAGCCAGGGCAGGAAGAAGAAGGACCAGAGGAATCCATGGCAGTAGTTTTGTGTGCATTAATGAAACTCTGCAGTGTCTCTGGATACTCATAGGTGGTCGTCTTGTTGTTATAAGTGACTTTGAACAGGCAAGGATGATACAGGCCATATCGAGCACCCATGGAACGAAGGTCATCTCTCATGCCAAGAAAGGCCTTCCGGTCATTTGCAGTTGCTTTAGAATAGTCCTGAGCGAAGAACAAGGAAGAACCAGACCATGACAATTTCGGAGAAGCCTTGGCAGTTGTAAGAACCTTCAAGAGATCAGTATATTCCAAGAAATAGAGGATAACACCACGTGGACGCTGTGATGTGGAGGTGGAAGTATGAGGGTGACCCAGACAATGAGCACGCTGAATATTTAGATTTGTACCTTCCGGCAAGTGGAGTAGCTTAGGGAGAAAGGATTTGAAAAAAGTAATAGGGTCTGCACCCTCAACACCTTCTGCTAGGCCGTAAATACGGAGGTTGTTGCGTCTATTTCTGTTTTCCAACTCCTCCACCTGCCTTTGGAGGGTGTCCACCTGTGAAGTTAGATGAAGAACCTTGGTGTTAGTTTCTTGGAAGGAAGCGACTGACTGTTCATCTGTAGAAACTCTTGTCTCGATTTGTGACCAGCTATCGTTAAGAGCCTGAAGCTTGACAGTAGTTTCCTCCATGAAAGGACACAGAGTCCCAATCTCTTCCAAAAAGGGGCGGAAGGATCGTATCTCCTCCAGCAAAAGTTCCATGGAGACAGGCGTGGATTGCTTGGGTGGCGAAGGGGGGTCTTTTTTTAGTCTCTTGGTGGTGGATTTTCCTGATGATGGTGGAGGAAGATCCATGATGTTATCAGAACAAGAAGAGGCGAGGGAGTCTTCTAGCTTAGAGAAGGTAGAAAATACTTTAGAATTTTTCACGAAGGCCACCTTTGTAGTTGATTTGGGGGGATGAGCGCGACATAGATATAAATCGCCTCATGCAGCTAAACAGATATGAAAAGATGGAATTGCGTAATACTTGCTATCCCCGCAGAAGGGTGAGAGGGCGCTCTGTGAGGTGAAGAATCGCCCAAACAAGTCTATAGCCTAACCACTGGTATCAATTGAAGAGGATCGTCTGTAAATACGAAGGCAGAAGGGAGTCTGCACAGTGTGCTCAAAAAATCGCAAAACGTGGAAGAATAACAGTCTTTATGTAGAGACACAATCCGTAAGCCGAGAGGTTTGAGGAAGACAAGTAACCATCCAAAAGCCATGTAATGAGAAGCAGTATCAAAAGGACCTAGCAAGGCTAGGATGGAAAAGAGCAGAGCGGTTGCTGAAAATAGAGGAAATGAACTGCGCAGGATACCAGTAGCATCACTGATAACAAAATAGAGTCACTTCAACAGCATCATGAGGAAAAATAAATGTCAATGAGCCAAAAAGCATAGTAAATGGACATTAGCTAGTCACATCAAAGTCTGAGGCTGGACATAAATGTAACAATACGCCGAAAAGCGTGCTGGCAGTCAAAGGACATCAACAGGTAAAAAGCTGCGCACTTAGACATATGCCCCCGCATATGCAGGCTTCGTCTAGCAAGAGGTCAACACCATGGCGCTTTGGAGAGGCATTAGATTTTGGGAAGGCATTGTTCAACAATAATACGAAAGCAGTAAGTAATCTACTGCAAGCGCAAAGGAGGTGCACTGGTAACTGAAAGTCAATGAAGAGGAAGTAGTATAAATAAGAAATGCTTGAAGTTAAACTGTGGGAAAGTAGCTGTAAGGCATTACTGTGCTACTCTGACAGAAAATACGCGGCGCGCCAGCTTGCACAAAATGGCGGCCGCGTCAAAAAAAAATTCCACAGACTCACTTTTAAAGATGTCGGGTCATTGTGAGGCGAAAAAGGGCTCCAGACGTCATGTAGCAGGTGAGGGAGAACACATGGGGCACGCCATTCTCTCAGTGCGAGGCGAAAGGTGAAGCGCTTGCACTTCGGCAGAGTAACTCGGTACGTCGGCCGATGCGAAATGGCGGCCGCAATTGCAATAAACGCCGTCCGAGACGATGTGGGCAAATGCTCCGTCCGCAGGCACTAAAGAAGGTCCTCAGGCTTCGTGGAGCATAGCGGGAGAGCTCCGAAAGCAGAAATTAGCCTCCGTTCAGGAAATAAATGTAGGTAGAGAGGAGTTTCCCCGGAGTCACCGCGGAGCCTCACTCAGGCGCCGCCATTCCTCTCGGGCGCCAAGCCACGCCCCCGTACCTGAGTACTTTTGATTTGACTTCAGGTTACTGGCAGATTGCCCGCACTGATGGAGCAAAGGAGAGGTCAGCATTCTCCACACCAGAGGGACATTATCAGTTCACGGTAATGCCCTTTGGATTAAAGAATGCACCTGCCACCTTCCAAAGGTTGGTGAACAGGGTTTTTTCTGGGTTGGAACAGTTCAGTGCAGCTTACCTGGATGATATAGCTGTATACAGTTCTACCTGGGGGTCACTTAAACCACCTCAAGGAAGTGCTTCAGGCCATGCAGCAGGCAGGCCTGACTATTAAGGCAAGCAAGTGCCAAATAGGGAAGAGTTCTGTAGTGTACCTGGGCCACCTGGTAGGTGGGGGCCATGTACAGCCTCTTCAAGCTAAAATCCAAACTATTTTGGATTGGTCAGCTCCTGTTACCCAGACTCAGTTCAGGGTATTCCTTGGACTGACAGGGTACTATAGAAGGTTTGTTCCAAATTATGGGACCATTGTGGGGTCCCTAACAGAACTGACTTCTAAAAATAGGCCCAAAAAGGTGATTTGGACCCCAGAGTGTCAGAAGGCTTTTGACACCCTGAAAGCTGCTATGTGTTCAGTACCAGTGTTACTGCCCCCTGACTACACAAAATAATTTGTAGTTCAGACTGATGCTTCAGAGCAAGGAATTGGGGCAGTTTTGTCACAGCTAAATGAAGGGAGGCTTGACCAACCAGTTGCCTTTATTAGCAGGAGGCTTCTTCCCAGAGAGCAGAGGTGGAGTGCCATTGAGAAAGAGGCTTTTGCTGTGGTGCGGTCACTGAAAAAGTTGAGACCATATTTGTTTGGGACTCACTTTCGTGTTCAAACTGACCACAGGCCTCTCAGGTGGCTCATGCAGATGAGAGGGGAGAATCCCAAGCTGTTAAGGTGGTCCATTTCCCTACAGGGAATGGACTTCACAGTGGAACACAGACCTGGGGTTGCCCATGCCAATGCAGATGGACTTTCCAGGTTTTTCCACTTAGCCGATGAGGACTACCAGGGTGTAGGTTAGTAACCCATCACCTTCCGTTTGGGGGGGGCTATGTTGCAAAGTCATCCTGTGCCCTGGGCACCCCCCAACTTTTTGCTGACTGGAACTGGTGTTAACTGACTCTGACTGACCCTGGGCTCTGTTTAACCAGGCCGAGGGCCAGTGCCAAGCTAAAGGAACACATTAGAATGAAGTTAATATACCCAACATACACTAGGGTACACTATGGTATGGTGGGGTACCCCTGTAATTGGCATGACCTACCCCATAAGCCCCTAGTATGTAATAGGGCAGGGGATTGAAACTACCTAGAAGTTTCCAGTATCCTGGGGCATGGCAGTTTAGAGGCCAGCAGATTTTCTGCACTAGCATGTGTGCAGTGCTGAAGCCTGAGGTCAGTTTAAAAGCATCCCTGGTAGCCAGGACAGCTTTTAACCCTTAGATTGTGCCCACACTCGACTTTGGGGGTAGGGGCCTTTAAAAATGAAAAACCTACCTACCATGTTTTTGCATATTAGGGACCCCCAGGGTCACCCCTAGGTATCCCAGGGAGTGGGGGTCAGTTTCGACTTTGATGCTAGAAGAATTGGGTAAGGATAATCTGCATGATTCTGCAGATTTAGAACCCCTGAAGTCTCTCCTAGTTGCGCAAGGGGTGGGGTCCTGTAGAAATTAGGGAAATACTTATTAAATATGGTTTTATAAGCCCTGGTTCTTGAAAAGTAGGCAAGTCATTTTCCTCATTGCAAACCCCATGGCCCATAGGTTAACATGGTAGGAAGTGATTGATTAATAAATATTGATAGGAGAGGACTAGCCGGACCATTCAAAGACTTCCCAGAATGGTAGTAGTAAATCCAACAATATTATATTGTTGAATTTCTCCTAAAGTGTACATACAAGAAGTTATGAGACTTTCTTGTTTGTAAGTCCAAATTCAGCCTTTCAGTGGTCTGCCCTGATTGGTCAGAGTTAAGTGGATTAGCCAGGCTGCTGGGAGGGCAGTGTGCTGGTCTATAGGAATGCCAGGCCAGGAGGTGGCGTCGTAAACTATGCTCTTCAAAGGCAGAGGGGAGGCCTGGGTTTCAGTCCACTCTGACAGTCTGACACAGAGTCAGGGCTAGGCTTAGGGAAGGCATGTGCAGATGGTAGGGGGAGAGTCCATGGAAATAAGCCATCCCAGGGGGTGTATTTAGCCAGCTCTTACCTCCTTGCTGGAAAATCAGCCATTATGGATTTGGAAGAATGATGTACTCTGGGACACACTAATGCCACACTCTACAGGATGTGGTCATAACTATGAGGAGTTGCCCTGCTCTCATTGGTCAGCTGTGACCTGGTGCTTGACCCAGAGAATTTTGAATAAGTATCTGAGAGGGGCAGAGCCCTCCAGATCTGCTGCTTGAAACTTACCGAAGCAAGGAGTACCCTGCTGAAACAGATTTTGCTGTGCAAGGAACTCTAAGGCCTGACCTCTGAAGACTGCACCAAGTAAAACTGCAGGCCTGTGGATTACCTTGCTGCTAAAAGACTCAAGAGTGGAACTCCCTGCAAGCTACAGGTTAATAGAGCTCACCTGGACAGCCCCACAAATAATCCAAAAGCCTGGAGTACCAGTGTATTTGTAAGGTTTTTGTTCAAGTGGATTGTGGATTTGAAGTTTCACACTTTCAAGGACCCTCTTGGAGATTCCAGAACCTTGGATTGTGTGTTGGATACTTTGGGACCCGCAAACAGAACGCCAGGAAGGTGTTCTAACTGGACCCCGCTTGCTGAAGAAGGCGGCCCACTACAGTGGTGAGAATTCTTCAGAAGAATTTATAAAGGTGTGTCCCTGACAGAGAAAACAAAATGACTTAAAGGGGCGCTGTTGGTTTCTAAGCACTAGAAAGTGACTAATCTTTAACAATTCATATCTCTGGTTCCCTACAGTGGATTGTTTTCGTTTTGGTGTCATTTAAAAGATAACAATATTACCTATTTCTATAAATTGGTGTTGGATTTGTATTTTGTGTTGTGTCATAATTATTTACTGAAATGATGTTTTTAAATGCTTTACATACCTGTCTTTGAAATTAAGCCTGTCTGCTCGCAGCCACGTTTCCAAGGGTTGAGCAAAGGAATCATTTTCTAAGACCTATGCTGAGTCCTATCATGTGTTAGTGGCCTTATTGCCAGTGGCAGACCTACATTTGCCCCTACCAATAGCCCACTTTCCAACAGTAAGGATTAGGTCATACCGGATTATAGGGTTGTCCCATTTGTACCCCACAGATCTATGTTTCAGGGTCTTGCTCTCAGGTCTTGTTCTGCCCCTCTGGTCCCCCCAGGTCCAGTTGTATTAGGTTGTGTAGTATAGTCTCCCAAGCCCTGGCAACTTCCATGTTTCGCAGCCCTCTCTTGTCCTCCCTCATCAGGATTCGCCCTTCGTGAAGGGGGAAAGCAAGATGGCGGCAGGCTAGGCTGGGCTGCTGCAGTAGCTCGATGGTGTGATCCAGTGACCCCCCACTTGTGGAATATGAATGCCTGCCTGTGTCAACCCTGGAGATGATCGGATTTACAGTGAATATACTTCTAGACAACAGAGAGGAATGGATCAATTATTGTGAAATCGTTTCAGAGGCTACATCAGAAGCAGTGGTTCTTACCTGCTGGCAGATCTGGCGCATGCTGACCTCCGGGTGTAATACTAGCCGCGAGCAAAGTAGATCTTCAAGCACTCGGATAGTAGGGCAGCAATACTTTGCCAAAGGAATGAAGCCGAAGGGGCCCCCGATGACCCGGGCCAAAGCAGGAGCCAAGGACTCAACAGCTGATACCCCTCCATCGGGGAAAGCGGGCAATATACCGGCAAAACCCCGAAGGCTGGAGGATGGCACAGCTGTTGCGGGAGGAGGGACGACGCGACCGCCAGGACAATGCGGGCAGAACTCGACCAGGAAGGATCTCCCGGGAAAAGGAACGCCCCAGCAACAACCAGCCGGTCCAAGCAAGATGGAGCTGCTAGCGAAGTGCCGGGAGAAACAGACGAAACAGGGGAAATCTGTCAAAAAGGAAAAGACTGGTGAAGGGATGCAGGAAGGGCTGGGTGCAGCGAAAGACAACCCTCCTAGACAAGAATCTGCACCTGTAGGCCCTGTTCAGGTAATGGAAATGACAGGGATGGTGATGTTAGGGGCGGATGCCTTGGTTATACCGGGTACACCTGTAGCCTCTAAAACAATGAATGATGCCGAAGTGGCCATGTGGAGGACAGTATGGAGACTGCAGGGGCCTGGGGGTAACAAATTGAGGAGGGTGTAACGGATACTTCTGATGCTATGGTGGGAATACTCGATGAGGAGACAGGGCAAGATGGGGGAGGGCAGACACACCAACTACAGCACGCAAGAGGCAAGCAGGGCAAGGGGGGTCATGGCGATGGGAAGCCCAAACAGATAACTTTGACGCACTTGAGCAAAGTTGATTTAAGACCAGCTCAGCCCACCGGTAAGGAAGCAAGTTTGAGCTCCCCCATGCTAAAGGAGAAGATAGAGTTAACCGTAAAAATAACAGATGATCCATCCCATGTGGGATCCAAACATTTTGCGCAGAAAATCCATCAGGGGAAGGAGACAGACATTGAGACAACAGATTATTACTACTTTCTCTCTGAGGACACAGAATCATTGATGGGGTCAGCTCATTTAACAAGTGGTAGTGGCAGTGAAGTTGAAGAAGACAGTAAAAGCCCTCATGACACCAGCGGTAGAGATTCCGCTACAAATAGGCATTCCTCCTGTACCCTGCAAAACTAAAAATAATAATTGGGGATAGGGTCCGCTTTTTCACATCAGAAATTAAAGCCAAAGAACTCTTGGCTGAGTTAAGCAGAAAAGGTTGGTTAGGCTAGATTTAGATACTACGTATTAAGCCAGGGAATGAGGGGAAGCACAGGGTTGGGGTGTGGCCTGAAGAATGTATAAATTAAGAAGTGGGTAAGAAACGAAGATGTTTTTGTATTCATGTCGGGACTTTCTTGGGACTTTTCTTTTTTGGGATGTATTGATTAATTGATTGCGTAGAAATTGGGGGGGACACTAGGATCGCGCCAAGAGCCGCAACATCACTACTAGACCAAGGGTCTAGTGGCTTTCATGGGTGGGGTGAGAGTTGGGTTGGATGGGAGGGGTGGATCTGGATATTCAAATCCCTGAAAAAGGCCAACGGGATCCACAGTGGGAGTGTGTTAAAGAAGATAAGCAGACGGGGAGCGCTACCATTTTGAGTAGTGTGATCCTGCCAGCTACTAAGATCTGCAAGGTCCTCCAGAATTCCATAGCTGCTTTCAGCCCTTGCATATTTCTCCCTATGTTCCCCTCATATAGATTTGTCCAGTCATGGTAAACGTGGACTCCCAGATATGGTAAGCAGTTAGGTTCTCTGAAAAGCTGGCCTGGTATATTGTGTACACTTATGTAAGTGGGCTCCCTGCACCAATCCACACAACCCGTATGGTGATTTTAGTGGTCTTAGACAACCGTAGAAAGCTCTCTACGTGGTAGCTGTGGAGAGCAGCCTTCAGGCCTAGTCCAGAAGAAGTGTAAAGCAGATTGTTTCTCTAGAACATAATCTTATTGATATAGATTAAGTGAAAAAGAACGACACAGTGTATTTATGAAAATATGTATTTATTATATAACACTCACTAACACATACAGGTATCTCCTAGGCGGAGATGCACACATGTAAGTAGCACGTAATACACAGTGGTCACCTGGGGAGACCTAACCATATAATAAGATAGTGATATGCGAACCACAATTCAAGTCAAGACTATACCCAGAAGACATAGTAGTGCCAGGGACCCAATGAACCACCCTAGTTAAGTAACCAGGAGCTCCACGGAGGCCTTTTGTAGAGTGGTAACACGACCCCGGGATCAATGCAAGTCAATGGCAAAGTCGTGGTTGCAATTCTAACAAAGAAGGACCCTTCCCAGTGGACCCTGAAGAAATTCCATGGAAGACCGAAGGTTGGAGAGTTACCCCACCCGTGGATACCTTAGGAACCAGGATACCTGCCCCAGGGGAGCCGGGTGCATAAGTGTGAAGTGGCGCCAGAAACCGCAGTCGAACCCAATGGAGGACTTCTGGAAGATGCCGCTGCTGGAGAAGGAGAAAGTGTCTGGTGGAACCCAAAGGGGGATTCAAGATGTGAAGAACCTGCAACAGAGTCTATGCCACTCAGGAGTGACCAGGAGGCACGGAAGACAAATGCCCACCAATGTTGGGTGCTGCAGGAGAGTTGACGGTGACATTGGACCTGCAGCTGTGAGGCCAGGCGATGCTGTGGAAGACCAGGAGCCGTTCACAAGCTGTTCCACGTCGGATGTCGAGAGTTATGGAGTTAGTGTCCGTCAGGAGCACCAACAAGCCTTGGCAACTGCAAACAACGTGGAAAGCAAAGAAGGTGCAATGTCGGGACCAGCAAGGTCCAGGTGACTCCCCACGAGGAGGGGAATTAGGTCAGGCCTTGAGTAATCAGGAGAGCCCAAAGAATATGAAGATGACCCTCAAGGGGACTCACAGGCCGGAGGCACTGGAGTCACGAGAGGACCAAGAGCAGCTCACCAAAGATGCAAGCCCATGATGCAAGAAATGTGGTGAGGAAGAAGATCTTGGTCACTGGAGTTGCCTGAGGTGAGTCAACGGGGTGCACAGGGGTTCAGTTCCTGTGGCTCAGACGAGGGATACTGGCCTCAAACTTGGTGAGAGGACAGGGCAGGCCTCAAGGGATGTGGAGAACTACCACCTGTGGTGCCGAGCCTTTCGGAGTCCGTGGGAGCTCAGTATCAGCAGACCGGTCAGCTTAGTTGCAGTGCCTGCGAATGCAGGGAAGTGACTCTTTCACTTCAAGGGAGATTCCTTCAGGTGTCTTGGATGCCCACAGGCCTTGGAAGGTTCCTGAATAGTGCACAGGCATGGATGTTGCAACAGATGAACAGGGCAAAGAGGTTAGGAGCAGCAGGAGTCTTCCCGGTTGCAGCCTTGATGCCCAGAGCGAAGTCCAGAGAAGTCCAGAGTGCCCAGACAGTCGAAGACGAAGTGGTGTCTGAAATGAATCTTGTCCCACAATGAATCTAGGTACCCAACCACAGGTAAGCCCTCAAAGACCCTAAGGAAAGGATTTGGACAATTCAAGGGTCCCTCCCAAAGGAGGGGCTGGACAAGGGGGCGGATACTCCCCTGTCCTTTGTCCAGTTTCCCGTCAGAGCGGGAGCCAACAGCTCCCTGAACTGGTTTGAACTGGACTTTGCATGGAGGGCACCAAGTATGCCCTGCACGCAGACTATGTGGCGCTGGCAATAGCTCCCACCCTGCCCCAATACACTAAATCCTGTCTGGGAGGTGGCCACACCTCCCTGTGACAGGATTCCTATTGTTCTGCCTTCCCCTGCCCAAGCTTGGCTCAGCAGCAGGAGGGCTCAGAAATGTGTCTCTGGCCGGCAGCAGCCCTGGCTTGCTGTCTGGGTCTGGAAGACTGATACTGGGATTACTGATGGCTTCCCAAAGGAGCTTTACGGTGCATGGAATCATACCTCCTACACCGTTTACGATGTGGGGGTATGATTTCAACATGTTTGATACCAAACATGATTCATAGCAGCCAGTTTTGAGGTGGATAAGGATGCAGTGCCCCTCTATATGTCATATGGCTGTCTCACTTACAACCCATGAGAATGGACTCCATAGGTCATAGGGGTGTCCTTCTCATGTAAGGGCACCTTCACACTTAGAACCAAGCACCATGCCTTCGGGTTCAAAAGGCCTGCTCTAGGGATGGCTTATAGGTTTTAACTGTAGTGACCTTATATATAGGTAAACCTATATCTTCAGTAGGTGGTGCTAGCACATTGAGTGGTCTTCCATGGGTGGCATAAAGCATGCTTCAGCCCATGGGGGACCCCTGGTGTACCTAAGCCCTGGGTACCTTTAGTACCATATACTAGGGACTGATAAGTGTACACCAGTGTCCAATCTGGGATGTACCTATGTACTTGCCAAACCAATATAGGGGAGAAAGCACAGAGACTGGGGTCCTGATTAGCAGGATCCCAGTCAGGCTAGTCAGAAACAGCATTACATCAAGCAAAAAGTGGGGGTAACCATAAAAGCAGATCCTACTTTCCTACAGGTTCTCACTGCAGGTTTCCGAGATCCCCCAGGGGTAGGGGGGCAGCCCGTTCGTCTCACTGGGAAGAGTCAAGACGTTTGCCAGCTCACCTTAAGCCCTGAGTCGGAGCCAAATCTCTCCAATAGGGCCCAGGCTTCCACTAAGTCCTCATCCCTTCTTTCTAAGAACAGTAGCTAGTCATCTGCATAGAGTGCTATGTAATGGCAAGCCTGGTCAACCTGCAGTCCTCGTTAGTGGCGCCCTTTTCTGGCAGTGATAGTGAGAGATTCCATAGCCAGGGCAAATAACGTAGAGGAGAGGGGGCATCCTTGCCTAGTGCCTCGCTCTACTGCCCATCTCCTTGATATGGTTCACCCTGTATGCACTCTAGCTGTAGGCTCAGTATAGAGGTGTCTAGTCCACTTTATAAACTTCTCCCCCAGCCCCATGTTCGTCATCACCTCATAGTAGCCCCATTCCAGGCTGTCAAATACTTTTTCTGTGTTGACTGCGAAAATCGCAGCTGTTCCCCGGCCATCTCTGTTCGCCTCTAATATAGTAAATAATTGTCTAATATTCCCAGCCATGTTACGGGTTGGGATAAACACAGCTTGGTCCTCGTGCACTAGTGTGTTCATATGGGGCAGTAGGAGGGTGGCAAGGTTCCAGCTGAGGATTTTATAATTGATGTTTAACATCAAGAGTGGGCGGTAGGCCGTTTTGTCATGAGCCTTCTTATTGGGTTTCATTATAGGGACTATATTAGCCTCTCTGGTGGTTACTGGGAGGAAGCCCATGTCATTGGCTGCCTTATACAGCTTCACAAGTTGAGGAGTTAATTTGGCAGAGTATGTGGAGTAAAACTCTGCGGGGAACCCATCAGTGCCTGGGGTCTTATTGCACGCCATATGTTTGATAGCTGCGGCTATTTCACATGGCATTGTGCCCCCAGTAGTTCCGCGGTTTCCTCCGTGAACCATGGTATCTCGAGGTTTGCCATATATGCTTGTGGTTCACTAGGGGATATGCTAGCATATAAATAGGGCTCCCGGTTTTATAGTATTTATTTTTTTGCCATTTTCGTTTGTATTTATCCATATTTATTTTTTGGGAATTTTTTCTGTATTTATCCTCATTTATTTTTGCCACAAGCAAAAGACGACGCTACAGCTAGTATTTTTCCACATTTATTTCAGTCCCCAAAAACACATGTGCAACTACTTGCACACGGACACAAGAGCTGAGGGAAAAACCAAACTAAATGGCAACGAACTCAACACACACCGATCACAATGCAAAAGGGGCACCACAAACCACCAGGTCGCAGACAGACATGGGGTTAAGTGTGCGTCCAGCTACAAGAGTTGGATCTAGGACTAGTTGTTGCAGACCCAGAACATTGAAATTGCCAGCAAGAGCCAGCTTACAACTGCTAGTGAAATGTGTAACTGTATAGATTATGCCCATAATTTACAATGCTGTTACCTGATCGTTGTAACTGTTTTATGGCCATATATCTTAAGGTGACATTTAAAATGGCCATGGCCTTACAATCATACTCGGTAACATGATTGGAGGCCCGTGGGCAGAGCTGCATTATTCACAGTAAACAAAGAACAAGAAAATGAGCTCATAAAACCGAATGCGCAACATGCATAGCTGATAACCCCTATAGGTCTCATGAATTAGCTTCCTAATCGGACAGAGCTGATTTACCCATTTATAGAGCGGAGGCCGAGGGCGTAATTTACAGCGGGTAGTGAACAAACTCAGAGCACTAAGGGACACAAAAAGCACGAATTAAAATGCCAGGACATAGGCATGGACATTAGACACGCGTTTCATCGTATACATTATAATTATTATTAATGATTTAATTCCTTTCACCTAGCGCTACCTGTTCACTACCATACTGCCTTACTGACTGAATTAAAACGTCTCCTGCTGTTCGCAGAATGCAAAAAATAGTTTGAGAACGTGAATCAAATTATACAAATAAAAAAAATAATGGAGCAAACAGAATAGTGTGCATTTCAAAATGCCGACCCGGTTGACACTTCTAATTATCATTGTATATCATTGATCAATACAGACATGGGTAGCAAAATAATGCACTAGGGATTATATTGAAATAGTTTTGCCTCCTTTGTGCTGTGAAAAAATATATTGATACTATAAATTATGCTGTACATTCAGATGACGCTCGTTACAGCCCCCTCACAAGAATAACGAATGCTATTCGCCCTGTCTCGATTCAGATTGTTGCACTGCTGGTTATCTATGGAGCAGGCACTCATCCCGCTGAACTACCTTACAGAATATATCATAAGGTGTTGTACTAGACTTCAAAAGCATTGGGAAGTGGGTTCAGTTGGAAATCTGGTGGAGCTAGTCAAAATGGAAGTCTAATACGGAGGATTGCGTATGCTCTATCCCCTAGGAGCCGTTTGAGCCATTTGAGCCGTTTGAGCCTACTGAGAAGGAATGATACTCATTACAGCGCCGCGTCCTGGTGGGAAGCGATGTGCTAGCTTTCAAATCTAGTGGTACAAAAGGGGGTGGTGATGGACGGAGCATCTGAACCAATCAAACACTCACGCCCAGTCAACAGATGTGGGTTTAATCCATCACCACTCTGCCACCCGAGTTCAGACATGGCCATATGGAAATCAGTCTGACCTTGTGCCTCATGGGAACAGTCCAGCCCGAACTGCCAAGCCATGCCTTCCCTGGACCGGAAACAAGCTTCCGAGGACCGGTTTCTGGCATTTCAGCCGTCTTCAGCCCGGCTTGCTTGAATCCAGTGGCAAAGTGAGCAAGGGACTCACGTCTGAGCATACCCTGCCAACTTATGGCGACAAAGTGGTACAAAAGGGGGTGGTGATGGACGGAGCATCTGAACCAATCAAACACTCACACCCAGTCAACAGATCTGGGTTTAATCCATCACCGTTCTTTAGCCCACTCTGCCACCCCAGTTCAGACATGGCCATATGCAAATCAGTCTGACCCTGTGCCTCATGGGAACAGTCCAGCCCGAACTGCCAATCCATACCTTCCCTGGACCGGAAACAAGCTTCCGAGGACTGGTTTCTGGCATTTCAGCCGTCTTCAGCCAGGATAGCTTGACCCCAGTGGTGTGGAGAGCACGGGACTCACGTCTGAGCATACCCGTCCCACTCGGGGTGACAAATGCAAAAACAACAGTTGATAGACAGAATGCAGAACAATGTCATACATTCACCCCAGTACAGAGATCTGCGCGCCATTAATCTGTCCCCTAATGACACAGAAATACACTTGCCGAATAGATGCTGAATTCAAAACAAGGGCTGGGGCAGAAACAAAAGGAACAGGGGCTTGGCAACTCTGGACTGAAGCACAGCAGCCCGGCAAAATGTACTAGTATTTTGCCGTTTTACATATAAATACAGACAAAGGAAAAATTGTTTTCCGTCTGTATTGATATATATAAATCTGTTTAAACGGAAAACCGGGAGCCCTACATATAAAGTTGAATAATAGTCTGCGAATATCTTGTTAATCCCTTCCTGTGAATAGATTATTTCGCCTTCCGCGTTCGCTACTTCTATTATGGGTGAACCTCTGTTATGTATATTGAGCGGGGGCAGGGGGCCTGAGCAGAAGTGGCCTCACTTGTTTTCAGGTGTGTTTCATCAGTGTGAACTAATCCGTGCATGTTTGTTATCTAAGTATAGTTAAGAAAACATGCCCCTGTCAGAGATCCCCCCTTCTTTTTATAAAACTTTGCTGACGCAGTGTTTTGTGGAAAGGCAACATGCAAATGTGGGCCACTTTTTTTAGCGTGCCCAGTACGATTTATTTATTTTTTTAAAATATTTTTATTAATTTTTAAAATGACAACAAACAATAAAACAAAAAACACAAGGCAAAGATACAGTGATGGTAATCTTGAGTCCAAGTGGGAGCAGCTCCGAACAGTTCAAAACGTACATTATAGCTGAAAGCAGTAGCGGGGGAGGGGGGGGGCAGCGAGGAAACAATGCAAGATATACTGTCAATACGAAACATTGGGAATGCCAATTAGGGGGACAAGGAGACATCAGGGGTAGAGTCATGTGGGGGAGTACATATATTTCCACGATAAGCATTCCACTGTGACCAAATTCTGTTCCACTTTCTGGGCCTGCCCCGGGACAAGTATACTGTCTTTTCCCTAAACATGCACCAGTCCATGTTCTCCCTCCACACCAGTACAGTGGGCGGTCTATGGGAGCCCCATAGCTGTGCAATATCCCTCTTAGCAACCATGTTGCCGAGGGTCGCCCAGCAGATCTGAGAAGCAGTATAATCGTTAGGTTCCCATACATTCAAGAGGCAGTGTCGGGCCTCAGGTAGAAGCGGAACCCCTGTGACATTTTCCATAATCGCATGCACTCGAGACCAAAAACCAGCCACTTCGGGACATTCCCACAAAATGTGAAGGAAGGTGCCAATCATGCCACAGCCACGCTTACACAACCCATCCAACGAATAACCCATGCGAACCAGACTCGGACCAGTGACATACACACGGTGAAGGATTTTAAGTTGGACGAACCGAAGGCGGGCGGGTATGGCAACCTCTTTAGGCGAGGACAAAGCAGACTGCCAGTACTCGTCGTCCAGTTCCAGCCCGTCGGCAATCCATAAAGCCCTGAAGTGTGCAAGCAAGTCAATTCTAGTGTTGATCAGTTTGAGCCGGTGAAGAGGGGGTAGCAAGTTGCGTTCATAGCGAACTGCGGGATCCAAGGAAACATGAATCCCCAAGTATTTAAAGCCAGTATCAGCAATTTGAATCGGGAATCTACGAGGTAGTGGGGGAAGCTCACCGGACAGAACATAGACGCATGATTTAGTCCAATTGATAATGAGACCCGAGTTCTTCCCGAAGGAGGTCAGAACATCAAAAAGCACATTGAGAGATTTCTGGGGGGACGTAAGATATAAAAGGATATCATCCGCGTAGAGCGAGATTCGGTCCTCAAAGTCGGGAGTCCACCTGATACCTTTCATGGAGGGCTCCCAACGGAGCCACTCCGCCAGCGGCTCCAAAGCAAGGGCAAAAAGCAACGGAGACAGCGGGCAACCCTGCCGGGTGCCACGCCCAAGTGTAAAGACGCCGGAGACCTTACCGTTGACAACCACCTGGGCGAGGGGTTTTTCATAAAGAAGCTTCACCCAGGCGATGAATGTCGGACCGAACCCAAATTTGGAGTGGGCCGCCCAAAGATAAGGCCATTCTATAGTATCAAAAGCCATAGGGGCGTCCAGGGAGGCCAAAATGGCCGGCTCGGTTAGAGTCCCAGCTCTCGCGAGAACTCCGTGAAGTCTACGAAGATTAAGGGCGGTATTCCGGTGTGGAATGAAGCCGGATTGATCCGGATGGATCAAGTCGCTGATCACCGTGATCAACTGATTAGCTAGTAATTTAGCCAGTATCTTAGGCTCGGCATTAAGTAGTGAAATGGGCCGATACGAGGCGCAGCGATTACGCGGCTTACCCTCCTTGTGGATTACTACGATGGTGGCTAGTCGCTGATCGACGGGGAGAGAACCAGAATCGAAAGCCTCAAGGAACATATTCCTTAAGTGGGGCGCCATTTTGTCGGGTTGTAGCTTATAGAGTTCAATGGGCAACCCATTAGGACCCAGTGCCTTGCCAGAGCGAAGGGAACGTATGGCAACAGCGACCTCATCTATAGTGAAAGGCGCGTCAAGTAGGGCTCTATCATCATCGGAAAGGCGAGGCAATGCTATGTCTCGCAACAACAAGTGGGAATCCTCCTCGTCCCTATCACTGACCGAGGCGTATACGGTTTTGAAATGATCAGCGAAGCACTCAACAATACCAGCTGGGTCAGTAACACATTCACCATCCGGCTTTTCAATCACGGGGACGACACGATTCACTCTCTCTTTCTTGTCCAGCCACGCAATCAGTTTACCAGCCTTGTCACCCAAGTCATACATCCTGCCCTGTTGCTCTCTATTCATCGCTTTCGCCGCGTCAGTCACAAGGGCCCTATAATCAGCTTGTTTCAGACTGAGGGAATGCAATTTAGAACGAGTAACAGCACCGTCAAGAGCATTTTCAAGCACAGTTATTTCAGTTTCGATGCGTACAAGTTCCTCACATTTAGCCTTCTTGGAGGCAGCAATCAAAGACAATGAATTCCCACGAATGACAGTTTTGAAGGCCTCCCACAGTGAAACAGAGGAAGAAACAGACCCCACATTTTCAGCAAAGTAATGGTCAATGAATTGAAGCAGTGCAGAGCGGGTTTTAGGATTGTGAAGATACCAGGGATTTATAGGAGCCACTCTACCCTCTCCACCCACCCCAGCCCCGACACAAAGCCACAGGGGGGAGTGATCAGAAATGCCCCTTGGGAGCTGACGGATATCTTTGATAGAGGGTAATTGCGCTGCTGGCATTAAGAAATAATCTAACCTGGAAAGACTACCGTGGGCCCCCGAGTGAAATGTATATTGTAGCTGCGTAGGATGCATCAGCCTCCAGCTATCTATAAGGCCAAAAGTGTCCAGCAGGTCAGCCAGCCACAATTGAGACCGAGCCAAATCTCTAGGGGGGTGGAGATCCAAAATGCCAGAGACCACGGAGTTAAAGTCTCCACCCAGGATCAGAAGACCCTCAGGAAGGCCCAATAGGAGCCGCCCAAGATCAGCAAAAGTGGACGTCTACAGGCCCGGGTGGACGTACAATGTGAGTATGGAAAGCGTCTTACCCTCCCATCTACCGGTGAGCGCAGCATAGCGCCTCCTGTCGTCGAGTATTACATCATCAATTTCAAAGGGGAGGGAGGACCGGATGAGAATACCCACTCCTCTGGAGCCGGAAGTGAATCCAGAGTGAGCAACCAGTCGGTATCCACGTCTATTCATGGCTTGGCATGCGTTACCAATTAAATGCGTTTCTTGCAAAAGAACAATATCGGGGGAATGACGTCTAAGAAACTGCAGCACTACCCCACGTTTTATCCTGTCTCCCAAACCATTGACATTCCAGGACAGCAGTCTCAACTCACTACCCCCCATCCCCGTAGAGGAGGCAGAGCACACCCCTCACAGGACCCACTGATTAGAATGGGCGAAAAACAATACAATGCCTTGTGAACAAAAAAATAAACACACAAACACCCCCCCACAACTCCCCAACTTGAACCCGTTACAACGCCCCCCACCCTGCACCCCTGCGTACGACTCAGAAGCCACCCCAACTTGCAGTGTGCCTGTCGCCCAATCATTAAACTAATCTACAAAAAGAAACCCAGGAGGAGGAAGAGACCCCTTACATCCCCGCCACCCTCGGGTCGGTCAAGAACAGAACTAAGGACAAATATACAAACTCAGCTGACAGATAAGCGGAAAGTTCAGACGTCGGGAACCATAATGTCACTCCTGCTCCGGTGAGCCACCGTCGGCGCCACCGGGGTGCTTAGTTCGAGCACCTCTTTTCGGCAAAGAGTCAAGCCAGTCACTGACATTGTCCGGACGATCAAAGAAAAACGTTCGTTCCTCATATTCGATTCGTAGTCTGGCTGGAAACAACATGGCGTACTTAAGGTCCAAATCGCGCAGCCTGCGCTTCACATCCCGAAGCGCCATTCTCTGCCGCTGAACCAATGGAGTGAAGTCGGGATAGAAGTTCACAGTGGTGTTTTCAAATTTCACAGGGCCGCTCACCCGAGAGGCCCGAAGGATAGCGTCCCTATCCCGAAAGTGGAAGAGTGTGGCGATAATGGGTCTCGGGGGGGCACCCGGTTTCGGCTTCCCACCCGGAAATCGATAGGCCCGTTCAACAGCGAAGAATTTACTGAGACCGGCGGGAGCAAGGTGATTCAAGACCAGGTCTTTCACCAAGACATCGGTGGCAGCGTCTTCGGGATTTTCCGGAACACCTGTAATGCGTACATTATTACGCCGGCCAGTACGATTTTTAATCCCAATCCAACCCTGTGTGTAACACTAACTCGCCCTCATGCAATCTGGCCTCCAGCTTGGAAACCATCACCTTGCATTCCACAACATTCCCTACATGAGACTGAGAGTGAAACCCCTTCTGATCCAGCTTATAATATAAACTTAGGCTCATTACTGCTGCATTTACGCCTGCATTAGGACGCTTTAGCGTTTTTAAATTTCCTGTTTTGTCGATTTTTTAAAAATTCTTTTGTCTACAGTTTTCCCCTGGTTTTAACCCCGGACCGCATTGCCACACGATAACTGTGCCCTCACCGCTATTTTGGCGGGCCGGTCCATCGCTTTTCAGAATTAGGTGGGCGCCATCTTGGGTGGGTGTTGGGGAAGCGCTGCACTGATCCGCGCTCTAGCAGTCAGGTGGACTGGCTAGAGGCTGTTCCGGGCTCACTATTTAAGGAAGGCAGGAGGTAGGATCTCTCCGCTCAGGCTCATTACTGCTGCATTTACGCCTGCATTAGGACGCTTTAGCGTTTTTAAATTTCCCGTTTTGTCGATTTTTTTAAAAATTCTTTTGTCTACAGTTTTCCCCTGGTTTTAACCCCGGACCGCATTGCCACACGATAACTGTGCCCTCACCGCTATTTTGGCGGGCCGGTCCATCGCTTTTCAGAATTAGGTGGGCGCCATCTTGGGTGGGTGTTGGGGAAGCGCTGCACTGATCCGCGCTCTAGCAGTCAGGTGGACTCGCTAGAGCCCTACTTAAACCGGCTATTATCGCGCGCAGCGTGTGCGCGCAGCATGTGCGCCGCAGTGACGCCGGAGTCACGCCAGAGTCCAGCCCGTCTGCGCCCGTCCGCGCTGAGGACGGGCCGGACAGCTGGACGTATGGCTTAGATACCCCTGACCCCCTGTATCTTAGATATTCCATTCAGACCTTGCTCGAGTTTAAACCTCCTAGGCTCACATGTTTTCATACATGTTCGCCTGACGATTTTCTACGCCCTCTATCGTGTGGATGCCGGATGTCAGATACGGTAAGCTTCACTCCCCCTTCATTCAGTCATATGCCTAAACAACCCACTTCCCCCAGAGTTAGGACATTGAAGGAAGATTGTATTCTCCTAAATGCCCGCTCGCTTATTAAAAATAACATCATGTTTAGGGAATTCGTATCAGACAGGAAGCCTTCCCTGGTTTTTGTTACAGAAACCTGGGCTAAGGACTCTTCCGGTCCAGATCTTATTGAAGCAGTCCCAGAAGGATATTGCTTGGCTCGTCAAGATAGATTGGTCCGGGTGGGAGGAGGGCTAGCTATTCTTTACAGGGATCACTTTCATTGCCACACTGCCTCTATCTCTGACCCCACGGACAGCTTTCAAGCCCTTTTCTTTTCCATAAAAAGTGGCCATAGAGCCCTCTTTAACGGAATCTTGGCATATCGCCCTCCTGGTCCACGTACTGATTTTGGACAACGGCTGCTCCATGTCCTAGAACCCTATTTTGGTCGGAAAGATTTCACGGTTCTGGGAGACTTTAATTTCCATTTAGAGAGACACGACATCAAGGATACCAACTCCTTGCTTGATGCCATGTCAGCCTGTGGATTTGCCCAATTGGTTAAAGGGGCTACTCATCGAGCAGGCCACACGCTCGACGGAATCTTTTCCAATGACGAGAGGCTGACGATTAAGGATTCTATCTCTCTGTCATGGTCTGATCACCTGGCCGTTCCTTTTGAGCTAGCTTGCCCGCTCATACACACGTCTAAAAATATTCAGAGCAAAAAGGAACATCGCAGGAATCTCAAGAACATCTCAAATAGCTCTTTTACCCCGTGGGCACTCAATCTGTCCTCATCTCAAGGGGAAAGTGTCTCTACAGCAGTCCTACAGTTTGAAAGGACCGTGACTGAGGCACTGGATGAACTAGCCCCGGTCCAATTATGCCACAGAGCCAGAAAAAGGCCCTCAGCTCCTTGGTTCTCGGAACATCTTAGACTCCTCAGACAAGAAGTAAGGAGGCGGGAGCGACTATGGCACTCTGGATGGGATCTAAAGGATAAGGAAGCTCACAAGACTGTTGAGGAAATATAAGGCTGAAATCATAATGGCCAAACAAGAGCATTTTATGGACTTGACAACTTCACTGTCCTCTCCTAAAGAGTTCTTCAGGGTAGTGGACTCCCTTATAACCCTCCAAACCCCAGATCCCGTAGTAGCATCCCAAGAGCTCTGCAATAATATTGCCTCTTTCTTCCAGGCAAAAATATTAGATATCTACTCTGCCTTGGAGCTGCAAAGATCTCTTATCAGTGGGCCTCCTGCCCTGGGGGCTATGGACCATGCCCCTGCAGAAAAACTCCCTTTGGGGATTCTAGATTCTTTTCCCCCTCTTTCTTTAGAGGATCTGGATAGCCTCCTCAATAAAACCAAATCTGGCTCCCCTCTGGATGTGTGCCCTCTCAGGATTCTTAAACAGTGCAGGGAAACTCTCCTGCCCCCTCTGGTTGATATTATGAATAGAGCCATGAGGGATGGCCTCTTCCCCACCCAATGGAAAAACGCGGTGGTAAAACCTTTACTTAAAAAGGCCTCTCTGGATCCTGCGGTTCTAAAATAATTCCGGCCCATATCACTGCTCCCAGCTCCAGCAAAGATGTTAGAAGCACATCTTAACAAGCATCTTGCCGCTTTTGTAGAGAGCTCGGGCTGTCTTGACTCTTCCCAACATGGCTTCAGGAGGGAACATAGTACCGAGTCGGCCCTCACTATAGTGCTGGACAATATCCGCACGCGTGTTGATGGGGGCCAGACCACCCTTCTGATCCTCCTGGATCTGACGGCGGCCTTCGATACCCTTTCTCCCTCAGTGTTAACAGCTCGGCTGAGGGAGGTTGGGGTTCAGGGGGCAGCTCTAGATCTACTCACTTCTTTCCTCAATCATCGAGTGCAAAGAGTGAAGTTGGGGGAGTACCTATCTCCATCCCTACCTGTGCAATGTGGGGTCCTCCAGGGGTCGGCTCTTAGTCCGACCCTATTCAACATCTATGTGACCCCACTTGCCAGGCTCATTAGATCTTATGGGATGGAGATAGTATCCTATGCGGATGACACCCAGATCCTTCTCTCTCTCTCCCAGTCAGGTGCCCCGACTGCCTCCAATTTTAGATCTTGTATGGAGGCAGTCAGTCAATGGATGATCCATAACTCATTGAAACTGAATGGAGAGAAGACGGAGGTGATGGTGTTTGGAGGGAAAGATGATGTATGGTCATCCTGTTGGTTGCCAGACTCATTAGGAGTTTGCCCTACCCCTAACTCCTCTGCAAAAAATCTTGGGATCATGATTGATCCTGCCCTCAATCTGGGTAAACAGGTCAGTAGAACTATCTCTACCTGTTGGGGCATTATCCATATCCTGAGGAGGATCAGGCACTACTCATCACTGCAGGCAAGGAAACAGCTTGCAGTTGCCCTCATTGGCTCCCGGCTGGACTACTGCAATGCGCTGTATGCGGGAATGAATAAAAGTCTACTGCAGCACTTGCAGGTAGTCCAGAATGCTGCTGCCAGGTTTGTCCTGGATCTCCCCAAACGTGCCTCAGCTACAGCGGCCAGAAAGTTGTTACATTGGCTTCCTGTTGAGGACCGTATCCACTTTAAGACCCTATGTATGACCTATAGGGCCCTAGCTAAAAATAGTCACACTGGTGTAGGATCCATCCTGTCCCGCTATATTCCCTCTAGGGATCTGCGTTCCTCTAGTAGACTTCTTTTGTCATCCCCTCGATTCAGGAGAGCTAAATGGGGTGGCAGGGCTTTTTCCACCTTGGCGCCCAAGTGGTGGAATGCCCTTCCACTGGAACTAAGATCCCTACCCACTCTTCAGGCATTCAGAAGTGCTCTGAAGACGCATCTCTTTGTGCAGGCTTATATGTAATGGTGTTGTGCTGATGTCTATGATATGCTTTGTTAGGCGCCTTGATGCCTTCGGGTTATTGTTTGCGCGATATAAATTTTATTCAAATCAAATCAAATCAACTTCTCTTTAAGTCTTTTCAGCTTCTTTTCTTGCTCATCACTACAGTATTCTGCATACCACATAATCTCATCTAAAGGCTTCATCTGCCATCTGTAGGAAGCTGGCTCTGTATATACTATACCAAAGTGAGGTATAGTGTGCACAGAGTCCAGAGGAACCCCAAAGATAGGCAGAGGTAAAGTTAGATAGAACCTTACTCTCTATTTGTGGTAGTGTGGTCGAGCAATAAGGCAGTATCAGAGGACAGTGTTAAGCATTTGTTGTACACAATCAGTCAGCAAATTAATTCACACACTCAAAGACTGAACTTCAGACCAATTGTTTTTGTATAAAAATATTCTTTTAGTTATTTTATTTTCTAGAACCAAGCAAGCCTGGCACACGTAAGCAATAAGTACTTTACAATGGAAATACAGTTTGAATGATAATAGTATATGCACTTTGGCTTGAATTACAGTATGGATGCAGAGAAATGCAATACTCAGTAAATGCAGTACATAGACTTGAATAGGCTTTCTAGTAAAACAGCAGGTAAGTAACTTTTGAGATTACTAGGCTTACACAGAGTAGTATACCTAGATACATTTCCTGAAAACAGGTAAATAAAATCACTTTTGTTAGATTATGCAATTTTAAAGAATGCACTCTAGTTACACCCTCAGCGGCACTAGGGCGGCCGGGTGCAGAGTGCTGAGGCCCAATGTTATCCAATGGGGGATTGAGGGCCTCCGCTTGGTGGCTGCTGGCAAGCAGGCCACTTGGGTGTGGAAGAAAAGCTCCTAGACTTTAGCTCAGGGCAAATGGAGAAATAAAGTAGCCCCAAAGGTGCACCTTCAGCGGCACTAGGGCAGCCGGGTGCAGGGTGCTGTTCCAACGTTGGACGCCCTGTTGTTTACAACGGAGAACCTCCGGTTTGTAAAGACACTGCAGGCTTGGGGACGAACGTCTTCTGGGTGCGACCATTACTTCGAGAGCTATTGTGAGAAGTTAGGGGTTGGTTAGGTACCGTCGGTTTGGGCACACAAGGCCGTGCCATTTGGGGTCGGATATTCTTACCAGCTCCTGGTCGCGGTTAGGGGGGCCTTCTGTATTTAGACAGCAGACATCGGCTGGAGGCTTGAGGCAGGTCAGGGGTCGCCGGATCTCGGGTTAGGATCGCAGTGGTGACCTACTCGTGGGGTTTTCCCACTCAAGCTTGGGCCTTGGATAGCGGGTGCAGAGTGGTGCAGAGCCACGTTTTACGGCCAAGGCCAGAGGTTGCAGATGAACAAATCCGGTGTTCACGGGAGACAAAGTCTTTGTGGTTGAAGGCAGGCAGGTCCTCCAGGGTTTTCTAGGTTGCTGGCTGCAGGACACACCGGGATTTCGCAGGAGCAGGTTCGAGGTAGAGACAGGCCGGTAGGGCTAGGGCCAAGTCAGTGGGCGTTTTCCTCTTGTTAGCTGCTGCACAGCTGTTCGGTCATTCTTCTTCTTCTTGTAGTTTCTTCTTGTCTGAGGAAGCAAGGTTCAGGAGTGCTCCTAAATACTAGATTTAGGGGTGTTACAGGTAGGTAAAAGGCAGGGACCAATGGGTCGCTTCCCTGGGGTGGCTATTATGCCACCCTTCAGTTGGAGGGGGCATGAGCCTGTCCCTGGTTGGCTGAGTCCCTCCATCTGCTAGATGACATGGACTGAGAGTTGTGCTTCACCTTGCCTCCCCCACCTGAGGGGTAGAGTTGGCAGAGGTGGGCACACCTATCTTCCTCACTGTTTTTCCCACCGGTTCTTCCACCCAAAGTGGGGATCAGAACCAGTGGGGCTAAGTTGCTGAGAGCAGCAAGTAGCCTGGGGAATCTCACCAAGGCGGCAAGCCTTTGAAGCTTCCCCTTCGTGAACCCTTCCCATCCTGGGGGAGGAGGCTTGGCACCTCTTTCCAGGATGTGCATTGTTTCAGGCCCTGGAGAGCAGCAGGCTCTCGACCCAGGGGAAACATGTCTGGTGGTGGCAGTTGAAAGCAGACACTCAGCCTGGACACTAGTGGTAGGTTAGTTTTCAGGGGGCATCTCTAAGATGCCCTCTATGTGCAGTTTTCATTCAATCCAACACTGGCATCAGTGTGGGTTTAATGTGCTGAGAAGTTTGATACCAAACATCTCAGTTTTCAGTGTAGCCATTGTGGTGCTGACAAACTCCCAGCACGACATAGTCTTAATGGCAGCACTGCACTTACCAATGTCTAAGAATGGACTGACATAGACACTGGAGGGGTACAGGGCTCATGCACCTGTACCCTCACCACTGGTACAGTGCACTCAGCTAGAGGGGTGACTGACCTATGCCAGGGCAGTGGGTTGTAGGCATGACACACAGAGATGTGTGCCATGTCGACTCTGCACTTTGTTCTACACCAAGACACTCATCCTGCAAAGGCAGTGTATGAGTGGCAAGGTACAGGACTGCTAAGGGTGGCCCAATAAGTGCTGCAGCCCTTAGAGGCCTTCTCTGGTCACAGTGCCCTGGGTACCTGTGGTACCATTTCCAGGGACTGTCCTGTGGCCAGAGAAACCAATTGGGTTTAGGCTTCAATGCAGTTTTAGGGAAAGAACACAGGCCCTGGGTACCTGATTAGCACGAGCCCAGGGCACACACTGTCAAAATACATTAGCAATTCAGCAAAAAGTGGGGGCAACCATGCAGTAAGAGGGCACTTTCTCACACAACCCCCCCCTAAACGAAAGAGGATGAGACTGACCTTTCCCTAGAGAGTCTTCATTTTCTAAGTGGAAGAACCTGGAAAGTCCATCTGCATTGGCTTGGGCAGTCCCAGGTCTGTGTTCCACTACAAAGTCCATTCCCTGTAGGGAGATGGACCACCTCAACAGTTTAGGATTTTCACCTTTGATTTGCATTAGCCACATGAGAGGTCTGTGATCAGTGTGAACTAGGAAGTGAGTATCAAACACATATGGTTTCAGCTTCTTCATGTACCAAACCACAGCAAAGGCCTCCCTCTCAATGGCACTCCAACGCTGCTCCCTGGGGAGAAGTCTTCTGCTTATAAAAGTAACAGATTGGTCTTGGCCTTCATCATTGGTCTGGATAGGACCGCTCCTATCCCGTGCTTGGAGGCATCAGTCTGCACAATGAACTGCTTGGCATATTCTGGAGCTTTGAGAATTGGTGCTGAGCACATAGCCTCTTTCAGGGTAAAAGCCTTTTGACAACTAACTGTCCAGTTTACCGTTTTGGGCATCTTCTTGGAGGTGAGTTCTGTTATGGGGGCCACAATGGACCCCTATCCCTTCACAAACCTCCTGTAGTACCAAGCCAAGCCAAGGAATGCCCTGGCTTGGGTTTGGGTTGTTGGAGCTGCCCAGTCCAGGATGGCCTGGATCTTGGGTTGTAAGGGTTTTACCTGGCCTCCACCAACAAGGTGGCCCAAGTACACCAACCACGCATGAGCCTGTCCCTGGTTGGCTTAGTCCCCAATCTTCAAGATGGCGTGGACTGAGAGATGTGCTTCACCTCGCCTCCCCCACCTGTGGGATGGAGTTGACAGAGGTGGGCACTCCTCTCTTCCTCACTTGTTTTTCCCACCGTTTCTCCTGCCCAAAGTGGAGGTCAGAACCAGTGGGGACCTGTTGCTGAGAGCAGCAAGTGGCCTGGGGAAGCTCACAAAGGCGGCAAGCCTTTGAAGCTTCCCCTTCGTGAACCCTGCCCATCCTAGGGAGGAGGCTTGGCACCTCGTCCCAGGATGTGCATTGTTTCAGGCCCCAGAGAGCAGCAGGCTCTTGACCCAGGGGTCCAGAAACATGTCTGGTGATGGCAGCTGAAAGCAGCCACTCAGCCTGGACACCAGTGGTAGGTTAGTTTTCATGGGGCATCTCTAAGATAGCAAACGCAAGGAGATGATGGACGGAGTGCTGAAACTTTTCAGACACTCGCCCCCAGTCACAGATCTGGGTTGAATCCATCATTGTTCTTTAGCTCACTTCGCCACCTCAGTTCAGACTCAGCTATATCCAAATCAGTCTTGACCCTGTGCCTCATGGTAACAGTCCAGCCCGAACTGCCAAGGTAGGTCTTCCCTGAAACGGAAACAAACATCCTGCGACCGGTTTCTGGGTAACACCCTTCATCAGCCAAGCTAGCTTAAATCCAGTGGCAAAGTGAGCAAGGGACTGGTCCCAGGATACTTGTTTATTACCTGAGAGAGACAGTTTGCCCACACCTTCACTAATCTTTTGGTCTCCATATTTCGGAGGGAGATGTGCAATTAAGAGGCTTTACCTTTTTGTGTATGAAATCGATGGTTAAGGCCTAACAGGATGAGGTCCTGTTTACAGTGTGCACTGTTCCTAATGAACAAATCGTTCTATGTTTAACTTGCTATAAAACAATATCTACAAAAAAACTGCGTATACTTTTTTCAAGAGATTCTTATTTGACAATAAATCATAAATCCTAATAAAATTCAAATACAATACATGTACTATTTAACATGTTTCTATAAAACCTCATTACAGCAAAAGTTGCCTAAACAACGCAAGTAACTAGCCTACCATTTCCAAGGTCCTGATGAAAGCTGGAGCAACACTCCATCTAGCTGAAACTAGTTGACCATTCTACACAGCGTCATAATGTAGCTCTACTTATCTACTACTAGGCGTGTTTTTAATCTTGACACCTACACTTATTTCGATAAGCTATTTCTTTAGTCTAGGTAGTCATTTTTAAGTATCACTTTTTTCATAGCACTGCACTTTTTCTGCACTCTACTTTGGGCACAACTGTGGCAAAATACGCTGTTTTCCATTTCCGCACCGCTACATGGGCGGTAGATGGAATGACTGCCCATCCCCACATGATGATATGCCGCCAAGAGGGTGGTCTGATGGGATTTTTCTAACCCAGTGTGACCCAACATACCTATCCACACGGGTATCTTTGTGATTCCTACTCTCCATTCAGGACAGCACACTACTATTTGACCTGGTCTCCTTTCTTGTGTGTTTTGTATCTACTTGTGTTGATAGTCTTGATGAGCAGATAATAGTGGAAATGCACTCTACATGCTGTTTTCATGTTATTGTGACACCCTTGTACCAACGAGTATTGCTGCAATGATGTTGTTTGGAAGCACCACGTGTAGTATATTGTGAAGATTGTGCATTAAATTAAGGAAAAAAGTGAACGATGCTAAAGTGCGAAGAAACTGAGGTCTATAATGTGGAGGATCCATACCTTTGCAGCATACGATGCCAGAGAATCACGAGGTATGTGGATAGGATCCTGGAAAGTAAACGCATGTGAAGCGTTGATATTTGACAAGTATAAATCAATAGACCTGATTCTAGGAATCTAACCGAGACGCATAACGTAATAAGATGCCAAAGAGAACACACAGCCAAACATACTCGGAAAAAGTGTTCCAACGATCACATCTGATATTGTGGTAAAGTGAAGGCTACCTGGTATTCCAGGACCTCATTCTGTTAGGCCTTAAATTCTGTTAGGCCTTAAGTTTCAGCTAGCGTGTGCTGCCAACACACAGCAACAGTGTAGCACCCTTGGTTTAGGGCTAATAATTTAGCAAAGCATAGACTACTGGAGTGCGCCTTCATCACCTAAGAGCTCATGAAATCGATGGATGCCATTCTAAGGTCATGTGATAGAACTCCTACTTCCCCAGCTTCATAGAGTATATTCTTGAGAGGTTTGATGATCCCTTCTCCACACATTTAAACGACTCAGGTGGCAAGACATTGGGTCCAGGGGTCTTCCTGCTCCTGAGTTGTTTCAGCACCTCTGCGATCACACCCTCCTCTTTTTTTTTTTCTAGGAGCAGTTTATCGTCCCCAGTGAGGGCAGGAATATCTCTTTTAGTTTTAAATCCTTTAACTTCCTCCAAGAGTACCCTACATCGGGAGGTGTATTGTTTACCTAAGAACAACACAAAACTCCATGTTCTCTGTTTCATCTCATTTGTTCATACTAAATTGCATTGAGTTCCTTGCTTCATTTCTTTTGTCTGGTTGTATTGAGAAATCACTTAGCAATAAAAACCTTCCCTGGCCATGCCCAAGTGGTCGCAGGACTACTTGAGCATGGAGGGAGGTTAATGTTTTGGTTCATTCACTTCACCCCCTTTGTACCTGTCATGCAGTAGCCATCCGTATATCTCCAATGGCAATGTGTAAGCCTCTGACATCTAGCAAAGAGCAACAATAAACACCATCTAAGTACATGCATTAATTTGGAGGAGGAGCCGCCCAGGCATCAGCTAAAAGCCAGAGTTTGATCAAGCTCCAGCCCCTTGAGGAGGCATTCCTTCTACACCCTTACATCTTTAGTAAATTATCGGCTGCCGCAGGAGTACCCTGCTGGTTTCCTCTTAGTTCTCAGTCTCCTCCAATGAATCCTGCCTCACAGTCAGATGTTTCATTCTCATTCTCCTTCACTGTGTTGCGCCAGGGTGCAATCTTTGCAGTTGTCTCTTTGGATTCTGCTGTTTCCTGTTTCATAGTAGGCTTGTGCGTGCGAAGTAGTTGTCTTCAGATTCTGTCATCTCCTGCTGAATCGGCATCTCTTAAGACATTTTGTGTCATATGGCGTTCTGCCTCCCATTTAGCCACTGTGGAGCCAGTGAAAAAGAGATCTACTTTACAACTCTATATCATATATACGTATCTGGGAACACCACCATATATGTAGATTTAAGGTTCAGAGAGATCGCCTGACTTTCAGGTCTTGTTGCACTGTTTCTATACTGCAGCTGTGAAGTCTGGGAAAAGGAAGATCATGCTGCCTTGCATCTCATATGATCAATTGCATTGCACCATCTGAAGGACGCTGTCTCAGTCTCTGTAACTGAGCATGCCAGCTGCAAATGCCCTTGGCGACGTGGGATGCTGGGCAGCTGGGCATCAATGGACCCCCAAGTGCCCTCTGAACTTTGAAAGGCGTCCCAGAGCCAGTAGTCACTCAACTGTTTCTCAAGCTAAAGTTGCATCCTGGTGTCCGCCTGGCGTGCCTGGCGTGCTGTCAGCGTTCTCCACTGTATATTCTAAGAAGCACATGCGGCCTAGGGGGTCTCTCACTAGATCCTGCAAGTCTCGTACAGCAGAGTGCACTACTTTTTGCACAGTCTTGTTCTCTATGATCCTGTTTGATAATGTTTCTGGTCTGCTCGCAGGAAGGTGAGGTATATACCCAATTTGTCTGGTTTACTCTCCGGTGCCTTCTGAGTATTTTTTGATGGCCTTCACTATTGTGTTAATTTATTCTACTGAGAATTAGTGCCTTTCCTCATTTCCGTGGCTTCATTAGTGAAAGGTGTTTCCATTACAGTTGCCCTTCCAAGATGTCGGTAGGATGAGCACATAACTAGATGGGAGCTGGGTTGACCCATATTGTAAATGATTGCTCTGATGGGTTAACCTCAAGAGTGAGCGGCTTCTAGCCACTGCACATCCGGCCTCCAATCAGTGACCCTGTGCTTCAAATAGAATAAAAAACAACATCTAGGATTGTCCTCCCTTTGCTTGACACTTCGTGTCTGTTAGGCCGGTCAGCCTTGGGGTGGTCCCCCTCCTCACACTTTTTGCATTCCAATTGGTGTATTTAATTTACTCATAAGTCCCTAGTAAAGTGTCTCTACATGTACCCTGTAAACTAAATGCTACTAATGGTCCTACAGCACTGATTGTGGCACCCACTTAAGTAGCGCTTTTTACATGTCTCAAGCCGGGCATTGCAGAGGCTGTGTGTGCAGTTCAAACTGCCATTTCGACCTGGCAAAGTAAACCTTCTGCCAGGCCCTAACCTATCATTTTAATAATATAAGTCACCCAATGGGTAGGCCCCGGCCAGCCCAGAGGACAGTGTAAAATGTATTTAAAAAGTAGGAAGTGAGGGGGCGTGGCTAGCAGCCAATCGGAATGGCTGCCTAGTTGAGGAGCTCCGTGTTTACCGCAACCCCATCAATCGATCCTAACCACTTATCCGACATTTCTGCTCCCCTGGAGACAGGCCCCGGGAGAGGAGACCAAGAGGCACCATACGCCGCAACCCCGGTGCGGATCCAGCACCGAGAGCAGGTTAAAGAGGCGAGTGCCCGGCTGCGGCCTCTCGACATCTTGGCTGCGCCGGGCTTGCCTGCAAGTCTGCCCGGCCGGAAGTGTGCAATCATTGGGGACGCTGGCCGGAAGCTACCGCAGAGAGGACACAATCCTTGCCCGAGGGACCGACACGGGCCCGGATTAACAGTCGCGCCTGCTGCCTGCCACAGCGCCCATACATTGCATTACCACCGCCGCCCCCCCCCCCCGCGCAGGCTTCGCGAAGAGCGGGGGGGCCGTGTGAGGAGCCCCAGCGGCGGCACCATAACGGACCACTTCTGAGACGGGTGAGTCCAGCTTTGCTTAATCGCATCAACACCCACATCAACACCCACAATCGCTCCCCCCCCCCCTGTGGGACCGGCGGGCGGAAGACGATATCCTCTGTGGCTCCGGCACCAAAGACTGTAATGAAAGGGAAATACCCGGTTGCGGCCTAGCACCATAGTAGCCACACCGGGATCGCCTGATTGGCATCCGGCCAGGAAGCACATAGACGCCAGTGGCGCTGGCCGGCAATTCCTGAACTGGGGACACGTAAGTGAATGTACTCCAGACACTGCTGACCAGCCACCCACCCCCGCTGCATTCATACAGGGGGGAGAAAAGACACTGTACTATACTTTCGGAGCAGTGCCTACCAATCTACACACCACGCTTGCTACCGGACCGCCTCACAACGCTATTGACGCCCCCCCAGCCCTCTTGGAACACCAGCTGCGCAGTGGAGCACCACGACCGGTGTGGCGCAGGGGCCGGAGAGTCACGATACGCTAAGCCCGGTGAAGCGCCTGTGCCACGAGTTTGGCAACACTCCTGAATCTCCACGGACGATACACATTGACATCTAACCTCGAGGGCCATATGCGGACACTCCGATATCTAGACGCGGAGTAAGTGGGGCCCACCACCTCAGGACAGGCGGCCATTTTGTGCCCAGTGCATAAATAGGTCTCCCCTCCGCACCAGGACACCACACGTGCGTACCTGAGTCCCAGGGGACCAAGACTATATCGCTGATTGGGCCAGAGCAGGCACGCTCAGTGACACACCTGAAGAGGGCTAACATGGCAGGCAAAGGGGCGCGGAACAACACAGCGCAGACAAGGCTGGACAAATACGCATTCACCTACTGATATGAACCGAGGGTTGCAGACATGGGCGACACTGGGTTTAGCCCTTGCAAAGCGGAATATTGCTAGGAGATGGGGATCCGGATTGAAACCCTCATGTACGCGTTGCAGCAATGATATGGACTCAGCTATGGTAGCAGAAAGGGCAGTATATATGCATAGGGGATGTCCCAAAAAATGGTCCAGAATTTGGGGAAAATGGAACGAATATCGAGGAAACTTGTGTGAGCCACCGCAAGAATTGACAGAACCTGAAGCTAGTCCATAGTGGGGGCACACTGGGAATATTGTCGTAATAATGATTGTCTAGCTCCGTTCAGAGCATAGCGGAAAGTTTATTATAAATATGTGTGCTGGTGGGTGAGGAGAGGGTGGGCTATGGACCAGATGTAGATTGTAGTGCACTCAGGGGGAGAGGAATTTCTGAACACAGCTAAATGCATGCTAGGAAATGTGAGTTACAGTGGAATGACCAATAATAATCGATCGATAGCTTGTGGTGGGAAATGGTAAAAGAAAGTATTGTATGTCTCTAAAATCTGAATCGCAAATTGCTTGTACTGTGTAACCTAAAGAAATGCAAAACAAAATTAGTCTGACGCAATTCAACAAGTTTGTTTGTTTAAAAAAAGGAAAATCACGGACCTATCCAGATCTCTACTCATACTGTGAATTGTATACCCACATTGTTACTGAACGCCGCCGTACCCCTGGGATATCGGCACAAAGGCTGTGTTATCCTAATATTACAAAATGTTCATGACTAAATCGCGGCCGGCCCAGGGGGTTGTAGGCTGGAAGCTGTGTATACTATTAGAGGTACAATAAAGGTACTAAAAAAAAAAAAAGTAGGAAGTGTACATTTTTTAAGTTTTACATGTCCTGGAAGTGAAAAACTCTTAAGTTGTCTTTCAGTGCTGCAAGGCCTATCTCTCGCATAGGATAACATTGGAGTTGCCTTATTATATTTTATAAAGCTCATTTTCAAATGGGAAGAGATAACTGGTTCTTGTTTGGTATCTCTGGAATCCTAATTTAAAATCCCAACTTATGATGAAATTGGAATTTAAATTACAATTCTGAAAATGCCACTTTTAGAAAGTTAGTATGTACAGGAGATTTTTGGGACGTGCGTTTTAAGTTAATGCATTAAAAAAACACTTTGATAGTAGTTTTGGTGTTTTTGTGACACCTTTTAGAAAGTTGCCATTTTTTTGCCTTAGCCACTTTGCGCCTGCAGCCTGTCTCTGGTCACATAACTGGGTGTAGTTGTTAATTGGACTTTTTGTATTCCTTCCTCCTACACAGTCACACACAATGGGAGCTTAGGTGTGACTGGTAGGGCCATCACTGGCAGGATGGGAGGGAGGAGATGGGCCAAGCCTCACTTACACTTAAATAGGCTGTGTCCTGTCTTCACACAATTGGCCCTGCATTGTCACTTCAGCCGGCAAGGAGCCAGGACAGGGAAGGCAGGGCATCTGCACACTTCAAAGCCACTGTATAGAAATGTCTCCTACCTTCCAGAACCAGGGTAAAAAAGAGGACCTTAAACACTAACTCTTCAGTACATTTCTGACCTGTTGTCCCAGGCCTGAACGTATCCTCAGGATCAAACCGATGCTCTAAGGGGCCCACCTTTCAACAGCCCCAAGTCTGGATATGAGAACACACAGACTAAAAGGTAGTTAAACGGGTGAAGGGAAGGATGGGGACAGCAGGGAGGGAGACCTTTAACGAGACACAAAAGAGATGTAATTACTACTCGCTCTAAAACTCTTCTCTATCTCTTACTTTTTCTTGTGACCCATACTTCCACTAACCTGTAAAGGAAAATGCGTAGTCTGGAAATATCATACAAAATGCTGTGATAATGAGGTACTGTCAATAGCTCAAACCCAAATCTCTGTCTAGACACGGCTGTGGAGGAATACAATAAAAGGAACAGAACAACGGTGAGCAGCAGCAGATAATGTCATCAAACACATGGAATATGCACACAAGGAATCGTGCTCCTATAGTCAGCAGTGTCTGAATGCAGCAATGACAGTTAGCATCAAAGAACATGAGAAGAGTTACGTCACTCTCCCCGCATGAGAATGGCACAAAAAACTGAACTGGAAAGGATCCCCTATCCCAGTAAATGTATCAAATAGGTAAAGACTTTCCCCTGCATGAACTTTGCATGAAACGAAAGTTCGCCAACAAGAGGAAATCTATATACTCAGAATATGCCACAATAACGTAAATTGCATCAGGCCAAAATCAAGTAGCTGTATCTTTCCCTTGCTTGTACTTCGTGATAATGCTCAAGAGCTCAGCAAACGTATGGGAAAACGAGAACTGACCCTTCTGTACTTCAGGGTCACACTAAGGTGCTAGCAAGCTTATTCGGGGATGCACCCGATAATTTAGACACCCGATGCTGGCACGATCCGGTCTCCGCAGCTAAAGCCCTGTATAGTTTCACTGGGTTTTCCATGCCACAGCTCACTTGCTGCCCAGCCTTCGTGTCGCTTTCCGGAGAGCTGGTTCTGCATTTCTTCCCTGCTGCCCGATGGCTGTGCCACCTCAGGCTTCCCCCCCTGCTGCTCACCTCACAGGCCCGGTGGCCACCTCGTTCCACTGCAACTATTATTGCAGTCTTCTCGATTAAGTCTATGGCCACCTCCTTGGACGACCACTCAGGCCTCACCACGGCTCCCCGCTGGGTTGGTAGATGCCGGTCTGTTGCCTTTGTATAGCCTCCCTGGAGCCAGGACAGTTAGATTCACACAGCTCAGTTCTCCTGCAACTGGGATTCACGCTGTATTCCTAGTTCTCAGGATCTGCTGTGGGTGACCACTTGCTTCTCCCGCTCTGCTCCGTTGCTGCCCGAGGTCCACCCCACCTCCAGGTGGTCCCCATTACAGCCCACCACACAGGCCTTATCAAACACAGGCCGCTCTCACCGCTCCCTTGGCTGTCAGCGTTTGGCTCGTCGGAAGCCGCTCTCTTCGGCAGTCTCAACGTCCGTCGCTGTGTGTCAGACCACGGCCACCTCCTTGCGCGGTCACCCAGTTCCTCCACAGCTCTCTGCTGGGCTGGTCAATATTGGTGTACCTCTGCCACAGCTCTGAAGTCAGCCGCCGTTTTATGTTTCCTTTCACCGCTATGGCCAATCGGTTTTTCCAGCAAAGCTTTGTCTGAGCACCATACCCGAGCGTGCTGCTGGACACCATTAATGCACCCCTCTTCCTCAAAATGGGGTGCATTTTTCTCTGTATAAAATGGTTTTTCAGATCAGGATTATGCACAGATATTGCTCCCTGATTGCAGAGTAGCACAAACCTGCAGCCATCTGGCGTCTGGCTCTCTAGCTGGCCCTGGAAGGTTTGCTTAAGCTCCAACCCGTGGGTAGTCGGGTGAGCTGAATGGTGGAGGAGGGCTGGGCCACAGGGTCTGCATGTGCATTATCAACTGGCATGCCGGATATCAGTTGCACCGCATTATGGTGCTTTGTGCGTGTGTGTGTGAGTGCGCTCCATTCGGACCTGCCTGTTAGCCGTAGGACCGTTATTTTTATTACGTTGATGCACCCCAGCCATGATATGTAGAGAGGCGACCACCTTTTAAAATCTTGCTGGAGTTGAGACATTAGGGGTGGATGATTCAGCTTGAAGAGATCGCTGAATTTAGCCATGAGGCGTACTCCCAGGTATAGCAAAGAGTGCTTAGCCCATTGGAAAGGGGTCAAAAGTTCAAACGGGACACCTCAGCAGAGGAGAGAGTAAGATTAAGTATGAGTGATTTCGTGTAATTTATCTTGAAGCCAGCTATTTGCTCAAAGCTTCGTAGTTCTCTTTGCACTGCTGGCAACGAACGGGCCGGATCTACAAGCGTGAGGAGTATGTCATCGGCAAACAATGAGGCCTTATGCACGTCTCCGCCAAAGGGAATGCCCTGGATCTCCTCGTCGGATCGAAACCTAAACGCCAAAGGTTTGATACTTAGGGCAAACAAAAGTGGTGAGAGTGGGCACCCCTGACGGGTGCCTCTACTCAGAGCAAAGGGGGAGGAGGAGCAGCCGTTAACCGTCACGCGGGAAGTGGGATGGTGATAGTTGGCTTTCACCATGTAGATAAAAGAATCCCCGAACCCGAATTTCCGCAAGGTTAAAAAGAAGAAAGACCAGTCTACCGGATCAAAGGCCTTCTCCGCATCGAGGCCCCGCATAAACCGCGGGGATCCGAAACCTCGTACCCTTCTCGATCAGGTGAACCGTACGCCTGATGTTATCATGTGTTTGCCTGCCCTTTATAAACCCCGACTGGTCGGGATGAATTAGTGCCGGCATCAAAGATTCCAGACGCGCTGCCAGAATCGCAGAATACAGCTTGGCGTCCAAATTGAGAAGTGTGATGGGTCTATAGGAGCCGCAGAGTTGTGGATCCTTACCTGCTTTGGGGATCACCGTAATCACAGCTTCAGCCATCAAACTAGAAACCAGCCAGTCGGCAATGTCCTGAAATAGAGCCGTAAGATGAGGAATGAGCTCTGTCGAGAAACATCTGTAGAAATGAGCCGTAAGGCCATCAGGACCCGGAGCTTTATGCAATTTGAGTTTCGAGATGGCCTTCCCAACCTCCTCTGGAGTGATGGGGGAATCTAACTCTGCAGCCGACATCTTGAACAATTGCGGAAGGGCAAGGTTATCTAAGAATCGTTGTTGCTGCTCCGTGTCCGGAGTGTTGCCCTGATAGAGCTCACTATAGAACTCCCCGAATATGTTAGCTTTAGCGGTGTCAGAATGCGTGAGATGACCCTTTCGGTCCAAAATCCCCCCGATGAAGTTTCTTTCCCTTTGTACCCTAAGCCGGCGTGCTAGGTGCAGGCCCACCTTGTTGCCCTGTGTGAAAGAAGCCTGACGAAGTTTTAACGGGTGAAGTATATGGCTCTCAGTTTTCCCCTGAGAGCAGTAAGTTGTCTCTGGAGTACACGGGTTGGGTTAGCTTTATGGGCCTGCTCGGCTACTCCCAATTCTCTCTCCAGAGCCTCCCTTTCCCTCGTACGTTGTTTGTTTAAGTTCGAATTAAGTTGGATGCACTTTCCCCGAATCATGGCTTTGAAGGCATCCCAGGTGTTTTGGGGGATCGTGTCCTGCGGATCGTTATGAAGGAAAAAATCAGCAATAGCCGCTCTGAGGTCTTTTCTGGCCGCAGGATCCCTGGTCAGAGCCATGGGGAAATACCACCGAGGGGTTCTAGAAGAGGTCCCAATCCATTGAAGGACCAGAGTGATCAAACTATGCTCGGACACTGATATCGGAAGAATCTGGGTAGCCAGGAGGGCCAAGGGTTACATTTTGATAAAGGGACTTATCATATTGCAAAGACCAACTGAAGACTTATGCGGGGAGCAGCCACGCAGCCACGCGCCTCAAGACCGAAAGTCGGGGGCTCCGATTACCGCATACCTCTTTGCCTTACTGGAAGAGGCCCCAGCGGCACAGGTAGTGTGATATATATACTGTAGTTATGATACCCACAGTGGAGCTATTTGCATGTTATAACTGGCATATCATATATGAATGTATGTATAATGGATGGTGTGATATGTATATACTATACCAAAATGAGGTATAGTGTGCACAGAGTCCAGTAGAACCCCAAAGGTAGGCAGAGGTAAAAGGAAATAGCACCTTACTCTCTATTTGTGCCACTGGATTCAAGCTAGCCTGGCTGATGACGGCTGATTAGCCAGAAACCGGTCCCAGGATGCTTGTTTCCGGTCCAGGGAAGACATGGCTTGGCAGTTCGGGCTGGACTGTTCCCATGAAGCACAGGGTCAGACTGATTTGCATATGGCCATGTCTGAACTGGGGTGGCGGAGTGAGCTAAAGAATGATGATGGATTACCGCCAGATCAGTTGACTGGGGGTGAGTGATTGCAATGTTCAACACTCTGTTCATCATCCCCTTTGGTTTTGCTTTGTTCGCCCTAAGTTGCCAGGGTATGCCCAGACGTGGGTCCCTTGCTCACTTTGCCACTGGATTCAATCTAGCCTGGCTGATGACGGCTGATTAGTCAGAAACAGGTCCCAGGATGCTTGTTTCCGGTCCAGGGAAGACATGGCTTGGCTGTTCGGGCTGGACTGTTCCCATGAGGCACAGGGTCAGACTGATTTGCATATGGCCATATCTGAACTGGGGTGGCGGAGTGAGCTAAAGAATGATGATGAATTAAACCCAGATCAGTTGACTGGAGGTGAGTGCTTGCAATGTTCAATACTCCGTCCATCATCCCCTTTTATTTAGCTTTGTTCGCCCTAAGTTGGCAGGGTATGCCCAGACGTGGGTCGCTTGCTCACTTTGCCACAGGATTCAAGCTAGCCTGGCTGATCACGGCTGATTAGCCGGAAATGGGTCCCAGGATGCTTGTTTCCAGTCCAGGGAAGACATGGCTTGACAGTTTGGACTGGACTGTTCCCATGAGGCACAGGGTCAGACTGATTTGCACATGGCCATGTCTGAACTGGGGTGGCGGAGTGAGCTAAAGAATGATGATGGATTAAACCCAGATCAGTTGACGGGGTGAGTGCTTGCAATGTTCAACACTCCATCCATCATCTCCTTTGATTTTGCTTTGTTCGCCATAAGTTGGCAGGGTATGCCCAGACGTGGGTCCCTTGCTCACTTTGCCACTGGATTCAAGCTAGCCTGGCTGATGACGACTGATTAGCCAGAAACCGGTCCCAGGATGCTTGTTTACGGTCCAGGGAAGACAAGGCTTGGCAGTTTGGGCTAGACTGTTCCCATGAGGCACAGGGTCAGACTGATTTGCATATGGCCATGTCTGAACTGGGGTCGCGGAGTGAGCTAAAGAATGATGATGGATTGAACCCAGATCAGTTGACTGGGGGTGAGTGCTTGCAATGTTCAACACTCCGCCCATCATCCCCTTTGGTTTTGCTTTAGATATCACACTGGGACATTTCCTAGAGAAAAGGTAAGTATAATCAGTTTTGCACAGTTGTAGTTTTTCAGGTTTCCATACAAATCAACTCCACACTTAGAACATTTTTCTGAGAAAAACAGTCAATGTATTCCTATGGAGAGAAAAGAAGTTATCGGTTACCAGCTAAGTACTCGGTCTTTGGGGTCGAGTTTCTGGGGTTAGAACAAGCGTTCCCCCAATGTCGAGGATGCACTCTCAAAACACTTTCAGCGGCACTAGGGCGGCCGGGTGCAGAGTGCTGAGGCCCAATGTTACCCAATGGGGGATAGGTGGCTTCCAGTTGGTGGCTGCTTACGAGCAGGTCACTGGGTTGTGGGAGCAAAGCTCCTGGTGTTAGGCTCAGGGCAAAGGGGGATCCGAGTTAGCACCCAAAATATACACCCGCAGCGGCGCAGGGGCAGCTGGGTGCAGGGTGCTTGTTTGGCTTCGGGTGTCCTGTTGATTTTAATGGAGATGCTCCGGTTTCAACAAAGACTACAAGCTCGGGACGAAGATCTTCTGGCGGTGTCCACTGGTTGGAGAGGTAAGTTATAATGCCTGGGGATGCTAGGACACTGTCGGTTGGGCCACCCAAGGCATTGGGACTTCAAGTGCCGGGTTGTCTTTAGGCGTCGGGTTTCTCTTACCACCTCCGGTCGTGTCCGGGGGGAACCTCCAGAAAGAGGCAGCAGGCTTTGCTAGGAGATTCGAGGCAGGTCAGAAATTACCAGATCTCGGGTAAGAATCTCCAGGGAGATCTCTTCGTGGTGTTGGGCCACTCGAACTCAGACCGTAGGAACGGGTGCAGAGTGGTCCAGACTCGCGGTTTTGGCCGGAGCCAGGGTCTGTGGGTGAACAAATCCGGTGTTCACGGGAGACAACATCTTTTCTGTGGTAAGCAGGGCAGGTCCTCTGGGTTCTTGAGGTAGCTGACTGCAGGACACACCAGAGTTTTGCTTCTGTAGGTTTGAGGTGGGGACAGGCCGGTAGGGCTGGGGCCAAATCAGTGGGTGTCCTCCTTTTCTTAGCTTCAGCACGGCTGTTGGGTCCTTCTTCTTCTTTTCTTCTTGTTTGAGGAGGCAGGGTTCAGGGGTGCCCCTATATACTAGATTTAGGGGTGTTACAGGTAAGTAAAGGTTGGGACCAATGGGTCACTTCATTGGGGTGGGTAAACCCCCTATTATGCCACCCTCGTGTCGGAGAGGGCATATGCCTCTCTCTGGTTGGCTGGCTACCCCCATCTGCAAGATGGCAGGGCCTGAGGGTTGTGCTTCACCTCACCTCCCCCACCTTAGAGGTGGGGTTGGCAAAGTGGGCACACCTCCCTTCCTCACTTGATTTTCCCACCGATTCTCTCACCCAAAGTGGGTGTTGAACCGGTGGGGGCCCGTTGCTGGAAGCAGTAAAAGGCCCGGGGAGGCTCACAAAAGCAGCAAGCCTTTGAAGCTTCCCCTTCGTGGACCCTGCCCATCCTGGGGGAGGAGACTTAGCACCTCGTCCCAGGATGTACATTGTGTCAGACCCCCGAGGCCAGCAGGCTCTCGACCCAGGGATCCAGAAACATGTCTGGTGGTGGCAGCTGGTGAGCATCAACTGAATCTGAACACTAGTTAGGTCATTTTTCAGATGGCATCAATAAGATGCCTTTGTGTGCATTTTTCATAAATCCCACATTGGCATCGGTGTGGGTTTAATGTGCTGAGAAGTTTTATGCCAAACTTCCCAGTTTTTAGTAAAGCCATTATGGTACTGTGGGGTTCGTAATGACAAACTCCCAGCACCATATATACTCTTTAATGGAATTACGACACTTACAATGTCTAAGAATTGGCTTAGACACTATAGGTGTACAGGGCTCCAGCACCTGTACCCTCACCACTGGTATAGGGCACCAAGCTAGAGGGGTGGCTGAACTATGCCAGGGCAGCAGGTTGTAGGCATGGCACACAGGGATGTGGGCCATGTCGACTCTTCACTTTGTTCTACACCAAAACATGCATCCTGCAAAGCCAATGTGTGTGTGTGTGTGTGTGTGTGTGTGTGTGTGTAAATGTACAGTGCCTTTAAGGGTGGCACAATAAGTGATGCAGCCCACAGAATCCTCCCCTGGTCACAGTGCCCTTGGTACCTGTGGTATCATTTACAAGGGGCTGTCCTGTGGCCAGAGTGTGCCTATTGGATTTTGTTTTCAATGCAGGAACCCAGGACACACTGAGTCAAAGCACATCAGCAGTTCAGCAAAGAGTGGGGATAGCCATGCAAAAAAGGGGCTCTTTCTTACGGATGGCCATTGTTTGTCTCTGGATAGTTGTAATGGTGTAAGCCAACTTGAAATTAAAAAAAAGAAAAGAAAAAGAGAACATCCCCCCTGATTCTAGGCCGATCGCAGCCAGAGTCACACTCAGTCAGGGTCCCAGAGAAGAAGGTGGCGGTAGGAAACAAGGCTAATCAGGCATCAGTTGACAAATGGAGGGTACGCCACTATTCGGGAACTTCACCCCTGTTATGCAGAGCAGAAAATGCTGAGGGCGATAGTCGTTCAAAGGATTCCACAATGTGCCCTCCAGCACCAGCCCACCTCTGCAAAGCATAGGGGGTCACACAGTCTCTTGAACCGCTTCTGATCACTCTTGGAAGCATTCCTTAACCCAGTCAATTACTCTCGCCACTCCAGCCCGATCTGGGTAATACTCAACACGAAGTAGTAGGGCCAGGTGAGGCAAAGTTAGATGTTTCACCACACAGAGTGCACAAAAGGAACAATCGATGAATGGGTGGGTAAAGCAGGGGAGCCTCTTAGGAGAAAGAGTCACCCTATCAAACGCACATCAATCAAAGTAGCACCCAGGCAGTCCGGGCACCCCAGAACACAAATCTGCTCCTCCGCACCTCACCTGGAAATTAGGCACATCGCGTGGTGCATGTTGATACAAGTCGCACCAGACATTTCCGGTCACACACAACGAAGAGTTGCAGATTCCGTACCTCTCTGGAAATAAGGCACGACGCCTGGTGCACGTTGATACGGGTCGCACCAGGCAATTCCTGTCACACACAACAGAGAGTTGTAATTTCCGTACCTTACTGGAAATGAGGCACAATGTTTGGTGCAAATTGATCAAGTCGCACCAGACAATTCAGGTCACAACACAACAAAGAGGTGCAAATTCCGTAACTTCCCAGAAATGAGGTACAACATCTGGTGTGCATTGATTCGGGTTGCACCAGACCATTCCGGTCACACACACAGGCGCAAATTAAGCAGTGCCACACGAGGTAGAATGAGGCACTACTATGGGTACGCCCTCATTTCCAAGGGTTGCAACTTGTGAATTGGACACTGCATGCAATGAGCAGGCAGTTGGCATATCGCACAAGAGAGTTGCAGCACAATCAACAAAGAGGGCCCCCGTAGGATCCTGCAACTGGTGAATCCGCTCACCACCAAGACGCTTTATGGGTGTTGAGGCCTCACGATGCAGGGGTGTAGGAGGCTGACATAGTATATGGTGTACACTCACAGGAGTGATGCACCTCGCACTAAACCAGGCAGCCCTTATGGTGATTTTAGTGACCTTTGATAACCATAGAAAGCTCTCAAAGTGGTAGCTGTGGATAGCAGCCTTCAAGCTTACCTTGAAGGACTGTAAATCAGATTCTCTTATCACATTTAATCAATACTGTAGATTAGATGAAAAAGACCCACTCAGGGTTTATAAAAAGAAGTCTGTTTATCACACAACACAATCACTAACACATTTGTATATCTCTTATCCGGAGATATCAATAGAACACATGATAATACTTCAAAGAAAACAGGTAAGTAGCACAAATATACTCTGCTCTTCAGGGGGTGACCAAAACATATACTAAGAAAGCAGAATACGAACTTCAAGGAAGACCGGAACTTGGACCAGGAGACTGTGTGGAGCTGGGAGAACAAGAAACCACCCATGGAAAGTACCTAGGACCCCCATGGAGGCTGTGTGCAGAGTGGAAACACAGTTGTGTGCCCAATGGACGTTATAGAGAAGTCGCAGTTGCCGTTTTAAATAAAAAGAACCCTTCCCAGAAGACCCTGAAGAAACCCTTTGGGAGAGCCATCCCACCTGTGGATGCCCCAGGAACCTGGTTACCTGCACCAGGGAAGTTGGGTGCGTAGGGGTGAAGTGACATCGAAACCTACCATAGACTACAATGGAAGACTTTGGAGAAAAGGCCTCTGGATAAGTACGTGAAGATGTGCGGTGGAATCCAAAAGTGGATTCTTGAAGCTGAGACCCTGCAAGAAGAGGGGACAGTCTAGGCCTCTCGGCGGTGACAAGGAGGAATGGAAGCACAATGCTGACCCTTGGCAGGGAGCTCAGGAGAGTTGACGAGGACCGTGCTGCTTCAGCTTTGGGGAGCATGGGAAGCTGAGGAAAACCAGGAGCTGTACATGAGCTGTCCCACATCTAATGTCGGTGTCTAGGTGGTTGGTGTCCGCCTGAGCACCAACAAGCCTTGGTAGCCACAACTGATGTGGAGATTGAAAATCTGCACTCATTGGAACCAGCAAGGTCCAAGGGACTCATCAAGTGTAGGAGAGTCAGAGCAGGTCTCAATCAAGCAGCAGAGCCTACCAAAGCAGAAGAAGACCCTTGAGAGGACCCACAGGCCGAAGGCACAGGAGTCGCAAAAGGACCTCAGACAGCTCACCTAAGATGAACGCCCACAGTGCAAGGGATGCAGTGAGGGCGTCAATCTTCAAGGGATGAGGTGCTGGAGCTTCTTGCAACCCGAAGATCTCTAAAGTGCAGAGCCAACAAGCCTTGGCAACGGCAAGTCGACGCGGTGCACAGGGATTTATTCCCAGTGGCTCCAACCAGGGATACTGTCCTCTAAATTGCAGGGAAGACATGTCAGGCCTCTGGAGACCCACAAAATCACCACCTGTGTTACTGAGCCTCGGGAAGTCCATAGGACGACAGGAGCAGCAGATCGATCAGCTTTGTTGTGGTGCCTGCAGATGCAGGGGAGTGACTCCTTCACTCCAAGGGAGATTTTGTCAGATTTCCTTGATGCCCACAGGTATTCTGGAGAACCTGAGCGAAGTACAGACAAGGCAGAAGACTTGAAGAACAGCAAGACCAGGAGCAGCAGGAGTCTTCTTCGATACAGACTCGGTTTCAGTCAAAGTCAACCGAAGTCCAAGTGTCCAGACAGTCAAAGAGTGTCCTAGTTTCAGAGTTGAGTCTTGTTCCATGACGAATCTGAGTACCCACCCACAGGGGAGCTCTTAAGTACCTCAGAAAAAGGTCTGGAACAACTCTGGGGTTCTTCCGGAGGGGAGGGGGGGGGCTGGACAGAGGAGATGATAATACCCTGCCCAGAGTGTGGAAATTTTGTACCATAACCGTTTTTCTATACTTTGATTGGAAAAAGTGTTTTTTCGAGCATCTGTTTCCTTTTCTATAATAACTCAAGGAGATAAGTCATTACACTATTTGACGATGATAGAGAGGAAGTGGCCAAGGCTCTATTTAGCAGTACCCCTACACTAGTTACATAAACACGAGATAGAAATGTGAACCCTAATGAGGGTCTGAAAAGTAAGTTCATCAAAGTGTAAAAACTTTAAAAAAAAAAAGAATTCTCCAACTGGTGGGATGGGGTAACACTCAAACAATATCTAGAGAACAACAAAATACGTCGAGGGTTATGCATTATCACCTTCGATGATTTGGAAAGTGATCAACTTCAGGAATGGGGAGAGAATTTACTTAACAGCTCAGCGATTATGATGAATATCTTGCTGAAACGCGGCGAAAGAAAATTGGCCAAATTGAGAGAGGATATACATAAATTAGAAAAAGAAATAACTGACTTAAACCTAAAGGAAGTTACAGACAAGAACTATGCCATCCTTAAAGACCAAATACAGAAACATTAAAATAGGGTTTAAGATAGGAAAATGAGCAAGATTATAAGGAATGATTGTGATTATAATAACGTTCATGTGTATACTTTTGCAAAATGATTCGATCAAAGAGTCATCCTACAGAAGCAAGCCCAACAGGTGTCAAGGCTCCAGGTTCTCCTCGGAATCAGGCTGAAGCTTAATGGGGTCCACCTCTCGACATTCCCAAGTCTGGATGGAATAATTCCTCTCGGACTAGTGAGATGGTCAAGCAAGGGAAGGAAAGGGTAGGAACAGCAGGGAGGGAGATCTAGAAGTAAACAAAGAGAGGGACAAGTATTATTGGGGTACACACTACTCAACATCTGTATCTACAAAGCAGTGAATGTGGACCACCCCATATCTGTATTAATATACACAACTACCTGTAAAGGAAAATAAGGGTGGCTGTAATGGAGAGGAAGATCGGAGAGGGGAAGGCACCTGGTAATAGCCCCAATCTCATGCAATGAAATAATGAGTTAGTTCAGTTAGATATATATATAACACAAGAAAGCATGCTCATTTCTAGAAATCTCCTCCACAACTGATTTGTACTCCTACCTGTGACAGACTCAGGCTTGACCCTTTCTAAACGGTCTCTGTTTAGCCCAGGATCCCCCCAACAGATCTTCCCTAGAAACAAAGGATAACACAAGGTTGTTTTACTGAAGGTTCCAAGAGTGAGGACATCAAATAAGAATGATGGGTTGACTCATGAGTTTCAATGTGTGACACACACTATTGCTTCATAATATGTATCACAGCGTTATCTGAATCAACTGATGGATGGTACAAGGTTTATAGGTTTCAAGGTTTGTCCTCAAAGTTACTCTCACTGTGAAATGAAATGAAATGAAAATTTATAAAGCGCTAACTGTCACTCCTAACGAAGTCTCCTGGCGCTGAACAACAACTGGTCAGAAGGTGATAAGAGCCTAAATAAGCTTTTGGCAGCAATCCACTGGCAACCCGAAAATCCATGTTTTTAACTGCTTTCTGAACGGCCCCTGTGAGGAGAAAGGCGCTCCGCTGATATATTCGGAAACAAACAGCTCTCTCTCCCGCATGAGACCGCTATCGCAAAGCACGTCTCGCCAACGGAAGAAAAGAGCTAATGCTATAAATTCGGAAACAAGGAGATCTCTCTCCTGCATGAGACCGCTATCGCAAAGCACGTCTCGCCAACGGGAGAAAAGAGGTAATGCTAACTCGTCCTGCTCCCCGCAAGAGACCGCTGTAATATGCGCGTCTCACCAACGGGAGAAAGCAGGCAGGGAACTGGCTTGTCAAGAGCCACGAAAGTGAGAGTGGTACATCAGCACCCTTACCGTCTGGTGATTTGGCCACAACATACGGCAGAATAATCAGCGTCCTCCCCGGGCGCCATCTTCCCATGTACTCCGCCAATGACCCACGCAAACAGGCATGTTGACGTCAGTACGTCGGCGCGCATGGAATGATGGGAAACGTAGTTTTTTCCGGTCCCTGTGACACTCTGTGACATGCCGCGTCATCGGTTCAGATGTGTCCTGATAGTACATCCCCCTTTCGGAGAGCACTGACAGACACAAGGCTTGTCCGGGTGCCTTCTGTGAAATGCAGCCACCAGCCGAGGCGCATGCACAGAAGAGGCGGGTTCCCATGAATCCTCCTCGGACCCGTAACCCTTCCACGACACCAAGTACCACAAACGATTACGGGAAATCTTGGAGTTCAGAATGCCACGAACCTCCTATTCCAGATTCTGGTCTACCCACAAAGGTACAGGACGCTTCACAACAGGACAGCGGGAAGGTTTCACCAACGAAACATGGAAAACAGGATGGATACGAAAATGCGAAGGCAATCGCAACTTCACCGCTACCTGCCCTACCATTTGCAATACTCTGTGAGGACCAATGTATTTAGGGTTAAAAAAACTATGTCTTTTGAATCGAATGTTGCGGGTGGAAAGCCATACCAAGTCACCTCTCTTGTATTCCGGAGCAGGTCTCCTATGCCTATCAGCCTGTCTTTTGTACAACACTTTGGCATGTGTGAGATGGCGAGAGGTGTCAAGTAGTGTCTGTCTAATGTGCGTCAACCTCTGCTGGACTTCTGGGAGTTTCAGAGAACGGCTAGGGGAAACAAACGGAACAAAACGAAGGTGAAACCCATAGGAACTGTAGAAGGGTGAATGGTGCGTGGAGCTATGAAGTGCATTATTATAGGCAATCTCTGCTATCCACAACCACTCCACCCAGGCCTCTGTGTTAGTGTCTTCATAGCATCGCAGAAATTGTTTGAGGGTTTGGTTCAACCTTTCCGTCTGACCATCAGTTTGAGGATGAAAACTGGTGGACAGAGCGGATGATATGTTCAACCTTGCACACCAAACTCTCCAAAACCTCGCAGTGAACTGAGATGCCCTGTCTGACACTATGGTACGAGGAAGCCCGTGTAAACTAACCACATGAACTAGTAGCAGGTTAGCTAACTGCCCAGCAGTTGGAAGCTGTTTACAGGCTATAAAGTGTCCCATCTTTGTCAAATAGTCCACAACCACAACGATGACTGTATACCCTTTATCACTAGGTAACCCAACGATAAAGTCAACTGACCATTGTTCCCAAGGATTGTCTGGAGTGGGCATGGGTTGCAGAAGGCCTTGCATCTTTAGGTGATCTGTCTTCATCTGAGCACAAACGTCACACTCTTGTACCCAACGAAGTATATCCCCACGGAGAGACGGCCACCAGAACTGTCTGAGGGTGTTTGCAATGTTTTTTTGACCCCCACCATGTCCTGCACAGGGAAGGGTATGGCACCAGTGAAATGCTTGTTTTCTGACCTCTGTTGTGGGTAATAGCACCTGTCTACTTCTCATGGGTACCCCTTGAAAAATCTTCCATTCCGGATGGTGTTTGAGCCAGTCTCTCCAATGAAATGTACAGATTCCTTTCCTGATTTTGTGAAGAAAATTGGTGGTTTGTGTTATACACACCACCTGGTCTGGCGAAATGATGGCTTGTGCAGGATTGGAGATGTCTCCCATCTGGGTATCTCGTCTGGGTAAAGCATCCGCTTTTTTGTTATCCTTTCCGGGTCTGAAGGTGATGATGAAGTTATATTCGGAGAAGAACATCATCCACCTGAGTTGTTGAGGAGTCAGTAGTCTAGCTGATTTCATAAACAGCAAGTTGCAGTGATCAGTATAGACCATGACAAGATGTTTAGCCCCCTGTATCCAATGTCTCCATTCAGAAAAGGCAATCTTGATAGCCATCAGTTCTTTTTCTGCGATGGTGTAGTTTTTCTCTGCACTATTCAATTTACGAGACATAAAGGCCACTGGGTGCATCTGTCCTGTAGTAGAATGTCTTTGTGATAAAACTGCCCCCACAGCTCCATCAGATGCATCTGCTTCGATGATGAAAGGCAAGTCGGGGTTTGCATGCGCCAGCACTGGCGCAGAAGAAAAAGCTATTTTCAAAGAATCGAAAGCTTTCTGTGCTTCTTCGTCCCACTGAAAAGGAACATTCTTCCGCAACAGACGCGTGACAGGAGCTACCAGGGCTGAGAAATGGTGTATAAAGCGCCTGTAAAAGTTAGCGAACCCCGAAACAGTGTCCCTCACTGTTTGGGGGACGGGCCACTCTGAAATGGCTGTGACCTTTCGCTCTGCCATGATCTGGCCATCTGGGGTAAGCATTACTCCCAAGAATTCAACGGTGGTAACGTGGAATTCGCAATTGCTTATTTTGCAAAACAGGTAGTTCTTTTGCAAAGCGTGCAGTACAATCCGAACATGATCCTGATGTTCTGTGGTGGTTGCAGAAAAAACAAGAATGTCGTCAATATACCCGACTACGAATCTATCGAGGTAATCTCTAAGAACATCGTTTAAGAAAAATTGGAAGGCCGCAGGGGCATTGCAAAGGCCGAAGGGCATTACAAGGTATTCATAAAGCCCATATCTGGTCTTGAAGGCGGTCTTCCACTCGTCTCCGTCTCGTATTGGGACCAAGTGATAGGCCCCTCGAAGATCTAGTTTAGTGTATATTGTGGCCCCTTTTACTTGCTCCAACAAAACCGAGACAAGGGGAAGAGGGTATTGATTCTTTACTGAGATGGCATTCAGTGCTCTGTAGTCGATGCAGGTTCAGAGTTCTCCATTAGCCTTTGGAATAAAAAAAAGAGGGGAAGCTGCAGGTGACCTTGAAGGACGAATGAACCCTAACGACAGATACTTATCTAGATACTGTCGTAAGTGTCGGTTCTCGGGCTCGGTCAAGGCATAAATTCTACTGCAAGGGACTACTGCTCCAGGTATGAGATCGATCTGGCAATCGTACGTCCGATGTGGTGGCAATTCCTCAGCCATACTATCGCTAAACACCTGAGCAAATTCTTGGTAGCATTCCGGTAAGGTCACTTCTTTTTCTGCAGCTGTGGCAATATGATATCGCCCGGATAGAGCTTTGGAGGGTTCAATGATGGGGTATAGACAGTGGGTGGAACAATATTCCGACTCCATTGTCAACTACAAAGAGGACCATTCCACCGTGGGATCATGTTGTTGAAGCCATGGCAATGCCAAAATGGCACCATATTGAGGAGCACGAATGACGTTAAATGAAAGAAACTCGCAATGATTATCCTGGTACCATATTTCCGATTCCTTCGTACGAAAATGAATAGGACCAGATTCCAATAGTTTAGCATCCACAGCATAGACTTCTTCCGGGAGATCTTTCTCGATTAACTCAACTCCCAGTCAGAGGGCCTCGTCTTCATCCATGAAGCAACCCGTAGCCCCTGAATCCACCATAACATGGAATGGAAGTTTATTTTCTCCAATCACTATTTTCATTTCAATAAAGAAATGTTTAGACTTCGTATTACTGTCGTTATTGACTGAAGGGATTTCTGTTTTGCTTAAGGAGTGTCCTTCTTCCCTCCTTAAGCGCATTAGTTTTCCGACGGTTGATCTGCCTTTATTACTGCAACTTGACCTCCCCTGGATCGTACATTCTGAGGCTTCACTAGGCATTCACGTAAAAAATGCCCTCTCTTTCCACAGTAGAGACAGAGCCCCTGTTTCCTCCGATAATCACGTTCCTGGGGTGTAAGGGCGGCACGGACTGTTCCAATGTCCATAGGTTTCGCTGTGGCTGTTCTGTGCTCCGTTACTCTGTGTGACTCCACATGTAGCGATCCCCGTTCCCTTCTTCTATGATCGCCCTTACGTTCCTCCAATCTGTGATCTAGACGTAGCGTTAATTCAATGAGAGTTGTACAAGTCTTTGGCTGAGGATCCACTTGAGCTATGACATCTTTCAAGTCTTCCTTTAGGCCCTGGTAGAATATAGCGGCTTGTTTGGATTCTGGCCAATCAGTCTCAGCCACAAGTCGTCGAAAAGTATTCAAATACACCAAGAGATCTTTACTCCATTGTCTTAACTCGAGCAACTCCTTATCTGACGAAAATGTTTCAGCTCTCCTATCAAAAGTCTTTTCAAATTCATTTTTGAAAGTTTCCCAATCATGGAGGAGGGGATCATCTCTTCTTACGATGGTCACTGCCCACTGAGCTGCTTCTCCGCCTAAATATGATATCAGAAAGGCTACCCTGGCCTGATTCGTAGCGAACATCTTGGGTTTGCAATGGAAATGAAGCATTACTTGTGTTAAAAACACTTGGACTTTATGCATATCCCCATAATATCTTTCTGGAGGGACCAAGGGTATTTGTGAGGGGAACTCAACTACCACTGTACCAGGTTGAGGAAGAGAGGGGCCACCTGCATCAAAGGGATTCCTCTGCAAGCGATCTACTCTAGCCTGCAGCAGTGCTGTTTCATTACGGGAGGAAGCCAACTAATTTTGAACTAAAACAAGTGTGGCTAATACATCATCTAGGGTTGCCATGTCAGCTTCCACCTGATCACGAGGAGAGAAAAACGTGGGCCGAATATTCTGTCAAGGCTCCAGGTTCTCCTCGGAATCAGGCTGAAGCTTAATGGGGTCCACCTCTCGACATTCCCAAGTCCGGATGGAATAATTCCTCTCGGACTAGTGAGATGGTCAAGCGAGGGAAGGAAAGGGTAGGAACAGCAGGAAGGGAGATCTAGAAGTAAACAAAGAGAGGGACTAGTATTATTGGGGTACACATTACTTAACATCCAGATCTACAAAGCAGTGAATATGAACCACCCCATATCCGTATTAATATACACAACTACCTGTAAAGGAAAATAAGGGTGGCTGTAATGGAGAGGAAGATCGGAGAGGGGAAGGCACCGGGTAATAGCCCCAATCTAATGCAATGAAATAATGAGTTAGTTCAGTTAGATTTCTATATAACACAAGAAAGAATGCTCATTTCTAGTACTCTCCTCCACAACTGATTTGTACTCCTACCTGTGACAGACTCAGGCTTGACCCTTTCTAAACGGTCTCTGTTTAGCCCAGGATCCCCCCTACAGATCTCCCCAAGAAACAAAGGATAACACAAGGTTGTTTTACTGAATGTTCCAAGAGTGAGGACATCAAATAAGAATGATGGGTTGACTCATGAGTTTCAATGTGTGACACACACTATTGCTTCATAATACATATTACAGCATTATCTGAATCAACTGATGGATGGTACAAGGTTTATAGGTTTCAAGGTTCGTCCTCACAGTTACTCTCACTGTGAGGAGAAAGGCGCTCCACTGATAAATTCGGAAACAAACAGATCTCTCTCCCGCATGAGACCGCTATCGCAAAGCACGTCTCACCAACGGGAGAATAGAGGTAATGCTATGAATTCGGAAACAAGAAGATCTCTCTCCCGCATGTGACCGCTATTGCAAAGCACTTCTCGCCAACGGGCGAAAAGAGGTAATGCTAACTCGTCCTTCTCCCCACAAGAGACCGCCGTAATATGCGCGTCTCATCAACGGTAGAAGGCAGGCAGGGAACTGGCTTGTTAAGAGCCACGAAATACTGAATTAAAGGGAAACAGAGTGGTGCATCAGCACCCTTACCGTCCGGTGATTTGGCCACAACATACGGCAGAATAATCGGCGTCCTCGTCCGGGCGCCATCTTCCCATATACTCTGCCGATGACCCACGCAAACAGGCGTGTTGACATCAGTGCGTCGGCGCGCATTCAATGATGGTAAACATAGTTTTTTCCGGTCCCTGTGACACTCTGTGACATATATTTCAAAAGGAGGGAGGTCAGCGGACACTATTTACCACTCAGGGTGGTGGAAGGTCCAGTAGCAGCAGGGTGTCCGTACACAGTACTGGAGTTGCAAAAATGGGGGGGTGCTGCACTGTTCCTATTGAGAGATAAGGTAGGGGGGGGAAATGGATTTATCTGGCGTGACCAAGGGTGTTCCAATGATACCCTGGGGCATCCATTATGTTGGACGTAATTGCCTCACACACCCAGAAGGGTGTCATGCTTCATCATTGGCGGTTGCTCCTCGTCGGGGAGGCGGTGCAATCCCCGACGGGCTCACCTCAAAGAGGGGCTCTTTAGCGGAGATCTTTTTCCAACAGCCTATTGGTGAAGTGGGGGTGTGTGGGCAGATGGTATACTCCTGTGATGGGATGATTAAAATGTAGCTAAGGGTACCGGAATTGACTTTATTCTGGGGGTCCCTTGGCTGCAATTAAAAAGTGGGGCTAGCTCGCTAGGTGTCAACTAATAAAGGTTGTGTGACCCTAGAGGAGACTAGTAGTGAGTGTGGTCGACATGTTTCTCGCTAAGGGTGAATTACCCGCGATTCTTCAGGACCTATATACAAAAAGTGAAGTGCAAAGACAAAAACGACATGCTTGTATCTTATGTGTTGTGTTACCTCAGTGGATTCTCCTATGCCTGTACATAGAGAAGGAACAAGGAAACAACAGTTATTTACATTCAGTACAGATATGCAAGTCACAACATTGGCCAGAGGAAGTAAAAATATATTGCCATGCTGGTGGTACTAGGAGTGATTCTATATAACCACCGCATGCCCTGTGTATTGAGCGTGCAATGTTCAGGGTGAAGAGCACACGCAATAACTCTATCTGTGGCAGGGTCTGTGGTTGGTGAAGGTGAGGGTTAAAATCAATATTTAAAAAGGTATTAAGGTTAAAATGCAGCAGTTCTAAAGTGATTCTCTGCCTATAGTGTGTTGGAGAGATAGGCAGGTCTCATGTAAGGACACCATTTATAACCACATGAGGGTTCGGCGGGGCAGTACATCAGAGCAGAGCCCAAAGGTTTAGTAGCTGGTATAGGGGAAGAGGTAAAGGTAAAGAAAAGCGCCCCTTAGTAACTGCCTGAAGGCTCAATCGGGATGCCCCTATACCAGCTACTAAACCTTTGGGCTCTGCTCTGATGTACTGCCCCGCCGAACCCTCATGTGGTTATTGGTTTATGACCAATAGGTGAGTAGGGTAGCATATAAGTGTTTCACTTGCATTGCTTTACATATCACTGTGTGAGCTTTTTACTGCATCCAGCTACTATTATAAATGGTGTCATTACATGAGACCTGCCTATCTCTCCAACACACTATAGGCAGAGAATCACTTTAGAACTGCTGCATTTTAACCTTAATACCTTTTTAAATATTGATTTTAACCCTCACCTTCACCAACCACAGACCCTGCCACAGATAGAGTTATTGCGTGTGCTCTTCACCCTGAACATTGCACGCTCAATACACAGGGCATGCGGTGGTTATATAGAATCACTCCTAGTACCACCAGCATGGCAATATATTTTTACTTCCTCTGGCCAATGTTGTGACTTGCATATCTGTACTGAATGTAAATAACTGTTGTTTCCTTGTTCCTTCTCTATGTACAGGCATAGGAGAATCCACTGAGGTAACACAACACATAAGATACAAGCATGTCGTTGTTGTCTTTGCACTTCACTTTTTGTATATAGGTCCTGAAGAATCGCGGGTAATTCACCCTTAGCGAGAAACATGTCGACCACACTCACTACTAGTCTCCTCTAGGGTCACACAACCTTTATTAGTTGACACCTAGCGAGCTAGCCCCACTTTTTAATTGCAGCCAAGGGACCCCCAGAATAAAGTCAATTCCGGTACCCTTAGCTACATTTTAATCATCCCATCACAGGAGTATACCATCTGCCCACACACCCCCACTTCACCAATAGGCTGTTGGAAAAAGATCTCCGCTAAAGAGCCCCTCTTTGAGGTGAGCCCGTCGGGGATTGCACCGCCTCCCCGACGAGGAGCAACCGCCAATGATGAAGCATGACACCCTTCTGGGTGTGTGAGGCAATTACGTCCAACATAATGGATGCCCCAGGGTATCATTGGAACACCCTTGGTCACGCCAGATAAATCCATTTCCCCCCCCTACCTTATCTCTCAATAGGAACAGTGCAGCACCCCCCCTTTTTTGCAACACTCTGTGACATGCCGCGTCATCGGTTCAGATGTGCCCTGACAACAGGATACTCCAGTGAGATTCACCAGCGTAGAAAGCAGTTCAGATGGTTCTTCTATTGATGAAGCTACATCTAGTACCTCCAAACCCATGTTTAATCCCCATGGCTCCTCTACTTTTTTAGAGGAACTAAAGAGATACTGTATGAGTGTCAAACAAAATCCAGTATACACAAAACTAGGAGAGGGGTTAGGAGGGGGAAATCAAGAAAAAATAGATACGCACAAGGGAGTCAAAACATGACAACAAATGGAAAGGAAACAATCTTTGGTTTAAGCACTGGTACAAACTCTATGAATTCTGTTAACTTGATTGTAAACTTATCCGATCATGTTTTGAATAATGATGAAATCAATGTCCTGAACAAAGGTTTGGGTTTTTGTCCTACTAACAATTGCGATTTCTCAGAGGTTCAAATTGATTTTTTTAAATTCATCAGAACATTACAACTGAAGAGCTTTTTTTTTGACTCCTCAGAGAATATATGATGTTAATAAAAGTACTGAATTATCAAACTTGATCATTTCAGATGTCAAGAATATTTATTGTCTATTGTCCCTTGATAATGAGATTAATATTAATATGGAAGATCTGCAGATGGAATTAAATATCCAATCAGATTTAAACTGTGACAGCAATCTGAGACCAAAATCAAAATTTGTCCCACAAAATATATAATTCAGTGGAATCGAGCTCTTTTTTTAGACAAGTCGTGAGTGACGTACATGGTCTAGAAGACAAAACCAGATCAATTGGAAACAAGTTTGTGACTAAACATTTGACCAAAAATGAGTCCATTGCCTTACAATGCTCAAATCTAATGATTCTTTAGTAATTTGGGAAGCGGACAAAGGAGGGGACTGTAGTAATAATGAATCTTTCCAATACCAGTCCAAAGTGATGAGACAATCAGAAGATACGACCTGCTACAGGGAAGGTGGGAGCAAATCCTATTTTGGTTATCAATTCTATAATAAACAAAAGACTAACACATTGGCACGAAATATGTCTCCTAACTGACTTAGAATACAGATACATTAGAATCGATCATCCAAGGAATCCATGCCTTTATATGCTCCCCAAAATACATAAGGAAATGGACTTTCCTCCGGGTTGCCCTATAGTTGCAGGTATTGGCTTCCCTACTGAGCACATATCAATCAATCAATCAGAGTACTTGTAAAGCGCGCTACTTACCCGTGAGGGTCTCAAGGCGCTGAGGGGAGGGGGTGCCGCTACTGCTCGAAGAGCCAGGTCTTGAGGAGTCTTCTGAAGGTGAGTAGGTCTTGGGTCTGCCGTAGGTGGGTAGGAAGGGTGTTCCAGGTCTTGGCGGCGAGGTAGGAGAAGGATCTGCCGCCGGAGGTTGTTCATTAGATGCAGGGAACTGCGGCGAGGGCAAGGCTGGCGGGGCGGAGCTGGCGGGTGGGGGTGTAGAAGCTGAGTCTGCTGTTCAGGTAGGCTGGTCCGGGGTTGTGGAGTGCTTTGTGTGCGTGGGTGAGGAGTTTGAAGGTGATCCTCTTGTTGACGGGGAGCCAGTGTAGGTCTCTCAGGTGGGGGGTGATGTGGCTGCGGCGGCGGACGTTGACGATCAGTCGGGCGGAGGCGTTTTGGATGCGATGTAGTCGTCGTATGTGTTTGGCTGGGATTCCTGCGTAGAGTGCGTTACCGTAGTCCAGTCTGCTGCTGACGACATATCTGAATTTGTTGATGCTTTTCTCAAATCTTTTGTCACTAATTTACCATCTTATGTGCGGGATGCATTGGATGTTTTAAATAAATGTGAGGGTTTAGTGTGAAACTTGGACAGAATGATGTTTGTAACACTAGACGTGGAGAGTCTATATACTTGCATCGAGAGAGACCTTGGCCTAAGGGCCCTAGCTTTCTTCTTATCCACCAGGCGTGCCAATTATTATGAACAGTCTGAAATGCTCAAAGAAATGTCAGACCTAATTTTGAGCAATAACTACTTCCTTTATGAGGGACAGTGGTTCCAACAACTACAAGGAACTGCTATGTGTTCCAGGTTTGCCCCATCTTATGCCAACCTATTTATGGGTTGGTTTGAGAGGGGCCATGCCAGGACCCAGGCGGCGTCTGAGTGGACAGAATACGTCCACCTTTGAACACAAGATATAGATGACATAATACTTATATGGACGGGGTCACTCTCACAGATGAAAGATTATTTTGGGTAGCTGAATGACAATAATTGGAATGTGCGATTTACCATGAATAGTCATTAAAATAAGATTAATTTTCTAGATGTTACATTTTACATCTAGGAAAATAAGATCCAAAGTACTTGGAACCCTTATTAAGTGATAAACCAAAAGTTACCTATAGGAGGGGAAGCACAATTAAAGATATTGTGAGTTCTAGTTATATGCCCCCTATCAGGAACACCAACCCGCTAGATTGGTTGCCCCCACAACCTAAGGGCTTCAATACATGTAACACATGTACGATGTGCCACTTGGCCATAAATACGACAACAACTTTTACATACAATACTTCTTGGAGTTACAACATAAGTGCCTTTATAAATTATCAGACCACCTTTGTGATACACACCATTGTGTGTACATGCAGTGAGGTGTACACTGGCAGCACCAATAGAGAGCTCGGACACAGGATATCAGAACATGTTAGAGCCATTAAAAATAGGGATACGACTTACCAGTTATCCTTGCATGCATGTGTAAGAAACACAATTTCTCCCTTTAGGTTTCATGGTATAGTTGATGCACAAGGTGGAAACAGTGAATTATTATTGAGACAACGTGAATCCAGGTGGATTTCATGCTCACATACAGTTGAGTTAGGTCTTAATTAGGAACATGAATTCCATCCTTTTTTATGAACAACTTTAAGAAAAAGGCGACTAGTTTGAAGGGATGACCACCTGTTTTTGGCCACTATTTTATTGGCCAATGCATAATCCCACATGTTAGATAGACAATGTAATTCATGAGCGGTCGCTGTGATTGACTATTCTTTCTATAACCCGACTTTTGTATATATTTTAGAAAATGTGATCTAAAGACAGAGACACACTTTACAGTGAGAGAATGATTTAAATATTAAAGAGTTAGATATTTCTGACATGGCAGGACATTTTGTAACAGTTTATTGATGTGGACTGATGAAGCAATTTCATACCTTGAAGGGTTTGATGTTTTTTGTCCACATATTTTTTATATTAACTGTTCAAGATGGAATGAGTGACTGCCATGCAAATTAAAAGTTATAACAACTAGACCTTTATAAAGATGGTAAAATATCTGTCTAACATGACATTGGTTACTTATGGACATACTATGATTATTCCAATGACAAAAGATTTGGTATGAGAGTGCGATAATTCTTGGGCTTACAAATATAGTCCAAGATTATATTAACAATATTCTGGAGTTACTATTATAATAATTTGAGTATTTGTGGATATATTTTCATTCAAAAATTGTTTTTTTTAAAGCTATACGTTATGACCATGTATAATACTTTATGATGGCTAAGGTCTCATAAACTAACTTTTTCAGATCAGACAGACCGGTCTTTTCCATTTTTCTGGGCTGTTTTAGACAAAGACGTATATCTGCTCATATATTTCAGGGCTGTTACAAGAAGGCTGACCCCTCGACTTACATTGTATAGGTTCTCTTCGCGATATGCAGGTGCAACGTGTTGATTCCTGTTATCGCAAGACTATTTAAATGGCATGCAGGCAAGAGTTCAGTTTCTTGCCTTTGGACACGCCAGGTTATTTGCAGTCGGTTACATTGAAGAAATTAAATGTGAGGTGAATAAGTAAATGTCCAACTAAACTAGACAATTATATGACTTCTGTACAGTGATGATTGGTAATGTGTTTGTTTAACTGCTACAACCCTGCCATTAACAGAAGGCAAGTATATGCCGGGATGGTGCTATTGTAATGTTGGAAAGTAGGTATTCGGGGCTCTTTGGTAATAGACCAAACTCTGACACTTTCCAGCTTTTATATAAATGCAGAGTGTAGAAAGAAACTGGGTTATAAAAGACATATGATTATCCAGTACTATGGAATGAACATCTGGATGATTCGAAGATTTAATTTTGATATTCGAGACTATCTGAGTCTCGGCTAGCATAACTTATTACTCATGAGGGTTTATTTAATTACATTTAGCTTATAATGAACTTGAAATTGGTTGTTTCTTTTGGTTTTCTTTGCGCAGACTACTGCATGACAAGCACAAGACAGAGTGATTTCAATAAGTTGGCTATTATGACAAACCCATGCAAATTATATGGTTAGCATGCATGCACGGTGTCTCTCATCTTGACCGTAGACCGACAGATAAAACTTTGCTAAACAAACGTATAATATAAACATGATAGTAGTTGTGGAGAGTTACATTTACACGTTATGGATTGGGGATTATTTAGAAAAATGTTTTCCTCTCTTTTAGATATGTTTGGGGGGGACCAGATACAATTGGGGGCTTACCTTGCATAACACCCAGGAACAGCGCAGCTCCATCGCTCCCCTCCGCAGCCGCCGCCGCATAGCCAGACCAGCGGCCGCAGTGCGAGGGGGGCGTTTTTGCTACCAAGACTACACTACCCAGACGCCCTAGCGGCGGAACACGCCGCCATACGGAAATCCGGCGCCAGGAGGCGCTTGAAAAGGGACACCAGCATCGGTGGAGTGGGGGGACCAGACACAATTGGGGGCTTACCTTGCCTAACACACAGGAACAGCGCAGCTCCATCGCTCCCCTCCGCCGCCGCATAGCCAGACCAGTGGCCGCAGTGCGAGGGGGGCGTTTTTGCTACCAAGACTACACTACCCAGACGCCCTAGCGGCGGAACACGCCGCCATACGGAAATCCGGCGCAAGGAGGTGCTTGAAAAGGGACACCAGCATCGGTGGAGTGGGGGGACCAGATACAATTGGGGGCTTACCTTGCCTAACACCCAGGAACAGCGCAGCTCCATCGCTCCCCTCCACCGCCGCATAGCCAGACCAGCGGCCGCAGTGCGAGGGGGGCGTTTTTGCTACCAAGACTACACTACCCAGACGCCCTAGCGGCGGAACACGCCGCCATACGGAAATACGGCGCCAGGAGGCGCTTGAAAAGGGACACCAGCATCGGTGGAGTGAGGGGACCAGATACAATTGGGGGCTTACCTTGCCTAACACCCAGGAACAGCGCAGCTCCATCGCTCCCCTCCGCCGCCGCATAGCCAGACCAGCGCCCGCAGTGCGAGGGGGGCGTTTTTGCTACCAAGACTACACTACCCAGACGCCCTAGCGGTGGAACACGCCGCCATATGGAAATCCGGCGCCAGGAGGCGCTTGAAAAGGGACACCAGCATCGGTGGAGTGGGGGGACCAGATACAATTGGGGGCTTACCTTGCCTAACACCCAGGAACAGCGCAGCTCCATCGCTCCCCTCCGCCGCCGCATAGCCAGACCAGCAGCCGCAGTGCGAGGGGGGCATTTTTGCTACCAAGACTACACTACCCAGACGCCCTAGCGGCGGAACACGCCGCCATACGGAAATCTGGCGCCAGGAGGCACTTGAAAAGGGACACCAGCACCCGCGTCGCGGGACCGCGCGCGGATCGGCGCCGGGCGAAGCCCGGGCAAAGGGCGGGCCCTCTGTGGCCCTCAGAGGCACGAGGAGGACGGGACAGGGCCATCCTCCTGGTTCCCTGTTAGGAGGTGGTAACGAAAGACACTTGATTCACTTTTGTTTTCCACCCATTGACTTTGCCTTACTCCAAGGACATTTTCACTACTGATCCTTATGATTTGTTGACATTCATATTGTTACACCCAAACCACATTATGACTGACAAGGGGGATAATATAAATAGCACAACATTGACTATTGCCAGAGATGTCGATAATGGCACATCTTCCCAGCCCACACAAAATAGATGGACCAAGCAATTGCCCAAACAAACAGTAGACACAGACCTAGCTTTCTCGTGGTTAGATGAGTTAAACATCTTGTGTAAAACCACACATGTTTTAGTGGAATCACCGCTTCCTGCTGAAAACTTCTGTGCATTGCCTGACACTGGTAGCCCCTTGCAACCCTTCCCACTATTCAAAAAAGTCAATATTGAAAACACCCAAAGATCTGCATTTACCCAGTTCTCATCCGCTAAAAGGAAATGTAATGGGGTCAATAACATCCGGACCCAGTCAAAAATTCAAAAATTGTGCTTAAGCCCCACAGTTCCAGCCAGTAATTCTTCTACGACTCCTGAGGCCGTAGAGAAAGTAGTTGATCTAACACCCCCATGCAATTGGGTTTATTATCCCTTATTGAACAACTGGTCAGTTCTACTATTTCACCACTAATAGAAAAAATAACTGCACTAGGGGACAGGCTGACTGAAATGGAGGAAACTATCAAGTCTAACTTGCTAGCGAATAAATGTCCTGTAACACCTAATTGTTCCCATTCACCTTCTACTCCCAAAGAACCCAAGCCAGTCACGCAAGACAAATGGGTTCCACCACAATCAATAGCCCTTAACGCACCAGTCCCACTAGCTCTCAAAACTTCTTTCAAACCCGTTTTTCCGCAGCTCGTTGCCCGTAGAGCACAGCGTAACAAAGTTTTTCCTATGCAACTCCCACCGGAGGCAGCTCCATTTGTGTGTGTCCTAGCTGGAGTACCAGTTCTTACTCCGGGAAAAACCGAGAGACAACACGACCTGCTGAACAAAGTCAAATTTTGGCTGACAAAAAACAGACCCCTGCCACCGAACCTCGAGGGCACAATAATGAGTGTTAGAAGGGTGGGTTGGCTGGGTTCCCTCCCAAAAAATATTGCTGGCGACCTAGTACTTGTTAGATTTAGGCAGAGACACATTGTCCCTTACCTGCGTACCTATGCACCCCAAGTGGGAAATGGCCCAATCTCTGTATGTGATTTGCATGACTTTTACCCTAGAACCCCGCACATCCCCTCACCTAGTCAAAAGGTAGGGTGCAACATGTTAATGGGCAGAGGACATTGTGTATCGAGTGGCCGTAGCCTTCCCACTTATATCCGACATGAATCGTTGTTTTATAGCCCCAAGTATTGGAACCCCTATTAATTGCTGTTTGACTTAATCTTAACCTGTGAAAAGTACGCTATAATCAGGATATTCATTCCCACAGGTTGGGTAAAAGTTTTTTCAATTTGCAGCTATTATGTGTTATTAAATGTATGTTTTCATTTATAACTGTTTTTAACTGTATGCTTTTATGATTTTTAAATCAAAATCGAATAAAGCTATATTGAACTTGAACTTGATATGTTTGGTTTGGGTTCTCAACAGAGCAATGTTTCTTAACGACTATCGGTCTGCACGTTTAAGTAGTTGGTAAGTGATATTGGTAACACATAATGAGGAGCCCATTGGTTTTCTGTTTTGGGGTACCTACTAATCTCTATGAGATTAGCAAAATGGAAGCATGTATGAGACATACTCTGATTCACATTCAGAGCAGGCACTTTATACGTGAAAGATAATAATCATATCGACAATTAAAAAAGTCTTCCCATATTTAAGAATCAAGTCACGTTGTAAATATCAACGGGGTATTGGACAAACAAAAATAAATAAGCGAATTTAGTCTATAATTTTGGATTGATAGTATGGTTCCTTAACTGAACATTTGGACGAAGGGTGGAATGTATCAGTGTCTTTTCTTTTTGTTGTGTCTTCACAAACTCTATTGTTACATTTAGTAAATATTTAAACATTGTTTTATGTTGATTTAACATATGTCTGAAATTGTATTGAGATTATGCATTGGGTATAATTTCCTGGAGAATGTCTTATTTTTGAGTCTTGTAAATATGTCTCTGTAGTTATGCTGTTCTCATGATTTTTGAGTTGTTTTGTGTGTTTTCTTAACAGACCTGAAGAAGTCCCCATGTTGTGGGATAAAACGCGTTGGCTGTAGTTTTATAAGTCATGCAAGGAAAAGAAGTAAAGCATTAAAAGAAAGAACAAAAAGAATATACATGACAATTAAAAGGAACACAATATACATGACAATGTGATGCTTTCTTTGAGATCATATCTGATATTTAATTTTTGGAGTTTGGATCATTGATAGATATTGAGATCAGTGTGACTAGTTTCGTAAGGAACAACTAGTCAACCATACAGTACTCCTTCACTATGTCTTTTGGGGTTTTCTGAACGGTTGACCCTAGGAGTGAGCACATATTTGACAGGAACCACACAGAGTGCTGCAATTTTGTACTATAACTGTTTTTCTATTCTTTGATTGGGAACCAATTGTTCCTGAACCTGCTCCAACCAGAGTATGCAAGGAGGGCACTAAATGTGCTCTTCGATGCTGTCTGGTAACGCTGGAAAGCACCCTCACCCCGGCCCAATACACTGAGTCCTGTCTGGTGATCACACCTCCCTGTGACACGAAACCTATTGTTCTACCTTACCCTGCTCAAGTTCAGCTCAGCAGTAGGAAGGCAGAATCATGTCTGTGGTCTGCAGCAGCACCAGATTGCAGAGTTCAGGGGGTTCTTCTAAGGGCCCCCCATTACATGGGATCATACCTTCAACACCGGAATCTGTCTTGGGGTATGAGTCCAACTTGTTTGATTCCAAACATGACCGGGTTTGGAGCACCCATTATATAGTTAGACATCTTGTAATGACTGATGTCCTCTATATATCTTAAAATGGCTGACTGCACTTACAAAGCCTCGAGTATCGACCCCGGGGTTTGTAGGGGTCTCCTGCTCATGCAGGGGCACCCTCACTCTTTTACCAAGCACCCTGCCCTCAGGACTGAAGGGCCTTCCATAGGGGCGACTTGTTAGTTTTAAGTGCAGTGTCCTCAAATATAAAGAGACATATCTATTGTGATAGGTGCAAGCCCATCTCACACAGGCTGCGATGGCAGACCTGTAGTCAGAGTTTAAGTGGACTCCCATGGGTGGCACAATACATGCTGCAGTCCTGGGTGTACCTATGCCCTGTGTACCTTAGTACCACATACTAGGGACTTATAAGGGTACACAAGTAGCCAATTGTGAAGGTACAATAGTACTTACCAGAGCAAGCCATATTGGGAGAGAGAGCACGGATGCTGGGGTCCTGATTAGCAGGATCCCAGCAAACTACAGCAAAAACACACTGACACCAGACAAAATGTGGGGGTAACCATGAAAGCAGATCCTACTTCCCTACAAGGGCCACACTCCTTAGATGCAGGCAGTACTTTTGGGACTCCGCACAAGACAATCCGGTCTCCAGGCACAATACTTAGTTCCGCACTCACACCGCGCTACCAGTTGGGATCCAGCAGCCGGTGTGGGCACCTAAGGGGGCACCACTCTCCAGGAGTCACAAGTAGACGTGGGTCCCTTGCGGGAGGTCTTTGATGTCCCTGAAACCTCTACAAGAGAACATGGGGCATGCCAACAAGCCCTTGGAGAGCACACTTCAGGGTGCCACACAGCAGCAGGTAGTCTGGCCAGCCACTATTCAGGAAGGGTGCACGGTCCCTTCCAATGGCACTAATCCTCCTTGTTCACAACAGATACCTCTGGCAGTGTGTACTACACAGCTCCAGGATCTCTAGTCCCACGTCCTCACTTCCCCACAAGTGTAGCTCCACCCTGCTGAAGGTTGGCACCCGTAGGTATATTGTACTGCGCCTTTGAAGTTGGGGGTGGTTCAGAGGGTTTCCCTTTGAACCATAGATGTCTCCCCTAAATTTTAGTCCGTCCTTCCACTGGGCCGTGGAATGCAGATCTTAATCTGTAGTGGAGCCATGGTCTGGCTCCCAATGGCCAAGTGTCAAAACATCTTCCTCCAATCTACTCAGCCAGGCCCTCAACGGGCAGAGGTCTCTCACTCCAATTGCATGCCCGTTGTTTATAGCCGTCTCTGAGGAATGCATAGATGTGTTTCACCAGCCTCCAGTGTGGACGGGAGTCAAACTTAAGGGCACACAAAGAGTTTTAGAGCAGAGAAATGCCCCCTTTCTAGAAGTACTATTTCAAAGCTATTAATGACAAATCCCTCTTTACCACAGGAGAGGGGTTATCATTGTGAATCCAATGATAGAAACATCATTGGATGAGGCTGCTCCACTGTAAACCACCATTGCTGCTTTAAGTAATGTCAGCCACTCTCCCATGTTAACCAATGAGAAGAGCAAACCTCCTAGGTAGTGAAAACAAACATGGTTATTCTTCACTACCTGGGAAGGGATCATACAGGTGTACCTGCCCTGCCTTTCACCTACCACTGAAAAACCAAAGGAAATGATGGACGGAGCGTTGACAATACAAGCACTCACCCCAGTCAACTGATCTGGGTTTAATCCATCACCGTTCTTTAGCCCACTCTGCCACCCCTGTTCAGACATGGCCATATGCAAATCAGTCTGACCCTGTGCCTCATGGGAACAGTCCAGCCCGAACTGCCAAGCCATGCCTTCCCTGGACCGGAAACAAGCTACGAGGACCGGTTTCTGGCATTTCAGCCGTCTTCAGCCCGGCTTGCTTGAATCCAGTGGCAAAATGAGCAAGGGACTCACGTCTGAGCATACCCTGCCAACTTATGGCGAACAAAGAAAAACCAAAGGAAATGATGGACGGAGCGTTGACAATACAAGCACTCACCCCCAGTCAACTGATCTGGGTTTAATCCATCACCGTTCTTTAGCCCACTCTGCCACCCCAGTTCAGACATGGCCATATGCAAATCAGTCTGACCCTGTGCCTCATGGGAACAGTCCAGCCCGAACTGCCAAGCCATGCCTTCCCTGGACCGGAAACAAGCTACCGAGGACCGGTTTCTGGCATTTCAGCCGTGTTCAGCCCGGCTTGCTTGAATCCAGTGGCAAAGTGAGCAAGGGACTCACGTCTGAGCATACCCTGCCAACTTATGGCGAACAAAGAAAAACCAAAGGAAATGATGGACGGAGCGTTGACAATACAAGCACTCACCCCCAGTCAACTGATCTGGGTTTAATCCATCACCGTTCTTTAGCCCACTCTGCCACCCCAGTTCAGACATGGCCATATGCAAATCAGTCTGACCTTGTGCCTCATGGGAACAGTCCAGCCCGAACTGCCAAGCCATGCCTTCCCTGGACCGGAAACAAGCTACCGAGGACCGGTTTCTGGCTTTTCAGCCGTCTTCAGCCCGGCTTGCTTGAATCCAGTGGCAAAGTGAGCAAGGGACTCACGTCTGAGCATACCCTGCCAACTTATGGCGAACAAAGAAAAACCAAAGGAAATGATGGACGGAGCGTTGACAATACAAGCACTCACCCCCAGTCAACTGATCTGGGTTTAATCCATCACCGTTCTTTAGCCCACTCTGCCACCCCAGTTCAGACATGGCCATATGCAAATCAGTCTGACCTTGTGCCTCATGGGACCAGTCCAGCCCGAACTGCCAAGCCATGCCTTCCCTGGACCGGAAACAAGCTACCGAGGACCGGTTTCTGGCATTTCAGCCGTCTTCAGCCCGGCTTGCTTGAATCCAGTGGCAAAGTGAGCAAGGGACTCACGTCTGAGCATACCCTGCCAACTTATGGCGAACAAAGAAAAACCAAAGGAAATGATGGACGGAGCGTTGACAATACAAGCACTCACCCCCAGTCAACTGATCTGGGTTTAATCCATCACCGTTCTTTAGCCCACTCTGCCACCCCAGTTCAGACATGGCCATATGCAAATCAGTCTGACCCTGTGCCTCATGGGAACAGTCCAGCCCGAACTGCCAAGCCATGCCTTCCCTGGACCGGAAACAAGCTACTGAGGACCGGTTTCTGGCATTTCAGCCGTGTTCAGCCCGGCTTGCTTGAATCCAGTGGCAAAGTGAGCAAGGGACTCACGTCTGAGCATACCCTGCCAACTTATGGCGAACAAAGAAAAACCAAAGGAAATGATGGACGGAGCGTTGACAATACAAGCACTCACCCCCAGTCAACTGATCTGGGTTTAATCCATCACCGTTCTTTAGCCCACTCTGCCACCCCAGTTCAGACATGGCCATATGCAAATCAGTCTGACCTTGTGCCTCATGGGAACAGTCCAGCCCGAACTGCCAAGCCATGCCTTCCCTGGACCGGAAACAAGCTACCGAGGACCGGTTTCTGGCTTTTCAGCCGTCTTCAGCCCGGCTTGCTTGAATCCAGTGGCAAAGTGAGCAAGGGACTCACGTCTGAGCATACCCTGCCAACTTATGGCGAACAAAGAAAAACCAAAGGAAATGATGGACGGAGCGTTGACAATACAAGCACTCACCCCCAGTCAACTGATCTGGGTTTAATCCATCACCGTTCTTTAGCCCACTCTGCCACCCCAGTTCAGACATGGCCATATGCAAATCAGTCTGACCTTGTGCCTCATGGGACCAGTCCAGCCCGAACTGCCAAGCCATGCCTTCCCTGGACCGGAAACAAGCTACCGAGGACCGGTTTCTGGCATTTCAGCCGTCTTCAGCCCGGCTTGCTTGAATCCAGTGGCAAAGTGAGCAAGGGACTCACGTCTGAGCATACCCTGCCAACTTATGGCGAACAAAGAAAAACCAAAGGAAATGATGGACGGAGCGTTGACAATACAAGCACTCACCCCCAGTCAACTGATCTGGGTTTAATCCATCACCGTTCTTTAGCCCACTCTGCCACCCCAGTTCAGACATGGCCATATGCAAATCAGTCTGACCCTGTGCCTCATGGGAACAGTCCAGCCCGAACTGCCAAGCCATGCCTTCCCTGGACCGGAATCAAGCTACCGAGGACCGGTTTCTGGCATTTCAGCCGTCTTCAGCTTGAATCCAGTGGCAAAGTGACCACCTACCACTAGCATCACCCTTTGAGATTACCCCAGGGGTGCCCTAGTGGTAATGAAAGGTCCCCTCAGGATTTTCCAGTGGTTTAGAAAGGCCAACCTGAGCATAAGTGCAATGCGCACACACAGGCCTGCAATGGCTTGTTTGACACAAGTTTAAAAAACATCATGTAAGCACCACCTATTAACGTGTGTAGGAAGGGCACGCACACTTTCACACTGCATTTCCAGTGGGGAAGTGCCTAGAGCCCTAAGGCCACTAACAGAGAATCAGTAAAACCCATCAGTCAAATAGCAAAATGTTTAGGGAACACTACCTCAAGCGTTTCAGGTCTAACACATGGTGTCATCAGGTTTAGTGTTCCACAGACCATAATTACATGTTGCTTTGCTTATGGATTATTGACGCACAAAGGTGCCGAAAAATATTGCCGCAAAATGTGAATTTTCTTCTCCAGCTCAATTGCCTACAAAAGTCTTACTGCAAGTCTGGCAAAAAATACATATTCATTAGGGCTAGCTCCCTAGAGTCGCCAGAAAGGACCAACATTTGGAAGTTCCTATTAATTTGGGAGAACATTTGGGTGACTGTATCCAATTGAGTAGATACCCAGACGACCACCTCTTGGTCTACCTTAGAATTCTTTTGTGGCTTTTGCAGTGTAGGCAGTAAATCCATCCAAAATAGTCTCATCTAGAGTCCAGATCGCCTGGAAGTAACAAATAGCATTTTATTTCACAAATTTTACCCTGTCTCAGTCATCTAACTTTGATTTCAAGCCAGCGATGTTCCAGCTAAGAATTTGCAGCCTAATCATATGATTTAGGCTAGGACCCAGTTCCTATGGATGGTAAACAGAATATACTGGTGATCCTGGGTGATTTGTGTTTGAGGGCTAGATACACCCATTCTGTGTACATTCGAAAATAGTATAATTCATATCGGTATAGCTTTGGGTGTTCCCCTGACTTTGCAGGTTGGTACTTGTGATATTCGACTGTATGTTGACCTTTAAACGTCTTGCTTCCTGTTCAAAGACATTGTGGAGGTGTAAAAACAGGTCAAGGACAACCAATATTTGCCCGGCGGTATCGCCTCTTTAACCCACAAAATCTTAATCAATGAAGAGGCAGGCGCTGGAGACTGGAAGGCAGGAAACAAGGTTTATTCTCTCCGGAGGAGAACACATCAGTTCGGACAGCCAGTATCGTCACGAGGTGCTCTAACCGCATCTCTGAGGCCTGGCCTCTTATACACAGTTTTATGATCTTTATTGCAGGTAACACATTCTTGCAAGAGGGGCGTGGCCGAGAGCTGTCTATGGCGGACGTGTAGCTGAGGAGCTCCGTCCTGAGCCCTGAATACACGCGGATTATCCTGTCATCCTGCACCTTTACCTCCCCCATCTTCACACCCGAAGTTCAGGGAGTGAGCGGCGTACCTTTGAAGCATTCCACCCCTCTTGGGCGCCGCTGAGGCACTGCGGACCTGCGGCGATCCCGGAGGCCTGACCCCTCGTGGCAAGCCGCGGACTCGATTGGCCTGGGAGCCGGGCTGCTGTACTGCATTGGCTGACTGCTGGCGTACCCCGGAGGGGAGCGAGACTGCGGAGCCCGGAAGCGCTGCCCGGATCGGCGGCGGATGCGGCCCCCTCTGCCACCGCACTATCTCCTTTCAACCTCCGAGCCTGGGGGCCCGTTTCCGACCGATCTGCCCGGATCGCGGCTCACCGTCACCGCAGCCGCCCCGGCACCTGCCCAGACAGCGAGGAGACTACCGAGCCTGCTTGTCACCGGTGAGGAGTTGGGGCCTGGGTTTGACGCGCAAAGGACACTGCTGCTCAATTCACTGTTACTGTGGTGAACACGGGGATCACCCGCACCGGCCTCCCGCCGCCGCAGGGTCCGGTCGCCATCTTGCTTCCACTCAGCACCCCAGGCCCTTCCAACGCCCAGCGCGGAACACTGAGTTGCACCGGGCGCATTGCGGCTGTGAGACTGTCACAGCCCTGACACATTAGCACGGCCCCCCCCCCCCCCCCGCACAGTGAAGAGGGGGTGCCTGAACGTTACTGCGGGGCCCGACTACCTGAGACGCCCGTGGAGGTTCCCGGGCTGCATAGCTCCTCCGGCTCGACTGTGGTGCCGCGACCTCCTTCCTGCTGTCTTCCACCAGATCCCCCGTTGGTGGCCCATTGCCCCTACACACCACTCTGGGGTGGCCGGAACCGCGACTGGGAGGAGGACCACCCACTGAGCGCCACTACACTGTCGAGGATCCTGTGCTGTGGGCCTGGCACAGCTCGAGGGTGGGGCCCTTTATTCTTCTCTCCGTGGTATCACTGGTGACTGCACGGACACCTCTATACATTGCCCTGAGTGACATTGCCCTGAGTGCTATCAGGCAGCGCCAGCCGTGAGCGGGGAGTACGTCTACTGCTCCGCCACCCTGCATACCAGGTCAATGGGGAAGCACCGAGGCAGGACCCAGGAACTTAACGCACCGGCGGACATGCAGTCCACCGGCTCGGAGGACCCCCTAGCCTCATCCACTGCGGACATTATCCCCCCGACTGGGAAAGGCTCGCAGGATGCCAAGCTGGATCTCATACTGAATGAAATACGGGCCACACGGGAAGCACTAGAGTCACGCATTGACAACATGGCGACGGGCCTCTCCCTACTCCGAGCCGACCATAACAAACTTGCAGAAAGGGTGTCGGAGCAGAAACTTGCGCTGAATGACCTCATTCCCCAGCAGACGGAGCACTCGGCGAAGCTGGAAGGCATGGAGAAACAACTCAGGCAACTGTGGGACAAGGTGGATGATGCGGAAGGGAGGGCCCGCCGCAACAACGTCCGCATCCTAGGCATTCCGGAGCGCAGCGAGGGGAGGAATCCTACCCAATTCGTGGAGGACTGGCTCAGGAAGATGGCGGGCCCGGAAGATCTCACGGCGCTATACAGCGTAGAGCGGGCGCATAGAATGCCGTCAAGACCTCCGCGACCAGGGGCACCCCCACGCCCCTTGATAGCCCGACTCCTTCACTACAAGGACCGCGACACTGTGCTGAGAATGGCCCGGGAGAAGGCGCCAATTCGCTACGAAGACAAGAACATCTCCATATATCCTGACTTCACGCCTACGGTACAGAGAGCTAGGTCCACCTTCTTGGGGGTGAAGCGCAGACTGCGGGAAAGAGACTTGAAATATGCCCTCCTGTTCCCCGCTCGCCTCAAGATTCTTTATGAGAACAAATCCCACTTCTTTGACTCGCCTGAGGAGGCGGAGGAGTGGATGGAGGTTACGCTAACGCCGCCGACCTCACAAGACCCTCTTCCGGCATCTGGGAGTGCGAAACACAGGAGTCCATCGGACCGGAGTCACCAGGCTTCTAATAAAGGGCGAGCCCCTTCACAAAAATCTTCCTCACGGGGACGGCCCGCTGGGGACCGCTTGACCGGCGGATCATCGGTGGTACACCTCACTGAGGAAGCCCTCGCAGCTCACGATGCGGTCACTAACGGAGATCAGACCGGCGTCTCCGGCACACACACTGAGGTGTCAGGGTCGGCGGACAGCCTACAATTGTTCCCCAAGATCACGGCGCAGACGGCGGAGGACTACTAACACTGGCAGCTTGCACCCTGAACGAAGTCCGGGTGGTAATGTATGAACTGCGCATTTCCTCACATGATGGGGGGTAACTAGCAGGTTTGGTTACACGGAGGGCTGCCGCACCACCGCAGGCCAGTACAAGTTGGACGCGAGAGGCCCACTCTCCCCCACCGTATGCACTTGGAACTGTTTACTTTCTGCCCATGTTGGGCACCCTGGTTTGGATCACGGGCCCGTTGGCCCGAGGACCTTAATGTTGAGGGGTTAGCTGTTTACACGACACTCTTATCATATGACATGATGCGCTTGGCATGGTCGCCCACGGTCCCACCATGGTTGCATTACAGGTTTAGTCATGGGACCGCTTAATGTTTATGACATGTGCACCTGGAATGTGCGGGGCATGGGCTCGATCCACAAGAGACACAGGATACTGGCCCAACTAAATCGCAGAGGCGTCATGATAGCCTGCCTGCAAGAGACACACTTGAACTGCGCTGAAGGCTTGAAACTCAGAAAGAAGTGGAGGGGTCAACTTTTTGCCACATCCTACTCGGCGTTCTCTAGGGGGGCTGCAATTTGGTTCCGCAATTCTGTTCCTTTTAAGCCGATTGAACAGCGAATTGATAATGAGGGCAGATATGTGTTTGTGAAGGGCCTGTTAGATGGGGACACGATTGTGATGGGCTGTGTGTACTCACCAAATTCTGGCCAATCAGATTTTCTGGTGCATGTCAATAGGGTCCTTGCGGACTGGGCGGATCACCAGTGGGTGATTGGTGGAGATTTTAATGCTGTCTTGGATGTTACTCTAGATAGGTCTCACCCCCCCCTACATGCCACAGAAAGCAGGAGACAGGCGGATGCACTGGCGCAGTGGGCGGAGGGATGGGACTTGGCAGATGTATGGCGCAGCACACACCCACTGGAAAAGGAATACACCTTTTTCTCCCCCCCGCACCAGCTACATACTAGGATAGACCACATATTCTGTTCCCGCTCCCTACTGGGATCGGTCGTCCAAGCCCAACACATGGGGAAGACCCTATCGGATCATAGCTCAGTGGAGCTCTCCTGGCAATGGGGCCGGATGCAGGCCCCTGTCCCGACCTGGAGGTTACCCACAGAACTGCTTGAAGACTCTGTCTTCCAGTCCTCCATGGCGGACGCTATTGAGACCTACTTTGCTTCCAACGCAAACACTGCCAGCTCCAGACAGATAGAGTGGGACGCTTTCAAGGTCTACATTAGGGGGGAGGCGATGGCCTCCCGGGTGGGCAGGAGGAGGGTGGTAATAGGTGACCTAAAAGAGGTGGAAGGTACACTGGCAATGCTGGAATGCGAAGCTGCAGGCACAGGCACACACTTCACTCCATTACAAGAGGCGCATATTAAACACGCAGAATTGCTGGAAGACTTAAGGCTCCTAGATTACAGAGCATACACGGTCAGACAACACACACAGGCGGATAGATCGGGCCCACTGCTGGCCCGCATTATAAGAGACTCCCCGGTGAACCATCCGATCTTGGAAATATCGGACCAGGACGGATTGCTTGTCTCGTCCCAAGTGGGCATCAATGCCGCATTCCGGGACTATTATGCCACACTTTATGGTCCGCACCAGTGCCTCTCCGAGACCGCGCTGGAGGACTTTGTAAGGGACCTTGAATTACCCCAACTCACAGACAGGCAAGCCACAGACCTGAAGCGTGACGTTACTATTGCGGAAATTAGGCAAGCAATACATGCTCTCCCGAAGAGCAAAACCCCCGGAATGGATGGACTACCGGCTGAGTTCTACGCTGCGTACGTGAACCTGCTGGCTCCGCGCCTCCACACTGTTTACCTGGAAGCGTTACGCACTACCTCGCTACCCCAGTCCTCCCTCCAAGCCTTAATAACCTCCCTTTTAAAGCCAGGTAAAGATGGCATGCACATGGCTAATTACAGGCCATTATCTCTCCTCAACACCGACTGCAAGATTTTGAGCAAGATATTAGCGATGCGTTTGGCGCAATACATCCCGCACCTGATACACCCCGACCAATGCGGGTTTGTGCCGGGGAGGAGCACGGCCATGAACCTTAGACGGCTTGCTCAGCTGATGCTCCGGGACCCGGCGGTACTGGGTTCGGAGGGTTGCATCTCGTTGGACCTGAAACAGGCCTTCGATTCCCTCAGATGGGATTTCATGTTCATTGCGCTCGCAAAGTTTGGGATCCCGTCCGAGTATATTGCATGGGTCAAACTGCTCTATACCCGTCCTACGGCCCGAGTGCGCACATCCAGATACATCTCTGGTCCGGTGGATATAGCAAGGGGCACCAGACAGGGCTGCCCGCTCTCCCCACTCCTGTTTATCCTGGCCCTTGAACCACTGCTCTGTAAGCTCAGAGCGGTAGCTCCCCATTATGGGATTCGGAGGGGCACGACCACCCATGTGGTCTCCGCATACGCGGATGACATTATCCTGTACTTTCGTGATTTGAGGGGAGACCTTGCTTCTGTGTCTAAAATATTCGAGGACTTCAGGCTTTTATCTGGCCTCACCATCAGCGAGTCCAAGTCCTACGGGTTCATGTTTGCAGCACCTGGCCAACCCACACCATTACCCTTCGCACCACACACGTTTCAAATGGCGGACTCCACCTTCCGCTATCTCGGGATACAAATCTACAGAGATGCAGATCTGATGATCGATGGCAACCTCGGCCGGGCTATGAGAGTGCTCAAATCCCAAATACAATTTTGGTTGTCCTTGCCCTTGTCGGTGGCCGGAAGGGTTGCCATCTCTAAGATGGTGATGCTTCCCCGCCTCCTTTACTATTTTACCAACTTGCCTTTTCTGATTCCCGCCTCGACGTTTAAGTCACTGGATACTCTCCTCACGGAACTCATATGGGGCCCAGGGCGGAGACGCATAGGCCTTGCCAAACTACAGCTCCCCGCCGGTGCAGGGGGCATGGGAGTACCAGACTTCCGGGCCTACAACTTTGCATGCCAGCTGCAATGGCTAGCCTACTGGTTAGCGGGTCGGAACCTGCACGAGGTTGACATAACAGAGGAGGACCACTCTAAAGGGAAGTTACATGCCCTGCTGTTACCCCGCTCAGCCTTACCAGGCAATACCCCGCCGCTGCTCCGGCTTGCCATCCAATACTGGCGGAAGGCCCTGAGATATACCACCCCGACGACGTCCTATGCCCCCACGATCCCGCTTCTGGGTGTCCCACTAGAGGCGGGCCCACTTACTACTCACATACTCACGCCTTGGCATGACACTGGAGTGACAACCGTAGGGGACCTTTTTGCCGAGGGGCGGATACTGTCCTTCGAAGACTTTAGGACTGCACATGGTGTCCCCGGGGGATCGTTCCTCATGCATGCCGGCCTTCGCCATTACGTGGCTACTAGGTGGGCACCTGGAGGAATGGAACCTCCCACTAACCCCTTACCAACGATGCTTTATCTTATGGGGGCGGGGAGCCATCTAACTAAATGGTTAGCTGCTAGTATTAAGTCAGGGAGGGCAATCCCACTATCGCTTCTCAGGGCAAAATGGGAGGGTGATATGGGAAGACCCCTAAGGGACAAGGAATGGGAGCGCATCCTCCGGTTCCCCAAAAAAGTGGCCAGGAACCCCAAATTCAAGTTCATTCAGCTCATGCTTCTCCATAGGGCTTACTTGACACCTCGCCGCATACACGCCATGTTCCCTACTGCTGTAGACACATGCCCCCGATGCTCTGCGGATGACGCATCATTGATACACATGCTGTGGGACTGCCCCAAGCTGGGCTACTACTGGTCCACGGTCGCCGGATCACTCGCCAGTGCAGGCGCCTTGACACGCACTCCCACACTGGAATACGCACTACTGGGGCTGGGTCCCGCGGCGCGCGCTAGAAGTGTAGCAACACGCTTTGCTGACCTGGCCATACTCTTGGCGAAGCGGGCAATAACGATGAGGTGGAAGTCACCTAAACCACCTGACCCCGAGCTATGGAGGGCGGAAGTGACAAGGTGGAGCAAAGCGGAAGGTGAAGCGCTGCAACGCGAAGAACGCAGGGGCCTTAGGAAAACGCCGATCTCCTTGGATTGGTTTGCCATATTGGGGATGTTCGAAGCAGAGGGGGATGGGGACTCTGTTGATTCGATGCCTTAGCACTGCACTGTGTCCTACGAACTCTGAATTTCATGTGCCGCATCTACCTATGGTGCACTAGCTAATGGCGCGGGATATCCCGTGCTGCTCATGATGCTGCTCATGACTATCTGTATCTGTATTAATCAGTACTACTGGGTGAAATAGACTCACGGGTGCCACCAAGCACGACCTGGCTTACACATACATGTATTACGAGTGTCGAAGGGGGGGAGGTTCCTGAGGGTGGAGGGTGGGTTTTTGTTCCGGTTGGTTCGAGGGAATGTTACATTATTAAGTATACCACAAAATACAAAATGTACGATGTACTTGCTGATATTATGTTTGCGAGAGCATGCCACCTTCTCATGCTGATCCTAAATGTTAACTCTGTATTGCTGCTCGAATTACTATGCTAATAAACAGATTTTCAAAAAAAAAACACATTCTTGCAATGCTTTGAAGTATGAAAGGACATCCTCGGAATCTCCCCTTCAGGCCCGTTCCCACACACATTTACAGTTGAAGTCCCCACCCCGGTCACAATAGGTGATGATTATCGCGCAGCTGGACATTCCGCCGATTCACGGAATGTGTGGGGTTGATCGGATATCATAGGGTGGGGGCTTTGATCAATTCGAGGGTCCTTTAATGGGGGAAGCTTCCTACTGTACGGGGGGGGTAATAAACAGTATCCGCAGGGCCAGGTGGCGGCCTGGGAACGGGGAAGACAAACGGGCACACAGGAAAAGGGGGTTTGTATCGAAGGGTCTGGGACCATGAAAGGAACGAAGGGAGGTGTCGCGCTGGGAACAGGATGGGGTTCTGAGGCAGAGCTGCGCTGAAGAGGGGTTTATGACCCAAGGCATGTGAGAGCGGGGGGGTGGCCAGTGCGTGGGGGGCTTGTGAGGGCGAAGGGCTGTGCTGGGGGCCAGTGGCGTGCAGAGGGTGGTTCTGATCGAGGCACCAAAAATGGCGGGTGCGCACGACAAAAAGTGTGGCATCAGGGGAAAAGGCAAGATGGCGCAGATAATGTTTACCAAACCGTACTAATTTTCCACAGTCCCCCCTTTAACATTCCCAAGACATCTTGCTGGCCTATTTCCTATCCATGTCTACTGTGGCGGTCATAAGTAAAGAAGTAGGAACCCAGGTGAAGGAGCTATAAACATTACATTTAAAATCTTTCGTCTTAGGAGGCGGGCCTATCGATAAGCTCGTTTGCAGGAAAGTCATAGTAATGCAATATCGGACAAAAACGATTCTGTAGCGAGAGTGTTGAGTACATTTCATAGATGCTTATAGTCATTCGGAATATGAACTGATAGGTTATTACATATGTAAGTTCTTTTCGTATTCGGTTGGAGCGTAATCAATACAATGGTGGCTGGGAGAGAAATGAGACGTAGTAAAAACGATAATCAGGGGTGTCATTGTTCGAAGGGGAAGTCCTATTGTCATGGACCATTATTAGTGAGTTCTCAGCATTCTTTGTCGTCTTCTGTTGGCACTGTGGAGCACCGGCGGTGGAGCTACGTGTCCAGCTCTATTCTAGGTCCCGCGTTGCAGGGCATGACCTTTTCCTCGCTTTCCTGGTCAAAAAGGTCCTTTTCGCCCTGGGTCCTTTTGAGTCGATTGTCAACGAGTTCATGTGGAAGAAGGGGGGTGTGTGTGAGTAGTCCTTAGGGTAGGTCGGAGGAAAAGGGGGACGGAAAAGTTTAGGTAGGTGGGCCCATGACCGAGTTCAGAGAGTGGGGACTTTTCGGCACACGTTGATCATCGAGCAGGGGCATCAGGTCAGCCCTTTCCTCTCATTTTGTCGGAAACAGTGCCTCGTCCTGCGACTCCTTACTGTTGCGGTCTCGTCTTGGCCAATATCGCAGATGTTCCACGATCTGTAGTCAGGCCGCGTGCTCCCACATCCGGTCTCTCTCTTTCCTCCGACAGTGGTACCCTTAAATGAGTTTGAAAAGACAGTCTTTAGAGAATTGGCAGAGGAAGGTAATCACATAAGTCTATTTCTCTCCCAGCTCCAAGCAAATGAGAAACATCCGTTACATTGGGGTTCACAACCAACATATAAATAATTGATGATGGGCTTGCTGGATTTCCTATAACTTTCTTTCGTAACTATTTCTGTGGTGTTTGTTGGTGTTACATTCATTGTCGTGGTACGAGATCTGGTACCTATTCATTGCATTTTGTTTATTACAGTCACATCAGTTCTTCTGGCAGAGACCCACTTTCCTAGTACGAGCCTTACGAAGCTATACCGTTCTTCAGGGCTTTATATTTTACGAAAAAGTGCAACGTGCTACCACCATGGTCTGATAGGTATCTTTCTGAGGAACGAACATAGGCTAAACAATTTTCCATTCGATCAATGCATCCTACCTCTCAGCTAAACATTTTACTTCTAACAGGGTTTATTGCAACAATTTCTTCATTTTGGTCTAATCTTAACTTTGCAAACATCATTCTAATTCCTACATGGTCTCTTACAACCTGACTACTTCATTAAAAAACCGAGGTCTTATGGAAAACAACTAGGAACATAGCAAACTGTGGTGAGGGACTATCGTCTTGCTTTGTGTCATGAGGGCGTTATCTAGCAGAAGGCCACAGTTCAGTTGGTAAGCGTTCAGTGACATTTCTCGAATTCTAAACTCTGTAGCTTGCTCATCAACAAATCATTTCTAGGAACAACGGCTGGCCTGTGTTAGTCGTAAGTCGACCCATCTCTTACAACCGGGGGTGAGGGACATTTTAAAAACTCTCGTCCGGGGCAGCTGATACAAAACCGAGGGCGTTCTGGGAAGATGGGGATGTTTCGGTCACTTTTACTGTTTGGGTATTGAGACAATTCGGGACGGGGAAGGTCGCGTTATCTGAGGCATTTTTGTTTATCATAGAAGCCACTGACATGTAGTTCCCTTATTACGGGTCAGATTAGGGAACCTCAGTCGTCTTACCTGTCCTTTCCTTTTTGGCCAATTCTAGGTTTCATCAATATTTAGCAGAAAGGAGAGGTAGTGACACGGCACCAAGGTGATTTTTATTTAAGACAAATTTTCGCAAATACTTGCGGTAGCTGGAGCCAATTGGGTGGTGCACCAGGGGTGGCGGTTTTGCCAATTAGGTGCTAGTCGTTCAGGAGAGTGAGAGGGTGGAGGAGAGAGAGAGAGAGAGAGAGAGAGAGAGAGAGAGAGAGAGAGAGAGAGATGTGCAACAATAGGCTAAATAGTACACGTGTGTAGGAGAGTAGGGTCTGCAATCCTATGATCACCCAGATTTTTGCTTTTTGCTGCACTGGTTTACGACTTTCCCTGGCTGTGGGCCTGCTAATCAGACCCACAGCCTAGCTGTTCTCTCTATCCAAATTGTACTCAGGTACTGAATTGGCACTGGGCCCTCTCTAAGTCCCTGTACCCAGGGCTGAGGTACCCAGAAGTCTCCCAGGGGCTGAAGCATGTATTATGCCACCCCTGGGCTGACTATCTAAACTGACACAACTGGCTGCACGACAGCTGGGGCAAGGTGGTGTACTCACCCCTTGCTTTAGATATAGTATACCTATATCTAACCCTAAAATGGACACACAGATCTCCTATCAGTCACTCCTATGGCAGGCCTTAACAATCCTGAAGGCAGAGTGCTTGGAATCGTGTGAGATGGTGCTCTGGCATGAGCTGAGCCTGTCTGCGGCTTTTGGGATCCATCCCTTAGCCGTTTCCATGATATCGCATACCATATACTCTTAAGTGCATTATAATCCTCGCGGTTATATGCCAACTCTGGTATCGCTTTATCAAAACATGTCGAGTAAGGTGTCATACGAATTGGAATACTAACCCCTCGCCAATTCTCGCGACGGGGTTAGCATTCCACCCTTCTAGAGGGACACGACATGCATGTAACCTATAACCCGGTTAAAAGTCAGACAGAGCCTTAGCATCCACAAAATGGATGCTGCCACCGAGACACAAGTCTGCCCTCCTGCTGCTGGGAGTCCTCCCAGAGCAGGAGATAAGGACAAAGGGTTTCCTGCCAGGGGCGGTGCCAGCACCGTCCCAGACAGGGTTTTGTGTATTGTAGGTAGGCAGGGCTTTAGAGGAAGGTGACTGCACGTGGCACCCCGGTGCTCACTGTGCATAGGCTGGCTTAAACCAGTTCCAGGGACACTCCAGACCCTGTGCTGGGGAAAAGCCCGCCAAGGAAGTGGGTGTAACCACCCCCCTCCTGGTCCCACCCCTAGGGCAGGACTTAGTCGCGTGCCAGCCCCCTTTTCCAAGATAAAGGTAGAGACTGGCCCCCTTCCAAATCAGATCATCTTTGAATCCTGAAACTACTTTCCATGAGAAGGAACTCAAGACTTCTTCCTAAGATTTCTCCCTTGTGACTAAAGAGTAGTCACCCTGCATCCGCAGGCACCATCTTAAGAACACTGCGGTCTGCTGCAAGTCTCTCCTCCGGATCAAGACTGCCCAGCTCGACGAGAACCGGCTTCCCTGGCACCTCTGACCTCTACCTACATCATCAGTCACGCTGAGATTCGTGGGTGTGACGAGACCTCGAGGGACCGGCCATCTTCAAGACTGCACGACTTCTGCACAGCAAGCCCGCCGAGTAATTTCCTGGTGAGTGCTTTGGGGTCCGAGAAGCCCCGACCCTGAGCAGCTCCAGCACCGAAGTGCAGCCTCCCAGCATCTCCACGATCTGCGTGGGGCCCTTCTGCTTTTTGCTGCTCACCGCGTTGTTTGGCTACTAGCCCGCTGGCTTGTGGCCTTCTGAACGACGCCCGACGACATCACTGCTGCTAGTCTGGTTGCTCCAGACTGGCCCTTGCTTCCCTCCATCGGAGAAGTACCCTGGACCCTCCTGGTCCGGCTAAGACGCCATTTTAGGTCCACCGCGTGGGCCTTGCATTTGCCAAGACTTGTTGCCCAATCCTGGGTCCAGCGACGTCGACAGCAAGAACCTTCGTGGGACAGCTCGCACCTCCATCCTGGTCGCCGACAACGCCTCCTGGTCCGAGAGACTGCAGAGCCCAGCAGCGCCCACTCACCTGACTGCGGTGACTTCGCCCGGTGCCATCCTGGTGCCCACTTAATCACTGGCTAGTGATTCAAGAACTTGGTCCCCTCTGCTTTCAGGTTTTCTTCTTCCTTGATCCAGGCTTGGATCCATCGAACTTTCCTTCACTGGTCGCCTGCCAGCAACTTCCTTCTTCCAGGCTCCTGGTCCGGCAACGAGATTCCCGACGTCTTTTCAGACCTATGCAGCTGCAGCCCCTGGGCTAGGTAACTTCGGCACTTCGGTGTCCCAGCATAGCCTCACTATCCTAGGGTCAGGATCCACTGTCGTTTTCTCCCTACCAGGTCGGGTTCGCCCGTGAACACTAACTTTGTGAAATCTAGCCTCCATAGACTTTGCCCCGCATCCCGCGTGAGAGTGCACACTCTGCACCCGAGTCCCCTAGGCCTCCTAGAAGTAATCTAACGATTCTATAGTCAAGTCCTAGCGATTCCAAAGCCTATTAGTACTGTACTTACCTGCTAGTAATTTCGCATTCCACTTTTAGAGTATATGGTTTTTCGTGCCCCTCGGGCATTTGTGTATAACGTGCTAACTTAAGTATTTTCATAAGAGTTTTGTTGTGTGCTTAGCACCCTGTCCTCATAAAGAGTACAGGGTTGTTGTGATTCTAATAAATACATTGTTTATTTTCATAACACTTGTGTGGTGTCCTTTCACTGGGTGTTCAAGGGGTAATGTGATGGTAAAACAGCTGGCTTAACACGCCCTCTAGAGTCTTAGCCTTAGACTGCTCGTATCCATGCTACTAGGATAGCTGGTCTATAAGGTTGACTTACAACCAATCATCAATAAGGGTTGTTTGGACTGATATATAGTGATCACTAGAATAGTGAACACTGCACATCAGGCCAACTTCTCACATTGGTGAGCAGCGGTTGGGATTTGAGCTTGCTATTGTTTTACCACACATGCCCTAAGAATATCTTGTGAAAGATCACATAAGTACTAAAGGTACATATAACTTAGCTTAGAATACTCTGAGTTCTACTGAACCAGCTGTTGTAGCTCCTAGGGCCTAGCACACCCTAAACTACAACTCTAGCAAGGGATCAGTAGGCAAACACATAGTGTAGGTAAGTGCACCACTTACACCTCACTAGAAAAGCATGTCTACCCAGGGAGAATCTACTGAGACTCCCCTGGTCAGTGTTGACCCTCCACAGGTCACTTCAAGATATGCAGCTCTCAGTTTTCAGGAGATGAGACAAATCTGTGTCTCCAGAAAACTGAAGCAGGGGTCTAACACCACCATTCCCTTTTTAATAGGTCTCTTAGAGACTTATGATGCGAGAAAGCTTTCTCAGCTAGATGGGAATATGCCAGCCTTAGAGGGAACCTCTGGGGATCCAGACCTCCCCAACACTGCTACTGCAGTTGAGGAGGAGGAGGATCAGGAGGAACTCTCTGGGGATGAGGTAGACAAAGGTATTGAGGTAGTCAGAAGGCTAACCAGGACCAACTTAGACTTACTTGGGCTAGGATCTGGGGGACCCCCAGTACTAACCCGAAGTGGGCCTAACCTTGGAGTTAGGAGAGATAGATCTCTTTCTAGGGACTCCAATAGATCTCTGCACTCTAATGCCTCTTCTCAGGGGAGAAGGAATCCTCCACAGAGGAGATTTACTTCCCCTCAGAGAAGGGAGCATGAAGCTAGGATGAGACAAGCTGAACTAAGGATTGAAAGGGAAGAAATTGCCCTGGCCAAAGAGAAGCTTGCCCTGGCAAGAGAGCAGCAGATGAGTGGGTTAGCTCCCACTGGTGGCAGCAATCTCCCAAGAGATAGAGAGAAGGGTTTAGATACTAAACACCTGACTAAGATAGTGCCCCCCTTTAAGCAAGGGGATGATATCCAGAAATGGATGGCTGCTCTGGAGAGGGCCTGCACTGTGCAGTGCATTCCCCAGAGTCAGTGGGCAGCTATACTGTGGCTCTCCTTTGATGGTAAAGGTAGAGATAAGCTCCTCACTACAAGAGTAGAGGATGCTAACAATTACCAGGTCCTGAAGAATACACTGGTTGATGGGTTTGGTTTAACCACTGAGCAGTACAGGTTGCTGTTCAGAGACACCCAGAAAACTCAGTCTCAGGACTGGTCTGACTTTGTGGATTGTGCCACTAAGGCTTTGGAGGGCTGGTTGCTGGGTAGCAAGGTTACAGATTACACAGGATTGTATAATCTAATGATGAGAGAACAAATTTTAAACAATTGTCAGAACCAGTTGTTGCACCAGCACCTTGTTGATTCAGATCTGACCTCTCCCCAAGAATTGGGAAAGAAGGCAGACAAATGGGTCAGGACAAGGATCAAGCAGAACCAGAACCAGAACCAGGGTGGTCAGAAGAAAGCAGACCAGAAGGGTAATGTTAAGAATGAGCAAAATGACCAGAAGTCTTCACCAGGTCCCCAACAAACCAAAGAGGGTGGGGGTCAGGCTTCCCAGAAGAAGAAGACTCAAGAAGGCCAGTCGAAAAGGTGGTGCCAGTACTGTAAAAGTAAATCTCACTGGTTTAGTGAGTGCACCAAAAGAGGAGGACAAACTCCTGCCACTACAGCCCCTAAGGCAACTGCACCCCCTAGTACAGTCAGTAGTGGTAGTGTACCTCCCAAGGCATTAGTTGGGTTAACCTTGGGTACTGAGGGGTCTGACAACTTAGTTGGCACACTCACTCAGGCTGTCCTTGTCTGTACAGGGGATATGGATATGTCCCCTGAAATAAGTCCCAATACTTTGGGCAAATACAGGCAGACACCTTTGATAAATGGCAAAATGGCTCAGGCCTATAGGGACACTTGTGCCAGTGTCACCATGGTGACACCTAACTTTGTGGACCCTGGACAGATCATGCCAGGTACTGATTTCCTGGTGACCAATGCCAGCAATGTCACTACTAGTCATAGTGTGGCAATTGTGGCTTTCTCCTGGGGTGGAGTGAAGGGACAAAAGAAAGTTGTAGTCAGTTCAGACCTCCCAGTTGATTGTTTGTTGGGCAATGATTTGGAGTCATCACAATGGTCAGAAGTGGAGCAGAGGACTCACATGGAGATGTTAGGCTTGCCAGCACATGTGCTTGCTGTGACTAGGTCACAGGCCAGAAGATGCCCCACTGAACAGGTGCTGGATCCTGAAATGATGGACCAGACACCTTCCAAGAAGAAGAGCAGTAAGGGTAAGGCTTTGCCTTCCCCCTTGCCCCAGGTTGAGGATCAAGTCTCTGAGGAGGCTGATCTGGAAGAGCTGAGGGAAACTGAGCCTAAAGAGCTTGAACTTGATCAAGTTGAGTTTCTGGGCTCAGGGGGACCCTCCAGAGCAGACCTGGGGAAGGAACAGTTGAGCTGCCCTTCCCTTGAACCCCTCAGACAGCAGGCTGCTGCTGAGGCTGCAGGGAATGCCACAGGTGCCCACAGGGTATACTGGGAAGATGGACTCCTGTACTCTGAGTCAAGAGACCCCAAGCCTGGTGCAACCAGGAGGCTGGTCATCCCCTTGTCTCTGAGAGGTTTCCTTCTCACCTTGGCCCATGAGATTCCCCTTGCAGGTCACTTAGGTCAGACAAAGACTTGGGACAGGCTTGTCTCACACTTTCACTGGCCCCATATGAATGAGAATACCAAGGAGTTTTGCCGCTCCTGTGTCACTTGCCAAGCCAGTGGTAAGTCAGGTGGCACAACAAAGGCCCCCCTCATACCACTACCTGTGGTGGGGGTTCCCTTTGAAAGAGTGGGGATTGACATTGTTGGTCCAATGGAACCCCAGACAGCATCAGGGCACAAGTTTATACTGGTGGTGGTGGATCATGCCACCAGGTATCCTGAAGCTATTCCCCTTAGGACCACTACAGCACCTGTAGTGGCAAGAGCCCTAGTCGGAGTGTTCTCCAGAGTGGGTTTCCCTAAGGAGGTCGTTTCTGACAGAGGTACAAACTTCATGTCAGGATATCTGACTGCAATGTGGAAGGAGTGTGGTGTGAACTACAAGTTCACCACACCCTACCACCCACAATGCAATGGGCTTGTTGAGAGATTCAACAGGACCCTCAAAGGGATGATTCATGGGCTACCTGAAACTCTTAGGAGAAGATGGGATGTCCTGATCCCCTGCCTCTTGTTTGCTTACAGAGAGGTCCCACAGAAGGGGGTTGGCTACAGCCCTTTTGAGCTTCTGTATGGACATCCTGTAAGAGGACCCCTGTGTTTGGTGAAGGAAGGATGGGAGAGACCTCTCAAAAAGCCTGCAACCAACATAGTGGACTATGTACTTGGTCTCCGCTCCAGGATGGCTGAGTATATGGAAAAGGCATCCAAAAACCTTGAGGCCAGCCAAGAACTTCAAAAAGCTTGGCATGACCAAAAGGCTGTTCTGACTGTGAACCAGCCAGGACAGAAGGTGTGGGTGCTGGAGCCAGTGGCCCCAGCAGCTCTGAAAGACAAATGGTCTGGGCCCCACACCATCATTGAGCAAAAGGGAGAGGTTACCTACTTGGTGGACCTTGGAACTCCCAGGAGCCCTCTCAGAGTGCTCCATGTTAACAGGCTCAAGGCATATGTTGACAGGAAGGACATGAGCTTGCTCATGGCCACAGATGAGGGACAGGAGGAAGAGAGTGACCCTCTCCCAGACCTGCTCACTCAGAATCCTGATGATGGATCAGTTGATGGTGTTGTCTTTTGTGGCAGCCTCACTGAACATCAGCAACAGGATTGCAGGCAAGTTCTGCAATCCTACAGACATATGTTCTCTCTGACACCCAGCCAAACTGATTGGTGTACCCATGATGTTGACACTGGAGACAGTCTGCCTGTCAAGAGTAAAATCTACAGACAGCCTGATCATGTTAGAGACTGCATCAAAACTGAAGTGCAGAAAATGTTGGAGCTGGGAGTCATTGAGCCCTCAGATAGCCCTTGGGCTAGCCCAGTAGTTCTAGTGCCAAAGCCTCACACCCAGGGTGGTAAGAAAGAGATGAGGTTTTGCGTAGACTACAGAGGCCTCAATGCAGTCACTAAGACTGATGCCCACCCAATACCAAGAGCAGATGAACTTATAGATAAATTGGCTTCTGCCAACTTCTTAAGTACATTTGATTTGACAGCTGGGTATTGGCAAATCAGGTTAGCTGAGGAGGCCAAACCCAAGACAGCATTTTCTACCCCTGGAGGGCATTATCAATTTGTGGTAATGCCCTTTGGACTGAAAAATGCACCTGCCACCTTCCAAAGGTTGGTGAATCAAGTCCTCACTGGGCTGGATGACTTCTGTGCAGCATATCTAGACGATATTGCTGTCTTTAGCTCCACCTGGGAGGATCACCTGGTCCACCTGAGGAAAGTGTTAGAGGCCCTGCAAAAGGCAGGCCTCACTATCAAGGCCACAAAGTGCCAGATAGGGCAGACACAGGTTGTATACCTGGGCCACCTTGTAGGTGGAGGCCAGGTTCAGCCACTGGAGAGTAAGATACAGGCCATCAAGGACTGGACTCCTCCAATCACCCAGACTCAGGTTCGAGCTTTCTTGGGCCTGACTGGGTACTATAGGAAGTTTGTCAGAAATTATGGGTCCATAGTGACCCCTCTTAATGACCTGACAAGCAAAAAGATGCCAAAGAAAGTTCAGTGGACAGCAAGCTGTCAGAAAGCATTCAATGACCTAAAGCAGGCCATGTGCACAGCACCTATCCTAAAGAGTCCAGATTACTCCAAGCCATTCATTGTCCAAACAGATGCTTCTGAGTTGGGTGTGGGGGCTGTTCTGTCTCAACTGAATTTTGATGGTAATGATCAGCCTATTGCTTTCATTAGTAGGAGGTTGACACCCAGAGAGAAAAATTGGTCAGCTATTGAGAGGGAGGCCTTTGCTGTGGTCTGGGCCCTGAAGAAGCTGAGGGCCTACTTGTTTGGCACTCACTTCACCATTCAGACAGACCATAAGCCCCTCTTGTGGCTAAATCAGATGAAGGGTGAAAACCCCAAACTGCTTAGGTGGTCCATTTCCCTACAGGGAATGGATTTTACAGTGGAGCATAGACCTGGTACTGATCACAGCAATGCTGATGGGCTCTCCAGGTATTTCCACTTAGGGCAAGAAGACTCACCTGGTCAAGGTTAGTTTATTGTCCCAAAGTTTGGGGGGGGGGTCATGTAGGAGAGTAGGGTCTGCAATCCTATGATCACCCAGATTTTTGCTTTTTGCTGCACTGGTTTACGACTTTCCCTGGCTGTGGGCCTGCTAATCAGACCCACAGCCTAGCTGTTCTCTCTATCCAAATTGTACTCAGGTACTGAATTGGCACTGGGCCCTCTCTAAGTCCCTGTACCCAGGGCTGAGGTACCCAGAAGTCTCCCAGGGGCTGAAGCATGTATTATGCCACCCCTGGGCTGACTATCTAAACTGACACAACTGGCTGCACGACAGCTGGGGCAAGGTGGTGTACTCACCCCTTGCTTTAGATATAGTATACCTATATCTAACCCTAAAATGGACACACAGATCTCCTATCAGTCACTCCTATGGCAGGCCTTAACAATCCTGAAGGCAGAGTGCTTGGAATCGTGTGAGATGGTGCTCTGGCATGAGCTGAGCCTGTCTGCGGCTTTTGGGATCCATCCCTTAGCCGTTTCCATGATATCGCATACCATATACTCTTAAGTGCATTATAATCCTCGCGGTTATATGCCAACTCTGGTATCGCTTTATCAAAACATGTCGAGTAAGGTGTCATACGAATTGGAATACTAACCCCTCGCCAATTCTGGCGACGGGGTTAGCATTCCACCCTTCTAGAGGGACACGACATGCATGTAACCTATAACCCGGTTAAAAGTCAGACAGAGCCTTAGCATCCACAAAATGGATGCTGCCACCGAGACACAAGTCTGCCCTCCTGCTGCTGGGAGTCCTCCCAGAGCAGGAGATAAGGACAAAGGGTTTCCTGCCAGGGGCGGTGCCAGCACCGTCCCAGACAGGGTTTTGTGTATTGTAGGTAGGCAGGGCTTTAGAGGAAGGTGACTGCACGTGGCACCCCGGTGCTCACTGTGCATAGGCTGGCTTAAACCAGTTCCAGGGACACTCCAGACCCTGTGCTGGGGAAAAGCCCGCCAAGGAAGTGGGTGTAACCACCCCCCTCCTGGTCCCACCCCTAGGGCAGGACTTAGTCGCGTGCCAGCCCCCTTTTCCAAGATAAAGGTAGAGACTGGCCCCCTTCCAAATCAGATCATCTTTGAATCCTGAAACTACTTTCCATGAAAGGAACTCAAGACTTCTTCCTAAGATTTCTCCCTTGTGACTAAAGAGTAGTCACCCTGCATCCGCAGGCACCATCTTAAGAACACTGCGGTCTGCTGCAAGTCTCTCCTCCGGATCAAGACTGCCCAGCTCGACGAGAACCGGCTTCCCTGGCACCTCTGACCTCTACCTACATCATCAGTCACGCTGAGATTCGTGGGTGTGACGAGACCTCGAGGGACCGGCCATCTTCAAGACTGCACGACTTCTGCACAGCAAGCCCGCCGAGTAATTTCCTGGTGAGTGCTTTGGGGTCCGAGAAGCCCCGACCCTGAGCAGCTCCAGCACCGAAGTGCAGCCTCCCAGCATCTCCACGATCTGCGTGGGGCCCTTCTGCTTTTTGCTGCTCACCGCGTTGTTTGGCTACTAGCCCGCTGGCTTGTGGCCTTCTGAACGACGCCCGACGACATCACTGCTGCTAGTCTGGTTGCTCCAGACTGGCCCTTGCTTCCCTCCATCGGAGAAGTACCCTGGACCCTCCTGGTCCGGCTAAGACGCCATTTTAGGTCCACCGCGTGGGCCTTGCATTTGCCAAGACTTGTTGCCCAATCCTGGGTCCAGCGACGTCGACAGCAAGAACCTTCGTGGGACAGCTCGCACCTCCATCCTGGTCGCCGACAACGCCTCCTGGTCCGAGAGACTGCAGAGCCCAGCAGCGCCCACTCACCTGACTGCGGTGACTTCGCCCGGTGCCATCCTGGTGCCCACTTAATCACTGGCTAGTGATTCAAGAACTTGGTCCCCTCTGCTTTCAGGTTTTCTTCTTCCTTGATTTAGGCTTGGATCCATCGAACTTTCCTTCACTGGTCGCCTGCCAGCAACTTCCTTCTTCCAGGCTCCTGGTCCGGCAACGAGATTCCCGACGTCTTTTCAGACCTATGCAGCTGCAGCCCCTGGGCTAGGTAACTTCGGCACTTCGGTGTCCCAGCATAGCCTCACTATCCTAGGGTCAGGATCCACTGTCGTTTTCTCCCTACCAGGTCGGGTTCGCCCGTGAACACTAACTTTGTGAAATCTAGCCTCCATAGACTTTGCCCCGCATCCCGCGTGAGAGTGCACACTCTGCACCCGAGTCCCCTAGGCCTCCTAGAAGTAATCTAACGATTCTATAGTCAAGTCCTAGCGATTCCAAAGCCTATTAGTACTGTACTTACCTGCTAGTAATTTCGCATTCCACTTTTAGAGTATATGGTTTTTCGTGCCCCTCGGGCATTTGTGTATAACGTGCTAACTTAAGTATTTTCATAAGAGTTTTGTTGTGTGCTTAGCACCCTGTCCTCATAAAGAGTACAGGGTTGTTGTGATTCTAATAAATACATTGTTTATTTTCATAACACTTGTGTGGTGTCCTTTCACTGGGTGTTCAAGGGGTAATGTGATGGTAAAACAGCTGGCTTAACACGCCCTCTAGAGTCTTAGCCTTAGACTGCTCGTATCCATGCTACTAGGATAGCTGGTCTATAAGGTTGACTTACAACCAATCATCAATAAGGGTTGTTTGGACTGATATATAGTGATCACTAGAATAGTGAACACTGCACATCAGGCCAACTTCTCACAACGTGCGACGTGGGGAGTGGCCGTGTATTAAGATAGGCTATTCAGCGCATTACACAACATGAGACATTACGGGTCTGTGTTAGAATTTTGAAAGCATGCAGTTTGGGACGGACGAGCATTAGGCCGGGTACAGGGGACATGCATTGAGTAAAAGGCACCATTGTGTCGCACTTCTCGCACTCTCGGTCCTTTGACTAGTTAAGTCAACGCCTCGGTCGCATAAAAACGTTTTCTCATAGTCTCAGACTTACGTGACATGTGCCCATTCACGCAACACGGATTAGGGGTGATCGTGTTTCATCATATCATACAACTTATTGGCTCTTTCGTTACAAGAGCAGTTTGTGGGCGTGTTTAGGTGCCACCTTGCAGCGTTAGTCCGCTTCATGTATCAGACATGGCGAGGCTTCAGATCTTCACCATACCTCAGTCGTGATTCCAATGTAACCTGTAGAGGGAGGAAAAGAGGGGAAAGGAGGGGGACAACATTCGAGCATATCAAATGCATGGGCACGAAAGTCCTTTACTTACCACATACTCGTCTTATCTCCTCGGGATAGAATCCCTGGGGTCTTGGTTTCTGAAGCCAGGGGGGGGGGCAGTGTGTCCTTATAGGCCGTGTGTAGGGAAACGTTAAAAAAATCAGAGGCACTTAGTGCGAGGTATCTAGTTGGTAGATGTATCTAGCTGTCGGGGTCCTTAAATCTTTTTCAACGCTGTGATGTTCTAAGGCATATTAGCTCTTCGGCCAACTCTGTTCCCTAGTAATTTGAGTGCCGTACCTTTATAACATTCTATCATTTACACCGCTTCACTTTACCCGTCCTCAGAAGTCGAGGTCCTTCTCCATGCGTTAGTTCCTGAGCCAGTCGCATACTTGGAGGCAGAGTATCGTGTCTTAGATTCGATCCTCCATCCGGGGCTGAGCAACCATTTTCTAATAACCTTAAAAAGAGAGCAAAGCAGGGTGCACAGAAAAACTCTCCCGCTGTTCCCATATTTAAAGAAAAGCATGCAATACCTGTTCATAGTTTGGAAAACCTTTATTTGCACAATCGTTCAGCATGTAGATATGAGAGTGCAATCGTATTTGGCCGGACACGGCGATGGCTGAAGCACGTACAGTAAGGGGGGTATTTTGCAGCATTAAAAACATTTAAAAGGGTTTATTTATTCATTTGCAGGAAACTAAAAAGGTCTATCAATAGGTGAGGGATCAAGGGGCATTCATTTCATAATTGGAAGCAAAGTCAGACTAGTTGTAATCAAATTTCCTAAATGCATACCGTGGGCGCGTGTCACAAGCGAGGTTATGTATCAGTTACAATAATATCATAATAAATCGTACATTGAAACCAACATTTTTTTAACAGGGTCCTTTTACATGTTCGTCGAGTGAACCCTCCCTCCTTGTTGTCAAGTGTACAAAAGATCATATACATATCTCAGAACATCAAGTCTTATTAGTTAAAAACACCACGAGGTGTTCGTAAGTTCTTATTGACACCGGCGCCATTTTGGGCGGGGCCGGGTTAGTCCGGAAGTAGCATCAGGGACAAAATGTTTCCCACAACCGGCGGTTGGACCAGAGTCCTTTTCGGCAGTTCAAAAAACTCGTGCTAACAGAAGGGGTGGCTATGTCGTGGTTATTTCGTTAGCGATCAAGGCAGTTGTTCCTCATCGGAAGCCTGTAGGGGCCAAGGGCTCCTGGGACTTTTGTAGAATCTTCAAGGCTGTGGGGATGCTGTCGGAGGTGGGGGCTCGTGCCCCGGTGGGCAAGCGTCCGGGTTACACTGCTGGTCAGAGTTACTTTAGTGGCCTAGACCCGCCTTCCAGGGGGCCCAGACGCCATTTTGAGGCCCTGCAGCAGCCGCCCTTCGTCGAGTCTGCAAGAGTGGAAGAGGCCCTTTGGGGTGAAAGAAATGGAACACCGTGCCGTAGGAGCAGGACATTCGGCTAGGGTGCAGCTGTGGTGCCCCCACCTGGGGGGCGAGGGAGACTCGTTCGCGCCGTCTCCCTCTCCCAGTGCACCCCACGCCGCCCCTTCTCACGGGCATACATGATGGCCACTCCACATCCCGTGCTCCACAAGTACTCTTGAGGGCCATCGTATGTCTTGTGCTGCGCAAGTATGGCCGCCGTTGCATGTCCGGTGCTGCGCAAGTATGGGCACCGTTGCATGTTCGGTGCTGCGCAAGTATGGGCACCGTTGCATGTTCGGTGCTGCGCAAGTATGGGCACCGTTGCATGTTCGGTGCTGCGCAAGTATGGGCACCGTTGCATGTTCGGTGCTGCGCAAGTATGGGCACCGCCCGGCTGGAAGATTTCGGCGCCGGGCCGGGGGCTGGGAAACCTCCTATCCGGGGAGGTGGGAGAGGCTCGTCCGCGTCGCCTCTCCCTCCCAGCCCACCCTGTACCAATTTTCAGCAGAGGTATTTGTGATGGCCGGACCGGGAGATACGAGGGAGGGGGTCATCTGCACCCGCCCCCTCCCTACTCGTGGTCCGGGGGACGCCACCCCACGAAGAAGAGGAAGGGACGGCCATTTCATGCTGGGCCCGTGGTGTCCCCTGGACATCCCACTGGCGATCTTTTCGATCGATGGCTGTCAGCAGGCTCCGCCCCACACGTGCTGTGTGTTTCACCTTCCGGATGGGCGTGACCGGTGACCTGCGGCATTTCGGGAACTTCCGGAGTGGGGGTAGGTATTTTGTTTGGACAGGCATGTCTGGGTAATGGGGGTTGTCTATGCAGGCCTGTAATTGCTCCTTTTTTACAGAGTGGGGGGGCAGCAGAGAGTAATCAATCCCATTGCACTCGAAGTTTGAGTTCATTAATGGAATGTATACTAATCTGTCCGAGACTACTCTGTGTATTGTTTCTGTAGGTTATCCGAAAAGGGTGGCTTTTTTTGTGTTAGGGAACAGTAGCGGTAGTACGGGGTTCGTCACCGGGTAACTTAGAGCTAGACTGGGTTTCCCGTCTTAGCGTTGTTCGATCTATGAGGACTCAAACATGTCGCTGAAATCGGTCTGGCGCAATCTGTGCCATCGGGCATAATCAAACGTGGTGGTTCTATCTGGCCTGTCCGCGTCAGTCTGATTTATCTTTGTCTCGCGCCTTTTCCCTTTCTGCCGGCCTGTTATTTCTGTCGGCCCTCTGCTCTTACCCACATTCAGTAGAGTCGGGCATTGGGCTTTCCAGTGTCCGGAAAATTTACAAAAAGCACATTGGTTTTGCCCTAAGTCTGGTCGTCCTATGCGTAGTGTCGGGGGATTACTTTCGGGTCGTTGTGTCTTGGGGTTGTCCTGTCGATATATTCCTTTACCTACTCTGACTTCGTCTCTTTTCTTTCGTTGCATTGCTTCTTTGCGCCACATACCGAGACTGTCGAGCATAATAGGCGTTGTCTTATTACTACAAAGGGCTATTTCTAACGTTTCTATTTCATCAAGATCGAAGGATCCTATCAGTGGCCACTGTTTCTCTTGATTTTCTTTGGTATACCTGTGCCACAGCTTACTATAGGCTATGGTAACTAATCCATACTTTGTGAACATGTCTTTATTAGGGGTGCCTTCCAGCGGAGCTAGATGGTCCACCTCTAATAAACGGTCCGGGCTGAACCAACTACCAATCAGTGGGGAGAAGACAAACATGACGGCTCACAACGAGGACAAAAAGTCAGCACTGCCTATCTTATCACTGCGTGCAAAGACTAGACAGAATATTTCTATTCTACGTTGTTTGCAGGCAGTGAATACCTCATGAACCAATATCAAAAAGTCAATAAACAATCAGTGGGGAGAATAAGTAGGCCCGCAAAAAGGTCTGCGTCCTCTACCCTTTCACTATCTGCAAAGAGGAACCTGTTCTTTCCTGTTTGCAGACAGAGAATCTCCAGAAAACAATCCGCGAACAGTAGTTCGGGGTCAAAAATAATTAATCAGTGTGGGAGAGGGAAATCTCCCGAGAGTTCAAAACAATCAATCAGTGGGGGAGAAAGATAGGCACGATGGCTGCGTTACCTATCCTTCACTGTTTGCAAAGAGAGAGAGCCTATTGTTTCTCCGTTTGCAGACAGTGAATCTCCAAACAAATCAACAAAGAGTAATACTAGTATTTTCCGATCAATTAAACAATCATTTCGCGATTCGTCGTGTTTACACGACCTTACCCGGACCGTATGGACAGTTTCTTATCTTCCGAATCCAGCGCCCGATCGTCCTCTTTTTCTCGTATTCCTCGCGGCACTCCTGATGGTTCCCAGTCAGGACCGTAGATCACTCGAGAGAGGTCTGTTCGGAACCAGTGAAGTTCGGATGATCGGCTGCCAGACGAGGGTCTATTGGGCAAGAGCTCTCCCGATCGTTGCAGTCGTTCACTCTGTCGTCAGGACCTCTCCCACTGGATCCACGTGTCGCTGATGGGCCCCACGCTTGGGACGCCAATTGTAAAAACAGATCAAGGACAACCAATATTTGCCCGGCGGTATCGCCTCTTTAACCCACAAAATCTTAATCAATGAAGAGGCAGGCGCTGGAGACTGGAAGGCAGGAAACAAGGTTTATTCTCTCCGGAGGAGAACACATCAGTTCGGACAGCCAGTATCGTCACGAGGTGCTCTAACCGCATCTCTGAGGCCTGGCCTCTTATACACAGTTTTATGATCTTTATTGCAGGTAACACATTCTTGCAATGCTTTGAAGTATGAAAGGACATCCTCGGAATCTCCCCTTCAGGCCCGTTCCCACACACATTTACAGTTGAAGTCCCCACCCCGGTCACAATAGGTGATGATTATCGCGCAGCTGGACATTCCGCCGATTCACGGAATGTGTGGGGTTGATCGGATATCATAGGGTGGGGGCTTTGATCAATTCGAGGGTCCTTTAATGGGGGAAGCTTCCTACTGTACGGGGGGGATAATAAACAGTATCCGCAGGGCCAGGTGGCGGCCTGGGAACGGGGAAGACAAACGGGCACACAGGAAAAGGGGGTTTGTATCGAAGGGTCTGGGACCATGAAAGGAACGAAGGGAGGTGTCGCGCTGGGAACAGGATGGGGTTCTGAGGCAGAGCTGCGCTGAAGAGGGGTTTATGACCCAAGGCATGTGAGAGCGGGGGGGTGGCCAGTGCGTGGGGGGCTTGTGAGGGCGAAGGGCTGTGCTGGGGGCCAGTGGCGTGCAGAGGGTGGTTCTGAGCGAGGCACCTAAAATGGCGGGTGCGCACGACAAAAAGTGTGGCATCAGGGGAAAAGGCAGGATGGCGCAGATAATGTTTACCAAACCGTACTAATTTTCCACAGAGGGGCCCAAGGCTGATACCAATATGCTTGATTTTTGGGGGGGGGTCTGCACGCTGACAGCTTCTGTGATCTGTATAAGTAGTTTCGAGTAGCTCTGGGTAGGGTTCTCGGGTACCAACTGGACCAGAATTCCCCAGTTGGCCAATATGTTGCTATTTCCAAGAATCTGCTCCACCGTATGTTTATTTGAGCACCATGTTATCGTGGATTCCCACACCTCTGTGGAGGGAGGTTGTATAAATCCAACTTTCAATAATTCTTGTTTGGCCAAATTTTGCAATCCTTGCAGAGAGTGTAGGACTCTCAGTAGATTACATCTGGTAAGGATGTCATGTTGTCCTCAGATCCGGTATGTTGGTGTGAATAATAAGATTACATCATCCTTACACGTCTCTTTATGCCCCTTGGCAGTTTCTCTGGGACTTAATGGCGTTTCGTATCTCAGTCCCTGGTGTAGTTTCCCAGATCCCGTCTTCCTGTGTCTGGACTTTAAAGTACCTATGCCTGTGCTTTCCTGGTCACTCTGATGTGGTTGGTGGACTTGTCTACTGTACACTGATATAATCCTGGTGACATGTTTGTTACCTGAGGTGTTTGTTGCTTGCCCATAACATTGCTCATTGATACGTCGTTCCTGTTGCTACAGTGTCTTGAGAAATTATATTACAAGTGAGCTTATTTGCTACCGGTGCACTGGTAAAATGGCTTTTTGCCCAGGGTTGAGTTCTAGTTCACTAGTTGTGTTGCTAGCAGCAGCGGTAGTCCAGCGATATGGGCTGTTAGCATAGGGGTTGACCTTGGAACCTAGATGTAGAGCTTTTTCACTCTAGACCGCTTCTCTAGCAGTGCTCTCACTATCCTTGCTTGGTTGATCCTAATTAGGAATTGAGGCAGTACTTCTCTCTGCCCACGTTGTCAACAACAAGTGCTAGACAGACCGTTTTCTTAAATGGTGGCTAATGATTCAAGGCATACCCTAGGAGGTGCTATAATTGTCCTTTGGGGGGTATAATGATAGGCCAATTGGTTATGACAGGGTAACCTCATTGCCTGATGTAAAGGGAATTTTACTTCCTGACCCAATTGCTGAAGTACTCAGTACAGGCGGATGATTAACAGCAGTAGCTTCCCCACTAACTGCTATTCCAGGAGCCATCCTGGGGCAGGTAAGAAATCTTTGTACATGAGTATGCTTCCTGCATAATGCGTTGCATTTTTAATTTTGTGTTTCATCTAGTACATTTTCTGTATTTATGATTTCCTTTTTTTATATGCTTCTATCTCGCTTTAAATTTGCCCACCTAGGTCATTATATTCATCCATTTTTGGTGCTTTCTCCTCCTTGCGTGAAGAATTTCCTCTCTTTCTGGTTCTCACATCTAGCAGGCTGCTGTTTCTGTGATTTTTTTTCTGTGTTTTTTTAAAGATTTTATACAATTGTTGCTTATGAGACTGCTTAAGAATTTACCTTTTTTCTGGAATTCTAAAGAATGACCGAACTTATAGATAGAACACTGTAGTTAGAGCAATCTTCCAGCCCTTTGTCCTCTCTGTCTTCATGATTTAGCAACGATCTCTTAATCTCACTTGCATCCTGCCCTTGTTCAGCCCAATGGGCAGAGGGACTAGAGGTCTGGGGAGCCACATTTTTTGCATTTACAGGGAATACTCCTCTGCTTGTTGTCTTTTTGCAGTCGTCTAGAATTGAACTCATAACTTTCGGGAACTTCTGCAACCTTATTAAATACCTTTACGCAAGTCCTTATTTGGTTGGAGAGGACACTACTTTTAAGTGATTCTTTCATCGCACACTGCATTGCATCCATGTGGGAGCCAATAGTTGCTATGCTAGATGACATTTCACAGACGATTTTTGTCTGGCCTTCTAGTTTTATACTATGCACTGCTAGGTTATTCTCCATGAGATCCAATGTGCTACATAGTGTGCATAATGGCGAGGATTGGTTCCTCTGGTTGCGGGTTCTGGGCACTGATGGCTTTGGTGGCTGCTCCAATGCCTTTAATGATGGATTTGACCTGCCAAAAACAATACATCAGAATCACTTGACGCAGTCTCAGAAGGAATGGGCAGGGCTAATGAACAATGCATGTCTATTCACGAACTGAATCGGTGCAGGTAGTAAATCCTCGAGTGCCCTTCATTGCTTCTTCTGTAGTCCCTTCAATGGTATCTGCCGGGAGTTTAGAGGCAGAAACTTTGGTTACTCTCAGGGCTCGAGTCGGGGTACCACGCGGGTAGACGGCGTCCTCCCACATATTTTACGGGGTGGACGCCGTCCCCCCTGCCAAACAGCTGTTTTCCCCACAGAGGTAGCGTGTACCACATCCGCCGTTGTCAGCCCGGAGCTCATGGCGAGCTGTGACATCAGCATCCAGAGGCCTCCCGGATCTAAACTTGCCTGAATTGGGCTTGACTGCATTAAAGCTAAATTACATGACACAGGCTTTAGGTGACTGGTTTATCTGCTTGCAGCGCACCTTCCTTCAGCAGTCAGACTTCCTTTACAGCTTGTTACTTAAAGACCACGGGGGTCAAACTGTGTCAGCTGATATGTCACAGCCTGAGCCGTTTCAAAATAAGTGCTGGGGTAATGGACACGAAAGCGTCGACCATGCTGAAAGTTCACGCAGCAGGACGAGGGGTAGCTGTTTTGCCTGTATATTAAAGGAAAGAATTTGGATAATGAATCTATAGTGGCGGCCATATGGTTTAGTGGAATGAGATATTGCGTTTTCCCATAGGTGCTGTCTACCGTACTGGCTGAGCTACAAGGCATGGCCACAGATACAGACTTAATGTAGCTTGTGAACAAACGCGAGGACCTGTGCAAGCCACCTTTCGTGACGTCACTTCCTGCCGTGACGTCACTTCCGGTGACAGCGTCCCCCCCACTTCTTTTTTTAGGACTTGTGCCCTGGTTACTCTTGATGTTTTCCAGGTCGTGACCTTAACTCGCTATTAGAGTTTTTTTTTAAGTTTAAAGAGCTGTATTGAAGAAGATACAATTCAGGGGTACAAAGTACAACAAAAGTTATATGAAGAATGGCGACCCCCCCCTCCCCACCTCCCCAAAAAAATAGTTAACTGAATATATATACCAGAGAAAATATTGACTAATGATATAAAAATATCCCATAGGAAAAAAGGCTAAATCAGGTATGGTACCGGAAACAAAATAGCATTTTAACTAGCTAGAGAAAGATAGAAGAAAAGAAGGAAAATTATTAGAGGTTTTGATGTTTGAATTTTAGTATTTAACGCGTTGGTGGTTCAGTGGGTCTTATCAGGGCTGCTTTCGCTGATTCGGATCCTCCTCACCAGGGGCAGGAGCACCCTCAGACAATCTCAGACTTCTTTTGAGCACCGAGCTACTGTACTGTCGTTAAGCTGCACCCAGTCCGCCAGCCGACCAACGTCAGCAGAACTCAGCCTCCGACCTCCTCGTGTGTCCGTGCGCCGCCTACCGTCTGTTGTCTGCCGCCTTCAGGTCACCCAATTGCTCTCTTTTACCACCCCTCCCCCTCTCCCTCGTACTCCACCCCCCCCCACTCACCACGCCTCCACGACGTAAGCGGAGGGCGCCGCAGAGAGGCCAACGGTTAGGGAGCACAGCGCAACACCTGCAGCTAGAGGAAAGGAGGAGGAGTTAGAGAGCGCACACCTGGGCCGCTCCTGTGAGCTTTCTAGGAATCGGACTGCCTGTCTGTCACTACTCCTGCCGACTGGATCCTCCGTTCGTAGCGTCGCTTGCGGCTTTGAGCCTCTGGTGCTCCGAGAGCGGAGGGGCCGAAGGGCACAACCACGACCTGCAGGAGCCGCGTGAGCCAGGCCCAGAGCAGGCCCTGGACAGCGTCGGCCAAGACCGCGGCAGCTGCAGCTGAGGAGCTCTCCCTCGCCGCTGCTTGCAACGCACCTGCTCGGGGGACCCCCCCTGTCGCGTAGTCTCGCTCTGCAGATCCCCAGCGCAATAGGGGCTGCTTCTCCACACTGCCTCTGTTCCCATTCCCATCAGCTGTGGGGTTTTTCCCTGACTCATTTGACAGTGTGTGCCTCATCCAGGGGTTGTGGCGGGGCCAAGCGCAACGCCCATAGGGTTCAAAGGGCTTCAGCCCTCCCCCCCCCCCCCCCACGTGTCAGCCCAGGCTGAGACAGCTTTCCGGTCTAGCGTCCGTCTTATTGCAGCCGCACTAGACTACTTCACATGTCTTTAAAATACCATTTCCTTGTTAATGAGGCTTTCTTATATTTTCACCACTTCTTAGAGCCTCTGCATTTCCACTCTGCCTATTGCTGGAAGAATTAGCCCCCCCCCCCCTGAAATTTGACTCTAGTTGCGCCTCTGGGTGGGGTAGAGTCTCAGGAGGATTTTCTGGCTTGTCGCTGCACGCCCCTTCTACTTACTGGGTACCAGGTATGCTTCAGACGATATAAACTGATTTTCTTCTGCCTTCCTGCTGGTGCCCCTGCCGGCTGGAGTCCCCTGGGTTCTAGCAATCTTGCTCCAAGCTTGCATGGGCACAGGAACCCCTCAGCCGCACGCCCACGTTCAGTGGCTCAGACAGGGCCACATGTCCACTTAAGGCCCTGCTGTATAGTTGGCAAATTACTGCTGGGTTGCCATTTGTCTCAGGAATTTGCTGTGCACAGCTCCACGCCGCACAGGCCTTGGCATCGCGCCCAACCACGACTCAACAGGCCTCACCCTCCGGAAAAGGGCTCACAAGTCATGCAGGGGCTTCGGCAAATTAAGAATCCAGGCTGGATATTGTAATCTGTCACCAGACCATGCAGGATTCTTTCAGGTACTCTAGGAGATCTGGGCTTTCGCGTCTAATCTGCTATTTTGCTAGGCCACACCTCCCTGCATACTTAATGCTCTAATGCTATCGCAAAACTTTTGCAGCCTTTCTACCCTTTTGGGAAGGAAAACAAACTTAATTGGGTGTAGTGGACCAATAACATGCCTGTGCCCAGGAGCCATGGCATCTCCTGCATTAATGATTACTGGAGCCACGCAGAGACCTATCTCCTTTGCCTCTTTTGAGTCTCTTCCTTTTCCCGCCAACTACCTGCCATCACTCTGAGGTTCAAAGCAGGCTGCCTCAGCAGCTTTGTAAAACAAAAAGAATAAAATGATCTTCCCACATCTTGCTACTTTCCTTTGATCATTGCTATAACACAGCGACAGAGACAGCCGTAACTGGGGTGTGGTGGGCTCGTTACACCCACGAGCTCCGTTGCTACTGCATCTGCTGTACTGAGATCGCACAGATGCCTGACGTTGGCTACACTACTTAGTAAAAAAAAATATAAGGCCATAACACTCCCTCCCTCCCATGGGCCATCTCTCCAAGAAAGCTAGATTTGAGCTATTATAGAAAATAAATGTGCCTACGGTTCTTGCACCTTCTCCTATCTCCGGGACTATTGCTTTAACACTGCAGCAGTGGGCATCTGAATTGGAGCCTATGGGCCTCCATCTCAACTCACCTTAAAAGTCTGTTTCTAAATGAAGACGGGGTTCCATGAGATTCCTACATTTTTCTTTTCAACCAGATTTTATTGTTTTTCAAATACCTCGTGTAAAGTTATCTTCAGTTAGGTACATAAAACACCCTGCCAGAATTTCCTGGTGCATTTATTCAGAACTTACCCCCAAACATAACTATCCCCCCTCCCTCCTTGAGTTGTGCGTAGGTGGATAGAATCTGCTGTTTCAAATACTATTGGGTTCTTGAGTGCAAGCCGCCAGGTCTGGCTTACTACGGCTCCTGCCTCCCCTGTTCTTGGTGTCCTTCTGGACTTGCTGGTGATGGTGAGGAGCCTACTCTACTACCGTCTTGCCTCTCTGCTGCTAATTAACCTACTAAGTTTTCCCAGGCCCTTGCCCTGTCTATCTTTCCTATGCCTCTGCCAGCTTCCCTGAGGAGCAATCTGACTTCCGCCCGCCCATTTCTCTAACTCTCTCCTCCAGGAGACAAACCTAGGCCCTCCGGGTGCCTTCCAATTTCTGGCTATCTCCCTTTTGGCTAGGACAAAAGCCAAATCTTGGAATCTCCCAGTTGTTTTGTTTTTGGCCGTGTGTGAGAACCCTCCTAGTAAGAAATGCTTAGGGTTCCGCGGGAAATCCTTGTCTATGAGATCCCCTATTACTTGTCTAATCTCTTCCCAAACGGCTTGTAGCTTGGGGCAGCTCCAGAACATGTGGATGATATGTGCTTCTCTCTCTCCACATCTCGGGCACACTGCTATATCTATGTCCAAGTATCTTCTAATGCGGCACAGGGTTACTTACGCTCTGTGCAACATGTAGAAATTAATCAATTTGAATCGCGCATTCTTGGATACTTTCAGGATCCGTTCTAGGATCTTGTCCCATTCCACCTCTGGGATCTGTTTACCCAAGTCCTCCTCCCACTCTAATCGCAAGCGCTCTAATGGTTTCTGTATGTCCTGTCTCATTGCCTTGTACAGGTAGGAAACTGTCTTGATTCTTCCCACAGAGAATACTACATATCTACATCCCGCCAGTGCCCGCTGCACCATATCCCCCCCCCCAATGTTGTCTAATCCTTCTGGTGAGGGCCCTGTGTCTGAGGCAGTGACCTCACGGTAAATCGTATGCGCCTGCAGTTCTTCAAATGGTAGTAGAGTGGAGTCCAAGTATAAGTCACCCATCTACTTCAGTCCTGCCTCTACCCAGTCTTCCAACCCCGCCCAATGAGCCCCTCTTGGTAACCATTGCGGCATAGTAATTGGAATGTCTGGATAGTAGGGAATCGGCCTCCCACCTGTCTAAAGTATCTAGCCCAGCATCGCACTACCAACCTGGTTTCCATGGTGCCAGCGGACGTGTTCCTTCTGTCCCTTAGGAATATCTGTGCGAGGGTTGTAGCATCCGGTGCAGCTAGGTACTGTTCCTGTTCTGGGTCGCGGCTTGCTGCCAGCCATTGATTCAGCCAGTGTAGCTGAGCAGCAATATAATAACCCTCAAAATCTGGAACCGCTAACCCTCCAGGCGCCGCCGGGTGCCGCAAGGATGCTAGCACTATGCATCTGCGCCCGCTCCCCAGATAAAGGACGTGAGCAGTGAATCAAGGTCTCTGAACATTGCTCTCAGGATCCATACTGGCAAGGCCCTGAAGTAGTACAGGAGGCGTGGGAGCGCCACCATCTTCAGGACTGCCACCCGCCCTGCAAATGATAATGGCAATATGCTCCAGCATTCCATCGCAGTCTTCACTGACCTGATTACCCTACCCACGTTCCCCTCTAGTAGCTCCGCCGGTTCATGACATATTTTTACGCCCAAGTATTGCAGGCAGCTGGGCTCCCATTTCAGGCGGTCAAGGTCAGGTGGTGGGAGGATGTTGGCTGTAATGGGGTATAAGCTAGTTTTCCTCCAGTTGACTTAAACGCCAGACGCGGCCCGAACCGGGCCAACATTCTCTGCGCCCCTCTTAGCTCGCCCTCTGTGTCCCCGAAGAACAGTAGGAGGTAGTCCGCATACAGCGCTATGAAGTGTTGCCTTTCTCCCACCCTCAGATCTTTGTAGTCTTGTCTGGTTCGGGCCCTGCACGTCAGCGGCTCCATAGCCAATGCAAACAGGGGCGGGGAGAGGGGGCATCCCTGCCTCATACCCCTCTCCACCTTCTGTCTGAGGGAAATGGTTCGTCCAGTGCGCACCCGTGCCGTGGGGGAAGTATTCAGTAGCTGTACCCACGCTAAAAATCCATCTCCCAGCCCCAACCTGGAAAACACCTTATATAGGCAAGGCCACTCAAGGCTGTCAGAGGCCTTCTCAATGTCCACCGCGAGCACTGCTGCCTCATGCTTATCGTACTCATTGGAGCCCATGATAGCCAAGAGCCGCCTGATATTTATGGCCGTGTTCCTTCCGGGGATAAACTCCGCTTGGTCCTCGTGAACCAGGTCTGGCATATGTGAGAGGAGGCGCATCGCTAGAATTTTGCTCAAGATTTTGTAGTTCATGTTGAGCATGGATAGGGGCCTGTAGGCTGTGTAGTCATGCGGTTCCTTCCAAGGCTTAGGCACTGGGACAATAAGGGCTTCTCTAGTACTCTCCGGCATTATTACCACCCCCAGGGCCTCCTGATACATAGCAACCAGTCTGGAGGCCTTCTCCTCCATATATATTACATAAAATTCTGCCGGTAGGCCGTCTGTACCCGGGGATTTGTTCGTTGCCATGGCCTTGATGGCTACCCGCACCTCTCATTGCGTTATGTCTGCACCCAGCTCCTCCACCTCTTCAGGACCCAATTGTGCCATCTGCAGATCCGCCAGGTATTCCCTTGTGTCTGCATGGTCGCCCTCTCTCGACCTTCTATACAATTGTGCCTAGTAGCTGGCGAAGATTTCATTGATCTTAGCCTGTGTGAAGTGTCTAACCCCCGTCTCATCCTCTATCTCCACTAGTGGCGAGCTCCTGCTCACCGGATTTGCCAGCCATGCTAGGAGCATTCCAGACTTGTCCCGCTCAGCGTGGGTGCACTCAAGATACTTTTTGTAATCGAAGCCTCTTGGTCTACCTCGCCAATTCCTCCTTAGCCTCTAATAGTGCCTGCTGGAGCTCTGGGCACACAGGCCGTCTGAGTTAAAGCTCTCTGAGGGTCGTCTCCGCTCCTTCTACTTCTCTCGAGATGACACGCCTGACCCCTGTAGCACGCGTAATGCATCGGCCCCGCAGGACCACCTTAAAGGCGTCGCATTCGGCGAGGAGGCTGTCCACGCGTTGGCCTCAAAGTAGCTCACTATTTCCCACCTGATCTCTTCTTGGAAGACCTGGTGTTCCAGTGTGTGTAGACGAAGCCTCCATGTTGGTATTGCCGGTACGCGGTGTTTCCATCCCAGAGAGAGGACCAGTGGATTGTGGTCTGATATCGTGTGCGCTAAGTATTCCGTAGCATGGAACTCCTGCTACAAGTCTACTGAGCCCCGGAAAGCATCTAGTGGTGTGTGAACCTCGTGGACTGCCGAGAAGTAGGAGTAGTCTCTACCTTGAGGGTGTAAAGTCCGCCAGGCGTCTACTTGTCCCCACCCCTGTCTCCAGGCCGTAAATGCTAGTGAGGCGCGCGCTGCTTGGGAATTACGTAATGGTGGGTGTGATCTATTTAGAAGTATGTAGTCTACGCTATTAATGTCGCCCCCCCCCCACTAATGTGGTGCCCATCAAATAGTGTCATCAGGGGCTCAGTCTCGCAACAAAGGCCGGTTGTTATGCGTTGGCAGCATAGACACTAATCATACTGATCTCCCGGCCTTCTAGCCTCCCCTTTATAGCTACGTATCTACCATCTGGGTCTACCAGTGAGTCCATCGGTTGGAATGGTACCCATACTTGGATCCATATTAGGGCCCCGTGCATATCCTGAATAGGTAGTGTAAAAGAGTTGGCCCCTCCATCATCTGTGCAAGGCTTGTCCCTCTTTCTGTGTGAGGTGCGTCTCCTGCAACAGGGCTATTTTAGCTCCCTTCCTCCGAATGTATGAGAGGACCTTGTGGGGTTTCGTCATTGTGTGCATACCCCCGATGTTCTAGGTCATGCACTTATGCTTGTGTTTGTCAGCCATTGGGAAGTATTACTGTTCCTGGCCTGCCACCCTCCTTTGATGTCTTCCTCCGACTGCTCTCCCCACTCAAATCCCCATGCTTCCGGGTATGCTGCAACTCAAGGCCCCCTCCTCCCTTATTAACTGTTAACATTGTCCCCAACTCCCACTCCCTAGGATAAGTAGGATAACACTCCCCATCCAAACAAAGGTCTGCAAGTGACTGCTTGCAGGTCGATCAGTCAATGGCAATGGGGGAAGGCTGCTTGTCCGCCACTCTCTTGATCTCTGCAGCCGCTTCTCAGTTTCACTGTCCTATCAGGGCCCCCACAGTGCCTCCCCCCCACCAGTCCCTGTACCTCATTGCTGGGTTAGGTGTGTCCAGTTCTGCTCCAGACCTGTTCATGGAAGATCTCTGCTCCGCTCATCTAGGCGATGTCTGCCGGCTGTGGTGTTACGTCCTGGAGCACCACGCTTGAAATCTCAGACTCACTAGATCCATGCTCGGAGCCTGAGTCCGCCATTTTCTCGCTACTTTCGAGGTGCGCGTGGTTCCTTTCTTAGCCGCTAATTAGCGCCACCACCTGCATTGTGTTCTGGCGTTCAATCTGTGCCTCTTCTTGCGTCGGGGCTAGGTTCTCCCCCATGACCCATCTACCTCTGCACTGGTTCTCTCTCCTTCTCCTCCACTCCTGTTCCCTTGGCGGCGCCATTCCTTAATGCTTCTCCAGCCAGTCAGCTGCCTCCCACGAGGACCTGAAGAAGTCCTTGCCCCTCTTTGTAGTGACTCGTAGTGTGGCTGGGTATTGCGTCGCATACTTTTTAAAAAAAACTTTATTTGTGATTTTAGATCATAACATAACTGTACATATCTGTATTTAGCAGAGTGAATCAATAAATGACATCAGTAGCCTCTTACAGTATATATATTCCGGTTTCAACATCTTATGTAGAGCAACACAGTTAAGTACAGAATGATGACACAGAGTAATTAGAAGAGATATCTCAGTGACGTGCTTGGGCTATCCTAGGGCTACAGTTTATATATAAATAAAACGTTATCTCCTTTTCTTTATTGATACTAGGTTACTTCTCTTCCAACAGTCACATCAAGTTAGAAAAAAAGGGGCTAATTGTTTGAGCATATCTCCTTTTGGCCATGTATCGTGAGTAGCATGGTAGGTGTGTTTGCAGAGCCCTGTGAGAGTAGATAATATCCTTGTAATGGTCCCCATATGTCTTTGGATTTGGAGGCATGCAGTAGCAGTTGGCATACGTGGTAGTCTGCTCTTGGCAATATATTAGGTCTGCCATGCATTCCTTGAATGTTGGGGCTCGGCCTCTCCCCGATCTGCAGGCCACCCTCCGTTTTGCCAATAAAAGCGATATAGCTATGAATTTCCTGTATGTTTTAGGTATCTGTGCCATGTACCCAAGAAGTGCAAGCAGTGGATCTCTCTCCAATTCATTAGCAATCATTTTTTCCAGCGCCATGAACACCTGTTCCCAGTATTCCTGTATTCTCGTGCACTCCCAAGCTAAATGCAGGAAACACGCCCATGGTTGTTTACACCGTTCACATCTGTCATTATCAGTTAACTTAAATCTAAGTTTCTTTATCTGGGTATGATATAGGCGATGCAAGTACTTATAGTGTATCACTCGCAACCTGCAACTAGCCGAGATCTGTGCTGTTTGTAGACAGCAATATTTCCACTGGTCATCAGTGATGTCTCGCACCAGATCCTCCCCCCAATATATGCTGACTGGGCTAGAAATTCCCACTCTGTGCATGCGTATAATGTTGTATAAACCTGATACCAGGTGCTTTCCATCAGTGGATCCCAACATTTGGTGCAACGGTATCAAGTGCTCTAGTGTGCGAAATGTCCCTTCGTGAAAAAGGTCTCCCCATGCGTTGATATGAGCATGCTTACATAGGCCTAGAAATCCCTTTTCCTGCAATAGGGATAGACTAGGATGATGAGATAGTGGAAGCCTAGGGGAGTAAAGGAGGGGCGAGTCTAGGAGTGAGGTTATCTGGTTCCATGCATCAACTGTACTGGTGACAGTAGTGGGTGGTGTCACACGGGTGCGCTCGGGTCCATGTATCAGTCCATTTAGTGGTACTGGGTCCGCAAGCCAGTCTTCTACCGCCACTTGCGGCATATAGCGAGGGGGTTGTACCCAGTAGTAGGCATGATACGCCTGTGCACTTAAAAAGTATACCTCAAAATCAGGGACATCAAAACCCCCCTGTTCATACGGTCTGGTTAATATTGACCATTTAAGTCTTGGTTGTTTCCCTTCCCAGAGCAATCTAATTAATTCTGAGGGTAATGTGTTGAACAAATATCACCCAGGATGGTAGGGAACGTTGAGGAATAAATAAAGAAATTGCAGGAGTATTATCATTTTTATGAGAGATGCCCGTCCCGCCAACGTGAGGGGTAACCATATCCAACGTGTGATGTTAGTATTGAGTCGCGTTATGGCTGTGCCGTAATTCGCTCTTATGGTTTGTTTCCTGTCTCTAGTTATCTGTATGCCGAGATACCGTAAGTCTGTGTTATACCATTCTAGCGGGAAGTCCTTCCCCTCCTTCCGCATCACTCTAGGAGGTTACTGATTCAAAGGCTAGTCCTCTCCAGACTAGACTTCAGTAATGCGATCTTCTTGGGAGCCCCTGAAGCCACAATCAACAAGCTTCAACAAACCCAAAATGCCGCTGCCAGGCTCTTAACGGGTACCCCCCTCAGGTCATCAGCTAAACCCGCTCTCAAAGCTCTCCACTGGCTCCCCGTGCGAGAGAGAATCATTTTCAAATCCTTGTGTATCACCCACAAAATCCTGCAAGGCAAAGGACCCCCAATTCTGAGAAGCCTAGTCACTCCCTATAAACCCAACAGACCCCTGCGCTCAGACAACGGATTTCTGGCCACTGTGCCCAGAATCAAGAAGACTCGCACCGGAGGCTGCCGCTTCTCGGTTAATGCGGCTTCACACTGGAACTCTCTCCCATTGAAACTTCGTGCGGAATCCGGTCATCTTCTCTTCCGAAAAACACTGAAAACTTACCTCTTTCCCAAATGATTTTGTTTTTCTCCCCGTACCCCCCCAGAGTGTGACTCTATCCTAGCGCTGGGATGCCTCCTGGTAACCATGCGCTCTACAAAAACGCCATAAAAAAAAATGTCAAGTGGGAATTGAGTCACTGCTGGTGTGGGAGTTAAGACTTGGGACTTTCATAAGGATTTTTCCAGCATATTGTTCGCCAACAATATGCTGGAAAAATCCTTATGAAATTTTGAATAAAGAAACTTTGAAGAATACAGACTTGGACCTCAAATTATATTGGCGTCACAACTGTTGATCCCGCACTATATATACAAAGAAATTGCTCCTTTGAACTGCATTTGTGTTTGCTTGTTTGAACACTCCTGTGTATAAAAGCTTGAGTGCTGAGGGCTATATACTAGAGCTCGTTGCAGATTTTTACCAATTTGGAGTGCTGTAATTAGAATTTCCCCATATACACTGACTCGGGCTTACATTTCGGTGTTTGCCTATAGCACCTCTGGATAGTAGGTGCATTGATTTTCTTTAGCACCCAAGACACCATTACTGTTTCTATTGCTTTTTCCCAACTCTTCGTGTACTATTTCAAGATACATATTTGTGGCCTATAGAATAGTGCGGACATTTCCCTCGGGAACACTACTATCCTCTCATTTTGTATAATATCCTGGCAGTGGGCTGGTGATACAGTAATTTGAGCCACGATAAGTATAAAAGTGGGAACCCCATCTTCAGGAAGACTCCGAATAAGTAATCCCATTCCACTGAATCAAACGCCTTGGTGCCATCTAGGAACACTGCGGCAAGTGCGAATTCGGGTGCTACTGTCTGTATCAAGGAGAACAGGGTCCTGAGGTTATAGGACGTAGCCCTGCCCGGCACAAACCCTGATTGATCAGGGAGTATGAGTTTGTCCATTAGGAGAGACAGTGGATTAGCCAATACTTTTGCTAATATCTTTGTGTCACAGTTCATCAGTGACAGTGGCCGATATGAGTCACAAGATTCAGGGGGTTTCCCTGGCTTCAGCAGTGATGTAACTATGGCTTCCCTCATCGAGGGGGGAAGCATTCCTACCTCTAGGGATTCCTCATACACCTCTTTTAACACTGGTGTCATGATGTCAATGTAGCTTTTATAGAATTCAGCCGGTAGGCCATCTAATCCTGGCGCTTTCCCATTCTTTAGTTGCATTATTGCTTCCCTAATTTCATCTATCTCAAATGGGAGACTAAGGAATTCCCGTTGCGTATCACTGAGCCAGCCAAGCGCTACCTCCCCCATGAAGTCATCTAGATCAAGTGAGCCATGTCTCTGAAAAGTGTATAACATGCTGTAATGTGTGAAAAATGTATCTAATATGGTTAATGAATCCCGTTGTAGTAATTCACCGGGTCCCTGTATCTCTAATATATGAGTGTTAAAGCAACGGCGCATTGTCACTTCTGCTAGTGCCCTACCCTGCCTCTCCCCTCCCCATATCGGCGGGCTATTCAGAAGCGTCCCCTAAATTTCGACTCTCTCTGCGCAGTTTCTTCATATTCTGATAATTTTTCTCTGAAGTTGTTTTGCACTTCTCCCGTCTCTCCACGGCTCATTTGTCTCTCCAATCCCCGTAATTCTCGCTCTAAGTATTGTAATGTGTTCCGTATGTCTTTTAATACCCCAAAACACTATGAGATGCAGAATCCCCTTATCGTTACTTTAAAAGCCTCCCATATTAATTCTACACTATCAACTGATCCCTTATTTCTAACAAAGTAATATTAGATTTCCTCCCCTAATTCCGCTTGGAAAACTATATCCAACAGGGCCGTGGGTTGCAGCCTCCAACTTGGCATAGGGCTGTCATATCCTGGTGGGGTGAGCGATACCTTTACCGGACAATGGTCCGAGAATGTTCTAGCCAAATGTATCACATTGCTTATATCTGGCCCCAATCACCTCGGTAGCAAACAGTAATCTATCCTTGCCCATGTTCCTCTGTGGGACATGAAGTGTGTGCCTTCCTGTGCTTGCGGCGGCGTGTGTCTCCAACTATTAATCAGTACATCCTCTTCAATTATGCCCCGCAATGCCTCCTGTGCGTTGGTATAGTGGTGTGCAGCCACGTTAGATCTGTCCTGGTGTGGATGCAGGGCGACATTGAAATCCCCCCCCCCCATTTTATGTGAATGGAACCAACTGTCAGTATTTTGCCCCACAGGTCAGTAAAAAATTCTGGGTTATCCGTGTTAGGACCATAACAATTTGCAATCGTGACTGAGTCTCTGCCCAGTCGCCCCCATGCAACGACATATCTGCCTTGTGGGTCCTCTATCACCCCTGCCAGCTTGAATCGAGTTTGCTTTTTAAAGAGTATTGCTGTCCCACGGGCATATGAGGAGTAGGAGAAGAGTCGACAACCTGCCCATTTACCTCCAAAGTTATTCTGGGCCCTCGGGTCAAGGTGTATGTATGTATGTATGTATATGTATGTATAGGCATTTATATAGCGCACTACTTACCCGTAGGGTCCCAAGGCGCTTCGACCGCTGCGAAACCCTTCCTGGCTTCCCTGAGAGATGGTCCCTTAATGGGTATCTCCAGGGTGAGACCAGGCATCCCCGGCGGTCTGGTGGGGCCGTTAGTGAAGATGAGGCAAGCTAATGCCCAGAGTTGCCGAGTGTGATCGCTGATCAGAGTGGGCACCGAGGCGAGAGAATTATCGAGTCCACTGACCCTGGTCCAGAAACCTGCCGCGCCGGGAATCGAACCCTGGTCCCGGGCCGTCCTCTGTTCTCGGGTCTGCCGCCTCTAACCAGTGAGCCACACTACTTCACTAAGGTGGGTTTCTTGTAGCAATGCCACGTGTATCTGTTGTCTGTCTGAATAAGCTAGTACTTGCCTCTGTTTCCTCAGGTCTCCTAGGCCCCTGACATTCCAAGACATCACTCTTAGTGTAGTTCTATCTTCCTGTGTCATTGTATCTTCTCGTCCCCAACTGGTCTGTGCGTTGTGAGCGTGTACACTCCAGAATTTGCATACCCAAAAAGGCCGCCATTTGTAAAACATTATGTGCATTTGGTTCACTGTAACTTTGAAACTCCCATCCCTTTACTTCCCCCGCCCACTGAAGCATCCCAATCATGTCAGGTGTAAATGTCCCTCCCCTCTCCCCAACGCCCATCTGCTTCTCCATTATAACAGTTGGATCAATCCCTTCCCATTTGGAACTTGGGACGAGAATAAGGAAAAGCGTAAGTAAGTTGAAAACAATAATGGGGTATTCCTAGGTGGGGTAATGCATCTGGGTGGCCCGCGAATACCTCTTGTCAGTCCAGGTGTAGTATATCTCTCTGTTAGTCCCTGGGTAGACTTCGAGGGTGGCCGGCTGTAGCATAGTTTCATACTCATTCCGTGGTGTCTTGCAATGGTAAGTCCTCGTTCCTCATGTACATTGAGTCTTATCTCATAATCATGTACGATGCTACGAACGCGGCTATGTCCATAGGTCATAAAACATTTTGCATCAACTATCAGGTACAATCTACTGCGATGTTCATTCCATTCCTGGTGAATGAGATCGTGGTGAGTCTTCCGGTGTTGGCGCCGATCTTCTCTGTTTGTGAAGTTGCTTTAGAAATTCTTCCACTTGTTGGGGTCTGGTGAAGAAGGTTTAGGTTCCTTGATGGGTGACACGGAGACGAGCAGGATATAGGAGGGCGTCGTCGATCTGTGCTTGTCTTAGTTTTTGTTTCACTACCAGAAACGTACGCCGTTCCTCCTGTACATGCAGCTTGAAGTTCTGGTACATGGTGAAAGGTATTACCTCGTAATTCAATTGTTTTTTTTCTCTGGCCACTCGTAAGGCAACGTCTCTGTCCCTGTAATTTAACAGGCGAGGAATGATAGGTCTGGAGGTGCTTCCAGGAGGTGGCCTCGGCCCAAGAGATCGGTGAGCTCTTTCTACTATAAAATGAGGGGATAGCAATTCCGCCCCAACCACAGCTACCAATAGTTTCTCAACATACTCTTCCATCTTGCCTGTGTTTGTACTCTGTCGTATTCCCAAAACGCGTATATTTTTTCTCCAACTCCGCGCTTCTATGTCCTCATTTTTAGCTGCTGTGACTTTAAGCAACTTATCAATTTGCGCCGTGTTTTTTGCGCATGATTGGCGGTGTCTTCAACAATGGAGATGCTTTGTTCTGCTTCTTTTAACCGTGTCTCGTGGCCCTCGATTTTTCGGGCTATCGCATCCATTCGCGTTGTCCATTTTATCTGCTATGACCGCAAAGCCTTGCCGCACCTCCATAAGAATCGATTTCAAGTCTTCCTCTGACATGAGCTGTTGCTCCTGCTGTGAGGATTCTGCTCCAAGTTCCGCTTCCGCTTGTTGTTGCCGTGTGGATTTTTTGGCATCGAATGTCAGCTACGGTTGTCTGGCTTCCCCATCTTGGCTCTGTCTTTGCTGGTGGTTGACTGTTGGGCTGGGCCTGGGTCTCGCGACAGCGCTGCTTTTGATCTACAGCGGGCTTCGTGGCACACTATTACTTCTGGCAATAATCTGGATTATTTACGACTGCTCTTCCGTTGCTCTGTAGGGCTTCGCTCTGTGTCGCTACCCCAAGTTTGGAGGTACCTGTCACTTGATCTTTAAGGGGTAAGGGCGAATGTGCAGTCTGGTTATGACCTCCAGTGTGGCCACTATCTGTAAGTAACTTCCCGTAGCGTTCACTCTCGGTGAGTTTCCTGCTTTCCATTTTTCGATGGGAATGACTCTTGACACCAGCTTCCCAGCATCCCTGTTACTCAGGTTGTAATCGTGTCCCGGGGCACCCTTCTACAGTCCAGTGCTACTGGCAAGTATAGTGGGCTCCTGATTGCTGTGCCTAGTATAGTGTGCAAGTAATGTAGGCCTGCTCTTTTGTGTCCTTTCTCAGTGCGGTCGCTCCGCTGCTCGATGGGGCCCCCTCTGTACCACTTCTCTCAGTTTTGGGGGAGTCGATTGCGTATTTCTACAGAAGTGGCGGCAACCATAGTGTCTTGTTGCAGTTTTCAATACAGCCCCTATCTAGAGGTGATGTCCCCTGATACATGCGCTTTTTATGTGTTTCCCGCTTTCAGGCTTTTAATGGGGATTGTTTGTTTATACCATCTCTGCAGCAACCCGTTATACAGGGTGTAGGCGTGCCTCCAGGATCCCTTCCACCGCATGCATTGATGGCAGGCACAACGTACGTTTGACCGCGGGTCCCAACTCAGCGTGTGAATAGGGCAGGCCTACCCCTCTGCGTCTGTCCTCACTATGGTCTCCTCCTTAGGCTTCCTCTGCACCACAGCTATCGTTTGTAGCGTTTTACTCCCCCGCCGTTCTGATCGCAGGCTGCACACCGCCCACCTTTCTTACTTGTTTCCGTGGGTGTCTTCCGGCAATCCCTGAGAACGGACAGCTCCACAGGAGAAGTGCACAATGCGATGTTCTCCCCGCCGATATCGCGGTCTGGCTTGTCTTCCTCTTGGGGACCACGGCCCTCTCGTGATCTGTACTGCCACTCTGCGGCTCTGGGCGTATCAGTCGCTGTCTCCGGTCTGCGAATTCAACCGCTACTTTCCGGCGCCAAACACTGCAGACTACTCACAGCAGTACACCGCTGGGTATCTAATTGTGTGAGGTCTTTTCCTCACGCTGTTTCAAGCATTTTACCCCGGGTGGAGCAGGATAAATAACGAATTTTAATGCCAGTCTACGGAAGCCTCACTCAATGGCGGCCATTCCGCTTGTGCGCCACCTAGCGCCCCTATTGCGTTGCATACTTGTAATTGAGTTGCCTCAACCACGGTTTAACTTCTCGGTAGGACCCTCGTTGCCACTGAACTTCCCAGAAAAAGTCTGGGAAGATTCTCCCCACCGTATTATCCACCTCTGTCTCCCTTGAGGCGCGCCTGGGTAAGGCTATGGTCCCGATCCCTGAAATGGAGGAGCTTTGCTATCACTACTTGTGGTGGCGTTCCAGGCACCGGTGGCTTCGCCGGGACTCAGTGTGTAGAAGTTCGACAGGCCGTCCGGTGCTACTTCCTCCCGTAACCATTTTTCCAGATAGGTAAGCATACTACGGCCTTCGATTTTCTCCGGTAGTCCTATGATTCTGAGGTTGCTTCTACGCGATCAATCTACTCCATCTGCTGTCTCAGCATCCGATTTTTGGGGGGGGGTCCTGTGCTAGGGGCGTCATGCGCTGCAGGTTATGCCAAGCGCCTCATCATGCAAGCCGAGACGCCCCACAATGCCATGGGTTCCGGGCTTCACGTGGCTGCTCTCCTCCTCTGAGTCCCCTTGGGACTTCAGGCTCGGTCCCCCCTATCCAGGCTGTTCTGGGTGTCTCCGGCCAGCACTTTTCTCCGTGCACATGCCCGTCCCCCAGTGGTCCCAGTCTCACCACATTAGCCCCCCGCTCTGCTGTGTTGGCGCTTCTGCGGGGGTGGGGGGGTTCCCCTATATGCAGTTTCGGTCTTGTGGTGGGTAGGAGGGAGGGGTTGACTCTCAGTTATTGCCGCAGTCACTCTGGGAGTCTCCAGGGGGAGACCAAACCATATACTAAATAAGTGGAATGTGAACCGCGAAGGAAGTCGAGACTTGGGCCAGAAGACTCAGAATAGCTGGGGACCCAAGGAACCATCCAAGGTAAATACCCAGGAACCCCATGGAGGCTGTTTGCAGAGTGGAAACACAGCTGGGTACTTAATGCAAGTCAATGGGAAAGGCACAGTTGCAGTTTTGAAAAAGGACCCTTCCCTAGGACCCTGAAGAAACCCCAATGGAAGATTGGAGAGTCACCCCACCCGTGGATACCCCAGAAACAAGAATACCTACAACAGGTACGCCGGGTGCGGGTGGGAAGTGACTTCGGAAACCGCTGTAGACCACAATGAAGGACTTTAGTAAAGATGCCGCTGGCTAAGAAGGTGAAACAGTCCGGTGGAATCCAAGGATGGATTCTTGAAGCACCTCCAAGAAGAGGGGACAGAGTCTATGCTACTCAGGAGTGACCAGGAGGCACGGAAGACCAATGACCACCGATGACGGAAGATGCAGGAGAGTTGACAGTGACCTTAGCAGCAGCTATGAGGACCAGGCAACACTGTGGAAGACCAGGAGCCATTTACGAGCTGTCCCACGCGGAAGTCGAGAACCTGGGGATCGGTGTCCGGCGGGAGCACCAACAAGCCTTCGCAGCAGCAACAGATGTGGCCGACGAAAATGTGCAACGTGGGGACCAGCAAGGTCCAAGGAACTCACCAAGTACAGGAGAGTCAGAGCAGGCCCGAGCAACCAGGGGAGCCCATTAAAGCCAAAGAAGACCCTTGAGAGGACTTGCACGCCGAAAGCACAGGAGTCGCAAGAGGACCTCGAGCAGCTCACCAAGAATGCATGCCCACCACACGTCGCAGTGTTATTTTACGGGCTGTTGAAGACCTCTTACCTTCCGTGTGCCGGGCAGGATGCGTCTTGTCGTCCTCGTTACTCTCAAAATTAACCACTACAAGATGGCATAATCAGGTATTGGACTCTGGCCAGGATGTAAGAGGAGCGTGCAGTTCTGCCAATGTGTGCTCATTGGCTTTTACCTTATCAGTGAACTTGTGGTGATCAGCGGGCAAGAGCGTGAAATCTGTTGTGACTCCTTCAATTTTGGTTTCCAAGGATGCATACATTTGGTCGAGGGTTGTGCCTAGTTTTTCAACCCCACTCAGCTACGTATCTAATTTGACAGCCAGTGTTGGGTGTAGAGGCTCATGGTCCACTGTGTCTTCTGCTTGGGGCAGTCTATCCGTACCAGATCAGGACATTCTCTATGACGCATTTGATTGCAGACGGCCCATAGCTAACTGTTGGGCTGTAAGCACGTAATAACTCTTTTCCGGGCTTCCAGTGGGAATCAAGTGCAGGTTAACCGTGCCTTTCTCCCAATCTGATGCACTCAGAATGTTCGCTGCCTTCCTCGCTGGGGCAGTCACTGCTTCTGCACCTCCGATCGATCCGGGGAGGGCAGCTTCCCCGCATGCCCAGAGCTCTTGCGGTCAATCCGGGGAGCCTGCAAGGTCTGAGGTGCTAGTCACAACCCTCATGGATCAACACTGTACCCCCATCTGATACTCCGGTTAAACCCTTGACTGTCGTTGATAGTTCCTTTGATGCTGGGGGTCAGTATCTTGAGTGCCGTTCATTTCAGTGCTCCTCCCAGGTCTAGGGTACTCAGTGATCATTTCCTTTCTGCTGATGCAGCTGCATTAGGTGCCCCAAGGGCGGCCCAGTCTCCGCTCCTGTAAAGGCCGACCCAGACTTTGTCTTTTCCTGTGGCCCGAAGGTTCAGCCCACCGTTCTAGCCCGTGCATGTGTCCCTAGGCCGGTGGGGGGCAGCTAGGACACACCCCTCCTCCCTTGCTGTCCCTGCTGCGTGTTCTCTACCCAGCAGATGCCGTTGACGTGCAGGATCTCTTAGCTCCCAGCAGGCTGCAGCACTGAGACCTAGGCCCTAGCCGGCCCCCCGACCTCTCCCTGCCGCCTCCGATCCCATAGAGGTCAGCAGGCCATAAGGATAGTCACCGGTCCCCTCGTGGATCTACAGTGCTCGTCCGCCACAGCAATTAGGTGCTGCGCTTGCTTCAAGGGTTTGCAGGTCACCGTGGCGCTCACCAGCCCACCACTAACCTGCTGTCCCAATGTAGGAGGAGCTGTGGTCACTCCGCTGTCTCCAGGAGGGTTCTTCATAGTTTCAGAGTCGGGGCTGCCACGGGCTGAGGCTGCAGGCCAGGCCTCTCTCAGCCCGCACAGTCAGTATTTTGCGTTCCAGGCTTAGCTGTGCCCTGTTGTTTTTTAATATGTATTCTGATCTCCACTCACTGCTACTATTTCCTCAACCCAACTGTAGTCTCCCTCGGTCAGTTTTTCGGCCGATGCTGCAGGGCCGCCTGCTGCAGGCCGTCAGCCTCCTCTCATATCACTTCACAGCGCAGGGTTGCCGGTGTGTTTTGCCTCACATCTTGGTGCGCCGATGTTCTAGAACAGGTTCTCCATCTGGCGACTAGTGGATGGCTGCTAGTTACTGGGGAATGATCAGGATAACAGGGGTTGGACACGGAGCTTCGTTCAGTTGTGTCCGCCATCTTGGCTGCATAAACACGCCCCTCTTAAGCAGACCATCCTGTGGCAGGGAACAATAAAGCCACTAAATAACCCCAGCAAAACTTGTAGTCAAATATGAAAATGGTAAAAGACCAGGGGTGTTGGGGGTAGAGGAGAAAAATAACAAAGGTGACAGGACACATGTTGGTGAGTGAGCACTGGCTTCAGCAGGCACTGTACAGCTCATTGGAGTAGTAGAACTTAGTCACGTTCCCATTTATGCTTTGCAACTTGCAAAATAACTTTTGCGGTTCATTCCAAATCTCAACCAGGAGAGGGAGTGAAAGGAGGCTCCCCTCCTAATTGCAATCAGCAATAGTATGTGCGAATGGTTTGCGACACCGTAGGTAGCCTCAGAGGAAATAAGAAGTGGACTACCACCTGCTCACCCCGATGTTTTCTAAAAGGAAAACTCATCTTTTCAAAAGCAGCGCCATTCCCTTAAGGAACACAGACTGCTTAAAAAAAATTATCTGTTTGGGAATGCAAACACAAGGATAGTGTTCTCCCTCCATGCAGGCCACCAGCCCTTTGTCATTCTGACCCCCTTCAACTGGATGTTTTGTGATGTAACCTAGTCATTTATACATTGCATTGCAAAATCAAAGACTGGTCGCAAAAAAACAGCTCTCAATTTGTATTTATTCTTTTGATACATTTGGCCTAATCTTCCTTGCTTTACATTTTGTCATATTCATGCCGCTAATCTGCTACTGTGTGTGCCTCCTCCTTTAACTCTCCAGCATCAGTGGTCGAAGTTGGAGGATCTGGGAGGCACAACATGCCCATACTTTTTAGGTCGCGCACCTGCGATTGCAGGGGCGAAAGCCCCTGCTGTCGCAAAGCGAGTCTATTGTAATCGTTTCAGTCCTTTCAGCTTTCAAGGACTACCCAGAGGAGACAAGAGACTGTCACGCGTACGCAGCCTGCCAGAATCTGATCAGGTCGCGCGCGTGAACACGCGCTCCGATTCCGGCAGGCTCTTCAGTCACCATGGATCACGCACGCACACAGAGACACACACACGAGCGCACACATACAGACACACACCACACCTCCCCAGCCCCCCCCGCCGCCGCCGCCCCCGCCCACACACACACACGAGCGCACACACACCAACAATTCCCCCCCCCCCGCCGCCGCCCCCGCCCACACACACACACACACGCACACATACAGAGAGACCCCCCAACTAACCCCACTCACCGATTTGTCTGACTCTGCAGCCTCTGCGGGGCTCTCCCTCGGACATGGGAGCCCCGCGTCACCACTCCTCTGGCCAGGCACTCCGTGTGCGCGGGCTTCTGAAGACGGAAGTCCCGCCCCACACCAGGTTTCAGTTTCGCTCATCTTCAAGCGTCTCTGTAGTTCAAAACCGGGCCCCGTCCAACAGCCGACTCTACAATCACAAGCCGCCCTAGGGTAACCAGGATCACAACCCCTACCCCTCCAGACAAAAATGAGGAGGAAGAAGAGGACGAGAACGAAGACGAGGAAGATGTGGGTGTAGAGGAAGTGTTAAACTGGAGCCAGCCGCCCTCAGGCGTAAGATTTAAACTATTGAGTGAAGAGCCGGATTACCAGGAGAAATACTACAAGCAAGTCCTAGACCACTTCAGCTTCCTGGAGCATGGCAGCAAGACTTTCTTCCAAGATACCTCATCACAGGTACGTGCCCTCTCTTTACATCAATGAGTGCTCCATTGGCTGGTCAAAGTTAACACGCTCTTTCTCTGAGTGCAGCCTTCCAGCACGTGTAAACGAACTGTTCCCAGGGCATGATTAAAATATGTGCCAGAGTTGGCTAAATAATGCTGTTAGAAAAGGCAGATTATGCGTCACATTTGGTGACAGTATTGGGACTGAGGGACCGCTTTTGGCGCGTTGCGTTTGCGGAAAAGGCTGCTTTATTGAAAGAAAGCAAAGGCCAGACACTGCAACCCAGCCTTAAGAGTCGCCGGCTCCGCATGCGGTAAATAACAATACGCGTCTTACACATCTGTGCATTAATAGGCTTAGAGACAGTAATGCGAGCTGCGGCCGGGGTGCTGTGCCTGCGCTAATCTAGAAGCCGGGATGTGAGGGCAGCCCCAGTGCGTGCGGCCACCTAGGAATGCCCGGTGCATGAGGGCACTGAGGAGACGCTGGTGCGCGTGGGCACCGAGGCTTCAGAAGTGCTTGGGGGCACCAAGGCAACATAGTATATGTTTTGAGGCAACGCTAGGGCACAAGGGCAAGTTCACGGGGGCACCGGGGCAGACTCAGTGTATGAGGGCTCCGAGGCAGCGCAGGCACACGGGCACCGAGGATACATCGGAGTATGTGGCCAGAGCTAGTTAGTGCTCGAGGGCACCGAGGCCAATCTCAGTACATAAGGCACAGAGCATAATGGTGCCGAGATAACCCCACTGCATGAGGGCACAGAGGCAACGCCAGTGCGCGAAGTCTCCGAGACAGCGCAGTGCCAGGGCCGTAGCGCATTGTACCCGTGTTTCTTCCACCTCTTTCTTTTTTCTGGCAAACACAGTGCGTGCAGTGCGGACTGCTCTGTCCTCCTGCTGCATCCAGGTCCTATCTCGTACAGCCCTAGTGAGTGCACTTCGGTTTCTGCTCACAGGGAGGCACATTGACTGCAGTCCTGCGCTGACTACCAACATGTCTCTGTGCAAACCGTGCCGCACGAGGCAATGCTTCCGACACTGGCCCCCTGTGCCCAGGCAAGGACCAGCTCTGGTGCTGTGGCGCCTCCGGGAGGTGGTAATACACATCAGTGGTAGTGCACTGGGACACTCGGCTTCCTCGAGCAGCCAGCGCCTCCCACTCCACAACGTGCTGCCTGACGCAGTCCTGCTCACACGAGCCCATCCAGCTGTTGTGCTGTGGTACCTCCGGGATGTGGGTATGAACACCAGGGGCAGTGCACTAGTCCAACCAAGGGGTAGCTGCACACTTGCCCGTACAGCACTGGCGCCAGGAGGGGTCCTCCTCTCCAGAGGGGGCAGCGGGTTCCGTTCGGGGCATGTGTTCCGAGAGGTCATTTAATGATTTCCTATTACAGCTGCAGAAACAACTCTCGCAGCGTCCGTGCCACACATTCAGCGCAGCCCAAGTTTAGACCCGGCAGGCAGGGGTTTCCCTTTATAAACGGCCCCTTCACGCCGGCGATGACACTGTTCGCCCACAATTTTCTGTCACGTCCAGGACTAAGCTTCCAAGGCCTCCAGTCTGTCCTGCAACACTTACTTGTTTTTTTAGAGGAAACACTGAAGGATTAAAGCAAGAGTAATTACTGGGCTTTCAGCTATGAAGGTGCATCATAACTGAAAGAATTGGCTCACCAACCACGCTGAGGAAGGAGCGACCTTCGCAGCAAAGAGCTCTCCAACACCCCTGGCAGCACATTTCAGCCATAGCAACAGAGCAGGGCTGTCCCAGACAGGGCCCGCTGTACAAAAGCATCGATAGTTCCAATTTCGCATTCAAATGGACTACTTTATGTACTGCAAAATTGCGGAGGGAGGGAGTCAAAGTTCCTGAGGTGTGTGTGCAATTAATCAGCTCCTGTGTATTACTCTTTACCTTCTGTCTTTGTACACCTCACAAGAGAGCTGCCAGTAAGTCACATGCAATGCTATCCCTGCTACACCCTCACACTCACATACCCCCAACACTCTCACACCCTGACCCTCCCTCACACCCCGTCACCCTCACACCCCGTCACCCTCACACCCCGTCACCCTCACACCCCGTCACCCTCACACCCCGTCACCCTCACACCCCCTCACCCCCCCTCACACCCCGTCACCCTCACACCCCCTCACCCTCACACCCCCTCACCCTCAAACACCCTCACCTTCACACCCCCTCACTCCCTCTCGAACTCACACACCCTCACTCACCCTTACACCCTCGCCCTTACACCCTCACACACCCACCCCCTCCCTCACCCTCTCACACCCCCTCACCCTCACACACACCCGCACCCTCACACCCCCTCGCCCCCCACACCCTCACACACCCTCACCCCCCCACACCCTCACACCCCCTCTCACCCCCTCTCACCTTCCCTCACACCCCTCTCACCTTCCCTCACACCCCCTCTCACTCACACACCCTCACTCACTCACCCTCACTCACACTCACTCACCCTCACTCACCCACCCTCACTCACCCTCATCAGCATAGCATCACAAAACACAGCATAGCATAACAAAACACAGCATAGCATAACAAAACACAGCATAGCCTAACAAAAAAAACATAGGATAGCAAAAGATAGCATATCCTAATTATTCCCAACTCTCCTTATTATTAAGCAACGTCTGACAATTTGCAAATCATCTTTATACACTAATTCAAGTTTTCGAAAAAATGTATGCAACGCATTGTCATACACAATGCCAATAACTCGAACTTAAATGCTGCGAGACCTATTGCATTGTAAATGCTTGTTTAATTTTAGAAACAGTTCCTCTACTTTTTGAGAAAAGCTAACCATTGTAGAACGGCTAATTCCAACAGTTAAAATGATTCAGCTGAAGTTGAAGGGAGAGTGTCTCCTATGAAACCGAGGGGGGCAGACAGCTAAACGAGCCATCTTAGCAGGGTGCCTGCTTCCCTGAAAGAAATGTAAATGTGTACAACTGGTCAATCTGCAAATGCAAAGGGTGCTTTGAAGCCGGTATTGCTTTTAGTTGATGGAGTCACTTTAAGCTTCCTGATGACACACATTTATTGTTTTTGACAGGCATTGTAAGGGAGCTACCAACTAAGCTGTGAAGTGTATGCATTTAAAAGACAGTTGTAAAATTAGTTTTTACTACTTACAGTCTGGACATTATTAAAATCTATATTTCGGAAGCACTTTATTTTAAACCTTTTTGCACACTTTCTAGGAGCCTATCTCATACTGTGTGTAACGCAAGTTTAAAATAATGACTTACATTTTGACGGTGCTTGCATTCACAGACTGGGACCTCGTAGTCCTAAACATAACCAAGTCACTATTCTCCACTGCACTAACCAAGATTCAAATTCTGTGACTCACTGGTACAGTGAATTACCTAATAAGAGATTTCATATTGTACAGTAGTGCATTTCCCACTGATTAACATAGCTTGCCTTTAGTCTTCATTGAAGCTGTGCGTTAATGTTAGAAATGGGATTTCTGGTTGACTATGGAAAGCGCCTAAGCCAGGCAGAAACCACCATTCTAGTCAGGGCAAGGAAGTTACATGCTGAAGATAACCCCTACTCACCCCCTTGGTAACTTGGCAGAGCAGTCAGGCTTATCCCAGAGGCAATGTGTATAGCGTTTGTGCAACACACTCACACAGCAGCAACACACTAGACACACCTCAAAAGAAGCTCCAGACAAGGTTATATAACAAATAGCCTTTGTATTATTAGTAAAACACATTAGAATGCAATCACATTTATACAGTGCCACCTGGCACTAGGTATGACTTTACAGGGGATTATATACATTACAGGGCCAATCGGGCCACTGTCATCACCATCATAACCCACAAGTAGTGAAAATAAAGAAACAACCAGTAACTACTTGCAAGAGGCACTTAGCATAAACAAATTATGCATAAATCATGAGGCATGAGGAATAACATAGTGCTAGTGCACCACAACAACATCATGCACCATCAGTAGGTGCACACATCACCTAATGGCGTTAGGTCCCACGGATCCTAGGCTGCACCTTGGCCACTCTCCTCCTCTGGGCTCGTCCTGGGCTTCCCTGCAATGCCCTTGTTAAAAGTTAGGGGCCTCCTAAACTGCGTGTCCCTTTCCCTAGTCACAGGGCTTCCACTAGCCCCCTAGCTGCAGACGCCGCCAAAACAATGCCCCCAAAAGATCCACAAAGCAAATGGGCGGGCTTCCACTAGCCCCCTAGCTGCAGACGCCGCCAAAACAATGCCCCCAAAAGATCCACAAAGCAAATGGGCGGGGTGCAACTCACCCTTGTCTCCTCTCGTTGTGCTGCGAGGAGAATGTAGCTGCCCTCCATTGGGCGGCACAGCTGTGATCAGGCCAGAAATGTGGAGCAATTTTTCCCAGGGGCCTTCGTCAACGTTTCGCCCTGGTTCCTGACACTGGGGCTGCCGGCAGCCATGCGGTGCAGCCGCCCTGCCGGCCAAACAGGGAAGAACACGGGCAGTAGGGCACGGAGCGAAGCCTCCCATCTGCCTCGCCCACAACCATTAACAACAAGGGGTGGTGATGGACAGAGTCTCTGAATTAAGCAGAAAACTCTCACCCAGTCAAGAGATCAGGGCTAGATCCAACACCGTTTTTTAGCTCACTGCATCATCCCAGTTTCAGAACCTGGCTGTATGCAAATTAGTCTGTTCCTGTCCCAGTGCATGATGGGAACAGGGCAAACCAAACTACAAAGCCAATTCTTACACTGGAAAGGAAACAAGCTACCGGGGACCGGTTTCTGGCATTTCAGCCTCTTCGGCCCGGCTTGCTTGAATCCTGATGGTGCAGTGAGCAAGGGACTCATGTCTGAGCATACCCTTCCACGCTTAGGGTGGACAAAATAATTAACAACAAGGGGTGGTGATGGACAGAGTCTCTGAATTAAGCAGAAAACTCTCACCCAGTCAAGAGATCAGGGCTAGATCCAACACCGTTTTTTAGCTCACTGCATCATCCCAGTTTCAGAACCTGGCTGTATGCAAATTAGTCTGTTCCTGTCCCAGTGCATGATGGGAACAGGGCAAACCAAACTACAAAGCCAATTCTTACACTGGAAAGGAAACAAGCTACCGGGGACCGGTTTCTGGCATTTCAGCCTCTTCGGCCCGGCTTGCTTGAATCCTGATGGTGCAGTGAGCAAGGGACTCATGTCTGAGCATACCCTTCCACGCTTAGGGTGGACAAAATTTTGTCCACCCTAAGCGTGGAAGGGTATACTCAGATGTGAGTCCCTTGCTCATTGCACCATCAGGATTCAAGCAAGCCGGGCCGAAGACGCCTGAAATGGCAGAAACCGGTCTCCGGAAGCTTGTTTCCTTCCCAGTGTAAGAATTGGCTTTTGTAGTCTGGTCTGCCCTGTTCCCATGATGCACTGGGCCAGGGACAGACTAATTTGCATACAGCCAGGTTCTGAAACTGGGATGGTGCAATGAGCTAAAAAACGGTGTTGGATCTAGCCCTGATCTCTTGACTGGGTGAGAGTACTCTGCTTAATTCAGAGACTCTGTCCATCACCACCCCTTGTTGTAAATAATTTTGTCCACCCTAAGCGTGGAAGGGTATACTCAGATGTGAGTCCCTTGCTCATTGCACCATCAGGATTCAAGCAAGCCGGGCCGAAGACGCCTGAAATGGCAGAAACCGGTCCCCGGAAGCTTGTTTCCTTCCCAGTGTAAGAATTGGCTGTTGTAGTCTGGTCTGCCCTGTTCCCATGATGCACTGGGCCAGGGACAGACTAATTTGCATACAGCCAGGTTCTGAAACTGGGATGGTGCAATGAGCTACAAAACGGTGTTGGATCTAGCCCTGATCTCTTGACTGGGTGAGAGTACTCTGCTTAATTCAGAGACTCTGTCCATCACCACCCCTTGTTGTAAATAATTTTGTCCACCCTAAGCGTGGAAGGGTATACTCAGATGTGAGTCCCTTGCTCATTGCACCATCAGGATTCAAGCAAGCCGGGCCGAAGACGCCTGAAATGGCAGAAACCGGTCCCCGGAAGCTTGTTTCCTTCCCAGTGTAAGAATTGGCTTTTGTAGTCTGGTCTGCCCTGTTCCCATGATGCACTGGGCCAGGGACAGACTAATTTGCATACAGCCAGGTTCTGAAACTGGGATGGTGCAATGAGCTAAAAAACGGTGTTGGATCTAGCCCTGATCTCTTGACTGGGTGAGAGTACTCTGCTTAATTCAGAGACTCTGTCCATCACCACCCCTTGTTGTAAATAATTTTGTCCACCCTAAGCGTGGAAGGGTATACTCAGATGTGAGTCCCTTGCTCATTGCACCATCAGGATTCAAGCAAGCCGGGCCGAAGACGCCTGAAATGGCAGAAACCGGTCCCCGGAAGCTTGTTTCCTTCCCAGTGTAAGAATTGGCTTTTGTAGTCTGGTCTGCCCTGTTCCCATGATGCACTGGGCCAGGGACAGACTAATTTGCATACAGCCAGGTTCTGAAACTGGGATGGTGCAATGAGCTAAAAAACGGTGTTGGATCTAGCCCTGATCTCTTGACTGGGTGAGAGTACTCTGCTTAATTCAGAGACTCTGTCCATCACCACCCCGTGTTGTAAATAATTTTGTCCACCCTAAGCGTGGAAGGGTATACTCAGATGTGAGTCCCTTGCTCATTGCACCATCAGGATTCAAGCAAGCCGGGCCGAAGACGCCTGAAATGGCAGAAACCGGTCCCCGGAAGCTTGTTTCCTTCCCAGTGTAAGAATTGGCTTTTGTAGTCTGGTCTGCCCTGTTCCCATGATGCACTGGGCCAGGGACAGACTAATTTGCATACAGCCAGGTTCTGAAACTGGGATGGTGCAATGAGCTAAAAAACGGTGTTGGATCTAGCCCTGATCTCTTGACTGGGTGAGAGTACTCTGCTTAATTCAGAGACTCTGTCCATCACCACCCCTTGTTGTAAATAATTTTGTCCACCCTAAGCGTGGAAGGGTATACTCAGATGTGAGTCCCTTGCTCATTGCACCATCAGGATTCAAGCAAGCCGGGCCGAAGACGCCTGAAATGGCAGAAACCGGTCCCCGGAAGCTTGTTTCCTTCCCAGTGTAAGAATTGGCTTTTGTAGTCTGGTCTGCCCTGTTCCCATGATGCACTGGGCCAGGGACAGACTAATTTGCATACAGCCAGGTTCTGAAACTGGGATGGTGCAATGAGCTAAAAAACGGTGTTGGATCTAGCCCTGATCTCTTGACTGGGTGAGAGTACTCTGCTTAATTCAGAGACTCTGTCCATCACCACCCCTTGTTGTAAATAATTTCGCCCACAACCAGGCATCCATTGCCTGTCTTCCTCTCTCTGGCCACGGAGTGGAGTCTCTGGTGGGTACCAGGCAATACGCAGGCTCTCCCTTTCCTCACGGGAGCTCTGCCCAGGGCCAGGCACAGACTTGCCTGACTTCCGGCCTCAGTGATCACGGAGCAAAGTCTCAGTTGGTTCCATAGTCCTCGTTGGTCACCTCTGGACACAGCAACACGGGGTGGGCTCCTGCCTGAATGTTGGCTCCATGGTGTCTCTCCTCCGTGTGAGAGCCACGCCTTCCACCAGGCTCAGCCTTCGCCTGGCTTCCGCTCTCCGCCCACAGTCCGGCTCTGCCTGTCTTCCGGTTTTACGGGCCAAGTCTCATAGGGCACAGCGCTTGTGAGCGCAAGTAAAACGATCGCAGGGCTCCACGCGCTCCTTCACATGGCCCACAGCAGTAGGGGATCCGAACACAGTGCTCCCCACGCCACCGGTGACCCCAGCAGCATCCAGCGGGTCTACAACACCAGGACCGAGCAGCGTGGGCATGGGGGCTCAGCCCACTCAAGATAGAAGGGGAGCCAGCTTGGACTTCCAGTCCAAGTAAGGCACCAACAACACACCTTCATGGGGTCACGGCCCCAATACGTATACCGCATCAAGTCTTTGTTCTCCCCCTGGCACGGGGGTCTGTGCCCGGTCCAAACTAGTACTGGGGAACACTTAAACATTTTATTTACAGTGCACAACAACCTCCTTTGTTAGTGTAGGCTCTGGCCCGAGACACACCACAGGGGGCGGAGCCAGAATTGCTGAAGGCAGGCACAGTCCTATTCAGGCGCAGGTGCTACTCCTCCCACCTCTCAAAATGCAGATGGGCCTATTCATCCTAGCGCTGATTCACCCAGCCCTTCTGGAGCCACTGCACCTCCCCAGTCTCTGTCACTCCAGAGCCAGACATGCATTACAAATCAGGCAGGCACAAAGACACATAGCACACAAAAATGCCCCCTTCTAAAAGTGGCATTTCTAAAATAGTGCTAATAAATCTGTGAACACCATTACGCAGCATATATTACCACTATTCCAAACATACCAAACGTGACCACGCTACTCCTCTCATGTCAGGAATTACCACTGAAACACATATCAGGGAATCCCCAATGCATTCCTATGAGAGGGCAGCCTCACAGTAGTGAGAAACAAAAATGGCTGTTTGTCACTACGAGGACATGCCACACAGTTAAGGCACATGTCCTACCCTTTACCTACAGCGCACCCTGCCCTTAGGCCTAGTTAGGGATGACTGATATGTAGTAAAAGGGGAGACACCCACTTTATGTGCTATGTCCTAGCGGCAGTAAACTGCACGTGCAGGCCCTGCAAAGGCAGAGGCCTGAGGCAGGTTTGAAAGATTACTTTGGTGGGTGGCGTAAGCAGTGCTGCAAGCCCACAAGTAGCATTTAATTTACTGGCCCCGGGTATATGAGATGCCACTTTTACAACGGACTGTTAGGTAAATTAAATACGCCAAACAGGTGTAGACCAACCTTACCAAATTTACCATGGAGAGCACATGCACTTTAACACCGGACAGCAGTGATAAAGTGCTCAGAGTCGTAAAACCACCAACACCAGGTTAGGAAAAATACCAGGAGGAAGGCAAAAAGTTCAGGGATGACCCTGCAAAAAGGGCTAAGTCCAACAGTTATTTTATAGGTAGTTACCAGAATGTGAAAGACTGAAAAGGTTACAGTATATTTAGTTTTTTTAGCCATACCTTTGATCATGCCCCCCACGCTCTCACCCGGCCCCATTGTGCGCAGAATCACAGTTCCCACATGTTTTTAATACACTTTGACCACTGCCCAGCTGTCACAGACTCATTCTCCAAACCTCTTCATGTTTTTGAAGCCTAACCTTATGTGCCAAACATAAAAACATACCCTTGCTTTCCTGTCTGATTGTAAACATTTCTCCTGTCTGTACCAGATTCCTGTTGAGACCACTACCAGTTTATTGTGTTGTTAATCGCTGAATAAGGAAGAGACACTGAAGATTTCCTATGTTATAATTTAATGTACTATTTGGGGATTCATTATTTTTTGTTTGTATTGCGGTGGCATTCATTATTTATTACATTTTTGGTGTTTTGGACAGTATATTGACCACCAAAGGTGGTGTTAATAATGAATTGGTAAGATATTTAAATACAATGACGGATTATGGTATTTCCTTTGAACCAGGCTGTGGACAGTGTCTTAATGATGTGATGGAGTGGGACACTCGGACCCTGCTCCAAAGAGATGGCAGGGGACTGGACACCGGACACCGCTTCTGGTCAGGAGAAGGAAGGGCAGGAACTGGAAACAAAAATGGTTGGACCTGGGGCAGGGAGGACGTGACGGCAAGAGCTCTAAATAAAGCAAACCCATTTACTCACCTACCAGCCTGGCAGTGCCATTATTCGGGGACCTGGGTCGTGGGACATGGCATCTGGCGACAAGAGTGGTGAGCTGGATGAAGCTCCACTGGTTGGAGCTGCTCAAATCAGCACATCACAAGGTGAGAGCTTTTGAAGCTCACTGCCAAGTGTTGCTGTTCCTGCTAGGGAAATGTGTGAAGCACTTCCACCCAGAGCAGGCTTTGTTTCTGATCTCAGAGCACAAATGCTCTCGCCCCATGAGGTCAGAAACCTGTCTGGTGGTGGCTGGCTGGCAGGGATTAGGGAGCCAAGGCACTAGAAAATTGCTATTTTTCAGGGGGCATCGCTAAAATGCCATCTGAGTGCATTTTATGATGAATCCAACACTGGCATCAGTGTGGGTTTATTATGCTGAGAAGTTTGGTACTAACCTTTCCAGTTTTCAGTAAAGCCATCATGGAGCTGTGGAGTTCGTAATGACAAACTCTTAGCCCATGTACTCAATATGGCTTCACTTCACTTAAAATATCTATGAATGGCACAGTAGCAGCATTCTGCTCTTGCAGCTATGTCCTCGCCTGTGGGCTAGTGCACCCTGCCTTATGGCTGAGAGCCTGCTAGAGGGGTGCCTTACCCATGCCATAGGCAGTGTTGGTGTGCATGGCACACTAGGATGTGTCCCAGGTTGACTTTTCAGTTTGGTCTGCATCAAAAAACGCAGCCTGCAATGGCAGTGTGTGTGTGTGTGCTAAGGTGAGGGGTCTCTGATGGTGGCATAATACATGCTGCAGCCTTCAGAGGCCATCTCTGGTCACAAGGCCCTTGGTACCAGGGGTAGCTTTTACAAGGTACTTACATGTGGACCAGAGGTGTGCCAATTGCAGAAACAAAGGTGCAATTTTGGGAAAGATCACAGGTGCTGGGGCCTAGTTAGCAGGGTCCCAGCACACACTCAATCATGTTAGCATCAGGCATCTGGTAAAATGTTAGGGAGTAACCATGCAAAAAGGGGCACTTTCCTACAAGCAGTGAAACCAGTATCTCAGCATCACTCCAACAGCATGTAGAGGAAGGACTGAAGAGCCTACTAGTGCAAGACATCCTTAACCTTTCTGAAGGACCAACACCATGGGTGTCCCCTATCGTGGTGGTACGAAGTAAAACACACAGAAAATTCACATCTGCGTCGACATGTGTATACAGAACACATCCATTGAAAGGGGACAGCATCCATGCCCTCACCTGAATGACGTGTGTTCTACAAGCTAGACCTAGTAAAAGGCCATCACCAGTTGGAACTTGACCCGCAGTCACAGTACGTAATCACCTTCTCCACTCAGCTGGGGTTGTTCAACTACAAGCGTCTAAACTTTGGGGTGTTATCCGCTGCAGAAATATTCCAAGAGATGATCCGAAGGGTAAAAAGGCTCTTAAAGAACTGCCTAAAGTACAGCAATGACATTCTGGTCTTTGGTCGCACGAGTAAGAAGCATGACAAGGCACTGAGGGAGGTTTGTGGTCAATTGGAGAAGGCTGGACTGACACTGAATGCATAAAAATGTGAGCTAGGAAATGGAGAATTCATCTTTTTGGGCACATCTCTCAGAAAGGAATGCGGCCAGACCCAAGCAAAGTCAAAATGCTCCGCCAAACACAGCCCCCTGCAGACGTTGCAGAAGTGAGGTCATTTCTCGGACTCGCAAGCTACTGTACTCGCTACATCAAAGACTTTGCCACATTGAACACCCCGCTTAGAGAACTTACCAAGCAAGGACAGCAGTTACAATGGACATCAGAATGTGAGAAGGCATTCGAGGACATTCTGCAAGCAGTCACAGCAGTGGATCACCGTGCTTACTTCGACGTGTCCCTATGCACTGAGCTCATCGTAGACGCAAGCACAGTAGGACTAGGAGCTCTTCTCGCCCAACACAAGCCTGGACGAGACTCACCAAGGCTCATTGTTGCATATGCAAGTAGAAGCCTGGCAGACGTAAAGTGGGCATACTCTCAACCAGAGAAAGAGAGCCTAGAAGTGGTATGGGCATATGAGCACTACCACATGTTCATCTATGGGAAACCTTTCACCATTATGATGGACAATCCAGCACTGGTCACGATATACGGCAACCTGAATGCAAAAATCACACAGCACATTGAAAGGTGGGCGATACTTTTGATGGACTATGACTTCAAATTTGTCCATATATCAGGGAAGGAACACAACATGTCACGGCACCCTCAGCCGCGTGCAATGCAGACGTTCTCCATGGTGGAAGAGTATCTTAATTTTGTGGTGAAACAAAACACAACTGCTCCAATAATGATGGAAGAACTAATACGATAAACACGCTGGAAGCAGTGAAAAGCATTATACAGTAACAGAGGTGGAGGCACGTGAACAACTACAGCCCTGTTGATACAGGCGTCAGGAAATACTTGCATTCAAACAAGTGCAGGAGGAACTATCTGAAACGGAGCAGGGGATACTCCTTTGTGGCACCAGTATAGTGAGACCTCAGACTCTTCGACGGCAGATGGTCAGCCATCACATGAGTCACAGGGGAATGGTAGAAACAAGAAAATGCTGAGGGAAAAGGTATGGTTCCTGGGCCTTGATCGTGTGGTGGAGAACATGATTATGAACTATGACCTATGTCAGATTATAGGAAAACCATCCAGGCCGGAGCAACTGCGCATGTCTGACCTCACCGCAGCTGGGTGGTCGACACTGGCTCTGGACCTAATGGGCCCTTGGACACAGGTGAATACCTACTGGTCATCATGGATGAGTACTCTTGCTTCCTCATAGCATGCCAAGTTTCATCAACATTGGCAGCCACAACATTACCAATTCTAGATAACCTATTTGTAGCCTGGGGTCCCCCTCTAAAACAGACCCTTTCTCAGGAGAATTTCGAAAGTTCATGCATACCTGGGAGTCCACCATCGGAAAATAATGCCCTTATGACCAGAAGCCAATGGCATGGTGGAAAGGTTCATGGGCAACATCAAAAATGCAGTACAAGGAGCTAAACTGACAGCAAGCCCTATGCCAAGTACTGAGAGACTATCACAAAACCAAACATAGCTCCACGGGGCGATGCCCATCGGAACTGGTATTGGGTAGAACAAGCAGGACCCGTCTGCCTTTGTGGGACAAAAAGGCCCCGCCAGAGCACAGATACATTGCCATGTGTGACCAAGAGGCGAAGCAGAAAATGAAAAGGCAAGCTGATACCCGACGTCGCGCAACAACTTTGGAACTGAAGCCCTTGGATCTGGTCCATGTGCGGCAATGTCAAACATGAAAGCCAGATAGCTTTCTCTTTAGCTAGCCACTTCGGATAACAAACATCAAGGGGCCAAAGATCATGACAGAGGCGGGGTCTCACTGCATCACGAGTAACCACTCTCACTTCAAAAAATTCAGAGTGGCTGAGGACGATGATGAAGATGGAAACGCAGGTGTCCACCAGAAAATTCTGAGTGACGCCACTGGGGAACCACAACAGTCAACTTCTCCAAAGGGTGACAGGTCTCTCCAAGCTGAGGCTGTGGGGGAAGCGTTGGGCCATCATCAGCCGTGGGCAAAAGAGAGCCGGTGCCATACAAGAGTGACTGCAGCCCAAACGACTGATTGAGGAGCTATGATGCAAGACGAATGGAAGAGCAATTCTGTCCATGAAATACACCTGCTCATGACAACAGGTGTTGCCTATCTGTATCTCTCTCTCTCTCTCTCTCTCTCTCTATATATATATATATCTTTTTTTCTTTCTTCTCTGTCTCTCTCTTCACTAGGCCTGGGCGGAGCTTGTGGAATTTCATTCAGTGGAATTCTGTGAAGTTACTGAAAAACTCTGCGGTATTCTGTGGAGTTCAGCGAGCGGGCAGAATAAATATTACCTACTCCTGCTGCCTCTGTTAATAACCCTGCTTCTTCTGCGTTTGCATACCACCATGTCCAGCTGCACTGACATTTCACATTACACTATATTGGAGCTCGGCTTTCAGATAGCCTCCCCGCTCCCAGTAGCATGGTTTATTCTGTTATTAAATTAGTTTGCAAATCTTTAAAAGGAGGAGTCGGACGGACATGCAAAAATGACATGCGGAGGTCGCAAGCTGCTGTTCCTTTGTAACGCATCCCGTGCTCAAATAACTGTTGAGTAAAGTCATCACTCTGCAAATTGGCTCGGCTCCAAGTAAGAATTCTTGCACACGTCGGGCTGCTAATGAAGTCCTAAAACAAAAAATGTCACCCTGTCCCCATGCCCAGCCCCGATTTAGAGCAAAACCAAAGCAAAGTGGTAATTTGCATCAGGGAATAGGCAGGGCTCCCGCTGGTCCGACAGCCTCAGCGTGCACGCACACAACTGCAACCCACCCTCCCTGCTGCCACGGACACCGTTCACACAGACCTGGGGCAAATCCGGTCCCGGGGCTGCCTGCATCTACTCTGGTCCCAGCCGATGTTTAGGTAGGGAAAAATTAAAGTAGTGACAAACTTCAGGTGCTGCTCCCTTCTCAACTCCCCTCCACTCTCATCCTCTCACACTGACAAGATCAGCCCAAGATTAGCAAATCCATGCTTCCCTCAGCAGCACCACCATTACGGAGTTATCTGTGACACGGGGTCACAACAATACATTGTGGCCCTAACCCTGTTGAGAAATGGAACATAAATGTGTATATGTGACTCAGAAGTCTGGTGACCGGGTATGAGCCCACACGCAACCTCCGCTCTTCTTGCACAGGACTCTTAACGGTACCAAGAGTAAGGAAAGCGCGTATGGGAGGTAGATCCTTTAGACACCTGGTGGCCAAGCACTGGAATGCTCTACCCTTAAGCCTGCGCTTAGAACCTTCTGAATTGATTTTTAGGAAAAGACTTAAGACCCTTTTATTTAGCAAGTAGACGGTTGGGAGGGTGGGTGGATCTTCAGTTCTCACTTATCATAGCGCGGGGACACGCCGGTGGGCGTACTTCCAGGCGCTTTACAAATGTCCAAAATGAAATTATATTGTGTTGTTGTTCTGTGAAATCTAATGATTACTCCATCTTTGAAGAAGGTTGCTTTAACAACGAAGGACAGGCAGATGTATCTGGCTTGTCAGTTTGTTGTCTGTATGCGTAGCAAAAATTAGGCTACAATTCCAAATATGCAGCTCGTGGGCTCCCTCACAGTCACCATGGTAAGTGAGACTTCAGTGTTCAAGTATCTGTGTGTTGTTAATGTCTTGGACGCCGCGTTGCAATGTGACACACAGTACTGGTTCTCCTTTGGACTCAATAGATGCATTTGTTTTTGCAGACTATTGTGTTAATCCTCACAAAGCCACTGACAACCAGACAACAATGGCAGAACCCTAACTCAGACAGAAATGTTTCAAGCACGAATTCGCTCCCTTGGAACACTGTTCGTGATTTGAGTCATGCGGGAAGCAGGGACACACTGTGTCACATACTGTCAAGAGCACCCTGGGGCACAAGAACAGACCAGCATCTCATTTATTTTACAAGCATCTGTGGCAATTTTTTGGGCAACCCGTACAGAGCAGACTTGAGAAACATTTATGATTTCCTTCATCACAGACAATGCAAATCAAAGGGGTGGAGCTCTGGTAAACTCTGCTCCGCTCAACTTTTGTTGAACTATGTGCTCCAAGCGGAGCGCAGAGTATCAAAATTCCGCAAACTCTGCCGGCGGAGTGGAGTTAAGCACCAACCCAACTCTTTACTGTTGGTGGTGCGGACAAACTCATTTTTGTCTACAAAAGGGGAAAATATCGGAATGATGGAATGGAGCGGGACACTAGGACAAGGCTCCCAACAGATGGCAGGGGACTGGACACTGGACACCGCCTCCAGTCAGGAGAAGGACGGCGGGAATTTGGAACAGAAAGTGTATGACCTGGGGCAGGGAGGATGTGAAGGCAAGAGCTCTGAATATAAAATAACTCACCTACCAGCCTGGCAGTGATGTTATTTGGGGACCTGGGTTGTGGGACACGACAGGGAGCAGCCTAAACATTGAGTGTCCGTCCCCCCCCATCACCTGTGGGGAGACAAAATTTGTATTTTTTATTAAACGTGAATGCTTTTGTAATAAAGGATTATATTGTTTACTGGGCCATTGACCTATAGATGTGTTCTCCATCAAAGTGCTCACATTGATCAGAGTGAAGCCTGACAAGCATGGACAAATGGGAGTCTGGGCCAATGCTGTGATTCATAGTTTCATGAACCAAGGAACCTCACTGATGCTTCTGAGTCTCATGGGACTTGCCACAGCTCTCATGTGAGTAGTACACCCATGAAAGTGTTGCAAGGAATAGAGAAGAGTACCTGGACAAATTCAGTGCTGAAGATCGATCAGCGGAAAGCCCTACTTCACATCGCAGCACTGTGATTTCCACATTAGCGGTGTTGGCGCCCAGTGAGACAATCTTTTTTGGCGCCCTCCAATAAGGTCCTTCTCCACGGATTCCCTCATTACCACCCTCCAACAGTGCCCCTCATCTCTCCATTGCCCCTCCCATTAGCGAAACAAAGCTTGAGTAGGCCGCTCTGCAAGTACACGGAGGAGCCCACCCTCCCCAGCCCACCACCTGCCATTTTTTGCTGAGGTGTCCTCCTGGAGCTTGGCCTTCCCCCCCTGCACTGCGAGGGCTTATTTTACACCACTGGCCCCTCTCTCACAGGCCTTTTCTATTTGTTTTGTAGTGCTACTCGTACCAGTCTAGGGTGTCAAAGTACTTTACATGACACACACATTATACAGAGACAATGAATCATACGTGTGTACATCAGTCTATGGTAAATGTTACATAAGACAATGAGGATTATAAGGCATAGGAGTCACATGTTACCAATATTAATAGGTAGCGTTTTTAAGAGTGTTTGGTCTGGAGAAGCACAGGCTGAGTATTTAAAACGTATCACAGTGATTGGGGTTGGCTTTACTAATAATGTATTTCTACCCAAACAAACCCCTTTTAGCAACATTAAGATAATGAAAGACTGTGGAAAAAAACATAACATTCTAACCTATAACAGTTTGCCTGCAGCTCTGATGACCATTCATTGCTCACTGAGCTGTATTAGGATTCTAACTTATGAACTAGAAGTATCAAAAGGATTTCTGTGACAACATCAGTAACCCTCTGAGCTATACACATAAGCCAAAACTCTCTCCAGCAGCAGCATTAATCATCAGCGTTATCCTGAGATTTATATTGTTGCCTGAAACTGCTGGTCAAATAGGGAACTCTGCAGCAGGGTCTTTTAAACCCATCATTTAATTCGAAACACAGCGCCCCCCCCCCAAGGTCAGCGCCAGGTGCAGCTGCATTGGTTGCACCGCCCTAAAGCTGGCCCTGGTGATTTCGGACACCCAGAGTCACCAAGTGCTTGGCAAAACATTTTTGTAAGGCCCACTCCAAAGTGTAACCTGAAAGGAGGACGTTCGTGAATATCTCTGAGGTCCTTAACCAGAGGTATTTTATGCATCCTATGCCTTCCAAAGAAAGCAAGTTCAAGTGGGCAAGGGACAAGCAGTATCTTAAAGTCATATCCTCTTTAATGCATAAAGATAACATGGCCCCTGCCATCCTTGCCTTTCTCAATTCACATAAGATGAACCTGTACTGTTTGACCTGTTGCAAGATGTGTGAGAAACCACAAGGGCGATTCCTGGGAAGGTGTCTGTTAGTGAAGAAGCTGTGACTGAGTCATGTGAGGGTCAATGCAAACCGGGTGCAGGAAGGTAAATCAAATATGTAATGCCTTGTGCCTACTAGGATGGGGGAGCTTGGTGGGAACAGAGGTCATTTGCCCCTTGGGCTCCGTCATGCTTGAGGTACAGCCACAGGAAGAGGGCACACAATCAGTGGTGGCTCCTCCGCTAAGGCAGAGCAGCGTCGCCCCACTGCTCTTAGAGCAGTGAAAAAGGGAAAAATAAAATTATAATTATCATTTTATTTTTCGTTACTGCAGGGCTGTGTTAGGGCGGGTGGAGCTGGTGGTTCAGGGAGGAGGAGTGGTTTGTGCACATTTAAGCGCTCATGACTCCTTGGCCGGATGTCTTGGCCCGGCCAAACAGTCATGGGCACTTTGCCTATTCCCTACCAGGCTGTAAAGCACAGCCTGGTGGGGAATACGCCCCATCTGAGCACCGATCCGCAACGCTCAGACTAATCACAATCTGCAATGGTTCTGCAATTCAGTGTTGTGATTGGCTCAGATGACCCTCTGTGCCCGGGTTCTTCCTGCAGCTTTTTCCGGACTGGAGTCAGGAAGAGAAGCAAAGCGGAGACGGAGGAGAAGTGGCGGAAAAAGAAAGTGGGCTTTTATTTTATATTTCTCACCCCCCCTGTTCCCTACCAGCCAGCACTGCACACAATAGGTTATGATTATGGATATGTTGTTCTTTGTTTTTACTGCTGGTTGCGTTAACCGCCTTTTTGCGAGTAAAATGATTACCTGGATCATTGGACACTCTTTGTTGCAATGGACAGAAGAATACATACATCCCTCAACTATATAGCCGCTCTTTGGGACTCCCTAGTAGCAGATGCGAAGTGATGTGGTGGTGAAAAAGCAGCTTTAGATGGGGAAGTGTACTGTAGTTTTGAGTGGATCTTTATGTAGGAAGAGGATACATACATGTTAGTTCTTCATTTAGGAGAGAATGACAGTACTGTTGTCAGGTTTGATGTTGATTAAGCAGATGAAGGATTTGATGCTGCTGAAGAGAAAATGTATACAAAAAAGTGATGGATGGAATGCTTGAATTAATCTGAGCCACTGGTAATTACTCAGGGCCACATCCCAGCCCATCGTTATTTTGCACACCAACCTACTCAGTTTGGATCCAGCCAAATGCAAATCAGTCTTGCCCCTGTCCAATAAGAACAGTCCAACCCAAAATGCCAGGCCAGGGCCTCCCTGAACCGGAACACAAGCAACACAAACCAGGTTTTGCCATTGTAAGGGCTCATCAGTTCCAGTGGTAGTAAAAGGCCTTTGTCATTTTTCAGCTCACTGTGGATGGCACTGGCTAATTCTATGCTCAAAGACTTTGCTGGAAAAATGGCAAAACACTTTGTCACTTTTACATCTCAGTGTGGATAGCAATATGCATAAAAGCTCTGCTAGAAAAACAGATTTTGAGGTGAGAAGTTTTAGAATGTTGGTGGTGTTGTAGACTGCTCCATATGAAGGAGCTGCTCTCCACTTAAAATTTGGGAACTACCTAGGGTTCCCTACTTCCATTTGTGTGTGTATATAACCATATATATCGATATATAGTTATATACACAATATTTATATATATATATATATATATATATATCACCACACAATCCAACCGGTCCAGGTCAAGAAATTGGCAAGCACACCGATGTCGTGATAGTTCAATGTTTATTCGTTTCCAAACCCCCCTTCACCCCTGACAGACGCCTTTCGCCAGTTAGCTTCGTCAGTGTCAGTTTGTGCAAAAACTTCGTAGCCATTTTAAACCCACCGCTAGATTTCATTTCATGGACATAGATGATGGTATTTGGACATAGTAGCGGCGGCCATCTTGCAGTGTAGTATTTACAACAGGTTTAAACATGCATTTCGATAAAGTGCTTTAGTGCAAAATTAAAAACAGTTGACTTTGACAAACTTTATATATTTCTTGTGCATACTGTCTTTCAATGTCATATTTACAATTCCTATGTACATTCTTTTGGGGAACCTGGGATCTTTTCCTTATTTACATAATATGTTATAACGGGGTGTATCCCCTACTCTTCCATTTAGGGTTTCTCTTTTCCCTTTCCATTGTTTTCAATATTTATGATGTTGTTTTTCTTTGAGGCCCTGTATGGGCTTAGAACTCAGGTTCCTATATGATACAGATATCTACATACTGATTTTGCTCACCCCTGGTATTACGCCTGCTTTAGTCAATATATACATATATATACAACCAATCACACGACATTTCTTTTCTACTGTGATAAGGTGAACTAGTTCCATCTTATATATATCTCTGTATATATATCCCTATTTACAAAGTAGGGCCCAAAGGTATAGCCTCATCCTCCTCTACAGGTGCACCCACATTTCTGCATCATTGTTCAGACCCCACGGTACCATCATTTTTAGGTCCAAGATGTATTTAGACTCTGTAATCCGCAGTCTCTTTTCCCTATCTCCACCGCGTTCTGATTTTGTGATTTGGTCGATGCAGTAAAATCTAAGTAAATCCCTATCACTTTTGTGAAATTCAGCAAAATGCCGGGCTACCGGATAGGTCTTGTCATTGTTCGCGATAGCCCTCATGTGCTCTAGGATTCTTAGTTTCGTGGGTTTGATGGTGCTACCTATATAACGTTTGTTACAAGGGCATTCGAGGCAGTATATTGTAAAATCAGAATTACAGTTAAGGTGTTTCATGATTTTCCTGTAGGGTCTACTTTCTCCTGTTCTCCCTGGATATTCTTTTACTTTTTGACTGTGCTTGCAGGCTTTACATCGTAAACACGGGAAAAAGCCAGTAACTTTATTTGCTGCCACAGATGTTTTAGGGGGAACATAATGGCTGTGGATCAGGTGATCTGACAGTGTCTGGCATTTCCTATATGTGATCATAGGTCTCTCGGAGATGTATCTTTTCAGGATATGATCTGTTTTTAGTATATGCCAGTTCTTTTTAAAAGACTGTACTAGATCTCCTGATTTCACATTGAAAAAAATAAAATAAATAAATATATATATATACACACACACACACACACACATACACACACACACACACACACACACACACACACACACACACACACACATACATAAATGGAAGTAGGGAACCCTAGGTAGTTCGATTTCCAATAGTGTATGTGTATATATATGTTTTTTTAAACTTGTTTTTCAGGACAGGGGACTGCTGCTACCTCTTTGCTGGTGTGGTGTCCAATCAGAGCTTATCTTTAGATCTGTTGGATTCTCTGTGGCATGATATATAGATACATTTTGAACCCTAATATCTCAAATTCAACTGAATGAATTTACACCAAATTACTAAAAACTTCTGGACCAAGATCTAGCTTTCTACCAAATTTGGTGCAGGTCTGTTCAGTAGTTTTTGGGGTATTGATGTTCAATTTTCCTTTGGAAAAATGATTGGAGAAAATGCTTTTTGGGACCTCGCCTTTTCCTCGGCCCCGCTTGATGTATCACCCTAAAACTTTCCAGGAGGGAGTTGAGGATTGATGGGACCTTTTTTTGGAAAGTTTCGTGAAGATTCGTCAAACAGGGCCAACAGTATTAGGAAACCAAAATAATCAATTTCCTAGATGGCCATAGCACTTTATGGTTAGGTCAGAGTTTCTTTTGAAAGATACTTTTTGTTTTACTAATTTCTTTGGCGCTGTATGACAATTCTGCAAAACACTTTTCAAAAAAGTTAATAAACTTTGGGTTTCTCATGGCAAGTTTAGTGCAGATCCGTCAAGTGAAATTTAGATTTTAACTTTCAGAAGATTTTTTGCTCTTCAATACAGAAAAAAACAGCCAAACAGAATTACACCAAACTCGACATGTGAGTAGAACCTCATTCAAGTCAGTGCCTTTGCTAGGCTTTGTGTAAATCAGCTCATTCGTTTTTGAGAAACTAGCATTTAAAAAGTATTTTGGCTTGAGCGTGAAGAGGTTACATTTTAGAACTATGTGGACCTGGTTTCGTGGATGTCCAAACACCTAAAAATTAATAACAGACTTGAATCTGCCTGGGCAACTAATTTGTTTTACCTGTTGTCCATTTTGATTCAGTAAACCGAAAGTTGGTCATGCAGAACCAAAGCACTTTGACTTCAAGCCGTCCTCCATCTCTCTTCCTAATATATTCCTCTGACTCCTCAGGTCTCAGCCTCTGCTCCATCACCAAACCTCTCAATTTTGTCCTTCCCAGACTTCACCTCAGTTGAGGAGCCTAGCTCCCAGGATTCCTTCTCCAGTTCCTCTAACAATCAGTCCTTGTTCTCTCCGCCTATTTAGTTAACTCTTATACCAAGCGGCGATATACCACCATCTTCCTCATTTTCTTCTTATGCTAATCCACTACTCACGCCTTTAGGGCAAGAGCTTAGGCATCCTCATGCTGCTCCACATGATTATACCCTGTTTCAAACTAAACTTTTTATCTTCACAGCTCTTATCTAGCTTGACTGCAATACCACGTCCTTCTCTCGTAATACCTAAATAGGCTCTGAGCGTCTCGCCCTCATTAACTTCTAGCACTATTTTTCTTCCTTATCACACAACATCTCACCCTTCACCTTTTATCTTCCCCTCATCTTCCTCCTTATCTGAGACTGACCCCTCAAGCTACCCAGAATGGACTGTTGTGCTATAGCAAACCTCTGCTGTCTTTCATTACCAAAACGATCCCCCCTACAACTTTCCCACCCTCCTAAAGTCTTCTTCACGAAAATCTCATTCTACAACTCAACTTGCTGACCTTTCTTCTACTCTTAATAGGTGGTTTGAGACTTTACAGAAGTGCTGGTCATCTTCTAACTGAAGCTGGGCACCCAGCTACTTTTTCTGTAATCTCTCAGTTGAGAGATTAAAAGTTAAAAATCCTTTCACTACACCTACTCACCCAATCTCTCTCCCTCATCTAGTTCACCATTTTTTGGAACAAATGACTGTCACCTATCAGTCAGCCATAATATTTTGATGTAGAAGTCATCTAAAATTATTCTACTCTGCAAGAAGATTAACCAATTTACCTGCATCATTTCAAATCATAATTTCAGTTCTAACTCTCTTGATCACATGAAGAGCTGTTGCTTGACCACAAGACCCATAAACATCCGTTTGCCATGTTCCGCTAGTCCAAGGTCCTCCTTTTTTGAGATTCAAATTAACGAGCTTCTCCACAGCTACAGCCACTCAAATTCCTTTACCAGTTTTGGTCATGAAGAGACCCCTTTCACCTTATCGACTCCAAAGTTCTTGGGCCACAGGCCCTATCACCCCCCTCTCCTGGCTAAGAAAACACAATGTTAAAACCTTAGCACGATTCATATTCAACACTTTGCTACTCCTTTCTCCAAAATAGTTGACTCTGTACTGCACTGCATCCACAACAAAACTGCTAGCCTGCTGTTATGCATAGATTGAAGATAGCTGACCCCATCATTGTATTTGACAGTGATTTCCAATGTTTTTGGACATTTCTGTTTTAATTATTTTTTACATGAGATAACAAACATACAACAATCTTTGAGTATGTCCCATCCCAAAGTCAGTTACCACATAAGTAAAAATAAAATCATATGCTTGTGTTAAAATGATGGATGGGGCCATCAGACCACCAGCTACATATGTTGCATAGACAGCTAAGGGCCCCATACCTTGTGGTTCTTTTCGTGCAACCTTTTGATATGTAAACCATTTTCTCAGCTGCCACACAGTAGTCCATGCCATGGTATAAGTCTTTAATTGGGGGTGGGACTGCACTACGACAAAATCTGGCAATGGCCCTCTTTGCCACCATAAAACCCACTCCTGCCAAGTTCCTCTGTGCTGTGGTATTCCCTCAGCCTAGCATGCTATGAATTTCAGCAGCACCAGGTCAGGTGGGGGTACCCAGGATAGCTGCCAGTGCACCATGGATCAGTCTACAATATCTCTGAATAGGTGGGCACTACCAAATCACAGGATAAAAGGTGCACATGCCATCCACACATCTAATACAGCTGACATCACTAATAAGACCCATCCTCCTGTCACATCTAAAATAAGGCGTATGAAAATAATAAAATTGGATAAGTCTGAGATTAGATGAAATCACATGTACTCTGGAGGCCATTTTTGCTTTCTGTCATTCATTGTCCTCTATCTCTCCCACCTTGAATTCCCATCAGGACCTTATAGAAAGCAGTGCATCTGGGGCATTAAGAATCAGCCGGCGAAATAACTGAGCGATCCCTTTGCAACCCAAAGGCTCAAACACCAGCGTAGCCTCCAGTGGACTAAACTATGGGACACCGATCAACTCATTCTCATATGTAAGCAATGCGTTACATAGTTGGAGATTCTAAAGAATTGAAACCCTTTGTAGGTTGAATTCAGTGGCCAGCTCTTCGAATAATTTCATGTATTTCTGTACCCAAACATCACCCATGGAGGAGAGTCCAATTGGATCCCAATGTCGAAAGCCCTACAAACGTGACACCCTTGCCATCCAAGGGCCGGTTCACGGCAGGGTCAAATAAGTCATCCTTTTGAGTCATCCAATACATCGCAGGGCTTCATGCCAACACCATATCAGAATCTGGTAAGCTGTGGTATGGAAGGGGACAGAGATCCACCGTACAGTAACCCCAGACTCCAACCCTGTCCTGGAGAACAAACTCCAAGGTGAAAGGTGGAGTTGTGTCCGACCCGAAAAGCCAGTCCTATATTGGGACAATCTGTGACACCCAGTAGTAAAACTCAAGGTCAGGGATACGTAAATCTCCATTGTATGGGATTTGAATGCATTTCCGGAAAGAAACCCTTGGAAGCTTATTGACCCACAGAAACTTAGTAACCATGGGCTGCAGACCTTCAAAGAAAGCCTGCAGAAGTATATAGGGTGATATTGCAATGTGTATAGGAAACGGGGAGTATAATCTTATTTATTATTTATTTATTTCTTTATTTCGGCCAAATGGCCATAAAAGACACACGTATATACATACATAAACAAAAAATCATAACAGTGAACATGCATCAATTCATTTTAGACAATAGTTTCTAAAAAATAAAGTGCAGAATTAATTCTCACCAATCAATTTGAAACATCATTCGTTTAGCAGCAAAATTCAGTTTTTAGAATTAGTCCAACTTAGAGCATCTGTCCCAGTTTCTTTCGGACAATGTACACAGAGTAGAGAAACCTACTAATGCTGAATACAATAAACTGAGCAGTGTTAGTTTTTAAGATCCTGTATGCTGTTAAGCACGATCTGGTTCCTAAAAGAACACACATGGGTTTGAGCCATCTTTTGCGAGCTTTCAGATACGCTTTACATATAAACAACATATGAACCTCATTCTCTTTACACAAATCTGAACACATGGGACATCTCTCAGTTATGCTATTCAGAGAATCAAGTTTATTCTTTGACCAACGCTCCATGTTGGAATTCAGCATGAGATTCCCATACCTAAATTTAAAAAAAAGAGTCTTGGCAACAGGGGGCTCTATTTCGTCCAAAAAGGATTCAAAACAAGGTTCACTTTTAAAGGATAAAAAGTTTTGGGTTAAAGTGCCAATTCTGCTTTCGTGGGCATGCCTATTATTCATAAAACACCAGTAGGCTCTTTTTACCATGGGTTTAGCAAAGGGAGGTAGGTTTTCTGGGTTCTCCCAGAACGAATACAAGCCCAGATTAACGAGCCATTTTTTAATATGCCCGAACCACCGAAGGGAGTTGAAGGAGTCTAAGTTCATTACTTCTCGGAGACCGTTCCTATAGTCTATCAATTCTGGCGTGGACCAAATCCTTATCCAGAACATTAACGGTCTAATAGTAATTAGATGGTCGGTTCGTTTGAAATTCAAATCGAGCTGAAGAGGAATCAATGGTGTACTAGTTGGGACCCTTGTAATTGTTCTCATAAATTTATTATCCAGGCCTTGAAAACTCTCCCGGGCCCAGGGTCCCCATATCTCAGCCCCATATAGGGCAGCAGATTGAATTTTAAATTTAAAAAGTTCAAGTACAGGAGTTACACTTTTACTTGTACTAGCATTCAATCTACAGATTATTGGTTTCGCATTATGAGCATATGACACCTTACTTTTCTCGATTTGGGCCTTCCATGTTAACTTAGAATCAAGAACTACCCCCAAATAGGTGAAGTTCTCCACGATGCCTAAGGTTTCCCCGTTCAAGGTCAGGTTCCCTCTGTCCGGCCTGCTAGGATTCAAAGCCATACATTTGGTTTTATCAACGTTTATTTCTAGCCCTTTGGTCACACAGTAGCTACTAAAGGAGTTTAAGAGTGCCTGGAGGCCCTTCTTGGTTTGGGATATTAAGATGGTATCATCCGCGAAGAGCAACGCAGGCACTCTCTCTCCATTGAGCTGAGGTGAATCGTTGCTACAAGCATTAAGATAATCAGGAACATCGTTAACAAAAATAGAAAACAGGTTGGGGGCCAGGACGCATCCCTGACGGACACCACGCTTAATCGGGATGTCACGCGTCAGTTCACCATTCGGACCCCATCTGATGTTTGCATGATTTCTATCGTGTAGCTCTATGATGTGGGCCAAGAGGCTTCCCGGTAGGCCAGCTTTGTTTAGAGATCTCCAGAGCAAGTTGCGAGGAACAAGGTCAAATGCCGCTCTCAGGTCAATAAAGGCTAAGTACAAATGACCTTTCCTAATGAGAACGTACTTCCAAAACAGACAGCAAAATCTGAAGATCTGGTCTATGGTGCTGGTCTTAGACCTAAAGCCTGCCTGGAATTTGGAAAGTATAGCTGACTCCTCCAACCAATCATTTATCCTAAATAGCAAATGTTTGGCGTAAAGTTTTTGCAGAATGTCCATTAAACTAATAGGTCTATAATTCGAGGGGACAGATCTTTTCCCCTTTTTGAAAATCGGGACAACTTCTGCTGCACGCCAACTATCAGGAAATTTGCAACTTGCAGACAGAGCATTAAACAAGCGATTTATATAGGGGGCCCAGACTTCAGATTCATGTTTATAGAGGTCACCTGGTATTTTATCAGGGCCGGGAGCTTTGTTATTTTTTAATTCGTTAATTGCCCTATTTGTTTCTTCCAAGGTAAAATCAAGGCATACAGGAAGTGGAAGTGAGCCTGGAAACTCCTCATCATCACTATCATATTGTTTATACAAGTTGGTAAAATGTGACACCCATGTCATTTCATCAATGAAAGTGTCCTTCACAGGTCTTCCAGCATGCCCCCCATTTGCAACCAACCTCCAAAAGCCAACATTATCATTCTGTTTTGCAGCAGTCAGCAAGTCAGCCCAAATTGACTCTTCCCATGTTTTTTTCGAAACTTTTTGGACACGCTTATACTCATCCCTGGCGAGTCTAACATCATCTTGGGATTTGTTTTTAATAGCATTTAAGAGCTTCCTCTTAGCATTTTTACATGTATGGTCGTACCAAAGTTTCCCGTGACATCCCACTCGTACATTTTGCTGGTTCTTCCTTGGCATTTTGGACATATAAGTTCTTAATTCATTAAAAAAGACCTTGTGTAGTTCAACAAAATGATCGCAGCTATCAGTTGGCAAGGATTGTCCTACTAAAGGTGCGAAAGTCTTATCAAACAATGAGTAGACTGCAGCCAAGGTCTTGCCTTCACTTAAAAGGTGCGGCCATTTTAGAGCACGTCTATTATTATTAATTGTATGTGGATGTTCACATAAATCATCAGTAACTATCTCAGTTGACATAGGGCCGTTGATATCTCTAATTATCTGTGCATCAATATAAAGTTCCAGAGGATAATGATCACTCTCGGCCCTTGTTGATACTTTAAAATCGATCATAAAATGCCAAATAGTTAAAGAAACAAAAATGAAATCTAGCCTGCTTTTTGATTTCCCAAAGGTAGGTTGCTTGGTTAAATCTGAGGGAAAACGACCATTACACGCTCTAAGACCATGGTCAACTGTTAGCCTTAGTAATTGAACCGCCAGAGTAGTACACGGGACATAATTCAAGGTTTCAAGCTGAGGAATATTATAAGCTTGGTCTTCATCTTGAAGAACATCAGTAATCCCGAGGATCGGTTCGAAATTACAATTCAAATCACCTCCCAATATCACAGGGACTTCGCCCACCACCTTTTTTAAGAAAGAGTCCAAGATTTCCAAAGTGGGCGAGACCTTGGAATGCCCTGTAGGTCTATTGTAGACATTAACAATGTAGTATTCACCCCCTTGTGCGGATACAATTTTTAAAGCCAAAATATCAGGGGTTCCTGTTTCTATGAGTTCAACCTTTATGGCTAGAGTAATTTTAAGCCATATAATCAGTCCCCCAGATGGCCTTCCCCTATCAGACTGAACGGCCTCAATGCCAAAGGTTTTATATCCCATCCTGTGCGGGATATCCAATGCCCAGGTTTCTTGTAGTAGGCAGAAATCACTACAATCTACATAATCTGCCCATTCTGGATCTTTCAGATTTTTGCCTACTCCTGCAATATTCCATGACAGGAAAACCAACTGTGGGATAGGCCCACTGCCAGAAGGATCACATTCGGCAGTAGGCGGCATTGGTGCCATAGGGGGAACTACTCTATCTTGGTATGGGTCATCTATTTTGGTCTCTACGTTAGTAGTCAGACCCCCTGGTGAAGTGCTAATTTTTACACCGGTACAATCCTCTGCTGTATCAGTGCCTACTAAAGTCGAAACCAAATAACTTTCCATATGTCTGAGACTACAATCAGACACTACGGGGAGACTATCAATGAGCCCTACAATCTGGGGTGAGGAGGCCGTTGCCACTACATCAACAGTAGGTTGCCTTGCAAGTCAGTCTACCTCCTCAAGGCTACCGAACCTGTTCATGGTGGATAGACCATTCCAGCTCACAAAAGGATCTTGGTAATTGGAGGGATGGATCCTCCGTGCGTGGCGTGGCGAGTATAATCACTTTGTACAATGCTGCTCTACCCATAATTGATATGGGCAGCAAGGACTAACCCTCAAACTCCTTGCAGGTGCAGTGCATCAGTGGGGCGATGTTCAGATCCTAGGCCAGTTGTCTATCACGGGTAATCCACAATGATCTTTATTGGTTAACCATGACCTAGATCAATACCTTACGGAACCCCATGCATATTCTTCTGCCACCTTATTACTTCATCATCAGATTAAGACAGTAGATGGGGGTGGGAGTCGCTTGGAATTGCAGTCATTCACAATAGTTCAATAAACTGCAAAATAATCCTCACAGATCAGTATCCACCACTGTAATGGCTGCTCCTGCAAGTAACTGCTTCAAATTCTCTGAAACTCAGACCCAGTGCTATATACCACACCTACAGGTGACAACTCTACTTTCTTGAGGGACTGTCTGGACTACTTTAGAAATCAGAATCTAATTTCTGACTTGATTATCTTCCTTAGGGACCTGAACCTCCATTGGGGTGATCTTAAAGATCCATCCACTCACTCTTCTCATTCTTGCAGAATAACGAACTTCTGCAACACTTTGGCAAACCCACCCACAATAAATGGGTCATTCTACATCTCATCACCTCCAACATCACCTGATCTGTTCACTTTCGTATTGTTTTCATGCTGCACGTCATTCAATGTAGAACCTATGGCCACCCTAAAAAGGAATCTGTCTACTTTCGGGTCTGTAAATATATTGACCCTGACCTCTGTGGTAACGAGCATCCTTATTCCCTTCTGCGCCAACCAAGGTGTCCAACCTCTCAGCAACTAATTACAACTGCTTTGTGACTGTCATGCTTGACGATCTAGTAACTGTCAGGCAAAAAGAAGAGACCAAAGCCCTTAGCTCCATGGTTCTTCTAGAATCTATTCAAGGCAGAAAATCCATCAGAGGGATAGACAACAGATGAGGTATGAAGTCACTGAAAATGCTCTTCTCAACAACATTCTTAGTGTGAAATCTGCAACTCACTTCCCTAACGCGTTGCCAAGAAAGATTGCAAAACAGTTGTACTATCTGATCCTTCATTACTGAGCATTATTAGTCAATGCTTGTCTCTCACAAGGCACTTTTTTGGACTGCTTAAAATCTGCCATTTTAAGGAAGCGTTCAAGAGACACAAAATGGTCTCAACTTTTGTCCTCTCTTACCGGTCTACTCCTCCTAGGAATGGTGCTAAAAGGTTGTGTCTCTTAGCAGGTCATGCAAAATATCAAGATCAACAATCTCCTAAATAATTGCCGATCCATCCTCCGATGGATACAAAATCAAAACCGCCCTCCTCCAAGTTGTTGATGATCCTGTACGACTCCTCAACACTTGAACCTCTTACATTATAGTGCTGTCTGTTGCATTTGACATGGTCACCCACGCCCTGCTAATCAGCAACTTCAAAAAGAGAATGGGCATTGAGGGACTAGTTCTTTAATCGTTCTTCTCTTACTTGTCCAATCAGACCCAAGCATTTAAAATCAGGAATTTCTCTCCAATATGGCCAAGGTACAACAAAGTGTTCCCTAAGACACTATCCTTTCACCCTCTCTTTTCAGTATCTATATGCAACCTCTTAGGGTCATCCTACAGCACTTTGGTATCCTCTATCAACAATACATTGATGACACTTAAGCCTAATTCTTAAATGGTTCTCCTCTTATTTATCTTCTCAGTACTAGGCACTTAAAATCAGGAATTCACTCTCTGAGTTGTCTAAGATACAACAAGGTGCTCCCCCATGACTCTATCCTTCCACCCACATTATTCAGTTCCTATATGGAACCTTTTAGGGTTATCCTTAAGAACTTTGGTATCCTCCATCAACACTACACTGATAATACTCAGTTGTACCTCAAGGTTTTCTCCTCTAGTAACATTTCTCTTCTTTCTAAAACAAAGGTGATCATTTAACGAGCGATGTCTGCCTACCACCTAAAACTCAACCATAAAAAAACATAATTTTCTTAATCTTACATAGCAAATCTAACATACCCATGCGGTTTTGGATCAACACCTTTCACTTCCTAGACTGCCACCACATTATAGTCAACTATGCTATATCATTGAGAGTCATCCTCGATACAAGACTTACACTACAGTCCCAAATCAACTCCCTGCCTAGAAGTGCTCTCTCCCAATTCAGATCACTTAGTGGCATCAGAGAGCTTATTCCTGAGGAGGACTTGTAGTTCCTTGTTCAAGCCTTCAACCTCTCTAGGCCTGCACCACTCCCCTCACAGGATTAGCCAGTGCCCACCTGTCCCTCTCAGAGCAGTGCTGAATGCTGCTGCTCTATTTGTCTCAGAAAGCAGTTCTACCATATTACTTCTGGGCTTTCAACACTATAATGGCTTTCTGTTGAAGCCAGAGCTCAGTTCAAGTTAGCAAGCATCACCCACAAAATCTAAAGGGGACTTTAATGACATCCTGTAGGGATAAAATAAATCCAATCATCCAATTGGGGCACATCAGAAGACAACACGCCTTTCTTAAAGTTAGTGGATTGGTCTTAAGACCCAATTATGAAATGATGTAGTTTAGCCAGGAATAGAAATAGCAGACTTTGTTAAGGTAGTCTCTGCCAAATTCTGAACTCGCATCAGAATCCTTCTGCCTGTGTGGAAGAGGATTGTCAAGCTTTGTCATGTATCCTGGGAGACCTGAGAAGCAATGGTGCAAGATCTAATGACTAGAACCAGGTGAAGTGTCAGCTGCTTTTTTTTGGGGGGGAGGGGCTTGCTGGGATGAGTGTCAGTGGCACAGTAAGTGCGGGCAGCTGGGTAGGGACCAAGGAAAATAGCATGTATACCGGGATATGACAGATTACCTCTCTAGTAGCATAACAGGACATCCATAACAGGACCTTCTCTAAAATTCAAAAATGTATAAACAATCCATTGATACTCCAAAAGGATTAGTCAAGCAAAATGTACCCTCCGTGTGGGTTTGAAGAGTTTGGTGGGGGAGACCCCACTGGGCACCAAAAAGGAGGTTTAAAGACCCAAGTAAAATTTATCTAGAGGTTTGTGAAAACTAAAGAGGGGATTGGTGCATAGGCCCTCAGTGGGTATGATGAATTCCGAGGGGCCTTTAGAATGGCATTTGCCTGCTTTATTCTCCCTTGAGGAACAGTCATTTGGAGGTCACAGGAATTCTTGGGTGATTCCTCTGTAAGGGAGGGAGGACCTCCATTCAGAAGCTCTACCCCAGTTCCCGTGCCCTGAAAACGTTTTCACTATTCGGCTCTAAGAGAGCAGAGGGATACAGATAACTTGGGGTACTGCTAGTCTTCAATAGAGCTTGCAGAGGATTTCATAATCGGAGCCACCAGAAGATACAGTGAATTCAATGGCAGTATGGGAGCAGAATCATATTCTTTCATAGGAGGGGCTCTGATGGCATGCGCGTCTTATGAATTAGAATCTGTGCAGAGCCAATAATTCTCTAAACGGTGTGAACAGAACAGGTACTGGGACTGAGAAAACAAGGTTGTGTGTTCCTTATGCTTTCAGTGATATTCGCAGTACTTCTGTTTGCCCTGTGATTGTAAATAAGACTCAATATGCATCTCTGCACTCTTTTTGGTTGTAGGGTTGAATCAACACTCAGAGAGGATCCACAGTGAGTTACAATGTAAGCCTACAAGTGCAGTTTTTAGAAGGGCTGCCCACCTCCCTACATCCTGGCATTTTGACAGATATGAGCAGTTTTTAGAGTAAGGCCCCTTGTGCATTTTTGGATAGTTTCCCTCACAAAATCTGTAAGGCATCTCAGACTCATCCTCCATTTATTATTATTATTATTATTATTATATACTTTATTCGGCATTAAAAAAACGACGCCATAAAAGCACCGGTTAAAAACAATTCATACAAATTCAATTTAGGCATATTCCATCCAGTATTCACATCAGCCATAACTATTACTAAAAAGATTTACAATGTTCTAAATGATTTAAAAATAATTCACAACTATAAAAATTACACATTCCCTCTTGTGTTTCTGAGTCGTAATGCCGCTCTTAAAAAGTTTACAGTACAGTAAATGGTTAACATCTCAGAAGAAAGTTTTAAATACAGCAGCGCCACTTTTGCCTGTCTAAGTCCTGCTTTTTTTAGTACCCTTCTTAAAAAGTACTTCCTCGGTTGCTTATAAAACGGGCAAAGCAGTATGAAGTGGAGGGTGTCCTGCGGAGATCGAAGATCGCAGCCGCAGGGCCCCTTCAACTCCACTGATCTAGTAAAAACCTGCTGGCACCGCAAGGGTGTGGTGCAGGATATCCAGTCTAAAGCGCGTCATTAAAAACCTATCTTGAGAGCTATATATAAGGTACAGATAAGGTTCAATGCCCGGGGTGAATTTACTCAAAATATGATTTCTCCCTGCCGGTTTTACAATCTCCTGGTCTTCTCTTCTGGAGCTCAATAATTTCAGGGTCTCCCCTTTCACCATAAGCTTATCCCTAGCCAACAGTTTCTGGGGTAAATAAAGAATTCCATACAGCCTAGGACCTCGAGGCAATCCCTCACATATTTGAGCCATGGTATATTCAGTCCATTTTCACAGGCCAAACAATCCTTAATAATTTCTCTTGTTAGAGTAGCCTCTGGGTTTGTCCAAATATTGACCCAGCAGGTAACAGGTTTTAATGTTATTCTGTCAGTAATGTAGCTGGCACCCAGCTCCTCATGGACAATGAAGCCCGGGGTACTTTGTGGTACTTTCAGTAGTCTTCTAAAAAATTTGTTTTCCTCAATTAGAATGGGCTTGGGATCCACACAACCCCAAACTTCACTGCCATAGAGAACTTTGGCCACACATATGGAGTTGTAGAGGTGCAGGATCTGATCAGGGGACCAACGGCCCAGCCTTTGAGCATGATTCATAACTGCCCCCGTGCTTTTAATCAGGGTATGACATTTTTCCTCCATCAGTGATTTAAAATTTAGTTTGGAGTCTACCAATACCCCTAAATAGGAGAAGCACTCGACTTTTTCTATGCGGTGTGTACCTATCATATATCTGTATTTCTTTGCGGGAACCTTCCCAACCTCCATAATATATGATTTAGCAAGGTTAGCTGACAAATCCAATTTCTCCATATAGTCAACGAAGGCATCTAGCAAAGCTTGGAGGCCCCGGGGAGTTCGGGCCAGCAACACCGCGTCGTCCGCGTACAACAATACTTGAATCCCCCTAGTACCTATCCTTGGTGAATCCACACCCAGGCCTGCCAATGCTTTCTCTAGGCCGTTGATGTACAGGGTGAATAAGAAGGGTGCCAGTATACAACCCTGTCTCACTCCCCTTGTACAGGGGAACTGGTCAGTCATGCTACCCTCCTCATTATACCTGACCTGGGCTACAGTCTTCGTGTGCAGGGATCTCAAGATGTTTATTAGGCCCCTGTCCACACCTAGCTCCCCCATGAGTTCCCACAATTTAGACCTGTTCACCCGGTCGAAAGCTACAGTCAGGTCCATAAAAGCCAGGTACACTGTCTCCCGTCTAGCATGTGTGTACTTGGCCGTCAGGAGGTACAGATTAAGGAATTGGTCAGTTGTGGAATGTCCAATTCTGAATCCGTACTGTGTGTCGGTGATGTTTTCGTCTGCCCAGTCTAATAGTCGGTTCAGTATAGCCCTACCAAGAACTTTCATGGTCACGTCAATGAGCGAAATTGGTCGGTAACAGGACGGGAGCTCCCTGTCTCCTTTTTTAAAAATTGGTACGATTATCGCTGATGACCATGATTTGGGCATGCCTGTACTTACTGCAGCATTAATCACCCTGGTTAAGATGGGGGCCCACAAATCCACTTGAGCTAAAAACAAGTCGGGAGGAACGCCGTCCGGGCCCGGCGCTTTATTTCTAGTCAAGCCTTAATTTCGTTTAGTGTAAAGGTGTAAATGTGTGTAAATGTATGTATACTTGTAAAGCGCACTATCACCTTTCAGGCATCCTGGCGCTGTATACCGCTGTGGAACCCTTCCTGGCTTTCCCTGTGAGATGCCCTCTACTGGGCACCCCCAAGGTGAAGCCAGGCATCTTAGCGCTTTCGAGGCCATTGTGGAGATTAAGCAAGCTATTGCCCAGAGTTGCAGAGTGGGACCCATGATTAGAGTAGGCACCGAGGCGAGAATTATCGAGTCCCTGGACATTGAGCCCAAGACCCGGCCGCGTCGGGAATTGAACCCTGGTCCTGGGCCAGACCTCTGCCTCAGGGTCTGCCGCTCTAATCGGTGAGCCACACTTCTCCACACCGCTAAAGGTAACCGCTCCACTAAAGATAACATGTACTTCCCCTTCTTGCTTCTCTTTAGGGACTATACCATCTTCCTGGGTCCTGAGATTGTATACCCCATTAAAATACTCAAACCATGCTGCCTCCAAGATGTGGTTTGCGATCTTAGGCTTATCCCTATCCTGGAAGCATGGCTCATTAATGACCTTCCAAAATGCTGTCATGTTTTTAGTTTCAGCTGCTTCCCTCAGTCCCTCCCAGGCCTGTTTTTGCAGTGAGCTTTTACGAAGTTTGACGGCCTTATTATAGAGTCCTCGACATTTTATGACCCTACTTTTGTCGTTCGGTCGGCTTGAGAGGGCCAGTTTTAGCTCTCTCAAGGCCTTAGTACAGGCCTGATCGAACCACCCATGTTCCGTCTGGGCTTTTTTCCCCGTTGTTACTCTGAGTAGACTGTCAATTTGCTTTGTGACCCCTTCATAGGCCCTGACCAAGTCAGACCCTTCTATTTCCCAGTTCAGGCACCTCCAAACCTGCTGATCTTTGTCTGCCAATAATGCTTCATAGAAAGCCGCCACATCCACCTTGGACCATCTAAGCCTTCTCCCCTGATCAACTGCTATCATCTCCCCATTCCCACCCCTCTTGTCCTGGGTTCTGGAGTGATCAGAGTCCCCTAAAACAAGGACTAGTGGGTTATGGTCGCTGAAAGCGCTCGGTTGTATTTCAAACTCCAGGACCTCCTGTTTTAATGTTGTGGAAACAAAGATAAAATCTATGACAGATTCGCAACCTCTGCCTCTAAAGGTGGGGTAACCCCGCCTACAGTTCCCCTCCCTTACTAGGTCCATGGTGTGTTGAAGGTCAAAGGTACCTATGACCTTGTTGAGCACATTTACCTCTATGTTGTGTTCTAAGTGGGGGCCATTCTCTCAAGGGCAGGAAGACCAGATCCCCTCACTATATTTCAACTGTGGGCAAAGATGGCAGTTAAAGTCTCCAGCAAGCACCCAACGAAATCTGGATCCCTCTTGGTCAGCCTCCCCCGCTAGCCGTGTTTCTAGTTCTATCAAACTCGACCGTGGGGAGCCGGGTGATACCGCATTATAGAAGTTCACAAAAAAGATATTCTGTCCCCTCATACGGAATTTTAACCCCTGGAGAACATCAGAGTCCCAATTCAAGTCTTTCCATGTCCCTTTCATGTTCAGGTCAACAAACGTCACCAGCCCACCCTTGGGTCTTCCTAAACCTCCTTTTCGCGCCGGGACAAAAAACATTTTAAAACCTTCCAGGGCTAAATGGTCTCTATTCCATTCCCAAGTCTCTTGTAATAGGATGACCTGAAATTCCTTTATATAGGCCAGCCAATCGGAGTTTCTTAATTTGCTTGAGAGACCCGCTATGTTCCAGGATATAACTTTAATCTTACCTACGTCCTTGGGGCAGGAGATAGATCTCCCCAATTGGACACCTTGTCTTGGGGTTTCTCGAGGCAACTCCAATGCATTAACCACATTTCTATTTTCCAGGCCACCGTTATCAAGATTAGGCTCGCTCCTGTGATTGCAAGCCTGCGGCTTTGGCAAAGCTACCTGCAGATGACTGCTGGTTGATTCCACTTCCCCCCCCCCGAGTTACCATTGCTCATACTGGGTTCAGCGCCTACTGCCTCCATCCCACTACCTCGTAGTCAATCAACCTGATCCAGGACGCTGTACCTATTATGGCATTCAATTTGGCTCTGTGCTATTAAGGGTCGGCCCTGCCTGCCCCACTCTCCCCTTCCCACGCCAACTTGTGCTACAACAGACCATCCCTTTGCTACATCCAGCTGATCTTTGGGGGGGGGGGGTAAAAAAAAGAGAGCGGCCTAGATTTAATGGAGGCCCCAGGACTATTGTGCCTCCAGTTGCAGATATATTCTACTGTACGTGGATCTTTGAAATTCACCAGCACACAGTCACCAGCTACGGTTTTTGGGCTGTGTCCCACCCAAGACACCCTTCGCACCATCAGTATCTCACTGGTGAAGCGACGGGGGAGTGGTCTATTCTTATTCAGCCAGAAGATGACTTTACTTTTCAAACTGGTGTACGTTTCAGGCTGAGTTGTAGTTAAATGGGGGACCCCTATCAAGACAACCAAGTACGGGCTAGATTCCGGGGGTAAATCGATCTTAATCTCCTCCTTAGAACACACATTAGGCACAACCCGCCCGCCCTGATTTGCAATTGGAGGAGGTCCCCCCCCAGCAATGTTGGGCAGTTTATTTGGGGAGACAGTGGCTCTCGCAGGCGTTGCCCTGACATTGTCTATTGGTGGTTGGGCCACAATAATTGGTGATTTGGTTGGTACATTGCCCCCTGTTACAAGATTCAAGTGCAAATTACCCAGTGCATGCACATTTGATGCAATGTTATCTACAGATCCCATTATACCATGTTCGAGCTTGGCAAGCTGTTGCTCAATACGAGTTAGTCGCTCTTCAAGTGGTCGGAGAGAGAGACTCAATAAGGCACTCAGTTTCTCGTATATGGGATTCTCCCCTTGCGCTGATCCATCAGTTGTTATCACCTCGCTTTGTGTGTGTGGTTCTGGGATTATTACAGTTAACAGTGATAAATCTACAGAATCAGTGGGCCTCTGATCCTTGTCCCCCTTATATCTAGCTGTTGACAGGTTGTCTCCAGAACCTTTAGCAAGTTTGGCCTTTCTTTCACTTGCATTGTTGGCGGTGGCCCGTTCCCGTCTTTCCCGCAACTGGCGGGTATTAATTCCCTCAGAGAGATTAACTGCAGTGAGATCGGGGACAATCTCGGTCTCGGTAAGGGCCTGTGATTGAGATTGTATAACAGGAGGTGAGGCGACCTGAGACACGGGAATAGGAGGGTTATGTGCAGTCGCAGTTAAAATATTTGTGTTTACACCCCTAACCCACTTGGGGGTGCGAGCATTGACAATGTGGCCCAAGGACGATCTCTTAGCCATAGCTAAATCCTGGGAGACCCGCCTTTCCATGAGTATTATACCCTCATCAATTACGGAATTGGCCCTTATTATAAAGTTGTCCAGGGTTTCCATTAGATGTCTACCAGGACCCTTACTCCTACTTTCACGTCCTGCCATTGCACTAGTCTCGTCTTCGCCGCCAAAAGTACTTACAGTTGGTCCACAATGCATGCCCAGTCCAATACAAAAGTCAGAGAGATGGCCCGGTCCGGTCTCCTCCGTTCTACAACGGGCTAAAACGGGCCCGCCCTTGGCCCGGGCTTCGCCCGCGTGCGTCCCGCGACGCGGTAAGAGAGCAATGGCTAAATACACAAAGGGGGAGGGGCTGGATGTCAGGAGCTGCCCCCTCAGGCTTCTGGGCTCAGTAGTCTTCTCCTGCACGGATGCGCTGCCCCCGCGAAGCGGGAGGCGCGAGAGGTATTCAGCTTCCTGGTGGGAGGGGCGGGATGTCAGGAGCTGCCCCCTCAGGCTTCTGGGCTCAGTAGTCGTCTCCTGCGCGGATGCGCTGCCCCGGCTGCCGGCACTCAAAACCGGCGATGCGTCTCCCGCGAAGCGGGAGGCGCGAGAGGTATTTAGCTTCCTGGTGGGAGGGGCGGGATGTCAGGAGCTGCCTCCTCAGGCTTCTGGGCTCAGTAGTCTTCTCCTGCGCGGATGCGCTGCCCCAGCTGCCGGCACTCAAAACCGGCGATGCGTCTCCCGCGAAGCGGGAGGCGTAAGAGGTATTTAACTTCCTGGTGGGAGGGGCGGGATGTCAGGAGCTGCCCCCTGAGGCTTCTGGGCTCAGTAGTCTTCTCCTGCACGGATACGCTGCCCCGGGTGCCGGCACTCAAAACCGGCGATGCGTCTCCCGCAAAGCGGGAGGCGTGAGAGGTATTTAGCTTCCTGGTGGGAGGGGCGGGATGTCAGGAGCTGCCCCCTCAGGCTTCTGGGCCCAGTAGTCTTCTCCTGCGCGGATGCGCTGCCCCGGCTGCCGGCACTCAAAACCAGCGATGCGTCTCCCGCAAAGCGGGAGGCGCGAGAGGTATTTAGCTTCCTGGTGGGAGGGGCGGGATGTCAGGAGCTGCCTCCTCAGGCTTCTGGGCTCAGTAGTCTTCTCCTGCGCGGATGCGCTGCCCCAGCTGCCGGCACTCAAAACCGGCGATGCGTCTCCCGCAAAGCGGGAGGCGTAAGAGGTATTTAGCTTCCTGGTGGGAGGGGCGGGATGTCAGGAGCTGCCCCCTGAGGCTTCTGGGCTCAGTAGTCTTCTCCTGCACGGATGCGCTGCCCCGGCTGCCGGCACTCAAAACCGGCGATGCGTCTCCCGCGAAGCGGGAGGCGTGAGAGGTATTTAGCTTCCTGGTGGGAGGGGCGGGATGTCAGGAGCTGCCCCCTCAGGCTTCTGGGCTCAGTAGTCTTCTCCTGCGCGGATGCGCTGCCCCGGCTGCCGGCACTCAAAACCGGCGATGCGTCTCCCGCGAAGCGGGAGGCGCGAGAGGTATTTAGCTTCCTGGTGGGAGGGGCGGATGTCAGGAGCTGCCCCCTCAGGCTTCTGGGCTCAGTAGTCTTCTCCTGCACGGATGCGCTGCCCCGGCTGCCAACACTCAAAACCGGCGATGCGTCTCCCGGGAAGCGGAAGGCGCGAGAGGTAGTTAGCTTCCTGGTGAGAGGGGCGGGATGTCAGGAGCTGCCCCCTCAGGCTTCTGGGCTCAGTAGTCTTCTCCTGCGCGGATGCGCTGCCCTGGCTGCCGGCACTCAAAACCGGCGATGCGTCTCCCGCGAAGCAGGAGGCGCGAGAGGTATTTAGCTTCCTGGTGGGAGGGGCGGGATGTCAGGAGCTGCCCCCTCAGGCTTCTGGGCTCAGTAGTCTTCTCCTGCGCGGATGCGCTGCCCTGGCTGCCGGCACTCAAAACCGGCGATGCGTCTCCCGCGAAGCGGGAGGCGCGAGAGGTATTTAGCTTCCTGGTGGGAGGGGCGGGATGTCAGGAGCTGCCCCCTCAGGCTTCTGGCCTCAGTAGTCTTCTCCTGCACGGATGCGCTGCCCCGGCTGCCAACACTCAAAACCGGCGATGCGTCTCCCGGGAAGCGGAAGGCGCGAGAGGTAGTTACCTTCCTGGTGGGAGGAGCGGGATGTCAGGAGCTGCCCCCTCAGGCTTCTGGGCTCAGTAGTCTTCTCCTGCGCGGATGCGCTGCCCTGGCTGCCGGCACTCAAAACCGGCGATGCGTCTCCCGCGAAGCGGGAGGCGCGAGAGGTATTTAGCTTCCTGGTGGGAGGGGCGGGATGTCAGGAGCTGCCCCCTCAGGCTTCTGGGCTCAGTAGTCTTCTCCTGCGCGGATGCGCTGCCCTGGCTTCCGGCACTCAAAACCGGCGATGCGTCTCCCTCCATTTAGCTTTACTTGACTGCAGCATGCACTTGCACTCAGACTCCCTCTCTCCTCCTCGGATCACCACCTTGAAGTCGTCAAGGGGCTTGCGTGTCTCAGTGATGGGAGAGCTACGCCATTTGAAGCTTAGTCTCCTGGTAGGGCTGCCCAAGTTGGACTAGTCACGGTATAGTGACCAGATGAAAGGTGGTCCTCTGGTCATCCAGATTGGCGGTTGGGTACAAGGCAACCAACCTAAGAAAATCCATTTGTCATGGAAACAGCAGCAAGGACCACTAAACGCATAAGGTTGAAGTGTTGAGTGCAAGACCAGACTCCCTCACTGCTACCAAAGGCCATACATAAGGTACCTAGTCTCCACTGTGTGGGGCCCTTTGTGAAAATGCCATTACTAATCTTTGCTTTCCATACTTGATAATCACAAAAGCTCTGTGTTGGACATGAGCAAACGTTATCCTCAAACTGGTGCATATGATGATTTTAAGGTCCTAGTTGAAAGGCGATCAGTTAAAGTGTATGATGCATGAGGTGCTGAAGGTTGGCCTCAGAGAACTCAAGTACCAAGATTCACATTTTTTGAAAATCCTGTCCTGGCGGCATTTGCAGGAGTCCTAGAATCAGGAAAATCAAAGCTCTGGTTGTCTATTAAAAAATCAACAACAATGGGCCATATGTAGGTGGCCAAATACCGGTCGGTAAAACCGAAAACGGGTCGTTTTCGGCGTTACTGACCGGTATTTAGCCATTTGAGATGTACGTATTACCGAATGGCATCGGTAATAACAAATCGGTAAATAATTACCAATTCCTTATTTACCGATCGGAAAAAACCTTAACAATGAATACCGAATCGGAAATAACGATTCGGTAAAAACCCCAAAAATGCGATGTAGCAAACCTCGTTATTACCGAATATGACCAAATTCGGTAATAACGAATCGGTATTTACCACTTTTCCAGAGTAGGTGGTAATCAGGTGCAGTGCATAAATACAGCCCCAAAATGCAACAGTGTGAACACAATGGCGGGCCTCTACCTCATTGCAAGGCGGCTACGCTTGAGAGCAGCAGGAGTGAGGATCTGGAGACGGGAAGAGCGGGTGTACAGACTACGCATCACTCTGTTCCAATTGACTGAACCTGAAATCCATGAAAGGTACGGGACCTAAAACCCTATCTGGAGCATCAGACACCAAAAGCCCACGCAATCCCCACCCATGTCCAGGTACTCTGTTGCCTGCACCCCCTTGCATCAGGAAGTTTCCAGGGTGTGATAGCCGCAGTGGGTAGTTTGTCACAGAGCTGTCTATCCAGTTTCTTCAACACCTTCCTGGATGCCATGATGGACAGAATGGAACATTACATTTCCTTCCCCAGTACACAGGCGGAGCTGCAGAGGACCAAGCTGGAGTACTACCAACTTGCGCAGTTCCCACACGTAATTGGCTGCATCGATGGGACCCATATACCCATCTGCCCACCTGCAGCAAGTGAATACATCTACAGAAACCGCAAATCCACCCACTCCATCAATGTGCAGGTGATATGTAATGCCAAGTACATTATAACTGACATCGTGGCCAAATTCCCCGGGAGTAGCCACGACTCGTACATCTTCCGGAACAGTGGCATCCATACACGTCTGCTTGCTGGTGAATTTGGCGACGGATACCTACTAGGTAAGTCAATGTGACACACCCTGATGTACACCCTGGCGCAAGCTGTTGGTCACACAGATTAATGGCACATTCTTCTGTACATAGGTGACAGCGCATATGCCCTCCGGCCTTATCTACTCACACCATATCTCAATCCAACCACCCGAAGGGAGAGGAGATACAATGTGGCACATATGAGCACACGCAACGTGGTGGAGCGCACATTTGGATTGCTCAAAAGCAGATTCCGTTGCCTCCACAAAACTGGAGGTGCACGTCTGTACAGCCCCATCAAATGTTGCAAGATAATTGCTACATGTGCAATGCTACACAATCTGGCCACAAAAAAGGAACAGCAGTGGAACTAACTGACTCAGAGGACGAGGACGATGACAACCCTCAGCCAGAGCCCTGCGCAGCTGGTTTTGCAAATGAACATGATGGGAGACAGAGACGGGCAGAGATTACGTCAAACTATTTCTGAGTGAGTAACGACACAGAGCCAGTAACAGTTACATGTTAAGGTGTTTATTAAGCACACCTCCAGTATTGTGATCAATGTCCAATCGGACATGGGTTACATCACCCATCTCATGTATGGCAACAGGCATAGGTCTCTACTTCCTGCGTCCACGCGCTGCACGTGCACGTTCCTCAGCAACACTGTCTGGTGTGTTGGACTGTTCCTGTGCAGCCCGTGGCGTTCACTGCGCCTCCTGCACTCGGTGGGTGAGGGCGTAATGCTACCACGGCTGGTAGCCTCTTCACTGTCCCCCCCCCCCCTTCCATTGTGGCCGCCTTAGCATTCTGCATGAGCTCTAACACTGAGGTCATAGACACGATCCCCCTGGCCACATCCCTGCTGCAATGCTCCATATCATCCTGCATGGCGATGGACCTGCGACACATCAGTGATGTTGCAGTGGCCAGCCGGTTCACCGACTTGGTATAGGCCTGGAGCCTCTGCCTCTCCCTGCACCTGCCAAGACGGTCCTGCTCAAGCTGGCTGCAGAGGTTGTCCACAGAGGTAGCTACTCTCTTCATTCCCGCACACAAGTTCTCTCCCATAGCACTGATGCCCTTCTCCATCCTGTGCATATGCTTGTTGATGTGTGCCACCTCCCTGTGCATTGACTTCATTTCCCTCCATTGCAGGTGCTGGACCTTCAGCATGTTGCCTTCCAGTCCAGCAAACACACTGTCACCCTGCTCGGATGCTTCTGGACTGTCTGGCCTGCCCTGCGGCGTCGGGATGAACTGTGGGCGCCCTCGGATGGAGTTCCAGCCCTCTCCCTGTTGGATCTCTCATGTATTGGACTTTGTTCGCCCACTGTGCCCTCCTCTGACGAATCCTCCATCTGCTGGAGGTTGGCCACGGCATGCCTCCTGCCTGACTGTGGTGGTGGTGGTGTTGGTGATCGTCGCAGTGGGGACTGGTTGAGAGGTGATTGCGGCCTTCCCTGGTGCTGTGGTGATGGCTGTGGTGGAGGATTTGATAGCTGTGATGGCGCCGTGCTTGTGGTCCCTGCAGGCATGCTGTCATCCTCTTGTTGCCTCCCCTCTGGCCTGGCTGACTTAGCTCTGCGGTCCTCTGCTGTACTGCGAGATGACTCACCTGTAATGACACAAATGTAGATGTACTCACTGCTCTGTCTGCAATGGAATTACATTAAACATCATGCCTACAGAGCACAGTGATTGTCCTGACGTAGCTAATTACTTTACCATGCTATTGTGTTTGCTAGCCTGAGTGATCATAACTCACTTTCTCTATCTCTAACGAACCCCTGGCTTAGTAATGAACCGGTAGTCTTATCCAAATGCCCTCATATAACCACTGTTTCCTCCTGTGGAAGACGTCTAAAATGGAACAAAATTGTTGTGGACGCTACTAAGATTTCCACCATAGACGAACTACTCATGGCCTCACAAATAGAACTGGATAATATTAATCCAGCTTAACTAACTGAAAAGGCAACACCTATCTTTGAAGCAGCTGTTAAGTCCATAGGGGAAGTCTTTTTGGTTAGGGGCTCTGAAGGGAGGAACTTGTCCCATCCCAAACCCAGGGGAAAACATGATTGGTATACCCCAGCATGTAGACGGGCAAAGTCCCTTTTAATTGAGGCTGTTAAAAGTAAATCCCAATCTTTGATACAGACTGCTAGGAAGAAATATAAGACTATACTGGCACACGCAAAAAAAGAATGGGTAGAAGAGTACTGGTCTACTCTTAAAGAAGCCAGTCTAAAAAAAGACCCAAAATGTTTCTGGGACACGATTAGAGCCAGAAACAGGCCGGATATAGATCTTATTTCATGTAACATTTCAAGCCAAGCGTGGGTTAAACACTTCTCAAAGCTATACTCACGACATGATGATCTGCCACCTATTGAGGCTCCCATTGATGTTGAAGGGAGGTTTGTGGTTTCAACAATGAATTTATTAGTTGGGAGTATTGTTCCCGATGAAATTGGCTTTACAATTAGAGAGGTGGAATACGCCATAGGTACCATCAAGCCCCAAAAAGCCGCTGGTCCGGACGGTATTCCTGGCGATCTTTTGAGGTCAGATATCACAAAGTGGGGTAAATTCATTCACTCCCTACTTGTTGCCATCTGTAAGGGTGCCCCGATCCCTTCGTCATGGAGAGGGGCGGAGGTGGTCCCCATTTTTAAAAAAGGTGCCAAAGATGAGCCGTCCAACTACAGACCGATCAGTCTGCTGGATATAACTCAAAAAGTAGTTGGCAAGGTTCTACTGGTTAGAATACTGGACTGGATAGAAGAAAACAAAATTCTTTCCGACTATCAGGCAGGATTTAGAGTGGGTACTGGGACAGTCGAACAAGTTTTTAGGCTCATGATGGTGTACTGGAGGATTGTGGTCGTAGGCAAAGGCAGTCTTTATCTCGCGTTTATCGATTTAAAGACTGCCATTGACCTTGTACCGAGGGAGACACTGTGGAGAGTCCTGGCTGACATGGGGTTGCCACACTATTTACTTACATTACTGGTTAGGCTGCATGAAAATAGTTTTGCCCAGATCAGGTGGGGTCCAGGAGGGGAGAAAACTAGCAGTATCCCGGTAGAGAGAGGGGTCCGCCAGGGATGTGTCCTTGCTCCCACCCTGTTTTCTCTTTATATCAACGGGGTGGTGGAGCATCTTTTAGAACATCCTTCAGATGAACCATCCCTGGCTGGAGAACGTATACCTACCCTCCTCTTCGCGGATGACACGCTTTTAATATCGAAATCCCCAATAGGCCTCCAAAGGCTTTTGAATAATTTTCAATCCTTTTGTACCAAACGGGGCCTCGTAATTAATACAGGAAAGACTAAATATCTGGTGCTGAATCCCCCCCAAAAATTAGCACGCCCTCCAATCCTGAATGCTGAACCCTTGGAGAGAGTAGAGGTGTTTGATTACCTCGGCATCCGTTTATCTCACAAAATGCAATGGTCTCCACATTTGGATAAAATGTTATTATCCCACAAAAGGATAACAGGAGCTATTCTTAAAGAGCAACGCTCCTGTGTAATTGGACCAATAGCTGTTGTTTTTGATATTTATGAAGCCAAAGGGGTTAGTTCTGCTCTGTATGGGGCGGAACTTTGGGGCTCATCCATTACCAATGAATTGCCAAAATCGGAAAGGAAGTTTTGTAGGGCGATTATGTCACTTCCCCAGGACACCCCTACGGTCCCATTAATGCTTGATCTAGGCCGTCGCCCTATCGAAGATCTAGCAAGATTACGTCCACTCTTACTATGGGCACGATTGTGGCGAGTGCCCGAACTTAGTAAATATGCGCAAGGCCTCGCAGAAATTATGTCCTTGCCAGGGTGGCACAAAATCAAATGGTTGAGTGACATCAAAATCTTGCTATTTAATTTGGGCCTAAAAGACTCATGGGCTAACAGATCTTCTCCTCCTAAGGCAACCCTTAAGAAACTTTACTGGAACTGGATTATGTCACAACGAAACAATAATGCTTCTATGGGTAGACTTACTGAAGAGTTCTTAAAATTTAAGGACTCTCCAAAATGTGAACTTTATCTGGACGCTATTGGCAAACCTTTTGATAGGGCTCTTTATTTTAAATTTAGAGCAGGAATTTTACCATTGTATACCTTTTCCTCAAATTGGAAACCGCCTGCACAAACTGTAGAGCTTTGCCCAGTATGTTTAGTTAAACCTGAAACATTGGCACATGTTATGTTTGAATGTGGAGAGTACAATTTACCTAGGAAAATATGGCTTAAACATCTATGTCGCCAACTGGGTACCAGGTGCCATTCAGACGCAATTCGTATATTAATGTCTGATAACCGTACTACCTATGCTTGTGCTCTCGCTAAATTTTTATCATGGGCCTGGTTAATCCGAGCCAAAAGGCTTAAATCAATTGTTTAATTTTCTTTTAACCCATGATGTGTAATTAATTGTTTATGTATAATTTCCTTCTGCAAATTGTTTTACTCCTGGCTTCTTTTATTGTACCTATGAATTTTATGTGAAGCTTTTATGATAATTTTTTTATCGAAATAAAGCCTTTTTGACTTTGGCTAGCCTGACTGTCCTATACATAAGTTCACTCTGACTACAACACCCATCATGCATTGCAGGTAATCAGTAAGACATGGAGTGGAGTGGAAGCCCCTATGCCACTATGGGGATTGGGGTTGGGGAGGGGGTAGCACAGCATGCTGGGCATGCTTCTTACCTTGTTTTCTTGCTGCTCTGGCGGAGCTGTCTGCGTCTCCCACGCCACTCACACTCTCCGGCTGGATGGTGGACTCCACCATCTGTTCCAGTGGTGTTGGTGTTGGGGCTCGATTCTTTCCACCACCTGTTTTGTTGGCCTGCTTCTGTCTCTCTGCCATCCTCAGTTTTGCTGTCTTCCTGAGGTCATACCACCTCTTCCGGATGTCCTCTATGGTGCGCTGGGTCACACCTATGGCATTGATTTTGTCACGAATGCCACTCCAGATTTGCCTCTTCTGTGACTCTGGCACTTGGTGGGACTGGGCTCCAAACAGCTTGTGATAGTCTTGGCTGACATCCTGTATCAGTACCTCCAGCTCCTTGTCACTGAACTTCAGTTTTGTTTTCCTGTCACTTCCCTCCTTCTCCCTGTCCTTGCTTGCCATTACCAATGCTTGTTCTCTTGTTTGGTTCTACTTGCTTGTAGCTGTGAGGCTCTGTTGCTGCTGGCTCCTCAGCTCACCTGCCTGCCTGCCTGCCTCACAGTGAGCTCCAGGTCCTGTGCAGCTGCCTGGGTGTGGCCACTTCCTGTTTGGGAGGTAATTGGGTGTTACATGATTGGCTGATTCAACAAATTACGAATTTTTGAATTACCGAATCGGTATTTACCGATTCGGTGATGTATTCTGTAACTCCGATTCGGTATTTGTATTTCGGTATTTTATTTTTTTACCGATTCGTTCACATTCGGTATTTATTACCGAATTTTAACGAATCGGTAATGTTTAACGATTTTTTATGTACATCGCGTTTACAGAATCCTTAATACCGATACGGTAAAATTCGGTATTAAGGATTCGGTAATCTTGATTTACCTACATATGGCCCAATGACAGTTAAGTATTTAGCTAACAAAATGTGCTACATGGAGTTAGCTAGTCTTCTTGAGTGGAGAGTAAAGATTGGAGCGGAGGGGAGTGTTGGGGGCTGACTGGGTTTATGATGGACAAGGGTTGGACCTGGTCTTCTAAGTTATTGACAAGGCAGTCTATGCTTGTGCAGAGATTCTCTGTTTCCCTCCAGTGCTCAGCGATAGCCCATCAATATGGAAGAAGAGAAAACAGGCAAAGGAGTAATTGAATTACTGGACCTCCACACTAAAATAGAAGTGTGATGAGGGACAAATGTAAAAGAGATTGGTAAACCTGATGGTGGTGTAAGGTCTGTGCAATGACAATGAGGCAGGGAAAAGGACAGACAATGGCCTAATAACTTAGTTTCCAATTCAGGTAATTACACATTGATGAAGTCACACTAATTATGCCCCATGCAATTCACTGTATTCCCAGGGCAGACAGATCCCAATGTCACAATGAATTTCCTCGTTAAACTAATAATAAATTCCTTGAGGTTCTATTAACCTGTTTCCCACAAGATTATCTCTGTGGCATTCTCTCAGCTAATTAAATTGTCAGTGCACATGTATCCCTCGCGGGATCTTGTTACTGCTATAAGTACAACATTACAGCAAAATTCGATACCCACGGTAATGAGTTGTGTGATCAAGAGAAAAACTGCATCTCACTTCACGACTTATCCTACTGTAACCTTCCTTGATCTGTGCCATTGCCGAGCTCCTGAAATAAGGTTGGGCAGCATCAGGAATAGCGCGGAGAGATGCCAGTGTCAATCTTCAGAGGATTTTCTGTGTAAATTTGCTTTTTCTCATGTATGCTATAGATGGGTTCTCGTTAGCGTGTCCCTGTAACCTCCTGTTGCTTGATCCACTTTTCACTCACTTGCATACTGCTTAAAATGCGCTTTTCCACTTTGAATATATTTCTGTTCACTAGATTGCATCTTTTTTTTGCAAAGGACAGTCAAAACAGATTTTACTTGACAGTGAGAAGAACATTGACTGTCTTAATGTGATATATACTCAGATGGAACAGTTTTAAGGCTTTTATCTTAGCTGGCATCAGTCCTGATAACATATTGCTTTGCTGGCTGGAGTCTGGGAATTAAGTGAAGGACCCTGTGGTGCTGCTAACGAGTTCTGATTCTTTGTGATCTCCCCCCACCCCTCTTATTTAATGGCCACCTGTGTTACCACACTTACTACGATGCAGAGGATGATGTGATTTGCCTTCTGCTTATTTCCGATCAAGTCAGAGCTGCAAAGTGAGTTTAAAAGCACTTGATGGAATTGGCTGATCACCGGGTGTCCTAGGGTAGATTGCAGTCATGTAAATGTTCACTAATATGGTCTGGCACCACACTTGTTACCTTAAGTTCTCCTTTAATTGATTCCTATTTAAGATCGGTTCACCGCTTCATTGACATTCAGTTATGGTGGGGGTGACAATCTTTAACAATTCAGTTTCGACCTTTCCTGTTTTTGTTGGGACAGGTATTACAACCCTGCTCTCATGTCTTATGGCAGACAGCGCCAAGATCGCAGAGAGCGCAGGCCTTATAAACCCACCTAGACTAAGTGAGTGTGTGGTAGCTTTTACATATCTTAGGCTGTGTTTATAGTCCCTCATTTTACATGAATTCTTAGATGCTTGCTTGTCTATTTAGGAGGATATTTACTTACCTCTTTCCGGTTTGGGAACTAAGATCCACCAACAATTTTGGAGTTTACCAACGCTCTAAAGCGTGGTCATTTACGATCACACTGAGGATCCCTTGAGATCTATCCTGACATAATCTTGCACTATGAAGTAAGTGGCAATATATCCTCTGGACAATTCAAAGTCCCCCCTCCCCCTCAGCGCAAATGGTGATACATGTTCCCTTTTTGGTTTCTGCTCATTTTGAGTTCTCAGGAACAATCAAAGTGACATAAACGGGCTAAAGGAGCTTTTAGGCTTTAGAGATGAGTGTAGTTTAGTTGTGGTGACAGGTTTTTGGGGGCAGGGATTGATGGTGTTTAGAGGTTGTGAGAGGTCAGCGATGGATGGTGTTTATGGGTGGTGATAGGTCAGTGACTTAAAAGCATCCAAAGTAATTGTAAGCATCTGAAGTAATTGTTTGATAATGTAAAAATATAAATATGAAAGAATGTCCCCTAAAGTAAAGCCCTAAAATGAAATGAAATGTCTCAAAATGTCACACAGTTGGTCATTGGATTACATGTGTGGGAAAAAGCTTGATGGACCAAATCAACCTCCTGTCTCCCTCTTTTTGTATAAGTGCCCTTGTTTCATCTGGTCTCTGGTGGCATGTAGGCAACAGCAGTCGACAAACCCCTTCATTTTCTACAGTTCCTAAACCATGCCTTTGTCGTTGTCCCTTAGCATAAATAAAAGTGTTGATCTAAGGTGTGGTGCAGCGGCCAGGGCAGCTGACATCAGAGCACAGGGTTCACGGTTTGATCCCTTGTTCCGGCTGCAGCTCAGCTCAGCATCACGTGACTCTGGGCAATAGCTCACTTAATTTCCACGATAGCCCCCAGTGCCTTGAGAACCATAAGGGTGAGTAGTTTGCACTTTACAGATATGGATTTACATTTACATTTTTTAGAGTGGGGGAGTATGCGACCCTGTGATATCATTTGAAGTCAAGGGTGCGAGATGTCACTTTGATTGTTCCTGGTAACTTAGTAAATCCACTCACATGAATCAGTGCCATATGTTTTAGAAAGAAAATGTCATCGTATGTTATTGCACTGGTTTAGGTACACACCTGTTTATGGGAATTATTTGCAGATTCTGGTGAGTAGGGAAAACCCAAGCACCTTTGATGTATGAAATATGATTTTAACTGATACGGTAACTAATCATTTTAGGACTATCGAGTACCTGTCTTCACACTATTTTGTATTATTGATGCACAATTATTGGAAGTATTTGACTTTCATTATTATCTGGTGCAATGTGTAAACTGAAACAAATCAATGAAAATACATTGACAAATGACAAGACTGGTGCTACGAGGACAGGTCATAGGGGTTATGGAGTGGGCTGGATCTTGATTGAGTATGTTGGGTGTGCTGAAATACTTCTATAATCTTTTTTTTTTTTTGTCCTCATTCGCCTCTCCTCACCCCTTTCTGTCGCGGTGCCGCCCTAGGGCAATTTCATCTCATATGGTAGAAATAGTGCTATTAGAAGGAGGTGCGTCACCCTCACCGTTCCTCCTTGAAGCAAGTTTCCGCCGAGATTTTGGAGAGGCTTAATCATAGAACTTATTTGCACCTTTACTTTAGCCCCCCTCACCCTCACCCATAGCATTGTAAGAACGGAGTCCAAAATCTGTATCTTTTCTTATTCCGACCAGCCATATCTAGCTTTGCTATAGCTCTCATAGCTCTTAACCATTCCAAGTCTGACGGAGGGTCTGCAGATACCCACATCCTGCAAATTTCCCTCCGGGCCACCAATATAGCGTAAAACACCAGTTTTGCTTTGTCGTCGAAGCCCTTACCTTGTAAATCTGATCTTCCCGTCATAAGAAGTTCGGGGCTTACCTCAAGATGCCGGCCCAGCACGTTTGACAAACATTTACTCACTGCTTTCCAGAAGTCCTCTATCGCCGGGCATGTGACAAACACGTGCAGGTCGTCTTCGTTCGGGCTGATGCATTTGGAACACCTCACTGTTCCGCCAGCTTTGAATTTCGCCAGTTTTTTTGGAGACCAATACGCCCTGTGGAGAGTGAACAAGTGGTTTCTCCTTAAATTCGCCGGTTTTACCACCTTCTAAAGAATCAACATAGTTACTTGCCATTGGTCCTCTGTCGCAATCCTCGGCAAGCACTCTCCCCACAGGGTCTCCGGCAATATAAAAGGTCCGTCCTCCATTTCCACTATTGACCAGTACCACATCGCCACTTCTTTTTTGATCGGGGTCTCCAAAGCCAGCTTCTCTTCAAACACATTATATTGCCCAATTACATTTTCTTTCCCGGCGGCCCAGCTTTGTATCTGGAGATATTTAAACTTAGAAAAATTGTGTCCCCACTTGTGTTCACAATATCTCCACGTTGCTAAGCTGCCTTCTATAAACAAATCCCCCCATCTCTGAGGTCCCTCTAGTTTTAGTGACCTTGCCAATGCATCCTCGGACCAGCTCGGAGCTCCTGGTGTATCCCAAATCGGTGCCATTGCGCTAAAATATGGTGTTTTTGTTGCCCTCCTAATTCTATACCAGACCATCGCTAGATCTTTCAGCAGCTTTAATCTTATTTTTTTTAAGTATTTTGGGTCGGCAAATTTGTACATAAAACCATTCTGCTTGATCTTCTCCGTTCTAAGCAGTGCTGACAGTAATTTACCAATGACTGAACTCCCTGGCGTGCCCAGAAGCATTCTGCAGTTCTTCAACAAAAAAGCCCAAGAATAAATCTGGAGGTCGGGAGCTGCCAGGCCTCCTTTCAAAATTTTTCTCCTGATCTTTGTCCAAGATAGGCGCGATCCCTTAGATGCCCAGATAAAAAAAGACCCAATCTCGCTTTGCAGCTTTGTGAGCCCCTCCTTCTCGAACATAAGAGGCAAAGAGTCAAATAGAAAAGTTATCTTGGGTAAAACCATCATTTTCACCAAATTGACTCGGCCATATATTGTTAGCGGCAGGTGTGTCCAACCTCTCATAGCCAGAGAGATTTCCTTCCTGACTTTAGCAAAGTTAACTTTGGTGAGTACCTTTATATCTTGTGTTATTCGCACCCCTAAGTATCTTATCTCTGTTTTGCAAGCTATATCATCTGTTTTTAAATTCCAAGACATGATCTCGGTTTTGTCAGTGTTTATACGATATCCAGAGACCTCCCCGAATTTCTTCGTTATGGTATCTATGCAGCCAAGCGATTGATGGAGTTTAGGGGTTAAAATAACTATATCGTCTGCGTATAGCCCGATCTTTCTGGCCCATCCCTGAAACTCAAAAGGGGGAATCAAATCTGCCTCTCTAATTCTACAAGCTAACAGTTCTATATAGAGATCGAACAAGAGAGGAGATAAGGGACATCCCTGCCTTGTGCCCCTCATTACTTTTATTGGCGGGGTTAATATCCCGTTTACTAATACCCTTGAGGTAGGTGACTGATACAGCCGCGCCAAGACCTTGCCAAAATTAGCCCCCATCTGTAAATGTGTTATTAGGGCCTTCAAATACACCCAATTGACACGATCAAACGCCTTGGCGGCGTTCAAAGCAACTACCGCCAAGGGGTGATTGTGTGTAACAGCCACATCTATACTGCATATAAGGAAAAAGGTTAACTCCTTTAAATACCTGCCTTTAATAAACCCCTTCTGATCTTCGTGTATAAGATGTGGGACGACTCTGCCCAGCCTATCTGCCATGATCTTCGCAAAAAGCTTATAATCGCTATTTAAAAGCGAAATCGGCCTATACGAGTCCATGTATTTCGGTGATTTCCCAGGTTTGGGAATAACTATAATATTTGCCTCATTCCATGATGGAGGGAGGGCGGCATTCCCCAAAAAGACATCATTAAAAACTCTCGTTAATAAGGGTGCCACGCTCCCAACCAAAACCTTGTATACCTCAACAGGAAGCCCGTCCGGGCCAGGTGTCTTCCCTTTCTTAACCTGCTTGATGACCTCCTCAACTTCTCCCTGCATTATCTCTTGGTTTAATATTTCCTGAAGCTCTTCTGTCAGTGGATTCAGAACCTTCACCCACTTGTCTATTTCCTGTTTATCTGGAACAAGATCCTCCCTGTACACCTCTTCAAAATACCTGTGAAAGGCATCAGCAATATCTTTCGCATCTGTAACAAATCGCCCTGGCTCGCCATCTTTCACTTCTTTGATCATGCTTCGAACCCGGTCTCTCCTTGCTTTCCATGCTAATAATTTACTTGTGCCTTCACCATATTCAAAATGCGCCAATTGGCTGGCCTCATATTTTTCCTTAACCCTATTAGTAACCACCGTAGCCATTTCTCCTTTCAGTTCATCCAAGTCTTGAACGATCTTTTCCTTAACCTCACTACTATCTGATTTTACTATCTCTACCTCTTTTTGACGGACTTCCTTTTCCAAGAGCACTACTCTGTTATAGTACGCTCTTCTTTTGCTTGCACCCAAAGCTCCCAACCTCCCCCGAAGAAAAGCTTTGCATGCCTCCCTGACAATATCAATTTTTGCTGACCCCACATTCTGTTCAACAAATCCATCCACTTCCTGCCTTAGACTCTCTATCGCATCACAATCGTACAACACTGTACGGTCCAAACTCCAGGCTGAACCCAAGTCGCAGGCCCCTGCCTTTACCACCAAGGTAACTGCTGAGTGATCTGATAAATGCACTCCAACATGTAAAGTCTGTTTCGCTCTATCCATCAGTCTCAAATCTATTAAGATGTAATCAATCCGTGATCTATGACGGTATTTTTTATTATAATAAGTATAGCCTAATGCTTGACCTGACCTCTGTCTCCAAACGTCGCATAATCCAAACTGGTCTATCAATCCCTTTACTCTATTTGACATTTTGCTATTTACCTGTGCCCTATTATTGGAAGATCTATCTAGCTTATTGTTCAACACCGTGTTGAAGTCACCAGCAAGGATAATATTACCTGAAAGGCCGAGCATCTCCTTAGCTAATTCATCAAGAGGCCCCACATCATCCTGGTTTGGGCCATAGCAACCTATGATATTGTAAGTGAGACCACTAATTTTAATGTTTACAATCAACCATCTGCCCTTAGTGTCCGCCACCTCGCCCTCGATGATACAATCTACCCCTTGCGTGACCAACAGTGCAATACCTTTAGTTACCGCCGCTTGTGGTGTGTAAAAAACATGCTTCAGCCAGCGCTGTGATCCAATAAATTTCTTACTCTCTTCCCCTGTTCAATGGGTCTCCTGTAAAATCATAATGTGTACTGGGAGATCTCTCAGGTATTTCATAATCATCTCCCTCCTGGACTTCACTCGTAGACCGTTCACATTCCATGACATCAAAGTCAACTCTGCTGCACTACCCCCTTCATCCCAAGCCCCCTCAAACCTCATTAACACCCTGGTGAGAAAATAGCTCATGAGAACATTTTTAGATTTTTTCCCAGTGTAACCCCCTCTCCCCCCACCTTCCCTACCTCCCTTCCCTTCTCCCCCCTCCCCCCTCCATGGAAAACCCAACCAGCTTCCTTAGGCCCTACCAAGGCCCTTCGAGTGCCCGTTGTGGGTGGTGGTCGCATTTTTCCTCAACACTTAACCTTATTAGCTACAATAAACCTCTACCTGGCTAGTGCTGTAGACCGACTCCTCAAGCTTATTTTTATTTTTTTTTTTACTTTTTACACACTTCCACTCTGACATTGTTCCAAAAAACCATCCACATCTTCAACAAACCTGAACGTGTGCATTTTGTTCTTCCACATGACTTTTAAAAAATCCGGAAATTTCAGTTGCACAGTGGCTCCCAAACTCCTTAACGGCTCCATTCTTTTGCCTAACTCCCACTGCCTATTTGCCATTACCAACGAAAGATCTAACCTGAACTCCACTCTAGCATCATCCACCATCAAAGCTCCCTTCTTCAGAGCAGCAGCCAGAAGCTTTTCCTTTAGGCTATATGTTAAGAAGTTAATCAAAATTCTTCTAGGTTTTGAGCGATTTGGATTCAGTCTGAAGGGATCGTGGTGTATCCTCTGAATGTCCAGAGAGATCTCCTCCTCAGTTTCCTCTAACTGTAATTCTGTTTTTAATAAGTGGACAATATAACCTTTTATGTTGTCTCCTTCTTTCCCCTCTGGTAATTTCAACATTTTTAAATTGTTTCTCCGTTGCATGTTTTCTAATCTTTCCAGCCGATCCTCATGCGCCCTCTCCCTAAATCTAACCTCTTCCAGTTCTTTACTGTTTTCCTCTACCTTGCCTCTAATCTCCTTGATCTCTAGCTCAAGTGCCTTCATGCGCATGTTCAGCTCATAAAACTTAGATTCCAACAATCCACATGCCTCCCTGATCCCCTCCTGATTCACCTTTGACTCCTCAAAACCTTTATGTACATCCAAATCAAGCTTCCTTAAAAGGGCAATGACCGTACTATCCAAATTCTCAGCCCCCGATAAGCTCTCGCCGCCTCCTCCAAACCCCCCTAATACTTCTCTGCCGCATGATAGTTCTGACGAAGGGGAGTCACCTTCTCCTAAACTTGTATGTCCATCATTAACTCCCTGTCTTTCCCCCTGCTCCACAACTACTATATCTTGGCTGTCTTGGTTTTCTTCCTCCATCTCTAACACCTGGTATCTATTAGGACTTAGGTGATCTACCCACTCTGTCAAGCTGTTCTCTAACCCAGCCGCCTTGAAACCACTTCCAACCTCTGGTGCTTCCCCACTTGTCTGTTCTTCCTTCGAATACTCAAAACTTTTTAATCTAGCGCTGTCTGGGATAGAACCCTTCGAGAGTATTAGAGTCTTGGGCAGTGGTTTAAAATACGCGTTCAAGGAGGGATTTATCGCTAATTTTTTACCTAGTGTTCCTGCCTTATTGCTTTGTCTAGTATGCTTTTTGATAATGTTCCTTAAATTTGAGCTCGAATCCCCTCTGCAGGCTTTTTTTGAATTACCCAATTTTCCTCCCCTGCAGCTCTTCCTGTACTTCTCAAAGCATACCCTGTAGCCTCCTTATTTTCCTCCCTCTTAGATTGAACTGGGCCTTTTTTCTTGTCACTTGTAATATTTCGGCAGGTTTTTGGTCGTGCTCCCCCCTCCTTGCCCCCTCCGCTTTTATTCTCTAAGCCCACCACTGAAGCACTCACTTTAGGAATTAATTGTATTTGCAGCATATGGACTTCCCCTACCTCCGTCTTCTTTTCTTCCTTCGTGCTCCCGGCTCTTCTTCCAATTGCCTCTCCCGCACTATACTGCAACCTGGCTGCTGCTCGCCTGCCTCTCCCTAGCTCGGCAGCCGCTCTGCTCCAGCGTTCACCTCCCGCCGAAAGCTCCTCTGGCGGGTCTTTAGGAGGCTCCTCCTCCACCCCCCTCTGTCCGAGTGTTCGCCCTGCGTCTCGCGCCGACGTACACCGCCTGCGGCTGCCGCTTTCCAATTACTGAAAAGTTAATTTCAGAGACGCCAGAAGAGGATTGAAACCTCCGGGTTCAGGTACGAATCTTTCCGCGATCTTATCGCAGCTTAGCACCGCCGTGTAGCAGGTCAAGCCGCATCTAAACCCCCCAACTCCCTCACCGGCACTCGCGACCGACTTCCTAGCTGGCTGCCATGTTCTCCCAATGCCCAAGATCAATACTTCTATAATCTTGTATAAACAACTCTGTTGATTGTTATGGGATAGGCTCTTCAAGGAGTTTGCATGGGTGAGGGATTCTGTAGAGTTTGGATTGGGTGATGCCAGCTGTCGCGAGATGGCTCTGAATCATATCAATTGTGAACAATGTTTGATCACCAACACCCATGTAGAGCTGCTTTTAGACTTCTAAAGTTCCATGTCCGCAGCTCAAGTTCTTCAAAATGTGTTGGGAAAGACACTCTTCCTTGTAAAGTAGCAATGATATCATATTCCACTTATTGTCCAATGCGTCTGCCCTATATGCCTAGCATTCAATTTCAACAAGGTTTCATGACAAATAACAGGGATAACCAAACAATTGCCAACATTCCTATTCAGTTTCTGTGCACTTGTACTGACTCTATGCACTTCAAAATGGATCATCACTATTAAAACGGTCACGTTAGTATTTAAATTCAGATCATGAGCATATGGAGGGAGATGGAGAGAGTGCGCTGTGGGTCCTGCGGCCACGACGTAACCCGCTAAATCGGCATGGGTGGGATCACTGGTGCTGGAGAGGTGGGCCGGCCTCTGGGAGCAATATAGTGCCTGCTGAAGCGTTGGCAGCTGCCAGTGGCATCATCGGGAGGCCCCAACAGCCCGATCTCGCCCATCATCTAAGGTAACGGGCTGGGACTGGGACGCGGCATCTCAGACGGCTGCCATCTTACCGCTCCCCACATCAGCCGGCCTTGTCTCCTCTGTGACTGTGGTCTCCCGCTCAGAAGGACGCATAACGATCGGCGGTGCAGGCCGCCACCCCCCCTGTTGTGCTCGGCCCCACGCATACAAAGTCCACGATCCTGCTAGCATTCTGGGCGCCAATCGTCAGTCGGAGCTGCCTGACTTCAAAATGGCACCCGACGGACTCTCCATCTGACACGGGCCGAGAGGAAGGGGGTGGCCTCGGATCCAGACGTCCTTGCCCACTCCACGGAGGTAGGCTGCCAAGCTCTAAGAAGACTGCTGCCACTGAAGGAAGAAAAGGGCACCATTAATCAGTGCCAGGTGGATGTCTCTGCCTCAGGGCATGCCTGACCTTTTCATGTCGGCTGTGGCGGCTTGCGCACCCAGCTCAGTCTTGTGCAGCTTCCTTCCCCACACATCTAACTTGCATCCGGGATCCCCCGGTTCATATCTGACTCGGTTTGGGACTGAGGACTAACGGACACCACGGAGAGAGGAGAGGAGAGGTGTATTGCAACTGGCCCTCTCCTGTTCACCCTTGCAGACCAGGCCCCCTCAGGTGAAACATGGCGCGACATGCGAGGGAAGCCCTGAGCAGGAGTCCACAGTAGCCCAGTTTACTCCACGACAAAGGTGGCCCAAATGGGAGTGGATGAGCGGGCGCTGGGATCACCTGTGAGAATCCTCCACTTTATCCCATTGACATTGACATTGACACTGTCTCCTCTGCTTCCCCCTCACCCCCAGCGAAGATCAATTGACAGTTGTGAGAAGTTGGCCTGGTATATGATGTTCACTATTCTAGTGAGCACCTTGCACCAGTCCAAACAACCCTTATGGTGATGGTTGTAAGTCAACCTTATAGACCTTATAGACCAGCTATCCTAGTGGTAGCGTGGACAGAACAGTCTTAGGCTAAAAGACTCTTGAGGGCGTGTAAAGCCAGCTGTTTTACCATATGTAACCCCTTGAATACCAAATGAAAGGACACCACACAAGATATATATAAAATATATATGTATTTATTCACTACACACTCCTCTGAACTCTTTATGAGATCAGAGGCCAAAGCACATAACAAGTTACTCTTAGAAATACTTTAAATAGCACAATTTACAGTTAGGCCCTAGGGGTACGTAAAACCATATACTAAGTAAGTGGTATAAGAACCACGACTCGGGAAAAGGTAAGGCCTAGGGCCTAGAGATTTGCTGGGGCTACACTATCTGAACCTTAGGTTAGGAGTAGGAGGCCCACAGACGGCGCGTGCAGTGTCAGTACACTCACACGAGAGTCAATAGAAATTCAATGGGAACTTAGAAGGTAAGTAAATGGAGATTCAGGACACTTCCGGTCTAGCTAGAAGGAAACAACTAAAAACCTAGACACTTGGATAGTCAATACCCTTGGGAGCACCGAAGTACTTGCGTTACCTCACCCACAGGCAGCGGGTGCATAGGTGTGAAGATGTGTCGGCTTTCGCCGTTGAAGTCTATGGAGCCTGTGAAGAAAGATGCTGCAGGCTACCAGGAGGAAGATGTCCGGGTGGATCCGAGGGTGGATCGAAGATGAAGAAGACCTGAAAGCAGAGGGGACAGAGTCTAGGTCACTAGCCAGTGACCGGGTGGAACCAGGAAGGAACCAGACGTCGTCGAGGAGCAAATACGGTGCTGTCGTGAAGCTTGTCTTTGCAGCCACGCGGACCAGGAAGCGTCGAGGATGACCAGGTGCTGGAGAAGAGCTGTCCCACAAAGGTTCTCGCAGATGGAGGGGTCGACTTCCGGATTGGAGCCAACAAGCCTAAGCAAAGGCAACCCACGCAGGATACACAAAAGGCTTCTGGTGCAGACCAGGCGGGTCTGAGGTGCCTCACCTTTGCAGGGAGGCAAGGGCCAGTCTGGAGCAACCAGACCAGTGAGGTGATTCAAAAGGATTGTCGTCACAGAGGCTATTAGCCAACGGGTCAGCAACCAGACAACGCGTCGAGCAGAACACAAGCAGAAGGGCCCCACGCCGAACTCGTCGAGTGTGGAGGGCTGATCTTCAGTGCATGTGGAGCTTGGATTCGGGGGCTTCTCAATCCCCAGTGCACAGCTTCGAGGATACCTCAGGAGCTGCACAGTTAGCAAGTCGTGGACTTGTCAAGATGGCAGGTCCCACGTGTCTCGTCGCTTCCACGGATCTCAGCTATGCTGCAGACGTGAAGAGAGGGTCAGAGAGGTCTGGAAGTCTGAGTCTTGTCAGGCTCTGTGCTCGGGTCTCGGCGGGAGCGTCGACAAAGCAAGCCGTTGATTTGCTGGATGGTGCCTGGTTGCCTAGGGTGGTCACTCCTTGGCCATAAGGGAGATTCTTCAGTCTTCAGCTTCAGCAGAATGTCGAAGGTCCAGAGTTTCATTTCAAGTTTTAGTTCAGGATCAAAACTAAATTCCTGGGGTTCAGCTCCTACCTTTATACAACTAAAAGGGGCTGGATTACTTTCTAGGTCCCTCCTATGGGTGGGACCAGGAAGGGGGGTGGTTACACCCCCTTTCCTTTGTCCAGTTTCGCGCCAGAGCTGGGGCTGGAGTGCCCCAGCAACCGGTTTGAACTGGGGTATGCATGGAGCACCTAGTGTGCCCCAGGCAGTGTCTCATTCTATTCAGCCCTCCCTGTCCCAATACACAAAGTCCTGTCTGGGGTGGTGCTCGCACCTCTCCAGGCAGGAAGCCTATTGTCCAAACCTCCTTGACTGGAAGGACTCCCAGCAGCAGGAGGTCAGACTTGTGTCTGTGGCAGCAGCATCCATTTTGTGACGCTGGGGCTCTGGTTAACTTTAGCCGGGATAGTCAGCAACAACATGTCTTCTCCCTCTAGAAGGGTGGAATGCTACCCCCGTTGCCAGAATTGGCAAGGGGGTAGTATTCCAAAGTCTATGACACCTTACACGACATGTTTAGATAAAGCCAAACCAAAGTTAGCATGTAACTGCGAGGATTATAATGCACTTAAGAGTATATGGTATGGCGTTATCATAGAACAGCTATAAGGACATGGTTCCGAAAGCTGCAGACAGGCTCAGCTCATGCTAGAGCACCATCTCACACATAACCATAACCAAGCACTCTGCCTCCAGGATTGTTAAGGCCTGCCATATGAGTGACTTATAAGTTACTGTGTGTCTATATATGAGGGTAGATATAGGAATACTATACCTAAGCAAGGGGTGATTACACGACCTTGCCCCAGCTGAGTGATCAGCCAGTTGTGTCAGTTTGAGTGGCCAGCCAGGGGTGGCATGTTGTGTTATGTTATGTTAGAGATTGTTTATATAGCGCCTATCACCGCCGGTCTCTAAGCGCTTAACAGAAGAACATAACACACTGGTCCCCCAAAACCCTCCGCTGTTTCACCACTTAAGCTGGAGTCAGTGCCTTTCTGAATAAATGGGTTTTCAGTTTTTTTCTAAAGGGTAGTAGCTGTGATTCTTCCTTCAGAAAGGCCGGGAGCTCATTCCACAGCTGCGGGAGAAGCACAGACAGGGCCCTACCTCCCCTGGTTTTTAGTTTGAACCTGGGTTGGATCAGATTGATCATAATACACGCTGCAGCCCCTGGTAGGCCTTGGTTACACCTATGCCCTGAGTACCTAAGGTGCACTTCTACAGGGGCTCACAAGGTGAACCAATTCCCAATTGTGTATGTACCAAGGGTACATGGTTTGAATTTAGAGAGAGTGCATCTGGGCTGTGGGTCTGATTAGCAGGCCCACAGCCACATCTAAGCGAAAACCAGTAAAGCAAAAGCAAAAAGTGGGGGTGACAATAGGAAGCAGACCCTACTCTCCTACACAACCCCCCCCCCCCCCAACTTAGGGACATTAAACTAACCTTGACCAGTTGAGTCTTCATGTTCTAAGTGGAAATATCGGGAGAGTCCATCTGCATTGACATGGTCAGTCCCAGGTCTATGTTCCACTGTAAAGTCCATGCCCTGTAGGGAAATGGACCACCTAAGAAGTTTGGGATTTTCACCCTTCATCTGATTTAACCATATGAGGGGCTTGTGGTCTGTCTGAATCTTGAAGTGAGTGCCAAACAAGTATGGCCTCAGCTTCTTCAGGGCCCAAACCACAGCAAAGGCCTCCCTCTCTATAGCTGACCAACGTTTCTCTCTAGGGGTCAGCCTTCTGCTTATGAAAGCAATGGGCTGGTCTTGACCATCTATATTCAGTTGTGAAAGTACAGCTCCCACACCCAACTCAGAAGCATCTGTTTGGACTATGAACTCTTTGGAGTAATCTGGACTTTTCAGAATAGGTGCCGTGCACATGGCCTGCTTCAGGTCATCAAATGCCTTTTGACAGCTAACTGTCCACTGAACTTTCTTTGACATCTTTTTGGAAGTTAAATCATTCAGTGGTGTCACAATGGACCCATAGTTTTTCACAAACTTCCTGTAGTACCCAGACAGGCCCAATAAAGCTCTGACCTGTGTCTGGGTGATTGGAGGAGTCCAGTCTCTGATGGTCTGGATCTTACTCTCCAGTGATTGAACCTGACCCCCACCTACCAGGTGGCCCAGGTACACAACCTTGCTCTGCCCTATCTGGCACTTTGTAGCCTTTGATAGTGAGGCCTGCTTTTTGCAGAGCCTCTAAAACATTCCTCAGGTGGACCAGGTGATCCTCCCAGGTGGAGCTAAAGACAGCAATATCATCTAGATAAGCTGCACAATAGTCATCCAGTCCTGAGAGAACTTGATTCACCAACCTTTGGAAAGTGGCAGGTGCATTCTTCAAACCAAAGGGCATTACCACAAATTGATAATGTCCTCCTGGGGTCGAAAATGCTGTCTTGGCTTTTGCATCCTCAGCTAATCTGATTTGCCAGTAGCCTGCTGTCAGGTCAAATGTGCTCAAGAACTTGGCAGAAGCCAATCTATCAATGAGCTCATCTACCCTGGGGATGGGGTGGGCATCTGTCCTAGTGACAGCATTGAGACCTCTGTAGTCCACACAAAACCTAATCTCTCTCTGGTGTGAGGTTTTGGTACCAGGACCACAGGACTAGCCCAAGGGCTCTGTGAGGGCTCAATAACTCCCAGCTCCAACATCTTTTGGACCTCTGTCCTAATGCAGTCCCTGACATGGTCAGGTTGCCTGTAGATTTTACTCCTGACAGGCAGACTGTCACCAGTGTCCACCTCATGGGTGCACCAGCTTGTCTGACTTGGGGTCAGGGAAAACAGATGTCTTAAGGACTGAAGAACTTGTCTGCAGTCCTGTTGCTGATGTTCAGAGAGGCTGTCAGCAAAGACTACACCATCCACTGAACCATCATCAGGGTTCTGAGTCAGCAGGTCTGGGAGAGGGTCACTCTCTTCCTCCTGCCCCTCATCTGGGGCCATGAGCAAGCCCATGTCTTCCCTGTCGACAAATGCTTTTAGTCTGTTTACATGAAGCACCCTGTGGGGGCTTCTGGGAGTCCCAAGGTCCACCAAGTAGGTGACATCTCCCTTCTGTTCAACTATTGTATGGGGCCCAGACCATTTGTCCTGGAGTGCTGCTGGGGCCACTGGCTCCAACACCCACACTTTCTGTCCTGGCTGGTACACAGTCCGCACAGCCTTTTGGTCATGCCAAGCTTTCTGAAGTTCTTGGCTAGCCTCAAGGTTTTTAGAAGCCTTCTCCATATACTCAGCCATCCTGGAGCGGAAACCAAGTACATAGTCCACTATGTCAATCTTAGGCTTTTTGAGAGGTAACTCCCATCCTTCCTTCACAAGATATACGGGTCCTCTTACAGTATACCCACACAAAAGCTCAAAAGGGCTGTAGCCATCCCCCTTTTGTGGGACCTCTCTGTAAGCAAACAGAAGGCAGGGTAAAAGGATGTCCCATCTTCGCCTCAGCTTTTCAGGTAACCCTTTTATCATCCCTTTGAGGGTCTTGTTGAATCTCTCCACAAGCCCATTACACTGTGGGTGATAGGGGGTGGTGAACTTATAGTTGACACCACACTCCTTCCACATTGCAGTTAAATATCCTGACATGAGGTTTGCACCTCTGTCAGAGACAACCTCCTTTGGAAACCCCACTCTGGAGAAAACTCCAAGTAGGGCCCTTGCCACAACAGGAGCTGTTGTGGTCCTCAGGGGAATAGCTTCTGGATACCTGGTGGCACGATCCACTACCACCAGTATAAATCTGTGCCCAGATGCTGTTTGGGGGTCCATTGGTCCTACAATGTCTATCCCCAGTCTTTCAAATGGTACCCCCACCACAGGTAGTGGTATGAGGGGAGCCTTTGTTGTGCCACCTGATTTGCCACTGGCTTGCAGGTAACACAGGGGCGACAAAACTCCTTGGTATCTTCTGACATGTGGGGCCAGTGAAAGTGAGGGACAAGCCTGTCCCAAGTCTTGTTCTGGCCCAGGTGTCCTGCAAGGGGAATATCATGGGCCAAGGTAAGAAGGAAGCCCCTAAATTGCAGAGGTATAACCAACCTCCTGGAAGCACCAGGCTTGGGGTCTCTAGCCTCTGAATTAAGGAGCCCATCATCCCAATACGCTTTATGGGTACCTTGAGCTATCCCAGCAGCCTCAGCAACAGCCTGCTGTCTGAGGGGCTCAAGAGAGGAACAATCTAATTGTGCCTGCCTCAGATCTGCCCTGGAGGGTCCCCCGTCCCAAGAAACTCAACCTGATCAGGCTCAAGCTCTTCTAGGACAGTTCCCTCTTGGATCTCAGAATTATCCTCCTGGGAGGGCTGATCCTCAACCTGAGGCAGGGGGAAGGCACTGCCTTAACCCTCTTGCTCTTTCTCTTGGGTAGTGTCTGGTCTATTGTTCCAAGATCCAGCACTTGTTCAGGTATGCACTTTTTGTCCTGTGACCTGTCCCTAACTTGACTTCCCAATAACCAGCCTTCCAGAGCCTTAGTGGCACAATCAACAAAATCAGTCCAGTCCTGCGTCTGTGTCTTCTGGGTATCTCTGAACATCAACCTATACTGTTCAGTGGTTAGGCCAAACCCATCAATCAGAGCACTCTTCAGGACAGAGTAGTTGTTAGCATCCCCATCAATAACTGTGAGGAGCTTATCTCTACCTTTTTCAGAAACGGACAGCCATAAGATTGCTGCCCACTGACTTTGGGGTACCTGCTGCACTTTGCAGGCCCTCTCCAAAGCAGTAATCCATTTGTGGATGTCATCCCCTTACTTATAGGGGGGCACAATCTTGCATAGGTGTCTATTTTCATAGGACCTATCTTAATCCTTAGGGATATTGCTGCCACCAGTGGGTTCTAACCCACTCTCTCTATGCTCTCTAGCACGAGCAAGCTTCTCTTTGGCCAAGGCAACCTCTAGTTCTTGCCTCTCAATCCTCAGAGCAGCCTCTCACATTTTGGCCTCATGTTCCCTTCTCTGAGGGGAGGTCATCCCTCTCTGAGCAGGGCCATGAGAGCCATTTGAAGCCTGAGATTGGAGAGAGTCGCTGGAGTGGGATCTCCCTCTTCTCTGCCTCTGGTTAAGCCCACTTGGGGTTCTGTATGAGGGCTGCCCATACTGACTCCCATGCATGCTTATGTTAGCCTGGCTAAGTCTTCTGACTGCAACCTGGCTGTTTACCTCAGGATCAGACTCATCCTCATCCACCCCCTCCTCTTCTTCTTCCTCTGGTACAACAGTATCGGCATTATCATCTGGGGAGGAAAGGACTTCATCTGCACTACCTGTATCACCTGTCTTAGGTGGCTGTCGGGCATCATACTCTTATAAGAGCTCAACCAGGAACTTGAGGGTAGGGTTTGAACCCTATTTTAGCCTTCTAGAAGTACACAATTGTCTCAATTCTTGGAAGGCTAAGTGTCATATCTTGAAGCAGTCCCCAAGGGATCCACTTCTGCAGGCAGAGAACCACTGGGGTTCACTGATTAAGACATGGTTTCTAGTGAGGTGGGGTGTTGCACCTACCTACACTATTTGTTTTCCTACAGAACCTCTCTAGGAGTTGTAGTCAGGGTGTGCTAGGCCCAGGCTCTACAACAGCTAAGTTCAGTAGAACTTAAGTATACTAAGACTTGTTTTTATATGTACCTACAGGTACCTATGTGATCTTTCAAATGATATCTCAAGATTACAAGTGGTAAAACAACAGCAAGCTCTAATCCCAACCGCTGCCACCAATGTGAGAAGTTGGCCTGGTATATGATGTTCACTATTCTTGCACCAGTCCAAACAACCCTTATGGTAATGGTTGTAAGTCAACCTTATAGACCAGCTATCCTAGTGGTAGCGTGGACAGAACAGTCTTAGGCTAAAAGACTCTTGAGGGCGTGTAAAGCCAGCTGTTTTACCATATGTAACCCCTTGAATACCAAATGAAAGGACACCACACAAGATATATATAAAATATATATGTATTTATTCACTAACACACTCCTCTGAACTCTTTATGAGATCAGAGGCCAAAGCACATAACAAGTTACTCTTAGAAATACTTTAAATAGCACAATTTACAGTTAGGCCCTAGGGGCGCGTAAAACCATATACTAAGTAAGTGGTATAAGAACCACAACTCGGGAAAAGGTAAGGCCTAGGGCCTAGAGAATCGCTGAGGCTACCCTATCTGAACCTTAGGTTAGGAGTAGGAGGCCCACAGGCAGCGCGTGCAGTGTCAGTACACTCACGCGAGAGTCAATAGAAAGTCAATGGGAACTTAGAAGGTAAGTAAATGGAGATTCAGGACACTTTCGGTCTAGCTAGAAGGAAACAACTAAAAACCTAGACACTTGGATAGTCAATACTCTTAGGAGCACCGAAGTACTCGCGTTACCTCACCCACAGGAAGCGGGTGCATAGGTGTGAAGATGTGTCGGGTTTCGCCGTTGAAGTCTATGGAGCCTGTGAAGAAAGATGCTGCAGGCGACCAGGAGGAAGATGTCCGGGTGGATCCAAGGGTGGATCGAAGATGAAGAAGACCTGAAAGCAGAGGGGACAGAGTCTAGGTCACTAGCCAGGGACCGGGTGGAACCAGGAAGGAACCAGACGTCGTCGAGGAGCAATCAGGTGCTATCGTGAAGCTTGTCTTTGCAGCCACGCGGACCAGGAGGCGTCGAGGACAACCAGGTGCTGGAGAGGAGCTGTCCCACGAAGGTCGTCGCAGATGGAGGGGTCGACTTCCGGATTGGAGCCAACAAGCCTAAGAAAAGGCAACCCACGCAGGATACACAAAAGGCTTCTGGTGCAGACCAGACGGGTCTGAGGTGCCTCACCTTCGCAGGAAGGCAAGGGCCAGTCTGGAGCAACCAGACCAGCGAGGTGATTCAAAAGGATTGTCGTCACAGAGGCTACTAGCGAACGGGCCAGCAACCGGACAATGCGTCGAGCAGAACAGAAGCAGAAGGGCCCCACACACAACTCGTGGTGTGTGGAGGGCTGATCTTCGGTGCAGGTGTTCGGGGCTTCTCAATCCCCAGTGCACAGCTTCGAGGATACCTCAGGAGCTGCACAGTTAGCAAGTCGTGGACTTTTCAAGATGGCCGGTCCCACGTGTCTCGTCGCCTCCACGGATCTCAGCTATGCTGCAGACGTGAAGAGAGGGTCAGAGAGGTCTGGAAGTCTGGGTCTTGTCAGGCTCTGTGCTCGGGTCCCGGCGGGAGCGTCGACAAAGCAAGCCGTTGATTTGCTGGATGGTGCCTGGTTGCCCAGGGTGGTCACTCCTTGGCCACAAGGGAGATTCTTCAGTCTTCAGCTTCAGCAAAATGTCGAAGGTCCAGAGTTTCGTTTCAAGTTTCAGTTCAGGATCAAATCTAAAGTCCTGGGGTTCAGCTCCTACCTTTATACAACTAAAAGGGGCTGGATTACTTTCTAGGTCCCTCCTATGGGTGGGACCAGGAAGGGGGGTGGTTACACCCCCTTTACTTTGTCCAGTTTCGCGCCAGAGCTGGGGCTGGAGTGCCCCAGCAACCGGTTTGAACTGGGGAATGCATGGAGCACCTAGTGTGCCCCAGGCAGTGTCTCATTCTATTGAGCCCCTGGTAGGCCTTGGTTACACCTTTGCCCCGAGTACCTAAGGAACACTTCTACAGGGGCTGACAAGGTGGACCAATTCCCAATTGTGCATGTACCTAGGGTACATGGTTTGAATTTAGAGAGAGTGCATCTGCGCTGTGGGTCTGATTAGCAGGCCCACAGCCACATCTAAGTCGAAAACCAGTAAAGCAAAAGCAAAAAGTGAGGGTGACCATAGGAAGCAGGCCCTACTCTCTTACAACAGTGACCATCCATGGAGCCCCTTTGAGTTGGCCAGGGGGACTGGGAGGTTTGTTGGGTGCCAGGCCCTAATGTGATTATGAGGTGCCAGGAAATGTATCTCATGTAGTATGATCTACGCACCCTGTCCTGATCACCTCTAAGTATGTTTTTTTATGATTATGTGACTATCTTGCATATTATGGTTTATGCTAGTGAGATTATGTTCCACCCTACGCTTTATGCCCCTAATGTTAGTGATGGGCCAGGGGGACGGGGAGGTCAGGGGGACTGGGAGGTTTGTTGGGCGCCAGGCCCTAGTGTGATTATGTGGTGCTAGGAAATGTATTTCATGTAGTATGACCTATGCTCCTTGTCCTGGTTACCTCTAAATGTGGTTCTTATGTTTATGAGATTATCTTGCATATTATGGTTTTTGCTAGTGAGATTTTGTTCCACCCTGTGCTTCATGCTCCTAATGTTAGTGATACTCAGGAGGCTAGGGTCTAATATCAGACTGTTGAGATTATGGGCGTACATTACGTTTGGCGCCGAATGTGTTTCTGTGCATAATGTGGTTTCTGTTACAGGCTGATGCTAGGTACAGTGTTTACCAGTGGTTACTGGTTGTACGTTTATGATCTGTTTTACTTTTACTAAGTTTGTTCTGTGATGGTTCTGACAGTGGTCCAGTTGGCCCTGTCATGTGTAAACAATTCCCTGGAAAATATGATCTAGTGCCAGGTGGCACCATGGATAATATGTGATTATGTAGGTAAAGGGCCCATCAAAATACTAACGGAATCATAGTGACTCCCAAGCAGTAAAGCTCTCTCAACTACTGGAATTTGTGCCCCCATCTTTTCCTGCTCTGGAGTAACAACCTGTTCCTAATACCCTCACTTCCCGGGCTGCACATTAGTTCAGATATCTTCACCCAAAGTCTGGAATATGTGCCCCCTTTTTGTCCTTATACTTCTCCTCACCACCGCCTTCCTGGTAACACCCCTCTCTTATCCCCACCACCCCCCTCCTCCTCATTCTCCCATCATGGACTCCACTCGAGTTAAGTCTGGAATTAATTGCTACAAAATCATTTATCCTCCTAGCCTGACTAAAGCTGCAGCAAAACGTTTCAAGCGTAACACCATGGAATGTTTCCCTGATTCCCTTTTTGTCTATCAATTTTACAATGGTTGTCATGGGAGGCTCAAAAACTATTTAATTTTCTTCACTCACGACATCCCCTTTCTCCGCCCCTGACCCCCTTACACTCCAATAGACTGCACCCTTGGGAGGCACAGGTTGACCCTCTTCCCTACCCCTCCCCTGTGCCCTCCTCTCCCATTCTTCCCCCCTCACAGTAGGACCCCCCTTCATCACTTCAGCCAGACCTCTAGCTAATTCGCTCCTAGGCCAATCTGCACCATCCAATCTCATCTCCTACCCCCTATTCCTACCTGCCACCCTCCTTTTTAGTCTACCTCTCCTCCAACCTTCCCCCCTAGTTAACTTTCCTTATGTCCCCCTTATTCCCTCCTCTTCTCCTCTTCTATTCCCCCTCCTCCCCTCGCTTTGTCCCCTGATTTCTCCACAAACCCGTTGCATCTCTCTCCCTCCCTTAACACTGTGCTACCCCCTTTCCCCCCTCGGTAACCCCTTTCCTTTCCCTCCCTCGGGCCTAGCAAAACCACTTCCTTTCTTCAACTTCCCCATCTCCCAACCCCCCTCACTCCGCCAGTTGCCCGTTCCCTCACAGCCACCTCACCTAGCTTACAGGACCTCCTCAACCCCCTCCCCTCGCATCCTCCCAAACCTCCTTCATTCATATGTCTCCACACATTCCTCCCCTCATCCTCCGCCCCACCACCTCGCTCCTCACCTACCTCCCCCTAGCTATGTCCTTAATTCCTATCCTTCTTGCAACGCCAACAAAGTCAACTCTCTTTCACCTCTGATGCACCAACGCCCGCTCTCAACCACCACCTTTCCCCACCTCTGAACCCTATACCCCAACTCCCCTCCCGTTCCCAGACTTCCCCCTGCCTTCTACCACCAATTACACCCCCTCCTGTTTCCATCAAGCCACCCAACATGCTGTGCTCTGCCCTACTTTCTCTGGAAAATAATCTAGGCTCTCTTATCACCTCCATCTCCCAACTTGAAGCTACCATTTCACTTTTAAGCTCCAAGATTTCCACTTTTCCATACACCTCAATTCCTTTGGAAAACAATCATCTTCCCATGAGATGCACCTCGCCCCCGCACCCCATAATAGCCAAGCATAACCTGTCGTCTGCAAACATCTCAAACTCACACAAGCCCTCGAACGCCACCCTTCTTCCACTCTCATCTCCAAGTAACCCTACTTTCTACACTATTCCGACTATCTCCTCTGTCAGAACCACTCATCCACCTAAACCCTCCCGAACACCCTTGTATAAGTACAACATCCCTATCACCCCTCATAGCCCAAATGCATCCGTCACCAAAACAGTCTCGACAGAGCTGCGCTGTCTGCTCCACAACTGCAGATCTGCAATAAAACACAAACTTGAAATCTCCGACACCATCATACTTCACACCATTGACATGCTCTTCCTCACAGAGACCTGGTTCAATGATACCTCTCACTCTATGTTTGATCTCCTTGTACCCACAGGCTATTCTATACTTAGAAATTACAGAATTGACAAATCTGGGGGAGGTGTTGCAGTCATATTTAGAAACTCCCTTCAATTTAAGGCTTTTCCTAACAGCTCCTTCCGCACTTTCTAATGCCTATCCCTTGAACTTCAACTGCACCACCGCTAACCCCTCAGATTCCATGCCATTTACCGCACGCCTTGTAGCGGCCCCTCGTTTATGGAGGAACTCACTGACTTCATTAGCGACCAATATTCGCAAAGTGACAATCAGATCTTTGTGGGTGATTTCAATCTCCACTGGGGCTCGTCTCAAGACTCTTCTGCAAATTTGCTGGCCACCTTCCTTTCTGCAAACAATCTTATCCAGCACTGCACAGAAACAACACACTCAAAGGGCTTAATCCTGGACCTTGTTATTTCGAAAACAGGCATACTTACTACCGCTACCCCTATTCATGTAGACTGGTCTGACCACCTCCTCATCCCGTTCTCTATTCACCTGTCACACTCTATAACTCTCGGCCATACTAAGCGGGCTACCTCCTGGTTCCGTGACACTAAAAATATTGACCTCGGTACCCTCTGTGAATCAGCTTTGCTATCACTTCCAAGGCTAGATCCAAACCTAGATATTAACAAACTCACCTCCCAATGCCCCACAGTCCTTGCAGTCAAAATCAATAACGTCGCTCCTCTTCAACGCAAAAAGAAAAGGCCCACTCCCTCAGCTCCTGGGTTTAATAATTCCCATTATGAAGAAAGGAAGCACTTAAGACTCCTGGAGAAACAATGGAGACAAGCGCCCTCCACCGATAATTTGGCAACGCTTCGTTCAGCTAGATCCGAGTACCACAAGCACATCTTCATTGGAAAAGCAGCGCACTTCAGAACCCTCCTCGATTCAGCCACAAATAGACCCAAAAAACTATTCGATCTCATCAAGTATCCAAACGGCTCCCCCCACCCTCCACCTTGGAGGATTCAACAAAGAAAGCAGCGGAATTCGCTTTATTCTTTGACGAAAAGGTGAACTCACTTGTGGATCAGGTCAGTCATCCTACCCCCCCCGGAGGAGCGCAAATCCCTAACCATTTGGCAGAACTTTGCCCCCCATCTCCGAAGATGACCTCCTCAAATGCATCCTTGAAACAAAGCCCTCCAACCATTCTCTTGACCCCATCCCTAGTGCCATTGCCATTGCCTTCTATACCCATTCTCTGTCCTATTGGACCACTCTGGTTAACCTCTCCCTCTGTCAAGGCTCCCTTCCTATTTCCTTCAAAACTGGGCAGGTCACCCCTTTGCTTAAAAAACCCACTGCTGATGTGAACGACCTCAACAACTTCCGCTCCATCACTAACCTACCTTTTCTTGCGAAAATTAGAGAAAGATGTGTAGCAAAACAACTCTCTCGTCATATCAAGGACAATGATCTTCTTGACAATTTCCAGTCCTGCTTCATTCAAAACTGCAGCACTGAAACAGCCCTGCTGCAAGTGATTGATGACGCGCTGCGGATACTCGATTCTGGGGAGTCTTGTCTTCTTATTCTCCTTGACATTTCTGCAGCCTTTAACACTGTCAATCACACCACTCTCCTTAACACTCTTCAACAGAGAATGGGCTTGGAGGGCACTGTGCTTAAATGGTTTGCTTCCTTCCTCTCTGATAGATCCCAAATGATCAAAATAGCGAATAGTCTTTCATCTCCTTTGGCAGTAGGTCAAGGTGTTCCTCAAGGCTCTATACTTGCACCCACATTGTTCAATCTCTATTTAGAACCATTGGGAAATCTCCTAAGTAAATCCAGGATCCACTATCATCTCTATGCGGACGACAATCAAATCTACCTCAAGGTGACCTCCACCCACGATCTCTCCATCCTAAGGTCTACTCTCGACTCCATTCAAAACTGGATGTTAACTCATCAACTGATTCTGAATCCCTCTAAAACTGAATTCCTCCTCCTCTCCTCCTCACTTTCTCCTACCCCAGTTCAATCATTGATGGATCAGATGAATCTACTTGTCAATAAACCCATCATTGTCGACAGCGCAAAATCCCTTGGTGTCATACTCGACATAAAACTCAATCTACTCTCCCACATTAATTCCATTGCAAAGTCTGCTCGATACCAACTGTGCCTTCTTTGGGGGATTTGTCGCTTCTTCCCGGAGCATGGCGTTAAAACCCTGGTCCAATCGCTGGTTCTCTCCAGACTGGACTACTGCAACTCTCTTCTTACTGGCCTCCCCAAATCCCACCTGTCCCCCCTTAAATCTGTTCTCCATTCAGCGGCTCGTTTCATACATGGGGCCAAAAGAAGCGACCACATCACACCCATTTTATCCACCCTCCGTTGGCTTCCCATTGAGGCAAGATCTATCTACAAGACTGCCTGTATCACCCACAAAGCCTTGCACTCCTCCTCTCCTCGCTACCTGGCGAATAAACTGAAACTCTCTGGAGGCTCTAGACCATCATGTAATGCGGAAAATCTTTTGCTTGAACCTCCCACTTTCAAGAAGGCCCAATCCTTTTCAGGCAATGCAGTGCGAATCTGGAACTCACTTCCGCCTCAGCTCCGGACCACCACCTCTTCCCAGGCCTTCAAAACTGACCTCAAAGCTCTCCTCCTTCAAAGACACTTCCAAAGTTAATTCACGCCCTCTCTATTATCTGAAGGAGTCCTTCCATTATTGGAAATTCTGTTCTACATGACCATAGTGTAGTATCCGCATTCTAGTTGTTGCACGTCACGTAGACGTGACGTGCGTTGGGGGAGAAGTGAGAAGCTGCGCGCGCAGCGAGAGCAGAGCGCGCGAAGGGTGAGAGAGATCGGAAGCGCCGGCCGGCGCTCCTCTGTGATTATATAAGTGAATAAAGTTCCTTTCCGAATTTATAAAGCCCAGTGCCTTTATTTACTAGACAGCAACTTTACAGTGGCGACGAGGACGGGAGGCACCCACTGGCAACCAACTGAAAAAAAAAAAAAAACAAAGGAAAGAAATACATCGAGCCACCACCTCCACGTGGACTGCAGCCAAGCAGGCGACCCCAGGCCAAGGGGGACACAGCACAGAGCGGCGCTGATGGGCCAGTAAGTGGAGTACACAAGGGGGCAAAGCAGAACCCACCAAGGAACACAGGCAGAGGAGCGTGGCAGTGCCACAGCAACTAGAGGGGCGGCGAAGTGGCCAGAGCGGCTGCGCTGCAAACCACAGAACACCGATCACCGCAGATACCTCCCAAGAACACCGGGGAAGGCAAGAACAGCGCTGGCTGCCAAGGAAGAAGGAGGGGAGACTGGCACTAGGAGTCCCCAGGAGGACGCTGATACAGAAGTAAAAGACAGCACCCCAGGGAGCCCCACCAGCAAGGCTGTCAAAGCGACAGAGAGTAAGGAGGTGAAGATGAGCAGGCTATGCAATTGCACCGGTGCAATTCCTACCAAAACCTGGTGAACCCCTGATGAAGTGGGAGGATTGGAAGGAATATATTGATAATTTCATAGGGGTCCTGGAGGACGAAAATGAAGAGAAGTTCACCCCCCAAAGGAAGAAACGCATCTTGCTGCTGAACCTGGGACCGGAGGGTCTCAGGATTTACAAGAGTTTGGTGCCCAAGAAGAGAGAGGACACGGATACGGATGTCTATGCCCATGCAGTAGAAGACCTGGATGAGAGGTACCGCCCCACCATATGTGTGTCTGTGGATAGGTTCAACTTCCAGCAAAGGAAGCAACGGGCCGGAGAAACCATAGAGGAGTATGTAGGGGCATTGAGGAAACTAGCGGCCCCGTGTAAATATGCACTGTGGGAGGATGAATTTATAAAAGACCAGATCGTGATGCACACCACGAGTACACAGGTCCAAGACAAGTTGTGGGCGAGCGGCGACACCACGCTCAAAGAAGTTATGGTCATAGTAAAGAGGGCCGAGCTGGCTAGGAGGTGCGCGGCAGCAACCAAGAAAGATGTGGGCACCCCGACAATGGTGAACAGAATACAAGAAGGAGACCACCGTAAGGACCAAAGAGGAAAAGACTCAGCAGCCAAAGGTACTAGCCGGTGGCAAGGGAAACAACCAGGGAGCGACAGCAAGAAATCGTGCTACAGATGCGGCAGCTGGTCCCATGATGCCCGTGACAGAAGATGTCCTGCGTTCAGAGCCAAGTGCCTACACTGCGGTATCCTAGGCCACTATGAAAAGGTATGTAGGAAGAAACAGTCGAAGGAAACAGTGAAATGTGTTGAGCAAGGTGAAGAAGATCTAGAAGAAGTAGCAGAAGAAGAGGTGATCACGGTCCTGTGCATATACGACCAAGTGATGAGCATAGAAGGGAGGAAATCCACAAAACCCATCCTGGACATGTCAATGGGAGGAGTCGCCATCACTGTGGTGGCGGACACAGGGTCCCCCTTCACCATCATCCAACAGGCAGTATGGGAAGAAACATTCAGACCCAGGTTGGGACCGGAGTTGGAAAGGCTAGACATCAGACCGGTCACTTACAATGGGGACCGCATTCCCATGTTGGGGTTCCGCCGCCTACTGTTCGAATTCAGGGGCCGGTCAGCATGGTGCAAATTGTACATTGCAGAAAAGGGACCCTCGGTCCTGGGATGGCTAGACCAAGGGGACTTAGGAATTAAACTAGATCCAGGAGGGAAGGAGCAGATTTTACTGACGGAGCAAGAAGAATGGCCGAACATGAACAAATGGAAAGAGAACTACCCGAAGGTATTTGGAGGCACAGTGGGACGGATGGAAAACTTCCAACACAGGATTGTGCTCAAGGAAGGGGCCATTCCGGTAGCCCACAAGGTGAGGAATGTGCCGATTGCGGTGAGAGAAGCAGTCCAAACCGAACTCCAAGAGTTAGAAAAGAAAGGAATAATTGAGCCGATAACATGTGCTGAATGGTTGGCGCCCCTGGTGGTCGTAATGAAGCCAAATGGGGAGGTCCGGCTCTGCGTGGACCTGAGAGAACTGAATAAGAATATCGTGGTGGAAAAATTTCCCCTCCCCAGAATCGAAGAAATGTTGACCAAGACCAGGGGGGTGCAGTGGTACTCCACTATCGACTTGACCTCTGCCTATCACCAAATTGCACTGCACCCGGACAGTAAACGGCTCACATCCTTCATCACCCCGTTTGGGTGTTACCAATTTTGTCGGATGCCTTTCGGGCTGGCCTCAGCAGCAGCTGTTTTCCAGAAAATGATGCACCAACTGTTCAGAGACTGCAAGGATGTCCAGTATTTCCAGGATGACATCTTGGTAATGGGGCGAGACCAGCAAGATCATGACCAGAAGCTGGGAAAGGTGCTGAAAACACTTGAGAACAAAGGCCTCACAGCGGAGTGGTCAAAGTGTAGGTTGGGACTGCAGTCGGTGACGTACCTAGGTCACGAAATCGGACGACAGGGCGTCACCCCCAAATTGGAAAACGTCAAAGCCATCGCTGAAGCACCGCCGCCCAGGAACAAGGAAGAGGTCAGGTCGTTCCTGGGGATGGCGGAGTACTACAGCAAGTTTGTGGTACACTTCGCATCCAAGACCCACAATTTGAGGCTGTTGACCAGAGACAGCACAGTGTTCCAATGGACACCGGAAGCCCAAGCAGAATTCGAATTGATCAAAAGGGATGTTACCGGAGCCGTTCCCCTCAAGGGATATGACCCACAAGGCACCACTATACTGACGACAGATGCCAGTGACAAAGGTTTGGGTGCCGTACTCATGCAAGACAGAGGCAGAGGGGAGATGGAGACCATCAGCTTTGCATCCAGAGCACTGACAGACACAGAGAGCAAATACAGCGTGATCGAGAAAGAAATGCTGGCGGTCGTATGGGCCATGATGAGATTCCGGCAATTTCTGTGGGGAACACGCTTCCTACTCAGAACAGACCACAAGCCGTTGGTGAAGGTGCTGACGTCGAGTGGACATGCCAGTGCCACCCCTCGGATATCCAAGATGTCTCTAAAGTTGCTCGAGTTCAGGTACGATGTCGAGTACATTCCGGGGAGCCGGAACCGAGTAGCGGACTATTTGAGCAGGGCAGCCGCCATGGAGCCAGGAGAGGATGACCCTACCGGCAGTGGGGATTTGGTAGCTCTAATAGAGGACCAAGAGAAACTGATCAGTCTACAAGAATGGACAGAGTCCTATGAAGAAGACACTGACATAAAGGAAGTGAAGGGGTACATCGCACATGGATGGCCGGATAAAAGGAATGTAAGAGCAACCCTCAAGCCGTACTTTGAAGTGCGGGAAGAACTGTCGATAGGAGACAGAGGGATCTTCACATACAGAGGAGATAAGGTGATTCCCCCAAGGACCCTCACCTCTAAACTGATGGACTTGCTACATGAGGGACACCTGGGCATAGGAAAACTCAAGGCACGAGCCAAACAAAACTACTGGTGGCCAGGCATGGACATAAGGGCTGAAAGGCATGTCAGAGAGTGTCCCCAATGTCAAAGGGCGGACAAGACTTTGAAACCATTGAGGCCAGCGATAGGAAAGTTTGACCCCCCTTCAAATCCATGGGAAGAACTGTCCATAGACATTTTGGGACCGGTCCTAGACGACCAAGGCACACAGAAATACGTGTGTGTGCTTATGGACCGTTATTCAAAATGGCCGGAAGTGAGGGTAGATGAATCCATGGACACGGAGAACATCCTTAAGTTTCTGTCTGAGACTTTCACGAGGGAAGGTATACCAAAATCGATCTTGAGTGACAATGGACCCCAGTTCACGTCAGAAAAATGGTCTAAGTTTATGCACAGAAATGGCGTCACTGTCAAACACACCGCAATCTACCATCCGGCCGGAAACGGTTTAGTGGAGAGATTTAACAGGGTGGTGATGGGAGCCATACAAGCGGCCATCTCAAGTGGACAGAACTGGGAGAAGGCGCTAGAGAACATGGTATGGGCCTACAGAATAACCCCTACAGGAACGGGATATAGTCCATTCCAAATACTGAGAGGACGTGAACCTTTTACCCACGACAACAGAATCCGGAAGGAAAAGCTCATCAGCAGTGAATGGTCCCCCGCAGTGGTGCGCGCCAACCTGGAAAAAGCACAGGCAATTTACAGCAACCATTACAACAAACGAAGGAATGTCAAAGGCACAGGTCTGGAGCAGGGAGAGTGGGTAAGAGTAAGATTGGCCACCCTGCAGAAGAAGGGAGACAGCAAGTACAGCAAGCCGTTGCAAGTGGTAGAAGTGTACGATCGGGCTGCCCTACTAAGCGATGGGAATGTGTGGTCCCAAGACCGCATGGCCAGGTGCAATAAAGTTTTGGGCTGGGAACAACAGAGCGCCGACTGGGAAGACAAGGAAGGTCCCGGAGTGGAAAATAATCAAGCAGCCACGGAACAGCAAGTTGGAGAGAGAGCTGGAACGGAAAGTGGAGAAGAAGGAGAAAATGAAGGTCAAGGATTGGAATGGGACAGGCAGGAGAGAAGCACACAAGAAGGAAGAGTTGAGAACGAAGGGACTGTGAACCCTGGGACTCAGAGTCAAGAGTCAATGGAGAACCCCGTCAGGGTCACAAGGAGTGGAAGGCAGGTGGTAAGACCTTCCAGATACCGAGATTTTGAATTGGACAATGAACTGTGAGTGACTCTTTCTTGTTTAATAAAAAGGGGGAGATATGTAGTACCCGCATTCTAGTTGTTGCACGTCACGTAGACGTGACGTGCGTTGGGGGAGAAGTGAGAAGCTGCGCGCGCAGCGAGAGCAGAGCGCGCGAAGGGTGAGAGAGATCGGAAGCGCCGGCCGGCGCTCCTCTGTGATTATATAAGTGAATAAAGTTCCTTTCCGAATTTATAAAGCCCAGTGCCTTTATTTACTAGACAGCAACTTTACACATAGAAGTGCCTTACCAATATGTTCTTATGGTTTGAGTGTCTGCCACTTATTGCAGTATTATACTTCAACTTGTATTGTGTACTCCTTTGTAACATGCACACGTCACTTTCCCTCGTGTAAAGTATTGTTTGCTACCTCTTGGATTTTATTTTATTTGCTTTTGATACATGCACAAGTGCCACCATTGCCTCATGTAACGTAACGGTTGTTCTTGTGTTTTGAGTATCTGCCATTTAGTGCAGTATTATACCTCTACTTGTACTTTGTACGCTTTTGTAACATACACACGTCACTTTTTTCCTCCTGTAACCTATCGTTTGCTACCTCTTGTATTTTGTTTGCTCTTGATACATGCAAAATGTCACTTTTGCCTCATGTAATGTAACGTTTGCTTTTGTAACATGCTGACTTGTAACTGTTCCTCGTGTATCACTACTGTTCCTATTGTGAAGCGCTCTGACACATTCGGGTAAAGTCCGCGCTATATAAAAACGCATTAAGTAAATAAATAAATAAAATATGAGGCCACATTTATTTATTATTATTATTTTTGCCTTTTTCTATAGCGTAAAGAGAACTCGACCCGAAGATATTAGAGCACTTTGAATGAGTATCAGTTCCATTAAAAAAAATTCGGCGCGGGAAGATTACGTGATTTGCCCGGAATCACAGTGAGCGAACACCGACACTGGTTCCCCAGTTTCGAAATCGGCAGCTCTCGCCTCAACGCCACGTCTCCTCTATAGGCAGCAACGTCTGGTTTTTGACACATTATTGCAATAAAAAACAGAGAATAAACATTCCGGCAGCTTGCAAACAACAAACCCTTTGGCCTTGCCAATGCTTGTATTGTTTCTGACCACACGTCATTTCAATTGCTCCAATAGGCACTCATGTCCGTCAATGCTCTTCACCCTCCCCCATCCCCCTCCTCTCACTTTCCCGCGCCAAAACAGCGTGTCGTGTTCTTTGATTATAAACCGCTTTTGTTTTCAGTAGCCCGGGTCTATTTTTGTGTCTCGTAGCCGGGGGTGAAACAGTATTTAAAAAGTCGCTGTTTTTGACTCTGAATTCAGCATTTACAATTACAATGTTGTAATTCTTTTTCTGGAGTTATGCACGGTGCCTGTCTTGCAGCAACCACCTTCGTTTTCTTGTCAGTTGCTCCCTCTAGCGTCAGAAAGCCAGACACGACCTTCCCATCTGAAATACTCTCGATCACTGAAGCCAACAAGCACTGGCAAAGCCAATAGGTCTTGGCTGTTCGAGATCTATGGCTTTGCAATGTTTTTAGCCATGTTGCAAATGGCTGAAAGAAAAGAAAAGAAGCTTTATGACACACTCAACGTTGATTGCGTTACAGCATTTTTTAAATTAGTTACAGCTAAGCTGCACTGAAGCCAGTACTGCTGTATAATCTATACTATAACATCCCTGCAGATCTATAGTCTGGGGGCTGCAAGCACACACCTGTTAACAGGCAAGCATTTATTTACAAGTTAATCGATGTGAAAGAAAGCAAGAGGCTAGGGTGTCCTGCACAGTTAACGTTTGGGCCGCCTTCTTTTTTAAATACATTCTTCAACAAACGTGTAAAATATGAAAAATTGTAAAATTCCAAAAATGTATTTTATCTACACACAAAACTGTTTTATCTTATTTGTAATGGTACATCAGACTAAATCAGTGCAAGTATTTTTTTTTAAGGAATAGTTTTCAAACATGAATTCTGAAATGTTCATGCTTCCACTCACCTTGACAATGTCAGTAGTGAACTAAGAGGCAATCAGTTATGTGCAATCGCGGCTCGTGCAAGTAAGAGCTGTGGGGTGTGGCAGAGCAGGGGAAGGGACAAATGACGGAATAGGCAAAATAAAATAAATTAACACATAAAATCACTTACCTTGCACTCGCCCCCCGGCCCCACCTCCGCCTCGCCGCTCTTATCTGCACAGGCCACAACTGGTTATGTGCACCTTTCTGATGGCATGGGTTGCTATTCTATAGAGACAATATTGCAGCAAAATCAGATATTGGAGACGTTTTCATACAGGGCACAGCCTGAAGTTATGTGTTTCAAAATCATATTATATGTAATAATAAAGAAAAAGCATTGGCAAAGCCAATAGGTTTTGTCAATACAAAATCTATTGTCTTTTTTTTTTTTTTTTTTTAAACCTTTATTGTACAGAAAGCGCTCACAGATACGGGCCTACAACCCATCGGGCCGGCCACCACAATGAAAGAAACATATCAGGCAATACAGAAGCTCCAACAGGATATCAAAGCAGTCCCTACAAAAAGCAAAGGCATAAAGCCTCCGAGCAACCATCACGAACAGGATGAGAGAAGGTTGATTTTATAATAGAGGAAAGGGTGTCACAGAATAATGACAATCCGTAAGGTCCAGAGGGCCGTGGTGGGCCGCGAGCAAGCAGAAGTATCGAACACAGGAAAATGCAAAAAGAACAGTCACATTTTGGCAAAGGCAGAACGTGAGTCCCACAATAATGGCAATTGCAACCGCTGCCCAGCGCCCCCCACCACTACGAGAACACACACTAATACACAAAACTAAAATTAGGTTTGCAAAACAAAAAGCCCTCTGCCACAACAAGGGGAGGAAAGAAAAAGGGGAGAGAGGGAAAAAAAAGGGGATGAAAGGACATAGGAAAAAAGGGGGGGGAAAGTAAGGACGCAGCGTCACTGCACGCACCCCATGGCTAACGAAGCACTCAAGAATAGACCGGCACAAGGAACTAGTGGTAACAGGAGGAATGAATGCGTAGTAAACCGGGACGGCAGGAATACCAGAAGGCCCATGCCAGCAAAAGACACCCCAGGGGGCCACATGCCGACACCGCGTCACGAAAAAAGGGGGGATACATAAGAGCCATAGAACAAAAAAAAAAGGGGGGGAATGAGGGAAAAACACAAAAGGACAGACCCCCCCCCACCCCGCACAACCCACCCTGCACCCCTGCAGAAGGCTATGGCCTACCCCCCAGCAGCGTGCCTGTCGCCCTAATCAGAACCCGAAATATAGAAGAAATAGAAGTAAGAAAGAACCACAAAGATAAAAAGAAGAAGGGAAAACAGGGAAGTTACAGCGGGAGAGGAGCCATATAATCAAAACCCCAGCAGCTCCCACCCCCCCGTCCGAGAACACTCAGAGCCCACGGGAAGACAATAAGCACAAGGATAAAGTCCAGGAACATGAAGAAGAATCGAACATAGTCTTACAGTTACAAACGGATCATCCGACCATACCGCAAAAGAATAGTCCACCGAAGCAAGTTCATCTCAACCCTGTCCTTGTTTATCCCAAGCTGTAGTCGTCCAACGCACAAGGAACCAGATCATGTGGAACAGGAGGTGGAGAACAGGGAGTCCGATCGGCAATCCACACAAGTCGCATCGATCGCGACCCGGATGAACAGAAAAGGACGGCCGCCACATCAGGCAATGCAGGCACAGTTCCGAAGACAACATGAGGAAAGCCGAGCCGGCGGAGCAATCACAGAATCTTCGTTCGGCCAGTCGAGGCAAAAAAGGAAAGGGAGATCCAACGAGGTTGGTCCGGACGGGACCTGGCCGGCGGACCCCCAGCCCAGGAGGGGGCACCGGATGAAGGAGGGCAGGAGACATCTGAACACCCAAATCGACGGCAGCCGCCGGGCCTACGACCTCCAGGAAAGTTCCAGCAGCACACAACAGAGATGAAGCCGCACACACCGGGGGGGGGCCCAGCGGGCCCGGCAAAACGATCCTCCTCCATGTCAATGATAGGTGCGGCCGTGGGAGTACCCCAGGAGCGCAAGGCGGCGAGGATGTCGCCAAGCGTAGGTCCACCTTTACAGTATTCAGCAAACGTGCCTTGCGGCGGACCAGCGTCGCCAGTCTCGGCCAGGCCGAGAGACATGGGGCCGGCCGCCATCTTAGAAGCCCGGCGGGGCCGCGGCAAACTACAACCCCCGTCCGAACACCGGCGGGGCAAACAGGATACGGCCGACCACCAGCAGAGGCACCACCAGGGCAGAAAGGGGGGCCACCAGAAGAAGGCGAGTCGCCGGCTCCCCACACGCCGTCGGCACCGTTCTCCGAGTCCGGGCGGAGGACCTCAAAATGGCCGGACCGGAGGACAAAGGGGAGACGAGCCACATAAACGGTCAACCCCGTCCATGGAAGTCAGCGCCCCAACACCAGGCCGCAGGACCGTCGGACCAGGCCCGGATAGCCGTAACCGGTCTAATTGCACATCGGCCTCTCCGACCGAGCCCACACCGCAACCAAGGGCCGGCCACAGCGCCTCGTCAGGCCCGGGCGCCGCCAAGGAGAGTCAGGCCCGCTCGCTCCGGAAGCCCCGAAGCAGACAAGGGCACAGCTCAGGATCCGCGGCACCCAGGAACAAAAGGATCAAACGGTAAGTGCCTGTGAAATGTCGTAGTTCCATAGTCCATCAAAGAATACTTCCCGGGGCAGGATAAAAGACAGGATAGTCGTTCCAGACAGGAGAGCGAACGGAGCCGAGGTAAAACGCGGCCATCTCGGACGCGAGCTTGGCTCCTCCTCTATTGTCTTTTTAAATGTTTTTTGTACATGTTGCAGATGACAATAATTAAAGATGTGATATGATGGAAAGAGCTGCCGACTTTGGGTACCGGGCTTGAGTCTTCCCTTGTGCTCATACTATTCACTCCTAATAAAAGATGTGGCATAGATGGAGGCTGTGCGTGGCCTAGCGGGGCCTAGAGATTGCTGGGCCAGATTGCAAGAGCTCAAGGGGAGTTCCGATGTGCTGCGTGGCCGGGCCTTAATTCTTCTTTGCCACCGGACTAGGCTTGTCTTTTTCATGGCGGTGAATGCGGCTGCTGCTCCCTAGGAGGTGGACTGTTTGGAAAATTACCTTTGTCGCTAATGGCAATGAATTGCGTAGCGGTGCAGAGTACAGTATTGTGTGTAGGGAGAAATTCCCCATACACCACCATTTAACAGGATGGGCAGGGTCATCCCTATCCCCGTACCACCATTCATTCAAAACGAGCAGGTGTGAGGCTATATAGTATGATAAAATGTCAGAGGTCGCCAGCCCCCCACAGTACGTAGAGAGGAAGCACGTCCGTAAGGCAACTTGTGCCGCTTCCCCCGCCCATAAAAACTGTCCCAGGGCAGCATTAACCTGCCGGAACCATCTGGGGGAGATCGGGTAGGGGTGCTTCTGCAGTTGGTATAGTAAACGGGGGAGCGAGACCATCTTGAAGATGGCCAATCTACCATAGATGGACAGTGGCATATGGGCCCAAGTCTTGAGATCCTCCCGCACACGTTCCCAAACTGGAACCAAATTCCTTTCCCAAGACACGGTAGGTGAGTCCAATAGAAATACTCCCAAATACTTCATCCCCCCTGTAACCACCCGAACCGACGAGGCCCAGGAGCTCAGACCCACCGTGTCCCAAGAACCCCCAAGGTGGACTTGCGGGGGTTCAGATAGAGACCAGACAACTCCCCGAAGATCTGCATGATGCAGAGCAGCCTCGGCCCCGTCCTATTTGCATCGGTAAGAAAAAATAATACGTTGTCAGAGTATAATGCAATATGATCCGAAAATCCGTGCGCCCATTCAAAGCCAGTCACCTACGCATCGACTCCAACCCAGGCGGCAAGGGCTTCCACAGCCAATGTGAATAGGTATGGAGACAGAGGGCAGCCCTGCCGGGTGCCCCATCCGATCGAAAAGGTGGAGGAGGTAGAGCCGGCTACATGCACTGACGCAGTGAGGTCAGTGTAAAGCAAACTCAGGTAGGGCAAGAAACTTGGTCCGAAATTCAGCCTGTGTAACTGCGCAAATAAGTACACCCGACTGAGGGAATCAAATGCCCTGTCTATATCTGCCAGTAATAGCGCCGCCCATTCCCCCAGCCCCTGAATGGTCGGAACATGTGCGTGTCGAATATTATGTTGGGTCGTCCTCTGGGGCATAAACACGGCCTGATCTGGGTGCACTAAGGTAGTGATGTGGGACCGCAGGTGATTGGCGAGCGTCTTGGCCAAGATTTTAGCTTCTAAGTTCAGAAGAGATCGAGGGTGATATGATGCATGTTGGTCTGGGGGTCGGCCAAGTTTATGGATCACCACCACTTCCGCGTGTCTCCAGTCGCGAGGAAGACAGCCCCGATCCCGGGCCTTCTCCACCACTCTGAGGTAGTGGGGCCCTAGCTGCAGAAAGTACTTTTCAAAAAATTCACCGGGAAAAACCATTCAGCATTGGGGCCTTCCCAGAATTGAGGTCCCCCAGGGCGGCACCCCATTCCTCCTCTGTGAGTGGAAGATCCAGCTCCGCACTCGCCTCGTCAGACAAAGCCTTAGGCGGGAGGATGTCCAGAAATGGACCTATCACATCCTCATGGAGATACTCTCTGGGGCGTATAACTCTGCATAGTACGTAGCGAAACTTTCGGAAATTTTAGAGGAGTCCGTAAGGGACTTCCCGTCTGGACCTGCTATATCGGGGAGGGCCTGGGAGTGGAACTTTCCTTGACACAACCGGTGGAGCATCTTGCTGGACTTATCTCCCCTACAGCTACAGCCACTCAAATTCCGTTACCAGCTTTGGTCAGGAAGAGACCCCTTCGTCTTAATTGACTCCCAAGTTCTTGGGCCACAGACCCACTTATTCCCCTCTCCTGGCTAAGAAATCACAACTTTATTACCATAGCAAGATCCATGTTTAACGGTTTGCTACTCTTTTCTCTAAAATAGTTGACTCTGTACTGTGTTGCATGCGAAAAACTGCCAGCCTGCTGTTATGCATAGACTGGAGATAGCTGACACCATCATCACATTTGACCTCGATTTCTCAATGGTTTTTGACATATCTGTTGTTATAATTTTATACATAAGATAACAAACGGTCAACAATCTTTGAGTATGTCCCATCACATATCCAGATACCACATCTGTAAAAATGATATCATATGCAGATTTTCAAATGATGGATGGGGCAATAACACCAGAAAATACATATGCTGCATAGACAGCCAGAGGCCCCATACCTAGTGGTGCTTTTCGCGTAACCCCTTCATTTGTACATCATTTTCTCAGCTGCCACACAGTAGTCCATGCCACGGTACCAGTCTTCAATTGGGGGTGGGTTTGCACTACGACAAAATCTGGTGATGCCTGTTAGGGAAATACTTTTGCACCCTCCCAGGAACAGTGAAAGAAACGTACAATACGGCAGTCTGCTCAGGAATAGAATGAAATGTATTCATTGGTACCCATACATGCTTGCTGGCCAGCAAGAAAGAAATCTTTGCCAACATTTGAGCTCTGTCTGCTTCTTCCCCATGTGAATGTTTTTTGGCCATATATACACTTAGTAATGCAACTTCAGCATAACTGGAAAAAGACTCCATGCAAAACATGGTCAACAGAGAAATGTAAGATTGACACCAAGCCAATTATACACCATGCCAATTACAATACAGACATACAGTGTAAGTAAAAATGGACAACCTGATGAGCAAACTAGCATGGACTTCAGGACAAGCAAAGTGACCTCTAAGTTGGTTGTGACTAGATGTTAAAGCTTGTCCAGGCAAGGTCAGATTTGGAAGCCTCGGTAGCTCAGGGAAGCTTGTTACAGTGAGAGGTGAGATAGTTCGGGTGAGAACTATATCTAAGTAATATATCGTTGTAGTTCCTACATATGGATATATATATATATATATTGTTCTCCAAAGAATGCTCTCAGCATTAAAAGGGCACACAAACGCACCCCCACCATCTGGCATTTGTTACCTCGCTGCAGCTTGCCTCAAGATGCCATATATTTCCTCATGGCCGACGCGTTTCAAGGTAAACACCTCTTCTTCATGGGCAGGAAACAGGCATTGCAGCATCTCATTTCCGGTATCTTTTTATTATTAGAAAATTGCCCTGATTGGCTTTTGCTTCGTGCATACATAATGATTAGTGCATTATGGGTATTTGAGCCCCGTGAGATGAGTGACAGTTCGTTCCTATAGTAGGTGCAATGCGCATTACAAATTAAAAGCAAATCTTCACCTTAGTAGGTTAGGCACTCTCGAGGCAGGCTTAATTAATTGCTGGGACACGGTGCTGTACGGAAGTTGAACATTCAGCTCCACAGCCTTTCAATCGGAAATGGTGCTCCTTTCCACGGCGAGCAGCCGTGTGTAGCATTTTGTTCTCCAAAGAATGCTCTCAGCATTAAAAGGGCACACGACTGCGCCCCCATCATCTTGCATTTGTTACCTCGCTGCAGCTTGCCTCAAGACGCCATATATTTCCGCATGGCCGACGCGTTTCAACGTAAACACCTCTTCTTCATGGGCAGGAAACAGGCATTGCAACATCTCATTTCCAGTATCTTTTTATTATTAGAAAATTGCCCTGATTGGCTTTTGCTTCGTGCATACATAATGATTAGTGCATTATGGGTATTTGAGTCCCGTGAGATGAGTGACAGTGAATTCCTATAGTAGGTGCAATGTGCGTTACAAATAAAAGCAAATCTTCACCTTAGTAGGTTAGGCACTCTCAAGGCAGGCTTAATTAATTGCTGGGACACATTGCTGTACGGAAGTTGAACATTCAGCTCCACAGCCTTTCATTCAGAAATGGTGCTCCTTTCCATGGCGAGCAGCCGTGTGTATCAATTTGTAACGCGCATTGCACCTACTAAAGGAATTAATGTTTTTTTTTTTTTTGGAAGACCTTTATTGGCATCATTATGAGAAACATACATGGGCCTACAACCAATCCGGCCGGCCACAATTCAAAGATGATCAAATGTCAAATTAAGCAACACAAGGCCAGTCGGCAGATAGACAGACTCAATTAAACAGTGCTAGTAATGAAAGAAGCGGCAATAAAAGCCCAGTATCAGGATCAATGAGGTCAATTTTATAATAGGGGGACAAGGCTCATGGCTAAGTCACAAATACGGGGAAATCAAAAAACAGAATACACTCACCCCAAAACAAAAGGAAGGGGGGGGTGGGGGAGAAGAGGATGTAAGGACGCGAATCACCCGTGGCACAGAATAAACGCAAAGCATATTGAAGAAGCATACAATTGCTACCAGGATATCATTTCCCCCACCCAATAACACTCTAACAAAGGCAAGGGGAGCGGAGAACTATACGGACAAAACCCACTTCTCTCGATACGAGCCTGGGAAAGAGGGGGAGGGGGGGGGAAAGGGGGGGGGGAGGGTAAGGGGGAGGGAAAGGGGGAAAAAAGGGGGGGGGAAAGAGGGGAGAAAACCAAGAAGGGACAAAAAGAGGGGAAAGAAGAAGAGGAAGAACAAATAAAGAAAAAATTAAAAGGAAAACACAGTCGTCCAAGATGGGCGCCACCCCGGGCCAGGCAACCCGCGGCTAATAGTACAGAAGAATTGGAGGCTGGCTAGAGGAGGGGTATGGCAGTCACGACGAAGCATCGAAATCAAGAAAGGTGACATAGCAACAGACCATGACCCACTCATGCCTGAGAAGCGAGGACAGAAGCGGCACCGCTATATAGGGATAGAAAAGGGCCATAGAACCAAAGGAAAACATCCGAAAGACCCCGCCCACCCGTCCCACCCCGCACCCCTGCAGAAGGCTACGGCCTACCCTCCAAACAGCGTGCCTGTCGCCCTAATCCAAAACCCGAAATGTAGTTGAGAAAGAAAGTAGAAGAAGGAGACAAAAAGAGAAGGAGAGGAAATATGAAACAAAAAATAAGATGTAAAATGTGAGGGAGGAGCCAGAGGATATGAACAAACACATTCGGCTACGACCCTTCCCCAACCAACAAATGAATAAGTATCAAAGTAGTACTACACCTTCACATACAGCAAAAACCCACAGGGAGGGGGAGGAGGAAGAGATTGTAACATTTCCCCGGGACGGGAACACAAGCATCAGTGCAACGGGCGGGTAAACCAGCAAACGATCATGTCGTGCAGCTCACCCCCAACCCTTCCTAACCACAAAACCAACCCAATAAAGGATAATGTGGAGCGGACCACCCAGCACAAAAAGGGCGTAATGTTGTCCAGAATCACGGCAGTGACATAAATCAGGGAGAGCCTTCGTACGGAGGGAATATAGGAAGTCAAGAATGCAAGTCAATTGTAACAACAACGACAGGGAAGGCAAAGGCGAGCCGGAGTCCAGGTGTGCAGGTCGACAATACAAAGGGTCCCCTCCAGGACAAGAGTCCGAGTCCGACGAAGCAGGGGCGAACGGCGGCCCACCACAAGTCCCAGGTGCCCGGGAAGGAGCTGATCTCCGCGTCGTGTGGAAGCCCTCAAAATCCAGGCGGTGAAAAAGCAGAGGGTCAAAAGTCACCGGCCCATCAAGCGGCCGAAGAACAACAGCAGCAACTCCTGGCGCAGCCGAAGGGGGCGAAGCAATGGCGGCATCAGGCAGAGAGGGGTGCATGAAGGAGCGTCGACCCAAAATGGCGGCGATCCGCATGGAGTCGGTAGAGGCACCGGGGGCCAAGACAGCGTACAGTGACATCAAGGCATCCAGGACATCTCCGGGCGTGGGCGCTCGGGTACTCACCCAGGCCTCTACACAATCCGGCCGGTAAGGAGCGTCGGCGCAGAGCGGAACACCCCCAGCGTTATCGGTAGAGATCTTGTGAATTTCGCCGCCCCACACTCCACCGTGGGCCCCCAAACAGTCCCCAAATGTAGGACTTTACAGATCTCCGGAGGCTCCCAACAAGGCCTCACCGGCACAGGATGGGCAAGCGCCAGATGGGGGGGGGGGGTCCCCTCCGAACAGAGACAGGCCCCACAGGCGAGAGCCAGGCGCGGGGTTCCGGGCCGCCGGACAGGACAAAGGCGAAGGGACCCCTTCACACAGTCAGCCCCCAACACATCTCGTCCCCCTCCAGCCGCACGGTCCCGTCATCGGGGCCGGTGCAGGATCTCCGGGGCATACGCACAGCGGTTCTCACCAGTGGTTCACTCTCGCGGCCGGGGCCGGCAATCTCTTCTCCGCCGGTCGGGTCCCGCAGGCGAGGTCCCGGTCTCGAGTGCCCGGAGGCCAATTCTCACCGAGGGCACAGCTGCGGACCCACAGCACTCAGGATCCTCCAGACCAGACGGTGAGTAAGAGCGGGTCTTTAAATTTCAAATTCTGTATGGAAGTTTTGTTACGAAACAGGATTTAGTACAGGATAGTCGAAGTTAGCTGGAGGGCCGACGGAGCCGAGCTAAAAGGCGGCCATTGCGTTCTCGAGCTAGGCTCCTCCGACAATGTTTTTATTTTTAACGCGGTAAAGGGTGGGTATTAAATAAATGTTAATTACTTTATTATTAGCTGTTAATAGTAATAGCTTTAAATTTAAAAATACATTTTAATTGTGTTTATTTTATAGTTTAATTTAGGTGTGTGTTTTGGATATTCTAATGCTAAAGTATATGCAATTAAATAATGTTTATAAGATTTTTTATTAATAATATTCTTTAATTGATTATTAATTATGTTAATTATGAAAGTAAATTTAATAAAAAAATGTTTAAGTGTTTTGTTATTCGTGTAGTGTTATAGGGTAGGAAATAAAAGAAATACATCTATGTATTAATTATTTTTTGTGTTTGTAAATATTTTCTAGTTTAAAAGAATTACTTTTTCTTAATGTATTTATTATTATATTTTATAAAATATTTGTTGGTTTATGATATATGTAATTAATATTTGAATATGTTTTCTTTTAATATAGTTAATATATTTGATTTTTCATTTTTTAAATAATGTTTATTTACTATGATTTAAAAAAGAAAGAAAAAAATATATATATACATTTTTTAACTGTTTGAGTGTGAATAGTAATTTTTGTCTCTCTGCGATCCAACACTTTCCCTAATGTTGCACACACTGGAGGGGGAACAGCAATTTTGATCTTTCCGCTATCCAGCACTTTCCCTACTGTTGCACTCACCGGAGTGGGAATAGTAATTTTTGCCCCTACACTATCCAACACTTTCCCTATTGTTGCTCTCACTGGAGTGGGAATAGTACATTTTACCCCTCTTCTATCCAACACTTTCCCTACTGTTGCACTCACTGGAGTGGGAATAGTAATTTTTACCCCTCTGCTATCCAGCACTTTCCCTACTGTTGCACTGACTGGAGTGGCAATAGTAATTTTTACCTCTCTGCTATCCAACACTTATCCTACTGTTGCACTCAGTGGAGTGGGAATAGTAATTTTTGCCCCTACACTATCCAACACTTTCCCTATTGTTGCTCTCACTGGAGTGGGAATAGTACATTTTACCCCTCTTCTATCCAACACTTTCCCTACTGTTGCACTCACTGGAGTGGGAATAGTAATTTTTACCCCTCTGCTATCCAGCACTTTCCCTACTGTTGCACTGACTGGAGTGGCAATAGTAATTTTTACCTCTCTGCTATCCAACACTTATCCTACTGTTGCACTCAGTGGAGTGGGAATAGTAATAATTACCCCTCTGCTATTCAACATTTTCCCTACCGTGGCACTCTTTGGAGTGGGAATAGTAATTTGTATCCCCCCACTATCCAACACTTTCCCTGCTGTTGCACTCACAGCACTTGGAATAGTACATTTAGGAGCCGATTCCGATCCGGGTCGGAAAGCTCTCTGACTGAGCTGGATCCGGAGTGTTTTCCGACCGAACCAGAGTCCTGCAATCTGACCGAGCGACTACGATGCGGCCGCATGCTGCCGGACTCGGTTCGGTCGGACTCCCATAGAAGTCAATGGGAGACGGTTGTACAACGCGTACATGGGCTCCCATTGATTGAATGGGTACGTCTCACACAAGGGTGCCCTCTACAGTGGGTACGCATCGGTGCCATCCGCACTGTACATGCCTGTGTTGGGGAGACCTTTGGGTTGCCCCCTGTGTTCGAGTCGTAAGGCTACGGGTGGCAGGGGGTCCGACGCGGACCCCAAAAGGCAACGTCCCGGAAACTTCGGCTCGCACTGGCTGTCTGACCCGTGCATCGTACTGGCTTGGTCGTAAATCGCATCCATTGCACGGCACAGTTTGCTTACGGACGGGACGTACGGAGCAGTTCGAACCCGGAAATGACTCGGTCTGTGAATTCTGCATTGCTCGCATTGTACTTGCTCACTCGTACAGCTGTACGAGTCGGGCGGAAAACACGCGTAAGGCTCGTACTTTTTCCGGCCGGATTGCGTTCGCTGCCCTTCCGAGCCAGATCGGAATTGGCCCCTCAATTCCTCCGCTATCCAACAGTTACCCTACTTTTGCACTCACTGGAGTGGGAATAGCTATTTTTACCCCTTTGCTATCCAATACTTTCCCTACTGTTGCACTGATTGTATTGTGAAATTTTAAGTTTGAATATTTTTTAATAGTTTAATGTTTACATTTTTTATAGATTTTTGTTTTTTATATTTTAAATCGTTAATATGTTTTTCTTTTTATATTATTTTTAACTTTTACCATCAATTTAAAATAATAGTTTTTCAATTGTTTTAAAGTAAATATATATGTAGAAATTATTGTTTGTATGTTTATTTGTTATTAGGTTTGTTTGTGATATTTTATTAAAATGTATATTAAATGTATTGTTTGTTGTTAAAATTATATTTAGTATTTAATATATTTCATATACATTATTTTATTTTATATTTAAATAAAAGTCGATATTTTATCCATCCATATTTCTTACATCAATATTTTTAGTCGTTATTTTTGTACTTACCTGTTTATGTGTAGGAGTAGATATTTTTGTTGTCTACATTTTTTACTCGATAATTTTTACATCGATGTTGTGTCAGTGAACCGTCAGAGAAACTTAAAACTCCTTTGTATGGGGTTTGAGTGCATTTCGGAAAAGAAATCCTTGGGAGCTTAGACCCACAGAAACTTAGTAACCATGATGTGCAGACTTGCGAAGAAAGCCCACAGAAGTATATGGCGTAATATTTCAATGTGTATAGGAAACTGGGGAGTGTAATAATTTTATACAATGCTGCTCTACCCATAATTGATAGGGGCAGTAAGGACCAATCCTCAAACTCTTTGCAGGACCACTGCATAAGTGGGATGATGTTCAAATCCTAGGCCTGTTGTCTATCATGGGTGATCCACATTGATCTAGTAATGTTAACCAGAACCTGGAAGATAGACCTTATAGAACTACGTGTACATTCTTTTGCCACCTTATTACTTCATCACCCGAGAGTTACTTGGAATTGCATTCATTCATTCACAATAGTTCAATAAAGTGGAAAATAATTCACACCGATCAGTATCCACCATTGTAATTTCTGCACCTGCAAGTAACTGCTTTAAAATCTCTGAAAACCAGACCCAGTGCTATATACCACACCTACAGGTAATAATTATACCTTCCTGAGGGACTGTCTGGACTACTTTAGTAATCAGATTCTGATTTATAATTTGAATGTCTACCGTAGAGACCTGAACCTCCATTGGTGTGATTATAAAGATGCATCTGTAAACTCACTCTTCTCATTCTTGCAGAATAACGATCTTCTACAACACTGTGGCAAACCCACCCATGATAAATAGGCCATTCTACATCTCATCACCTCCATCATCACCTGGTCTGATCACTTGCTGATTTCTTTCATGCTGCACGTCATTCAATGTAGAGCTTATGGCCAACCAAAAAAGGAAGGTCTACGTCCAGGACGGTAAGAATATTGACATTGACCTCCTGACCTTTATGGTAATGAGCTCTCTTCCTCCCTTCTGCCCCAAACAAGGTGCCAACCTCTCAGCAACTGATTTGAATACTTCATGACTGTCATGCTCCACGATCTATCAACTATCAGACATAAAAAGAAGAGACCAAAGCCCTTAACTCCATGATACTTCTAGAATCTATAAGAGGAAGAAAATCCCTCAGAGGGATAGACAACATATGAAGCAAACATATGAAGGCACAAAAATGCTCTTCTCCATGCCATTCTTAATGTGAAATCTGCAACGCACTTTAATGTGATGCCTGGAAAGATTCCAAAAGAGTTATTCTGTCGGATCCTTCATTACTGAACCTTGTTAATCAACGCTTGTCTCTCACAAGGCACTTTTTTGGACTGCTTAAAATCAGCCAAGACTCACCCCTTTTAAAGAGGTCTGCAAGGGACACAAAATGATCTCAACTTTTGTCCTCTCTCTGGTCTACTCTTCCTAGGAACGGTGCTAGAAGGTTGTGTCTCTTAGCAGGTCATGCAAAATATCAAGATCAACAAGCTCCTAAATAATTGCCAATCCATCTTCCGATGGTTATACAGAATCAAAACCGCTGTCCTCCAAGTTGCTGATGATGCTGTACGACTCAACACTTGAACCTCTTACATTATAGTGCTCTAGCGCGGTCTGTTGCCTTTGACATGGTCAACCACGCCCTGCTAATCAGCAACTTCCAAGAAGAGAATGGCCATTGAGGGACTAGTTCTTAAATCGTTCTTCTCTTACTTGTCCAATCAGTACCAAGCACTTAAAATCAGGAATTTCTCTCCAATATGGCTACGGTACAGCTAGGTGATCCCCAGGATCTCCTGGTTAAGATTTATCGAGGTGAATCTGATGGACTTTGGCTTGGAGGATCTTTGGAAAACGCCTGATCGTATTGACCAGGGTACCCTAGAATTCTAAAAAATGAGATTTTGGGAAAGGAATTATGTTAAATTTACCCCCCTGGAGTTGCATGTGTGCTAACCCGTTCCTTTTCAATTTTAAAAGTGTCTTTTTTAAATGTAATTTTTATAGGTACTATATGCCCGGTTACTGCGATATATCTCCTTAAAAGTTTGCTATGGCATTCTTACTCTTACAGAATTCTCAAGCTCCTTGCTAGTCACCTCCGAGAGCTCTGTGGCATGCTGTGCCTGCTCTTACAAGAACGAGAATGATGAACACCTTCTCTTATTTTGTCCAGCATACTCAGCAGGCCACTCTAAATAGATCACCCTGGTATGTCATTAGCTGGGCTTATTAGATCGGTCAACTGCACTATTGAAATTTAAGAAATGAGACGATCATTTGTAGTGTATGCTGTAGTGAAGTACCTTAAGAGTGCATGGTATAAATGGTCAAGTTTCCTAATGTAATCTTTTTTAAACTGTAATACTTTTGTCACTGTTTGTAGTTTTGCACATGCATTTGCACATCAGTGTTCATACGCTGCTGTAAAACCACCTACCCTATGTGATGACGTTCAAGACAGCATAAGACCTATTTGTTGACTACACTGTAGTGAAGTATCATCAGAGTGCATTGTGCAAACGGATGCGGTTTTTAATGTAATCTTTTTTAATTGTATATTGTTGCACTTTATTGTAGTTTTGCACATTCATTTGCACCTAAGTCCTTTTATGCTGTTCTATACCTACCTGCTGTTTGTGATAATTCAATATCATGCTCTTTTCTCGCTTATGGTTTTATGATGCTTTTGTACTGTTTGGTTATTTTTACGCCTAAATTTGATGAGCTGTATTTGTTGTATTGAATTGGTTTATGCACTTTAACCAAATAAAGTTTAGTTTTAATATCTGAAAGTTTTTATTAGGATTTTGTACAAACAGGAAGATACAGCTGAGGACAGAGGAAGCAAACCATAGGGTGGATGGTACTGACAACCCATATGGAATCCACAGTATATCCCATAGTAAATGAATTTTATGTAGAGGTAGAGGGGAGGTATAAGTGTATCTGTTTATAAAGATGAGATAGGGTTGTCTAATGTTTGTATGGTAAGGGAGTGAAGTTGTTAACTGAGGGAAATGTGTGGGGGCACCTTGTTTTTGTGCATATGGGTGAAGAGCAAGAGGGAGAAGGAGATGAGAAGAGAGAGGAGAAAAGAGCAGGAGAGATCAGTAGGAGTTATAGTGGAGGAGAAGAGTGGAGAGTAGCAGATGGGTAGGAGGTCGGATGGGGATGCAGAGGAGTGAATAGGTTATGGTGGGGAGGAGTGGAATGGATTGTGTATTAGTGCTACTGTAGGAACATCTTTGACATAAAGCTGTCTAATTTGAACCAGATTCTACCACTTCTAGTGGTGGTGCCTTAAGATATATGTTCAGTGAGTTAATTTCACCTCTGGTAAATTGGACCCATTTCCTCAAGGTATGGGAGAAGAGTTTGGATGAGTCTTTCCATTCAGAGAGGAAGACTTTGAGGCAGGTTGTAACCCAAATTTTCCATAGAATGTGTTTGTCTTCGTTCAACGCATATTTTATGTAGGGGGGAGGATACCCAGTGTAATGCCCTTTAGGGTAGGAGTCCAATTAATATGAAAGATTTGTGATATGGTGCGGCTGATATCCAGCCAGAACCTCTTAGTGAAGGTACATTCCAGTAGCATGTGCCTCAAGTCTCCTGCTTCCCTCTCGCAGCTCCAGCAGGTGTCAGAACACTGAAGCCCTAATTTGCAAAGTTTGACATTGTGGAAGTGATAAGGTTATTGTCTTAGAAATACGGTTCTTCTATATGGACGGTCAGTTTGGCAAGTCCTCCTGAGTATAGTTGGAGTCGAAAAATAGGGTTTTGCATTCATCTTGGATTCATTTGGTAAGCAAGGATTTTGTGGGAGAGAGTACAGTGTGGATGGTAGGTGTCTGCCTTTGGTATATGATTTTGGGTAGATTGGGAGGGCTTGGTACTTTATGTCTGGCTAAGAGCGGTTTAATTTTTAGGAAATGGTAGAAGTCTAGATCATTGAGATAGAAAGTAGCTTTGAGTTGAGAGAAGGGTATGGGCTCTGATTGGGTATCAAGATCTCCTACCGAGCGTATGCCTTTTTGTGCCCATTCCTCTATAAACAACGTTCTTCCTTCTACTTTCAGGTTTCAATTGTACCATAGGAAAGCTACGTGCGAGTACCATATATTGTTTGTTAGTTTGTTATTGACTGTGGGCAGGCATGTGCTGTGTTTGAGAGAATGCAGAGTGGTCAGCTTTAATTTTTTTAATAGTAATAAGGGATGCAAGGAACGGTGGTTTAGCTAGTTCGTTTTCTGTGGGGAGCTAAGAGGGGGAGGATTAACAGTAAGCAGAAACAATTGGCTTTCATGCTTCACTAGGCAATCATGTTGGTATCTCCTGTATTCTGGTAGGTTCATGCCATCACGTTTCTTAGGTAGGCTTCATTTTTTTAGAGCCATTCTGTTTTTTTTTACACTATAGGAACTCAGCGAGCATCACATCAATTTTTGTAAAGAAAGTATCGGAAAGGTATATGGGAGACATTCTAATTTAAAAAAAAATAATTAGGGGAGTGATCCTCATTTTTATGGATTCTATTTTTCCCCACCAAGTGATGAATTTGATGGACCACTTGTCTAGCGTGTCATTAATTTTGTCTAGTATCTTTTTTTGTTAAGGTCCATGGATTCTTTTAGGTTTTGGGTGAACCAGATTCCCAAATATTTTATCTTCGTAGGGGCCCATTTGGGGCCATAAACACTGATAAGAGAGCTGTTCCGGTGCACGTTGAGTGAAAGTACTTCTGTTTTGTCGTTTTGGAGACGCCGGGGATGAGGGGACTTTCTGTTATTGGTATGAGCATAGGTTCTAAAGTTAATAAGAACAAAAGGGGTAAGAGAGGGCATGCTTGTGTGGTGCCTTATTGGAGGCTAAAGGGATTGGTTAATTTACTATAGATGTTTAATTTAGCTTCAGGTCCACAGTATAAAGTGAGAACCGTCCTACATAAATAGAGGCTTGAATTGAAGGAGGTGTGCATGGCTTGGATGAAGGCCTTCTCTGAGTCCAGTGCTATCGCTCAGGCAGGCTGATCAAGATGGTGGGCTTTTTCAATGGCATGATAAAAAAGTTTGAGGTTATCTGCGCTGAACCTACCTTTAATTAAGCCAGATTGCGAGGGGTGTATTATTTTGTTTGAGGATGGGATCCAGCCTAAATGGCAGAAGTTTTCATATATTTTGCAGTTGATATTAAAAAGGGAAATGGGGCAATAGTTTTTGGTGTTGGATAGGTCTAGCTATTATAAAACATTATTAGACTCCATGGAGAATCAGGCATTAAGGACCACACTTATCCAAATGTAAAGAAAGCCAAAACTAGTTTTTAGTCCCCTAAACTTCCCAAGGTTAAGGAACCCTTAGCTCATCATTCAAATGCACAATGGTTCAGCACCCAACATTGTGTGAATCCAGTACTTTTACATCAAGCAAGAGTTCAGCAAAAACACTTGAAATATTGTAACACACATTTCATAATACAAAGTATCAGTCAGATATAGTAGAATTTTTATCTTTCCATCTTTTATCTTCTTCTTCAAAATCTGTTTAAGATCCGTAGCCAACGCGTTTTGTCCTCTCGGACTTCTTCAGGGCTACAATGACATATATAAATATTTAGTTTATATATACAATATATATACAAATCAATAAAACAAACATACAACATGATCAGTTCTGACATAACAATAACTGTACAACATTTATTCTGGTGAATAATAACAGATCCTTATGTCGCCCATAAGTGAAAAAAGACATAGAGTCAAAGCACATTACATTAAGCAAGCTGAACTAATTCTTCAAAGATATTTTCATCCATACATTATGGAATCGATAGACTAGTTTATCCTTTAGTGCCTGGGTTTATTTTAACCTCACTTTGCGTCAATTAACTAGTTTTGCATATGTGATTTATCCTTATTTATTTTTTTATATTTATTTAGAGGAGATGGAGCCGGAGACACTCAGCATTATAAAATAAAACCCTTACCTCTCAATAAAATTCTTCTCAGTTTGGCTAGACAGTATAGCTCGGCCAGTTCCTCTATCTAAAGTTGTGTATTTCATCTATTTTTGTATCCCACAAAAAATGTGAAATATATATATATATATATATATATATATATATATATATATATATATATATATATATATATATATATATATATATATATCAAAGAGCCCTTGTTCACACTGCGGTCACCATGAACATAATTAGTTTTTAAATGCTATAAGGTGCACACCCACTTTCAGTACGTGACTAAACATGTGACCATAGAGAATGAAGAAATACATGTTATTTTTGTTTCAAGTAACTAGTACTGGTAAAAACATATATCACGAGTTGAATCTGTGAAGTAGGCTTAAGATAAATCATGACATCTTATATTGTATATTATGCTTGAAATGAATCATTATCAAAACAGAATCATTATCAAAACAGAACCTGTTTTGTAAAGGATAATCCAAAAACATGAAGAAGCATATGCCAGTGTATGACTAACGCTACCAGTTTAAATACATCACTTAATCTGCATATAAGTGGCACGCCATGTATCATATTATACAACATTGACGTTTTTACGATATCTGTTTAAATACATAAAGCAAATTTGCTTCTTCATGATAAGACTTCATTTCTTATGTCTATAAAAACTGCATGAATTTATACAAAGTCTATTGAATTCTCCATGGTTATAATAGTGCAAATAACAAAGCAGCAACTAGTTCAAAGTGCAAAAAACTGTACAAGACTGTGCAAAGAAGCATTATATAAAGTGCAAACCATATGATTCAAGAAGTGTATCAATATTAATAACAATAAAATGTCCCAGATCCCTAGGACAATATTGATAAAATCATATAAATAGCCTTCTAAAATTCATCATAACGGTATAAATAATGCTAAAAAGGAGTAGAAAAAAATATATATATGTTAAAATATATACAAAAAGGTATCATGGGGCACAATGTTAAAGTTCTAAATGTGTTGTTTTCGGGCAAAAAACAGATTTACATATTGTGCTTAATATTAGGGAACCTATATATTAAGATAGCATCATGAAAACAACCTGACACATTGTAATATCAATACGGGTACCAGAAACAGAGTGACATAGGTGTTAATTGTCTAACAATATTTCGAGTTGTACATGGGGAGATGGGCTCATTAGAGGAAATTATGCATCTCTTCAGTGTTATTTAACCCATTTGGCCATTTACTGTCAAACTCCAAAATCATTTTAGTCACCAATTGTCTCAGGTGGCGTTCCCGATTTCCTCCCCTCCGCATCTTAGGTACAGCCCCCACTACAAAGTATTTCAAACAGGCCACGTCATTATTGGGAGTGCTTTTGAAATGTCGGGCCACTGGATAAGTTGGGTCGCTGTGCAGAATAGCCCTTAGATGTTGTAAAATCCTGACATGCACCTGTAGCTTGGTACTTCCGATGTAATTAAAGCCACAGGTGCATGTCAAGACATACACGGCAAATTCTGTTTTACAATTAAAGTTGCCTCTAATTGCTACCTCACGTTTGCTAAAAGGAGTTAGGTAATGTGTCGTGTTTACACCAAATTTGCAAGCTCTGCAACTGGTACTTTTACGGAATCCATTTGTAGGTTGGAGCCATGTAATATTTTGTCTAGTTTCTGGGGCATTTTTATCTAAGATAGTGCCCATATTTCTGGCTCGTCTAAATGTAATGGTGGGAGTATCTGGAAGCCTCGGCTTGAGCACTGTATCTGTTAACAGAATAGGCCAGTTTTATAATGGCCTTAATTTTTCTTTCCTCACTACTAAATGTAGTTATTAGTCTAGGGCATTCATTAGTAGGGGTTGTCTCACCTATGGCCTCCTGTAATTCTCCCCCAGACTCAATGGAATCCTTAAGTTTAAAAAGTCTTTCTCTAGGTCTGAGTTTAGCCTTGTCAATCGCTTGTTGTAATGTTTTGTCAGTATAACCTCGTGCCTTTAACCGTAAAAACATGTCATTAAGGAAAAGATCGAAATCCATAGTGGAACTGCAAATACGTTTTAGTCTCAGAATTTCGCCGTACGGAATGCTAGATATTAAATGCTTCGGATGCATACTAGTAGCATGAAGCGTTGCATTTCTGGCAGTAGGTTTTCTGTGTAGGGTTGTCTCAATCCTTTCGTTTTTAATGTACTTCTGCACATCTAAAAATTCTATTTTCAGTTTGTTTATGTGTGAAGTGAAATGCAGATTATGGGAGTTTTGGTTGATGGCTTCTACAAAACTAAGGGCCTCCTGTTCATCTCCATGCCATAAGATGAAAATGTCATCTATTTATCTAAGATAACAGCTTATTTTTTCGTTGGCCCAAGTTTTGTGCTCAGTTTTCAGAACCTGTTCCTCCCACCAGCCTACGTGTAGACACACATAGCTGGGGGAGAAACAGGATCCCATCACCACTCCTCTAAGTTGTTTAAACAAACAAAAAGAAATTATTATTAAGACACCACTCAATAAGATTAACAATAATCTTGTTGTGCTCATGATATTCACAAGTTCTATTGGCTAAAAAGTGTTTCACAGCAGCTAATCCCTGTACATGATTGATTCTTGTATAAAGAGACTCTACGTCTAGTGTCATGAGAAGCATGTCTGCATTCCATTTTAAATCTTTAATTTTTTCCAGAAAGTCGCTGGTATCTCTTACATAGCTAGGTAAGGCTTTGACCATATCCTGTAAGAAATAATCAATATATTCGCCTATTTGTTCCCCCATGCTCTTAATGGCAGATATGATTGGTCTGCCTGGTACCGGACTAACTCCTTTGTGGACTTTGGGAATTAGGTACAAGGTAGGGAGAATTGGAAACTCAACGTTCATAAATTTAAATTCCTCAGAAGAAATTAGTACTTCCTTACACCATTGTGCCAACTGCTTGTGGAGAGTCTCTTTAGCTTTAGCATATTCCTTTTGGGTAGTTTTTTCATAGCAGGTATTGTCACTTAATTGTCTGTTGGCCTCTATTATATATTCTTTTTTCGGCCAAATAACCCAGTTACCTCCTTTGTCGGAGTTTTTTTTTTTTTCACAACCAAGTTTATTGAGCGTAAAAGTATCAAGGATGTGGCATCTTCACACACCAAGATCACCACAACAGTATCAATGTAGAGGTGACATACATAAGATTCACAAAGCTAGTGTCAATGAAGCTCAGCTTTAAAAATGCCCTAACAACCCTCCCCAACCCCAACTACACCCCAACCCGTACCCACCAACCCCCCCCCCACCACACATGTACAGAGGCAACACAAAAACGAATCACATAGAGGATGCAGGTGTAATGCAACCAGGGTCGTGCCATTTGGGCCAGAAAAGTCACTGCGATCAAATGTCCTCCTCCTGCTCCGCCGGGGGTTCCAAGGTCAGGTCACGGTAGTCGGCCCACCGCCTCCAGATCTTGTAGTGTTTGCGTGGGCAGCCCCGCGCCTCAAAGATTGGTTTCTCAAGACCCATAAAGTAGTCCAGCCCAGCCTTCCACGCAGACAGGGGGGGGGGCCCTCACAGATTTCCAGGCCCGAGCTAGGTCGCGCTTAGCAACCACCAGGCCCAGTAGCAGCAAGTGGCGCTTGTATATGTTGCCCCCAACCCCCTCCATAATGTGCAGCAGGCCGAGCCTGTGAGTTCGAGGAAGATCCCAGCCCAGGACCTCAGCCAGGCAACTCCATACGCCCCTCCAGAATCCAGCCAGGCGACCACACGACCACACCGTATGTATCAGGGAGCCAGGCACTTCCCCACTACGCAGGCACTCCGATGACGCAATCAACCCAGCCTTCCACAGTCGTTCACGTGTGTAGTAGGCACGATGCAGGTATTTGAACTGTATCAGGCGAAGCCGGACCGCAATTGCGGTGCCGCGCGGGGACTCCAGCGCCTCCCTCCAGTCGTCCTCATCCAAGGCGCCCACGTCTACCTCCCATGCGTCCCGAAGGGAGCGAAGAGTGGACGAGCAGTGAATAACAAGGGACCGATAAATCCCAGAGACCTTCTTGTCTCCCATGTCTCCCATAAACACTTTCGCCTCAATTGGGTTGAACTCCGGCAGGGAGTCGAGGCCGGCAATGCTGGGGGCGAGGGCATGCCTCAGCTGGAGGTAACGGAAGAACTGGGACTGGGGCATCTGGAACTCTACTCGGAGTTCCTCAAAGGATTTGAGGGTGGCGCCTGACATGACCTGGCCCAGTTGTGTAATTCCAATAGCCTCCCAACCCTCGAACCCGGCTAGGGCCGCCAGTTCTGGGAGCAGACCGTTGTGCCACAGCGGCGTTTCGGCCGTTAATTTGCCCCACCAACCCATGCGGCGCAAAGACTGCCGCCACACTGCAAAGACCACTTTTGTTACTGACGGCAGCCCGCGGCGTATACGGGCCGAGTAGAGAACGGTGTGGAGCGTATGGTCACCCATCAGATGCCTCTCCAGGGCATAGGCCGGGTCACTCCTGTCCCCGTACCACCATTCATTGAGGACAAGAAGATGTGACGCCTGGTAGTAGGAGAGGAGGTCGGATGTGGCCAGACCACCACAGTAAGTGGACAGAAAGCATGTCCTCAGGGCCACCCTGGCTGCACCGCCATCCCACAGGAAGCGGCTCAGCACAGAGTTCACCTGACGGAACCACTCCATGCCAATGGGGTGCGGGAAATGCTGGAGTTGGTACAGCAGTCTCGGCAGCGCCACCATCTTAAAAATGGCCGACCTCCCAAAGATCGTAAGGGGCATTCTGGACCACGTCTTGACATCAGCCTGAACCCGTTCCCACACCGGCAAGACACTGCGCGTCCAGACCACGGCTCGCGAAGTCGAGAGGAAAACACCCAAATATCTCAGGCCGTCCGTCGCCACGCGCAGGTCGGCGGCCCAAGGGTCGGTAACCGTTCCGCCACGTAGAACCCACAGGGTCGACTTAGACAAGTTAAGGCGGAGCCCTGAGACTTCGCCAAACCCCCGCATGATCTCCAATACCCGAGGGCCCGAGCGCCGCAGGTCGGTAAGGAAAAGGAGGACGTCGTCTGCGTAAAGCGCAATCCTATCCGTTAGGGTATCGTTCCAGACAAAGCCACGCAGATGGGCATCCAATCGTATCCGCGACGCCAGGGGCTCCATGGCCAGGGCGAATAGATAGGGGGACAGTGGGCAGCCCTGCCGAGTACCACGGCCTATCCGGAAACGTCCCGAGACCGCACCGGCTACCCGGACCGACGCCGTAACATTAGTATACAGGAGACGGATATAGGACAAGAAGACAGGCCCTAGATTGAGGCGGGCCAACAAGGTGAACAAATATGCCCAACTCACCGAGTCAAAGGCCCGGTCCATGTCCGCGAGGAGCAGTGCGGCCCGTTCATCTCTAGCCCCCATGGCGTCGATCGCTGCCTGCGCCCGCCGGATATTATGCCTGGTGGCCCTGTGCGGCATGAACCCGGCCTGGTCAGGGTGGACCAGGTCGGCGATGTGGGGCAGGAGGCGATTCGCCAGGGCTTTCGCCAAGATCTTGGCCTCGATGTTGATGAGGGAGATTGGCCTGTAAGAGTCGTGTCGGTCCGGCGCCCTGCCAGGCTTCAAAAAGACCACAATCTCGGCATGGCGCCAGTCAGGTGGCAACTCGCCTCTAGACCGCGCCGCCTCCAGGGCGCTGCGAAAGTGGGGTCCCAGCTGGACATGGAACTTTTTATAGAATTCGGCGGGATAACCGCTCGGGCCGGGCGCTTTCCCAGTATTCAATTGGCCAAGGGCCTCCCCAAGTTCCTCGGACGTTAGCGGGGCCTCCAAGGCCGTTCTAGTCTCCTCCGGAACTGCCTGCGGGAGCAGGTCGTCCAAGTAAGAGGCAATCTCGCCCTCCATCAATGGGTCACGAGGAGCGTATTGTGCCTCGTAATAGCGGGCGAAGCTAGCCGCCAACCGATCCGGGTCGGTCATAACCGAGCCATCCTTCGCCGTAATGCCGGGTAGCTCAAGGGGCTGGAAGGTCGCCTGGCAAAGCCTATGTAGCATGGTGCAGGACTTATCACCCCATTGATACACCCTGCTACGCGTGGCAAGCCACGCCTGCCGGGCCTCCTCATAGAGCTTTGTCGGAGTTTTTGATCACAATTTCATTATTGTCACCAAGTTTTTTCATGAGGGTAGCATATTCGCGTTTGGTGTGTTGGATTTTCTTTTTTTCCCTGCCTTTGGTATGTTGATACAGCTTCTTGATATCACTGATTACACAGTCATGAAAAATATCCACTGAGTATTTAGGCATAAGTGGCATAAAACTAGATTTGGCTTTGAATGGACTTAATCCAGCACCCTTCTGATGCATATTAATTTTACTCATTCTCACTTGAACTAAGGCACTCGAACCGCGCTCCAGGAAGATTTTGACGCGCTCACATTACATTTGTCAGCGCTCTCGCGCTTTTAAAACTTTAGGTTTCATTTTTGGCAGCGCTTTGCGCTTTTTAATAGTATTCCGTTTTTTAGGGTGTAAATACTGTTTTGGGACCTGACATATAGCGCTTACCCCCACATAAAAGATAATAAGCACCGCTGTTGGGAGCGGACTCACTTAGCTCTCTGGAACACACTTTAGAACGGCGTCCGCCATCTTGGGTGAGGCAGGGGCTCCTTGTGGTGACACTCGGCCAGCGCACTAGCTTCGCAGACCGGACTCCACGCCCTACTTAAGGTGAGCTTCTAGGTTCGCTCTGCCTTGAACTAAGGCACTCGAACCGCGCTCCAGGAAGATTTTGACGCGCTCACATTACATTTGTCAGCGCTCTCGCGCTTTTAAAACTTTAGGTTTCATTTTTGGCAGCGCTTTGCGCTTTTTAATAGTATTCCGTTTTTTAGGGTGTAAATACTGTTTTGGGACCTGACATATAGCGCTTACCCCCACATAAAAGATAATAAGCACCGCTGTTGGGAGCGGACTCACTTAGCTCTCTGGAACACACTTTAGAACGGCGTCCGCCATCTTGGGTGAGGCAGGGGCTCCTCGTGGTGACACTCGGCCAGCGCACTAGCTTCGCAGACCGGACTCCACGCCCTACTTAAGGTGAGCTTCTAGGTTCGCTCTGCCTTGAACTAAGGCACTCGAACCGCGCTCCAGGAAGATTTTGACGCGCTCACATTACATTTGTCAGCGCTCTCGCGCTTTTAAAACTTTAGGTTTCATTTTTGGCAGCGCTTTGCGCTTTTTAATAGTATTCCGTTTTTTAGGGTGTAAATACTGTTTTGGGACCTGACATATAGCGCTTACCCCCACATAAAAGATAATAAGCACCGCTGTTGGGAGCGGACTCACTTAGCTCTCTGGAACGCACTTTGGGGCGGCGTCCGCCATCTTGGGTGGGGCGGGGGCTCCTCGTGGTGGCGCTCGGCCGGCGCGCTGGCTTCGCGGACCGGGCTCCGCGCCCTACTTGGGGTGGGCTTCTGGGTTCGCTCTGCCTTGGGCTGGGGCGCTCGGGCCGCGCTCCGGGAAGATTTTGACGCGCTCACATTACATTTGTCAGCGCTCTCGCGCTTTTAAAACTTTAGGTTTCATTTTTGGCAGCGCTTTGCGCTTTTTAATAGTATTCCGTTTTTTAGGGTGTAAATACTGTTTTGGGACCTGACATATAGCGCTTACCCCCACATAAAAGATAATAAGCACCGCTGTTGGGAGCGGACTCACTTAGCTCTCTGGAACACACTTTGGAGCGGCGTCCGCCATCTTGGGTGAGGCGGGGGCTCCTCGTGGTGACACTCGGCCAGCGCACTGGCTTCGCAGACCGGACTCCACGCCCTACTTGGGGTGAGCTTCTGGGTTCGCTCTGCCTTGAGCTGGGGCACTCGAGCCGCGCTCCGGGAAGATTTTGACGCGCTCACATTACATTTGTCAGCGCTCTCGCGCTTTTAAAACTTTAGGTTTCATTTTTGGCAGCGCTTTGCGCTTTTTAATAGTATTCCGTTTTTTAGGGTGTAAATACTGTTTTGGGACCTGACATATAGCGCTTACCCCCACATAAAAGATAATAAGCACCGCTGTTGGGAGCGGACTCACTTAGCTCTCTGGAACACACTTTAGAACGGCGTCCGCCATCTTGGGTGAGGCAGGGGCTCCTCGTGGTGACACTCGGCCAGCGCACTAGCTTCGCAGACCGGACTCCACGCCCTACTTAAAGCTCGCTATGACGAAGCGCAGCGGAGACGCGCAGCGGAGTCGCCGGACTCACGCCGGAGTCCAGCCAGAGTCCTGCCCGTCTGGGCTCGTCCGGGCTCAGACGGGCTTAGGGCATGGCACTTTGTCAAATTCTCCACCACTGCGTATCATCTACTCACGAGATGAGTTACTTGCATTACGCATCAATTCCCCGGAAAATCACCCTGTTAGTAACATGGGTGCGCGGATACTTCCTCAACGAGGATTGGACGCATTGCTTCATCCTCCTCCAGATACAAGTACCTTATTATGGGGCCTGCTTAATTGCAGGTCACTTCCGCGTCATGCCGTAGAAATTAACATTCTTATTCAAGAGCACGAACTAGACATCTTATTTCTGTCGGAAACGTGGATTACTTCTAGTTCTGATGCGGACATTGTACTTGCCCTCCCTCCAAGTTACCTTATTGGTCATTTGGATAGACCTGAGGGACGAGGGGGTGGACTTGCCGTTATCTATCGCGATAACCTTAAGTGTAGGGTCTGGAGGGGCTTGGTGGCAGATTGTGAGAGTTGCCACTTTTCCATACAGGTATCACCAACGGTCACATTGGCTGGCCTGTTGATTTACCGACCCCCTGGTAAGGTCGGCAATTTTGTAAGCTCTGTGATGGAAACGGTAACACTCTTGGCAACATCCACATCTTCCTTTATCGTGCTAGGGGACCTGAACCTGCACTTTGAGGATACTGCGGATATGATCGCGGCAGACCTCAAAGGAGATCTATCTGCTTGTGAGCTCCGGTTAGTCAACACAGGAGCCACCCACGTGAAGGGCCATTTGCTGGATCCGGTATTTTCGAACATCCCTCGGCTGAGGGCCAGACCAGCTCTTCCGCTTCCATGGTCAGATCACTCTTTAGTGTCGATGGAATGGCAAATCAATCTGCCCTCAAAACCGACATCTCAAGAGGTGGTGGTGGACCGTATATGGTCCAGACTACCGATTGGTGACTGGACTCAGGCCCTGGCAAACTCACAACCCGTATTTGAGGCAGACCCGATTAAAGGAGATGCTGACCTCAACCGATGGTTGATTGCCTCGCTTGATGGCTTCATACCGGTGAAAACCCTACAGAAGAGGGAGAAACGAGTGGGTTCCGCCCCTTGGTTCACAACTGAGCTCCGCCTGCTTAAGAAAGGATGCAAGAGACTGGAAAGGGCCTGGAGGAAGAAATTTGATGCGGCCAGGCGTAAGGACTATTGGACAGCGATGAGAGCCTATAAAGCGGCCCTCAGCCTGGCAAAAGCACAATTTTTTGAGGAGCGAATACAACTTGCCTCAAACTCCTCCAGGGAGACCTTTAAGGTGGTGCAAGAACTGCTAAAAGTTCCTGAGCCAGCAGTCACCCATGACCCTGAGAGGTGTAAGGAGTTGGCCAATTTTTTTCATACTAAAATTGTAAAAATACTCGACTCTTTACCCCAGGTTGCTATATCTCATGGGATTCAAGAAGAACCCCTCCTTATGGGGATAAAAGAGTGTCCTTTCTCCCTTGACACGTTTGGCCCAGTCTCAGAAAGTGAAACACTAAAAGCTATAGTTTCCATAAAAAGCGGTTCCCCCACGGACTCTGTCCCTTTTAAAATCCTAAAACAAGCGGCAGTCGCTGTGGTTGGGCCCATTACGAACCTGATTAACGCCTCCTTCTCTCGCGGTTTGGTGCCACCCACCTGGAAAAAAGCTGTGGTCAAGGCTCTTCTAAAAAAATCTAACCTTGACGCGGCTGAGCTGGCCAATTTTAGGCCCATTTCTCTGTTGCCAGGTCTCAGCAAAATTGCTGAGAAACTTGCTAACCATCGACTGTCCAACTTTCTTGAGTCGAATGGTCTGCTCCGAGACTCGCAGACCGGCTTCCGTTCCGGCCAGGGCACCGACACGGCCCTCCTGGCGGTCGTTGAGGAATCGAGGCGCATCTTAGATTCAGGAGGATCAGTGGCAGTGATCCTCCTGGATCTGAGTGCGGCATTCGACACCGTTGACCATCAGGTGCTGACCCAACGGCTATCAAAGGTGGGTGTGGCAGGTGTCGCCCTGAAATGGCTTAGTTCATTTCTGGAAGACCGCTCCTATCAGGTCTGGGAAGGAAGCAACAAGTCTCCATCTATTTCTCTCCAGTGGGGGGTGCCGCAGGGCTCGTCCCTGAGCCCGACATTATTTAATGTCTATATGGCCCCCCTGGAGGATGTGGTGACCCCTCATAACATCAAAATCATCAGCTATGCTGATGATACTCAGCTGGTGGTCGCCCTTCCTCAACTGGTGGAGAACCCTGACTCGTTGTCCTCATGTCTGGCGGACGTCCACACCTGGATGAGCAGTTCAGCCTTGAAGCTGAACGGCTCTAAAACAGAGATTATGTTGCTTGGAAACAAAGCGCCGCTACTGTCACCGTCATGTTGGCCAAGCTGTATGGGTGACTTTCCAACCATGAAAGAGGAGATTAAGAGCCTGGGAGTCTGGCTGGAGCAAGATCTTTCCCTTAGAACTCACGCCAAAAGAACTGCGGGAGTTTGTTTTGCCCTGCTGCGGGCTGCGCGGAAAATTTTTCCGCTTCTTCCTTTTCCATCAAGGAAGTTGTTGATTCAGGGTTTGATAACATCTCGCCTTGATTACAGCAACAGTCTGTTTCTGGGCGCCCCTGAATCGACTTTTAATAAGCTTCAGCAGGTGCAAAACGCGGCAGCTAGACTCCTTATGGGTATCCCCCGAACAGAATCCGCCAGACCCGCTCTCAAGGCACTGCACTGGTTACCAGTGCGGGAGAGAGTACAGTTCAAGGCACTGTCCATCGCCCATAAAACACTCCAGGGCGGCGGGCCTCCTCTTTTGAGGAGCTTGGTAGTGCCTTATAAAGCGAACAGAGCACTGAGGTCTGACCAGAGATGTCTGCTCCAGGTCCCGAGAGTAAAAAGATCACGCACGGGCGGGAGACGATTCTCTGTGCAGACAGCAATGCTCTGGAACTCCCTCCCCCTAAAACTCCGTGCTGAGACCTGTACCCTGCGTTTTCGCAGAGGCGTGAAAACACATCTGTTTCCCTTGTGAGTCGTTATCATTATTCCATGATCCCACGGTTGATGTACTGTTCATAGCGCCGGGATGCCTCAGGGTAGCTGTGCGCTATATAAGTTTTAATAATAATAATAATAATAATTGTGTGGCTAAATCAGAATCTGGTCCATATTGTTGGGACCCTGTTGCTTCATTAAGGTCGTGCATAGTCATTAAGGTAGAGACATCTGAGGATAATAATTTATTTCTATCACTGCCCATTTCAGATTCAATAGTATCCTTCACTGTTTTCATCACGTAATATTTTTTTAGTTTTAATTTACGAATGAAACAGAAAAGATCTATACGGGTGCTAGCATAATTGAAACTTTGATAGGACAATAAATGTAACCCCAGAGATAGCAATTGTTCCTCCACTATTTTTTGGGACAATTGTAGACAAATTAATGATGGAATTATTTTCTACTGTTGTTTGTTCTGCCAAGTGCTTTTTATCTTCTTTTTTGAATTTTGTTTGCAATGGCGTCTTCTCTTTTGTCTCCGTTTATTTCTTCTTTTTCTGTTTGTTGCTTTTGTTGTCTCGGTCTCAACGTTTGTAGCCTCTCCTCCACTAAAAAATCCATCTCTTGTTCCAGATTCAATTTAGTTTATACTTGCTGCTTGGAGGAATCTGAATCGAAACTAGATTCACTTGTGAGAGAAACTGATTCAACACTTAAGAGTTCCTCATTCTCATTTGGTCTTGCACTTGTAGATATTGTTTGATGAGGTTACCCTTTGCCTTTTCTGCTGTACTCTTGTCTTTTTAGTGCACTGTATTTATGGGCAAAGGTAAAAATGTGGCCATTACTATAATCTGCCTGATCGCGTGCAAACTTATGTGCCTTTCTGAATTGTATTTTTCCTCATGTTTTCTCAGGCGTTCATTCATGGCGTCCATCAGTTTTTTAGTTTTATCAGTTTCTCCTCTTTTTTCAATTTCAATGTTTAGTGTATCAATCAACTCCAATATCGCATCACGATCCATAGCAGCATATTTTATTAGGATGTGGACTAAGTTCATTGAAGCTGCCAAGTTGCTCTCCCCCCATTCCTTCAGCATGGCGGGATTTGGTTTGTCAAAGCTGGGGGCCAAAAGAATGCGAAGTCCACGAGGGTCTCTTCCCACTTCATATATATGAAAAGCTGGGGGGATCCTAATAAGCTGTTCTATCAGAGTATGTTCTTTCGTACTTTAGAAATACATATCAAATCGTCATTCATATCTCTTAATATGAGGTGCGTCCACATGGATGATTGTTACAAAGCCATAATTTAGGGGGGTGTGAAGGATGTCGTCATCTACAATATCCACTCCGGTTGGTGGTGTCCTATAGTTCAAGGACCTAAGAACAAAGTTGATGAATTGAAATTATAAAAAATCTTTTGCTCATCTAGTTCAAATTATAATTTAATGTTGATTTTTGTGAATTAATTTAATAGAGGTCAAACTCTACAGGACAAGACAATCATCGGTGGAATTGGCTGCATAGCGCCCTATCTACCAAGAGCGTAGATAACTCCAAATTATTCCATCATCTTTAATAATCAATTGAAAATCATCTCCTGGAATGCAGCTGGGATACATAGCAATCCAGAGAAACTTGATTTTTTATTCTCGTTAGGAGCAAATGTGATCTGCATCCAAGAAACATGGTGTACTAATAATATACATGTAGGGAAGGATTACTATGTATTGGAAGCGCCGGCTTCCCCATCCAAGAAAGGTCATGCCAAAGGGGGAATCGCTTGTCTATTATCTAATAAACTGCACTGGAGATTCTCGCATTACATTGACCCAAGTAATCTCTTTCAAGCGATAACAATAGCAAATCTCCCCAGCTCTGTAAATAAGTCTGCTGTCGTAACCTCTGAGGTGCCCTCTGAGTACATGCTTTTTTAATTAAATCCCACACTGGTATCAGTGTGGGTTTACTGAGAGGAGTAGTTGGGTACCAAGCACTCCTGTGTTCAGAAAAGCCATCATAGTGCTGTGGAATTCGAGTTGTCGATTTCCAGCTCGTGTACTCTCTATGGCATCCTAGGCACTTACAATATTAAGGAATAGACCTAAATATTATAGGGGCTTATCTGTTCATGCAGATATGCCCACGCCTGAGAAATAGTGCTCCTGCCTTAGGGCTTGTAAGGCCTGCTAGAGAGGTGATTTACCTATACCTTAGGTAGTGCTGGTTGGCATGGCACACACGGCAGTGTGCCATGTCAATTCTGTCATTTTATTTTCTTCACCTAGGCATGCAGGCTGCATTGACAGTTTGCACAGTCTTGGTGAGGGGTCCCTAGGGTGGCACAACTGGTACTGCAGCCCTAGGATACCTCTTCAGTCCCAAAGCCCTAGGTACCAGGGGTACCATTTACTAGGGACTTACAGGGGTAGCTAAAGTGGTGCCAAACAAGAGACAGTTTTAGGGAAAGAACACTGGTGCTGGGGACCTGATTAGCAAGGACTCAGCACACTTTCAGTCAAAGTTGCCACAAATGCCAGGCAAAAAGTGTGGGGGGTATTGCAACAGAACTCCATTTTCTCACAGTCAGCATGAATAACATGTCTAGTTTCTGCATGATTAAGTCTAGTGTTGAAGAATTGTCACTTTTGAGTTTGACGGGGGAGTCTGGGGCAGATGGATCCTGTTTGGATCTTTTATGCGTTGTTTTTGATCTTTCAACCCATCCTGTAGTTGTCGACGGGGCTTGCATGTCTCAGTGACAGGAGAGCTATGCAAACTGGAGCTTAGTCTACATATAGGGTTGCCCAAGCGGACTGGTCACTGTATAGTGAAAAGACGAAGTGTGATCCACTGGTCATCCAGATTGGGGGTTGGGTACACGACTAACAACCTAAGAAGAACATTTGTTATGGAAACAGCAACAAGGACCACTAAACTTTAAAACCTAAGTGCAGAGTGCAAGACCAGACTTGCTTCCTACTACCAAAGGCCAGATATAAGGTACCTGGTCTCCATTGTGTAGGGGTTCTGTGTGAATAGGGAATTAGTAATCTTGCGTTTTAATACTTGATAATCACAGAAGCTATGTGTTGGACAAGACCAAAAGTTATCCTCATTCTAATGCATCTGAGTTTTTTAATGGCGCTTGTTAAAAAACAATCAGAAAAAGTCTATGAGGCATGAAGCGCTGATGGTTGGCCTCAAAGTACCCAAGTACCAAGATTCATATTTCATGAAGACCCTGACCTGGCTGCATTTGCCGGAGTCCTTAAATCTGTGAAATCAAAGCTCTGGCTGTCTATTAAAAAACAAAGACAGCTACGCATTTAGTCAAGTCAAGTCAAGTCAAAGGTTTTTGTAGAGCGCAAACTTTTCACCGCAAGGTCTCAAGGCGCTTTGGAAGAAAAGAACAAAGTGGAGGCAGTGCCAGGGGATGATTCAGGCGAAAAGGAAACCTCATTTCGGGAACAGCCAGGTTTTGAGACTGGCCCGGAAGAGATTATGTTCAGAGATGGATAAAAGGTGGGGAGGTAATTTGTTCCACAGCTGGGGGGCGAGATAGGTAAAGGAACGATGGCCATTTCGGGAGGTACGGACACGAGGCTGGATCAGGAGTGATTTATGGCTGGATCTGAGGGATCTTACTGGTACATATCAATTGAGCTTCTTTCAGAGGTATTTGGGACCAGATTTATACAGGATGGCATGCGTCAGACTCAGTATCTTAAAATGGCTTCTTTGGCGAATGGGAAGCCAATGAAACTTTTTCAATGTAGGGGACAAGGGGTTTCTGGGTGGAAGATCAAGGGTCAGTCTGGCCGCTGCATTCTGCAGGGACTGTAGTTTGGAGAGCAGATTTTCGTTGAGTCCGAAGAATAAGGCGTTCCCGTAATCAAGCCGGCTGATGACAAGTCCCTCCACCAAGGGCTTCCTGGTTTCAATAGGAAGCCATTTGAAGATCTTCCGGAGATTACGCAGAATCCCATAGCAGGTGCCAGTGACCTGGCTGATATGGTTCTTCATGGACAGGGTGTGATCAATCATAATCCCTAGGTTGCGGATTGCAGATTTAGGGGGAGGACAGGGGCCAGGTTCCGGCGGCCACCACTCGTGTGACCAAAATTCCTCTGCTTTGTTTAGCGAACAAAGTCTGCTACATGGAGTTAGCTAGTCTTCTTGTGTGGAGAGTAAAGATTGGAGCTGTGGGGAGTATTGGGTGCTGAACCTGGGTGCTAGAACTGGGGGTCTCTAGTTGGCAGAGGTAGCTACCTTTGTCCAAATAGGGCCCTTGCTTCTAGTCAGGGAAAGGGGATTACATTCCTGGATAACCCCTGATCACCCCTTTGGTAGCTTGGCACGAGCAGACAGGCTTATCTCAGAGGCAGTGTGTAAAGCATTTGTAAATATACATACAGTAATACAGTGAAAACACTACAAATGGACACCACACATGTTGTATAAAAATAAGTATTCTTTATATAGACTTAACACAAGACCATAAACGACAACAATCCACAATACTGTACTCAAAATAGACATAAAGATGGTAGAAGTAACTTAGTTCAAGTTGATGATAAAGGGGACAAGTTTCTCACAAAAGTACCTGGATGCGTAACGCAAAACAAACAAAAGGTTCGCAGGGAGGGTGATGCGTCGGTTCCTTGCTTCGGGGGGGATGCGTCGCTCCCCAATGCTTGCGCAGAGTAGGGGATGCGTCTTGTTCCTTACCGGAGAGCAGGTGATCTATTGATTCTCGTACTGCGTTCCAGTTACGATGCGGCAAGATGGCGCCTCGATACGATGCGCCAATTGGGTGCGATGCGATAAGATGGCGCCCTTGATGCGATGACGTGTAGGAAATGCCGATTAGTCGATTAGACTATTGCAATGCCCTTTTGCTGGAATCCCCTGGGTTCTTGCTTGACAGACTCCAAAGAGTCCAATCAGCAGCTGCTAAACTGGCATTGGGGCTTCCTAGAAGAGCTAATGGAGCGTCCTCACTGAGCAAACTCCACTGGCTACCGATGAGGCAGAGGGTACAATTCAAAGCCTTATGTATACCGTTCAGGGCGCTTCATGCAATGGGCCCTGCCTCCCTCCAATCTAAATTTGCTTGGTACACTCCAGCTAGGCAGCTTCGCTCTTCTGAAGCCAAGCTGGCAGTGGTCCCCAGATTCAAAAAGATCAGATCCGGAGGCAGATCCTTCGACGTTGCAGCTGCTAAGCTTTGGAACACACTTCCAGCTGAAATTAGGCACATTTCTGAATTTCTGCCTTTTAGGAAAAGGATTAAAACCTGGCTCTTCCCCAAGACAACTGTCTGATAGTTTTCGCGTCCCTGATGCTTCTCTCCTCCCTGCCCCATCGGATTCAGTCAGCGCCAGGATGCCTGCTATGGTGACAGTGCGCTTAATAAATGCCTAAAATAAATAAATAGATAAATAAAATAAATGCGTGCACGCCCGATTGCCGTGCGTCAAACTCTGTAACTTTGGAGGTGCAACAGACCTTGCGACACGCTTCTCGGGTGATGCAATGGCGACCCTTGCGGTGGCGACACACTTCTCCGGTGATGCGACGGCAAACAGCTGTGACGAAGACACGCTTCTCTGGTGATGCACCGGCGGCCTCTGCGGCGGCAACATGCTTCTCCGGCGATTCAACGGGAACAACTGCGACACGCTTCTTCTCGTTGAATCGCGCTCCCAGCGACACGCAGGCTTCTGCAGACAGAAGTCCCAGCAAGAAAATTCAGGGGGGAGCTGGTGGTGAAGCCTTGTAGCCCTAAGACTTCAGCAGGAGGCAAGCATAAGTTCAAGCCCTTGGAGAAATATACTGCAAGATGATGAAAGTTCTTTAAAAGTTCCTTCTCCTTTCCTTGGCAATGAAGACACCGCTGCCGGCCAACCCAGCAAACTGGCAGAGGGGCAGTCCAAACTCCTGCAGCTTCCTTGGTTCTTCTCCTAGACAAAGGTTTATCTTGTTGTTCCAGAAGGGATCTAAAGTCTGGGGGTCTGGGCCAAACAAGTTCTGGGTGCATTCTGCCAGTGCACACCTTCTTCCTTTGTCAGTGTGGGCCAGGGGCATCAGACGCACCCCAGAGGTGGAGCCAGCATTGTGGAAGGTAAGCACAGCCCTATTTAGGCCCACCACTCTTCATGCAGACAGGACTATTCAGCCTTGTGCTGACTCACCCTGGCTCCTGGAGACCCCAGCCCTGTCACTCACAAAACCAGACATACAATACACAAGCTAGCAGACGCAGGCTGGATGGTTAGGCAAGAAAATACCTACTTTCTAAAAGTGGTATTTTCAAACACAGAATGTTAAAACCAACTTCACTAAAAGATGTATTTTACCATTCCGAGTTCAGGCATACTAAACTCGAATTCCTACCATGTTCCCTGGGTCAGTTAGTATTATAAGATGTTATAATCAAACTGCCCATTCTGGCCTATGGGGACAGGTAGCCTTGCAATAGTGAAAAACAAAATAGGCTGTAATTCACTATCAAGTCATGCCATACACATCAGGGCGTGACCTACCTTTTACATACACTGCACCCTGACCTAGGGCCTACTTTAGGGGTGTGTGATGTGTAGAAAAGGGAAGGTTTAGGAACTGGCAAGTGGGTGCACATACCAAGTCGGCATGGCAGTACTAGACTGCACACAGGCTCTGCAATGGCAGGCCTGAGACACACTTTACAAGCTGCTTCTGTGGGTGGCACAATCAGTGCTGCAAGCCCACTAGCCACATTTGATCTACAGGCCCTGGGCACACATGGTGCACTGTACTAGGGTCTGACAAGTAAATCAAATAAGCCAGTCATGGAGTCACTAATCCATTATATCAATTTAACAGATGGAGCACTTGCACTGTAGCACTGAATAGCAGTGGCACAGTGCCCAAAGTATCTAACCAGCAAAAACATATCAAAAACAGAGGAGGCAATCAGTGAAAAATGGAAGGGAGACTCACGCCAATGGTACCAGGTCTAACACTGGGTTTAGGAAGGACAAGGGTTGGAGGTGGTCTTCAAACTTATTGACAAGGCAGTCTATGGTTGTGCAGAAGTTCTCTGTTTCCCTTCAGTGCTCAGCGATAGCCCATCAGTATGAAAGAAGAGAAAACTAGCAAAGGAGTAATTGAGTTACTGGGCCTCCACACTAAAATAGAAGTGTGATGAGGGACAAATGTAAAAGAGATTGGAAAACCTGATGATGGTGTAAGGACTGTGAATTAAAGATAAGGCCGCAAAGTGGACAGACAATGACCTAATGACTCAGGTTCTTTCTTTCAGTGCTCGTATGTTCGCTTGAGACTTGGATACGTTGATGTTTTCTGCTCATTCAGGTAATTACACATTGAATAAATCACACTAATTATGTCCCCATGCAATTCAATGTATTCCCAGTGCAGACAGATCCAAATGTTATAATGAATTTCCTTATTAAACCAATAATACATTTCATGAGGCTCTATTAACCTGTTCACCACAAGATTCTCTCAGCTAATTAAATTGTCAGTGCACATGTATCCCGCGCGGGACCCTGTTATTGCTATAAGTGCAGATAAACAAAAAGAGAGAGGCCAAATCAGTCTCAAAAATGCCACTAAATTGGAGCGAGATAACTAAGGATCACACACTCACTTAGGGTGAAAAGGAAAGCCCTCACACACCGACCTAGTCAGTGTCATGCTTCATCATCGGGCCCCACCAAAGAGGCCGAGTGCCTCTTTGGTGTGCTACAACGCCAGAAAGACTGCGGAGCTGGTTGTGTGATGGAGGACGTGTTGTGAGGGTGAGTTAAATTAAAAGTGTCTAAACGAGTATCAAAAAAAAAAAAATTTTTTATTAAATGATCCCTAAGACACGATTTAACAGGTATTATGTGTCTGAATTTGGTTGCCAAGGATTAGGAATGGTAAAATTCAGATAAATACAGTAGATAAATTAGTCAGTCAACATGTTTCTGCCATTTTGGAGGCTTAAATTTACCAAGGCATTCATCAGGACTATACCCCGGCGGTATGGACTCTCTAATCGTCCACCCTAACCAAGGGACGTGAAAGTGAAAAAAAGGTAGGTGAAAAAAGTGCATAAAAAGGGAGAGCAAAAGCTCAATCCCAAAAAACCCCCAAATTCGGGAGTGTTTCTGCACTTTAAAATTTGGCGCTACTTGCACCATGGGTCTCGGGAGGGGGGTTGGAGCGAAAATGGCACATCGCCCTCGTTGCTCACAGCCCGCTTAGACACCTAGGATCTCCCTCGTAACCGGACCGGGTTTTTTTGGGATTGAGCTTTTGCTCTCCCTTTTTATGCACTTTTTTCACCTACCTTTTTTTCACTTTCACGTCCCTTGGTTAGGGTGGACGATTAGAGAGTCCATACCGCCGGGGTATAGTCCTGATGAATGCCTTGGTAAATTTAAGCCTCCAAAATGGCAGAAACATGTTGACTGACTAATTTATCTACTGTATTTATCTGAATTTTACCATTCCTAATCCTTGGCAACCAAATTCAGACACATAATACCTGTTAAATCGTGTCTTAGGGATCATTTAATAAAAACATTTTTTTTTTTTGATACTCGTTTAGACACTTTTAATTTAACTCACCCTCACAACACGTCCTCCATCACACAACCAGCTCTGCAGTCTTTCTGGCGTTGTAGCACACCAAAGAGGCACTCGGCCTCTTTGGTGGGGCCCGATGATGAAGCATGACACTGACTAGGTCGGTGTGTGAGGGCTTTCCTTTTCACCCTAAGTGAGTGTGTGATCCTTAGTTATCTCGCTCCAATTTAGTGGCATTTTTGAGACTGATTTGGCCTCTCTCTTTTTGTTTATCTACATTGAACCGGGGATTGAGAGAAGCCTTCTTGACTCTCCCTACCTCTCCCATTGTTGTTTTTTATTGCTATAAGTGCAACATTGCAGCAAAATTCGATACCCACGGTAATGAGTCGTGTGATCAAGAGAAAAACTGCATCTCACTTCACGACATATCCTGCTGTAACCTTCCCTGATCTGTGCCATTGCTGAGCTCCTGAAATAAGGTTGGGCAGCATCAGGAATAGCCCGGAGAGATGCCAGTGGCAATCTTTAGAGGATTGTCTGTCTCATGTGTGCTATAGATGGGTTCTCGTTAGCGTGTCCCTGTAACAACCTATGGCATGATCCACCTTTCACTCACTTGCATACTGCTTAAAATGTGCTTTTCCACTTTGAATATATTTCTGTTCACTAGATTGCATCTTTTTTGTAAAGGACAGTCAAAACACATTTTACTTGACAGTGAGAAGAAAATTGACTGTCTTAATGTGATATATTGTCAGATGGAACCGTTTTAGGGCCTTTATCTTAGCTGGCATCAGACTTGATAAAATATTGCTTTGCTGGCTGGAGTCTGGGATTAGGTGAAGGACCCGGTGGTGCTGCTAACGAGTTATGATTCTTTGTGATCTCCTACCACCCCTCTTATTTAATGGCCACCTGTGTTGCTACACTTGGTATGATACAGAAGGTAGATGTGATTTGCCTTCTGCTTATGTGTCCTCAAGCCAGAGCTGCAAAGTGAGTTTAAAAGCACCTGATGGAATTGGCTGATCACCGGGTGTCCTGGGGTAGATTGCAGTCATGTTAATGTTCGGCTAATGTGGTCTGGACAACAGGTGACCATACTAAACTCAAAGTGTGCCTTAGACAGCACACCTCCTGGGAGGTCCTGTCGAGGTGTGGGTGGCACGAGCGCATTCCATATTGGTCAGAACCAGGAAATGAAACTAGAAGACATCACAGACAGTGACTGAACATCACACGCATGGTTGGTACAAGACGGTGATAAATGGGGTTTATTGTAACTGACACGGTGAAAATATAGTCAAAGTCAAAGTCATCCAGGAGCTGATTAATTCTACTGGATGACTGAAACTTCCAGTGGCAGTCATTGAGTGTAGCACAAATACGTTTTTGAGTAAAATCAGATGAAAGCACAATAATATATTTTATCCTAAAATCAAAATTCGATGGAATCAATCACTGTTAAAAAAAAGACAGAAAAGGTTCTCAAACTGAAAGAAGATATGAGGGTGTATTGGTAACTACCAATATCAGAGGATGAGCTCTTATATCGGATGAGGTCATTGCACTGAGAGACACATAGACCAGATATAATCACATAGGTTGTTTGACTACATGGATCAGTTCTCAGTCACAGGTGGCGAATTACAGCCAAGGGCAGGCAGTTGTAGAGTATCTTAGGCTACAGTCCCTATGATGTGTGTGAATTGATGGAAAACGAAAACTGAGGAAACCAAATCATAGAAAAACAATTTTAAGGAAAGAAAATTTTAAGTAGATACAAAAAGAAAATTATAATTAAAGGAAACATTTTAAAGGAAAGATCATTATAAGGAAAAATCCAAAATTACATTAAACTTGGGTGCAGTTTAGGACTACTGTTTGATTTTTGGATTCAGGGATGGGTATTGTTTAGAGTGATGAGGGTGTTTAGAAGTCTGGAATAATTGGAGTTTGGGCATGAAACGAGGTTTTTTAGGGTGCAGAAATGGGTGAAGTGTAGGGGTGGTGAGGGGTTTTTAGGGTTCATGGATAAGTGGTATTTAGGTGCGTGAGGTGTTTTCAGGTTTCAAAGATGGGTGGAGTGTAAGAGTTGAGGGGTTTTAGGACTCATGGATGGGTGGAGTTTAGGGCTGGTGAGGGTTTTATTGGTAAAATTATTGGTAAAATTGTTGGTAGCTGCTGGGGTGGTGAAGAGTTTTATGGTTCAGGATGGGGTTACGTTAAGGGTGGTGAGGGTGTTTATGGATTCAGGGATGGGTGGAATTAAAACGTAGAAAGAGGGTTTTATTTCTTGTTATTGGTTGTTTATTTCACATTACACGTACAAGCTCATTCACATCTGATGGAGTTAGTCATACAAATGTCATTAAGCATGCTTGGTACTTCACTGGCTAAGACCCGCCGTCTTGCATTTGCCAACAAACCCACAAGATTATGGCGTATAAGGCTTCTTGCTTGCAGGTAGATAACACACATACACTGGGGTCTCCTTTGACCGTAGTATCCTGGAATGTAAATGGACTTGGTAATAAGATTAAGACAGGCCTGGTGTTACAGTACCTCAAAGGACATGCCCCATCAGTCACTCTGATACAAGAAACGCACCTGATCGGTACAGCCATCAAAGCACTGGACAGATGGGGCTTTAAAATTGTGACCCACTCCGAATTCACTCCTGGCTCAAGGGGGTCGGGATCCTGTTCCGCAAGAGCTGCCCACTGGTATTGACCGCAACCTGGACAGATGATCAGGGGCATTTTGCAGCGCCCTCCTGTCATTGGGAGGGGCGGGTTTCTAACTTCGTCTCAGTGTACATTCCCCCGGCACTACACACAATCGCGTTCCAGGCCCTGGGTAAGTTCCTGCTCGATCTGCCCCCCGGGGAACTCGTGATAGGGGGGGATTTCAACACCACAATGAACGGTGCATGGGAGAGACATCCGCCTAGGGGTCTGGGAACAGGTTCATCACCCCTGCAGGACTTCACAGACGCACTTGGCTTGGTAGATATTTGGCGCATGCGTCACTCTTCAGAACAGAAATATACGCATCACTCAGGCGCACATGACAGGCTCTCCCGGATAGACTACTTTCTCACTGCCCCAACGGGGTTGGACAAAATACAGGAGATAAAACACCTCCCGAAATGCATCTCCGATCATTCACAAATACTATTAACATATACATCACACCTCATGGGTCGGAGATGTATTTTCCCCATTCACCCAGGATACCTCAAAGTTCCACGTATTAGGAAAGCCTTGCATAAGACCTCGGAGCACTACTTTCATGAAAATATGCATTTAGTGGCCTCTCATATTGTTCTCTAGGAGGCCTACAAGACGGTCATGCGCGGGCAAGCCATCTTTGCAATCACTGCTCATAAACATGCATTAGCGCAACAGGTAGTGGAGTTGGAACAAGCGGTAGACAACGCGGAGGGGACCACACAGCAGACCCCCAACAATACCAACACCCATGCTCTTAACATAGCCAAACAAGCTTACAGAAACCATGTATGGGAGGCGGCCAGGGCACGAATCACAAAACACAACACACGATTTACGAAGTAGGGGACAAGGCGGGCAAATTAATGGCATGGTTAGACAAAAAGGAGAGGGCCAACCACTGGGTGGCACAAATTAGGTTACCTATCGGAGAGATGATAACAGACCCAAATGATATTGTAATGGCATTTGCGCATCATTACAAAACAGTATACACTCCCATAGCCACGGCAACAGTCGAGGAGAATTTAGAATTCTTAAGAGACATACAGCTTCCAAGACTGACACCGCAAGACGTACAACTACTGTAAGCGGACCTCACTACTGAGGAAATCGCTGTAGCCATTAAGGGACTCCAGCCAGGGAAGGCGCTGGGACCCAACGGGATCCCAGTGTAACTGTACAAAAGGGAAACGGACACACTGGTCCACACCTGTTGAAAACGTATCAAGCCAGTTTGGCAGAGTGGACGCTTCCACGAGATCAGCGGGTGGCGACACTCCTAGCGATACTCAAACCCGGTAAACCACTTCAGGAATGTTCCTCGTACCAACCGATCTCGCTCCTAAACTCAGAAGCGAAAATACTAGCGAAGGCGCTGGCGGCCGGACTGCAACCCCATCTTGCGACACTCATACACTCGGACCAGTCGGATTTATGCCAGGCAGAAACACAGCGATGAACCATAGAGGTCTGCACAGTGTACTGGCTCGTGAGCCCTATATACAGGAGGAGGAGGCCATCCTCTCACTGGATGCCAGTATGGCCTTCGATCGAGTTGAATGACCATTTCTCTTAGCGGTGCTGCAGCGTTTTGGGTGGGACCCAAATTCTGTGCCTGGATACAATTACCATACTCTCAGCCACTGGCGCAGGTAGTGGTCATTGGGCAATTGTCGGAAGACTTTCCGCTGGGGCGAGGGACTAGATAAGGCTGTCCCCTCTCCCCATTACTGTTCGCTTTGGTATTAGAGTCGCTTGCGGCATGGATCTGGAGAGACCCAGTGATAAAGGGAATGAAGTGGACAGAAGGATGGGAGGACCGCATCTCCCTATATGCAGATATTATTTTATTATACTTGACATACCCGACGCGGTCCCTTAATTGCCTGTTAGATATTTGTGCATCATATGGCAGGGTCTCCGGCTATTCCATCAACTGGAACAAATCAATGCTATACATACTTAAAGGCCCACGCTTGCCCCGAGGGGCTGCAATACAGATAGCACATGATAGTTTTAAATATCTGGGTTTGCACATCACGCCTCAACATGCGCAATTCACAGAACGCAATTTACTCCCACCTTTGAAGAGGCTAAAGAGTGATGTCAAAAGTTGGCACTCCCTCCTGCTAACACTGCTGGGGAGGGCAGCGTTGTTCAAAATTATGGCACTCCCTCGGTTCCTCTATGCACTGCAAAATACACCAATGCCAGTTCCTGACTCATATTTTAAAGCCATCGTGGCGGAGGTGGGCCACCTGCTATTGGAAGGGAAGCCTCACCGTATAGCTATGTGTAAATTAGTACGGAGCTGGTACGATGGCGGCATTGTTCTGCCAAACATAAAACTATATTATTGGGCCTCCCAACTTGTAGTGATTAATCAATGGATGCATGCCCCACAGGACGAACCAGCTCTACGCATGGACAGACACATTCTGGGTACGAATGGAATCCTGGGCGCCCTATATGATAAATCCAAGAAAAATACGCTGTTTGGCCTTACGGCCCACACCATGCAGGTCTGGTTTAAGGCGTAGAACTCACGATGGGACCTCATAGGCATTTCCAGGGTTGACGACCTTTGGAAAAAGGGCGAGGTGGTTCCTTTTGTGCAACTCCAGGCAATGTATCAAATGGCAGGGAAAAAAAATACAGGCACACGTAAATTAAACACGCCCTTGTGAAGGCCATACTTCCGGGAACCGATCTGTCTGAGTCCTCACCGCTGGAGGATCGTTTTTGACAGACTCCCTAACCAAAAAGACAATCTCATTAACATATCGAAAGTTGGTTAACAATCAGAAAGACCCCACACAGACCCTCAAAGGGAGATGGCAGGCGGAGGTGGGAGAGATGGATGGACAGGACTGGCAGGAGGCGCAGGCGTCCCCACGGGAGGTGGCGACTCCCTCGAGATTAAAGCTTGTGCAACTTAAAATACTACACAGAACATGCTCTACGAGATCGACACTACACAAAATAGGGAGGACAGACACGCCACTTTGCCTCAGGGGCTGTGGGCTCACAGGTACATTCTACCACACTATCTGGGAATGTCCCCTCATTCAACGATATTGGACGGTGGTTATGGCCACAATGACCCAGGTCTGCAGGGGAAACATCCTTAACATCGTGGTTAGTACACTGCGATGCTGTCACATCACGGTCGTTACAACGACCGCGATGTAACCATGCTATGCCATTACAGCGCAAGTTTTTACATCGACTTGCGCTAGATGGTGTGCTAACATTACAAATAGTGTAGTTTACTATCCCAACACCTTCCCTACTGTTAAGTGGACTGGAGTTGGAATAGTAAATTACACTTTTCTAATGTTAGCACGCCATCTAGCGCAAGTCGATGTAAAGACTTGCATTGTAATGGCATAGCGTGGTAACATCGCAGTCGTTGTAATGACCGCGATGTAACGGCACGCGCTGTACTGACTCGTGTTGTTACGTCATACATCCGGTCTGTAGTGTTGATGTCCCCCCGGAACCTCGGAGATGCCTACTGAATGTGTGGGAGCCCACAGATCTCAACCATGCAGCACAGGACTGCGCAACCCTGAGTATCACACTAGCCAAACGGATCATTGCACAGCACTGGGGAGTCCCAATGGTCCCCTCCCATCAGCAATGGTGCTGCGACCTTGACAGTGCCATGGTTGCGGAAAAGGCAGTTTTTATTAATAGAGGATGCCCCCGAAAATGGACACGAGTATGGGGGAATTGGAACACTTTTCGGGGAAACATATGTGCCCCTCCACCCGAAGACTCGGATCCGGACTTGAGCGACTTATAAATCAAAAGTATAGTCACCTTTTGGGATTCTTTAGATGGGGCGGCGGGGTTTGGGAATCGCATAAAGGTGTAATGAGTGTAATTGTATTTAAATGTATAATTCTGAATTACAGTGAAAATGTTTGGTATGTGGTGTTGGCAAATGACCGCCTCAGTCATGATGATGTACTGCTCTACTCAATGTGTCTGTTAATAACAATAAAAAGTTTTTTTTAAAATAAAAAAAGAAATAGGATTTTAGGGATGAATAGTTATGGGTGATGAGGCGTTCTTATGGGTCATAAATGGCTGGCGTTTAAGGGCGGTGAGGTATTTTTAGGGTTCATTGGTGGGTGGAGTTTAGGTGTGCTGAGGTGTCTTAAGGGGTATGAAATGGGTGGGGTTTATACATAGAACTGAGTTTTTAGGTTTTAGGAATGGTTAGAGGGAGGAGTAAGTGACTTTATGGTCCAGGGATGGTGGATAATTGGGGTAGAAGGGCTTTCAGGCTTCACGGATGAGTGTAGTTTAGTTGCGGTGATGGGTTTTAGGGGGCAGGGATTGATGGTGTTTAGAGGTTGTTAGGGGTCAGCAATGGATAGTGTTTATGGGTGGTGTTGGAAACCTGGGATGTCAGGTCACCTAGGGTAGCCTGGCCTAGGGTAAGTCACATTCACTAGAGGCACATGTGTGAAGGTTGCAAACTTCCCAGCAGTAAATTAACGCAATAACACACAAAAGGACACTACACCCAAATATGGAAAAATATGAGCTGGTTTATAAAAATATTATTTGCTCTCTTGTTGTCAGGAATCACAATTTAGTACATTACAGTTTGTCCTGAAAATAATAATAATAATACTTTTAAATTGCTAAATCATATCATCATCCAGCATTAACAGTACATCACATTTGGCCAGACATTTATTACCCCTATCAGAGCTATTAGTACAATTCCCACTTTAATGGACTTATCACTTTCGCATCATAGAACAATAGTTCCCATGTAGAGGAGCCTGTACTCCTCTAGAAAAGGTTACACATTTCCCTCCCCTTCACTACTGACCACAGAAGAACTGGCTATTCTCAATTAAGCAAGCATTCAATGAAGCCCCTTTAGGGATTCCTCAAGGGCACTGCACACCTTGGGACAGATTCTCTGTTTGACTACTTGTTATGTCTCAATCCCTTGCACTTGTTTTACTCTCTTTATGGAAGTCACTTCCCCCTCTTGATCATCTCCTTACTTGTGGTGGAGTTGATGCTTGGAGTCTTACTGCGCCAGAAGAAGGGGACAAAAAGCCGGCAAGGCCAAGGAGCCGAATGCTGAAAAGACTCTCTAGCCTCTAGGGGCTCCTCAGCTCCCCCTCCCCGCTCGGGCCAGCTCCTCCGTGTGGCGCTCGAGCGGAAAGGAAAGGTAGATTCAGCAATACCCCCCAGGCCGCTACCGGGCTCCTCAGCTCTCCCCTCCCGCTCGCGCCAGCTCCTCCGTGTGGCGCTCGAGCAGAGGAGAGAAAACAGAACAAAGCTTACAAGCCGCTGTTGGGCTCCCGGCGCTTCTCCTCACTTCTCCACAGCGTCGGTCGGAAGAGAAACACTACTCCTTCTGACTTGCGCGGTTCACCCACGCTGGCGCCGCCTCTCACTCGAGCCTCCGGGCACTTCCTCCCGATCCGCCCTCACTTCGCGTACACCAAGGGAAGACGCCTCTCCCTCTCCCTCACGCAGAAGCGGCCCAAAGACACTACCGCTCGTCGGCCTCACTGAGTCTCCCTGCCACAACCCAGGATACAGCTGGAGGCGCAGGCAGGGGGCACCCGGCTGGAGCGCGGCAATCTCCCTCGGCTCCCACAGGACCCTGATAAAACCAAGGGTAAGGAGGAAGTCGGGTGTTGATTTACTCAGTGGCACAATCCTTTATGATGTCCCAGAGCAGGATTAGCACTCTTGAGCTCTTAAGGCAGTTCAGACCCACAATACTAGATGAGGGGGGGAATAGGAGGGGGTCGATTGGAAAGGCTAGATGGTCCTTTCCTCTTCTCTCTCTGTCCCGGGGGATTGAGCCTTACTTCATACGAGCTTCCTCACCCACGCCTTATACTGGGACCAGGAGAGAATTGGTACCCAGGGTCTCCAAGACTTCTCACCCAGCGGGGTCAGGACAAGTAACCAAAGGGAGGTCGGGTGGTGAATCAATAAGGAGCGTCCCCAGACTGGGAGGTCAACCCTTTGACTATCCTACCCCCGCCTTCCGCTACAGCCTGTCCTCCAGCCAGCCTAAACTGCAAGACAAAATGGCTGCCCAGCATTCCGCCTTTTATAGGCTGACCCTCAGAGGTCCAGAAGGGACCAGAAGGTTCTGGAATGCCCTATTCTACGCTATGGGACAGGGTCTAGGTTTGGCAGATAGGACAGTTGGTAGCCACCATTTTGTGACTCCAACTATATTCCTGTCAGAAAAGGCCTCTAGGCCTGAGGTGAAAAACTATGAGGGGGGGGAAAGAACACCTATCCCCTTGACCAACACCTAGAAAAAGCTAGTGGACACAAAAATTAATAAAGGTATGAGGGGCAAAAAGGGGACAAAATAAATAATGAATTGGAAGGACTACGCAAAAAGCCAGACAGGTCTAACAGGTGGTGATAGGTCACCGAATTAACAGCATTCAAAGTAATTATTTGACAATGTAAAAAATATAAATATGAATCATGTCTCCTAAAGTAAAGCACTAAAATGAATACCTTCAACAAAACTGTTTCTGAAAGTAAGACATGCAACCATTGCATTTACACTTAAAATAAGCAGCCAAAAGCAGATTTTGACCAAAAAAGACATTCTATAAATTGGTTTCTAGGAAAATGTAATTACTATTCAATTTGAAGATATCCATTAAACAGTTTAGATGAAATTGTTTCTCAGTAATGGTATTCTATGAAATCATTTTTCACATGAAATCACATACAACCTACAATCACATACAAAGCTAAGGCCACTGAGAAATATATGACACAAAAGGAGGAATGTTACGAGCATAGCGAATGGGCAGGGTGCATATTAGCAATCTGCACTAGACAGAAGAACGTACAGAACAAGATAATATCAAATAAGAATGAGCATGGGAATCTGGTTACCACAGTTCAGGGAATCCGAGTAGAATTCCGTAGGTTTTACATGAAATTATACGACTCCGAGAAAATTAGCAAGGATAGCAGTGATGATGCAATTAGGGAATATTTAGCTGCTGGCGGTTTGGAGAAATTCTCATTGGAGGATTGGGAATTTCTGGTTGCTGCCTTTTCGTCCTTTGAAATATTTAAAGAGCTTAGCGAGCTTGCAGCAGGGAAAGCTGCAGGTCCAGACCATGTTTTATAAAGTTTTCTGGCACTCTCTTGGGGAAGATTTTTCAAATATGCTTTGTCAGGTACAAATGGGGGAGCCACCCCAAAAATCCTGGGCACAAGCCAGTATAGTGGTATTCTGGAAGAAGGAGTAGCTAGCCACAGACAGATTGGTACTGGCGGGAGGGCAAATGGAGGAATTCAAGAGAAAAAGAGGGACGAGGCAGGGCTGCCCCTGCTCTTCATTATTGTTTGTCTGCTATATTGACCCCGTTAATCCGCAGAATCGATGCTAACCCCAGGATAAAATCTTTAAGCCATTATGGGATGGACACCAAGATCCTGGGCTACGCAGACGATTTAGCAGTTACTAGAATGGGCCGTTAGATTATTACATTTTATAATCCTAACTGACTCAGAGAACATGGTAGAAATTTGAGTTTAGTATGCCTGGACTCAGAATGATAAAATGCATCTTTTAGTGAAGTTGGTTTTAACATTCTGTGTTTGAAAATACCACTTTAAGAAAGTATGTATTTTCTTGTCTAATTATCCAAGCCTGCCTCTGCTAGGTTGTGTATTCCTTGTCTGGTGTTTTTGAGTGAGAGGGCTTGGGAATTCCAAGAGACAGAATGAGTCAGCCTAGTGGTGAATAGAGAGATCTGCATCTAGAAGGTGTGAGAAGTTGGCCTGATATATGATGCTCACTAGTTCTAGTGATCACCTTGTATCAGTCCAAACAACCCTAATGGTGATTGGTTGTAAGTCAACCTTATAGACCAGCTATCCTAATGGTAGCATGGACAAAGCAGTCTTAGGCTAAACTCTTTTGGCATGTGAAGCCAGCTGTTTTACCACATATAACCCCTTGAATACCAGATGAAAGGACGCCACACAGGTTGTTATGAAAATAAACAATATATTTATTAATAGCAAACACCTCTGAACTCTTTATGAGATCAGAGGGCTAAGCACATAACAATACTCTTCAGAAAAATACAATAGTCGCACAAATTACAATGGTGCCCTAGGGTCACGACAAACCATATACTAAGTAAATGGGTTAAGTAGAACGATAGAGGAAATGGAGCTGCCCAGAGGCTGTAGGATCGCTGGGACTACACTACCCTAACCTTAGGTAAGTAGCAGGAGGCCCACGGGACGCGTGTGCAGAGTGTGAACTCACACGCGAGATGCGGAACAAAGTCAATGGGCAGAACAAATTACGAAAAGGTAAGTAAAAGACAGTTCCTACTAGTTACGACTAAAACGACAGGATACCTGGACATTAGGCGAGTCAATCTACCCTTGAGCACCGAAATGCTCTTGTTACCTCACCCACGGGCTGCGGGTGCATAGGTGTCAAAGTGTGTCGGGTTTCCGCGTCGAAGTCTATGGAGCCTTGTAGAAAGATGCTGCAGGCGACCAGGAGGAAGATGTCCGGAGCGATCCACGGGTGGATCGAGGAAGATGAAGACCTGAAAGCAGAGGGGACAATGTTCAAAGTCACTAGCCAGTGACCGGTGTGGAACCAGGAAGGAACCAGATGTTGTTGTCGCGATCAGCTGAAGAGTGGACGCTTGACTCTGCAGCCACGTGGACCAGGAGGTGTCTTCGATGACCAGGATGGAGGCACGAGCTGTCCCACGCAGGCTCTCGCTGTCGGCGGTGTCTGTTCCGGATTCGGCGTCAACAGGCTTTGGCAAAGGCAACCCACGCGGTGAGTGGAAAAGGCGTCTGGTGCGGACCAGGAGGGTCCGGGGTGCTTCTCCTTTGCAGGGAAGTAAGGGCCAGTCTGGAGCAACCAGACCAGCGGTGTAGATTTCATGGATCGTCGTCTAGGAGGTCACTAGCCAGCCGGCAATTGACCAGACAACGCATCGAGCAGCAATCAAGCAAAAGGGCCCCACGCAGATCTCGTGGATGCTGGAGGGCGGATCTTCTGTGCAGGAGCTGCTCGGGCTGGGGCTTCTCAATCCCCAAAGCACTTTCTCGAGGATGCCTCTGAAGTCGTGCTGGAAGCGAAGTGCAGTTTCTTCAAGATGGCCGGTCCCACGTGTCTCGTCGCACCCACGGGTCTCAGCTGTGCTGCAGATGTGGGTAGAGGTCGGAGAGGTCCGGGAATCCGGGTCTTGTCGGGCTCTGAGGTCTGGTTCCGGCAGGAAGGACGACAAAGTGAACCGCTAGGACGCTTGATGGTGCCTGCAGTTGCAGGGTGGACACTCCTTGCCCACAAAGGAGATTCTTCAATCTTCTGTGGAGCAGAACGTCGAAGTCCAGAGTTTATTCTTGTAAAGTTGTTCAGGATAATCTAATCTGGAATGGGATGGGACCAGCTCCTACCTTTATCCTACTAAAGGGCCCCCCTCCCTATCCTTTGTCACGTTTCGCGCCAGAGCTGGGGCTGGAGTGCCCCAGCAACTGGTTTGAACCGGGGTATGCACAGGGACACCTTGTGTGCCCCATGCATGTCCCATTCCTTTCAGCCCTCCCTACCTCAATACACAAAATCCTGTCTGGGGTGGTGCTAGCACCTCCCAAGGCAGGAAACCCTTTGTCCAAGCCTCCCTCGCTGGAAGGACTCCCAGCAGCAGGAGGTCAGACTTGTGTCTGTGGTGGCAGCATCCATTTTTTGATGCTGAGGCTCCGTTTAACTTTAACCGGGGTTCAGGTTCTGTACATGTCGTATCCCTCTAGAAGGGTGGAATGCTACCCCCGTCGCCAGAACTGGCGAGGGGGTAGTATTCCAAATCGTATGACACCTTACTCGACATGTTTTGATAATGCTATACCAAAGTTAGCAATAACTGCGAGGATTATAATGCACTTAAGAGTATATGGTATAGCGTTATCATGGAAACAGCTAAAGGACTTGGTTCCGAATGCTTCAGACAGGCTCAGCTCATGCTAGAGCACCATCTCACATAATTCCAGGCACTCTGCCTTCAGGATTGATAAGGCCTGCCATAGGAGTGACTTATAGGAATATATGTGTCCATTTTGGGGTTAGATATAGGTATACTATATCTACAGAAAAGGGTGATTACACCACCTTGCCCCAGCTGTCTTAGCAGCCAGTTGTGTCAGTTTGAATGGCCAGATATAAAACAGGGGGAGAAGGAGGAATCAGAGACTAGGTCGCCCTCTAAAGTCTTAGTGCATAAGTTGGAATCCAAAATACTGGATGCTGAGACCTAGCTCAAGTGTAGGAAACTGAGCTACTTGATCAGTGTAACCTTACAAGAAAGAAAAATTTCTTTCTAGTGTCCCCTCACTCACCGGGGTTGCCCCATGGTGACATGCTTCATCATTGGGGCCATCCCAGTTCTCTACGAAAAGGGGCGTGCTACGACTCACGAACTACGCAGGAGCACCTAAAAATGAAAGGCTATGTGTGGTGCGAAGAAGTGGTGGAGTGGGTGTGAGTGAATTAAAAATACAGTGCTTAGTGGGCCTCAACAAATTTATTATGCTCCTAGGCAGGTATGTTAAAAGTGGGGTGAGTATCACTGTAGACCAACCTGTAATGGGGATTGGTTCAGTGAAGGTGAAAGGTCAACATGTTTCATGCTACCCCTGGCATTACTTCAGGACCATGCCGGGACCAGCCCTGCATTTGCCACTCCTATGTCCCTATTTAGGGAGTGATAGATTTTAAGAAAATACACTTAAAAAACAAAGGCATGCGTTCACAGTGGAAATACATACGTTTGTAACGAATTGCTGATGTTAGTAAAGCTAGTAGACTGGCTGATAAGATCGCATCGTCCCCATCACGCCCCGGAACTGCTGTGTATCCTGACACTTGTCAAACACTTCGCGTATCTTCCATCTCATGAAGACCGCCAACCAGCCTTAAAGGAATCCACCATCAAGCGCTGTGTGAGCCGCTTTTTAAGGAAATCGCCATCAAGCGCCCTTTTGATTCCTAATCAGCCAAACCCACCCTGCGTATGCCGTATCTATAACGCCATCACCCGATCTGGGTCCTGTACCCGAATTCAATACGCTTAGCATACTGAAGCGAGGCTAAATAATTGATTCAGGCAAATTTATTGTTTTTACAGTCCTGATGATGATCCTTAACTATCTGAGCAATGGATCGAAACGTCGACTTTTTTAAGTGGACATGCATGCAACCAATGTGTATTAAACTGTATGGTCCACTCTGGAGAACACTGTTTACACTGATTCAAAAGTGTCCAGTCTGCTCACTTGTTCTTCTTTGCCTGTGAACTTTACTGCTCTTATTCTTGCTTCTATTTCCTTCTCCTTCTCACTAGTTCGGTACAGGATTGTGCCTCTTACTAGTAACTATTTGTTGTATTCCACTTATTTTCTTTGATTGTAACAAAATAAAAATCCTGGTCCGGCTGGACAGGTCAAGTATATAGTTCCTATTGTGCTCTATATAAAAATTGTGTATATCTCTAATTATGCTCAGGACCTTTGTTCACGCAAAGTAAAGTGCTTAATAACACTTCATGGTCTCTCAGGGGGATCGATTTCACCTATTGGACACACTGTTCCTAGCTGGTGCAATCGTTCGGTTATACCTAATAACAGCCTCCCCGGGACCGCATCTTGGTGTCCATTTTGGGGTTAGATATAGGTATACTATATCTACAGCAAAGGGTGATTACACCACCTTGCCCCAGCTGTCTTAGCAGCCAGTTGTGTCAGTTTGGATGGCCAGCCAGGGGTGGCATAATACATGCTGCAGCCCTTGGTAGGCCCTGGGTACCCCTATGGACTGGGTACCTAAGGTACACTGTACAGGGGCTGATAAGGTGACCCAGCATCCAATTAGGTATGTACCTAAGGTACATGAAGTCCATTTTACAGAGAGAGCAATTAGTCTGGGGTCCTGAATAGCAGGGCCCCAGGCCAACTAGGTCGAAAACCAGCTAAACACCAGGCAAAAAGTTGGGGGTAACTGTAGGAAGGTAGATCCCTGACTATGGTTGCCCCCAACTTTTTGCCTGGTGTTTTGCTGGTTTTCTGACTTAGTTGACCTGGGGCCCTGCCATTCAGGACCCCAGGCCCACTGCTCTCTCTGTTAAAATGGATTCCATGTACCCTAGGTACATATCTGATTGGATACTGAGTCACCTTATCAGTCCCTGTACAGTATACCTTAGGTATCCAGGGCATAGGTGTACCCAGGGCCTACCAGGGGCTGAAGCATGTATTATGCCACCCCTGGCTGGCCATCCAAAACTGACACAACTGGCTGCTTGACAGCTGGGGCAAGGTGGTGTAATCACCCTTTGCTTTAGATATAGTATTCCTATATCTAACCCTAAAATGGACACATATATTCCTATCAGTCACTCCTATGGCAGGCCTTAACAATCCTGAAGGCAGAGTGCTTGGAATAATGTGAAATGGTGCTCTGGCATGAGCTGAGCCCGTTTGCAGCTTGCGGAACCAAGTCCTAATAGCTGTTCCATGATAACGCTATACCCTATACTCTTAAGTGCATTATGTACCTCGCGGTCATATGCTAACTTTGGTATAGCATTATCAAAACATGTCGAGTAAGGTGTCATACGAATTGGAATACTAACCCCTCGCCAATTCTGGCGACGGGGTTAGCATTCCACCCTTCTAGAGGGACACGACATGTTGGTAACCTGTAACCCCGGTTAAAGTCAGACATAGCCTCAGCTCCACAAGATGGATGCTGCCACCGAGACACAAGTCTGCCCTCCTGCTGCTGGGAGTCCTTCCAGCAACGGAGGCAAGGACAAAGGGTTTCCTGTCAGGGGCGGTGCCAGCACCATCCCAGACAGGATTTTGTGTATCCCAGGTAGGCAGGGCTTTAGAGGAAGGTGACTGCAAGTGGCACCCCGGTGCTCACTGTGCATAGGCCGGCTCAAACCAGTTCTGGGGGCACACCAGCCCCTGAGCTGGGGAGAGACCGGACAAAGGAGAGGGGTGTAACCACCCCCCTCCTAGTCCCACCCATAGGGCAGGACTTAGTCGCGTGCCAGCCCCCTTTTTCAGGATAAAGGTAGGAGCAGGCCCCCTTCCAAATTAGATCATCTTTGAATCCTGAAACTACTTTCCACGAAAGGAACTCAAGACTCTTCCTAAGATTTCTCCCTTGTGACTAAGGAGTAGTCACCCTGCAGCAGCAGGCACCAACCAAGCATCGCGGTTTGCTGTAAGTCTCTCCTCCGGATCAAGACTGCCCAGCTCGACGAGAACCGGCTTCCCTGGCACCTCTGACCTCTACCTGCATCATCAGCCACGCTGAGATTCGTGGGTGTGACGAGACCTCGAGGGACCGGCCATCTTCAAGACTGCACGACGCTTGCCCAGCACGACCACCGAGAGACCCTCGAGTAAGTGCTTTGGGGTTTGAGAAGCCCCGACCCTGAGCCGCTCCAGCACCGAAGTCCAGCCCCCTTGCATCCACGAGATCTGCGTGGGGCCCTTCTGCTCTTTGCTGCTCACCGCGTTGTCCAGGTCGCTTGCCCGTTGGCTAGTGGCCCTTCTGACGACGAACCACGACGACAACACCGCTGGTCTGGTTGCTCCAGACTGGCCCTTGCTCCCCTCCAACAGAGGAGCACCCCGGACCCTCCTGGTCCACTCCAGACGCCATTTTGAGTCCACCGCGTGGGCTTGCATTTGCCAAGAGTTGTTGTCCCAATCCTGGGTCCAGCGACGTCGACAGCAGATACCTCCGTGGGACAGCTCGCACCTCCATCCTGGTCGCCGACAACGCCTCCTGGTCCGAGAGACTGCAGAGCCCAGCGTCGCCCACTCACCTGGTCGAGGTGACTTCGTCCGGTGCCATCCTGGTGCCCACCTAATCACTGGCTAGTGATTCAGAACTTGGTCCCCTCTGCTTACAGGTCTCCTCCTTCCCTGATCCAGGCTTGGATCCCTCCGAATCTCTTCACTGGTCGCCTGCCAGCAACTTCTTCTTTCAGGCTCCATAGACTGCAACGAGGATTCCCGACGTCTTTTCAGACCTATGCAGCCGCAGCCCCTGGGCTAGGTAACCTGAGCATTTCGGTGTTCCAGCATAGCTTAACTATCTAAGTGTCCAGATCCTTTTTCGTTTCAGCTCTATCTAGTCGGATTCGTCCGATAACACTAACTTTGCATTTACTAGGATCCATAGACTTTGTTCCGCATTACGCGTGAGAGTTCCCACTCTGCACACGACGTCCCTAGGCCTCCTGCTTGTAATCTAAAGGTGCAGTAGAATAGTCCTAGCGATCCCAAAGCCTATGAGAGTAGTACTTACCTGCTAGTAATTTCGCATTCCACTTTTGTAATATATGGTTTTTCGTGCCCCTCGGGCATTTGTGTAAATTGTGCGACTTGAAGTATTTTCTTAAGAGTTTTGTTATGTGCTTAGCTCCCTGACTCATAAAGAGATCAGGGTAGACTTGTTATAAATAAATATCCTTTTATTTTCATAACAACTTGTGTGGTGTCCTTTCACTTGGTGTTCAAGGGGTAAATGTGATGGTAAAACAGCTGGCTTAACACGCCCTCTAGAGTCTAGCCTTAGACTGCTCTTGTCCATGCTACTAGGATAGCTGGTCTATCAGGTTGACTTACAACCAATCATCAATAAGGGTTGTTTGGACTGATATATAGTGATCACTAGAATAGTGAGCACTGCATATCAGGCCAACTTCTCACATTGGTGAGCAGCGGTTGGGATTTGAGCTTGCTGTTGTTTTACCACACGTATCCTAAGAATATCATTTGAAAGATCACATAAGTACCAAGGTACATATAACTTAGCTTAGAATACTCTGAGTTCTACTGAACCAGCTGTTGTAGTTCAACAGGGCCTAGCACACCCTGACTACAACTCTTAGCAAGGGATCAGTAGGCAAACAAATAGTGTAGGTAAGTGCACCACTTGCACCACACTAGAAGCATGTCTACCCATGGAGAGTCTTCAGAGACTCCCCTAGTAGCTAGTGACCCTCCACAGGTCATCTCAAGATATGCAGCTCTCAGTTTCCAGGAGATGAGACAAGTGTGTACCTCCAGGAAACTGAACCAGGGGTCTAACCCCACCATTCCCTTTCTGATAGGTCTCTTAGAGACATATGATGCTAGAAAAGCTTCTCATACAGATGGGAATATGCCAGCCTTAGAGGGTACCTGTGGTGATCCATACCTCCTTGACACTAAAAATGCAGTTGAGGAGGAGGAAGAAGAGGGCTCTGGGGATGAGGCAGACAACAGGCCTGAACTAGTCAGCAGACTTACTAGGGCCAACTTAGACCTACTTAGGGAAGGATCTGGGGGAACCCCAGTACTGACCCTAATGAGGCCTAACCTTGGAGTTAGGAGAGATAGATCTCCTTCTAGGGACTCCAATAGATCTCTGCACTCTAATGCCTCCTCTCAGAGGAGAAGGATGTCTCCCCAGTGGAGATTGACTTCCCCTCGGAGAAGAGAACATGAAGCAAGGATAAAACAGGCTAATCTAAGGATTGAAAGGGAAGAACTTGCCCTGGCCAAAGAAAAGCTTGCCTTTGCTAGAGAGCAGCAGATGAGTGGGACAGTACCCACTGGTGGCAGCAATCTCCATAGAGATAAGGAAAGGAGTTTAGATACTAAACACCTGAGTAAGATAGTGCCCCCCTTTAAACAAGGGGATGACATACACAAATGAATGGCTGCTTTGGAGAGGGCCTGCACTGTCCGGTGCATCCCCCAAAGTCAGTGGGCAGCTATACTGTGGCTCTCCTTTGAAGGCAAAGGTAGAGATAAGCTCCTCACTACTAGAGTTGAGGATGCTAACAATTACCAAGTCCTGAAAAATACACTGGTTGATGGGTTTGGCTTAACCACTGAGCAGTACAGGTTGCTGTTCAGGGATACCCAGAAAATTCAGTCTCAGGATTGGTCTGACTTCGTGGATTGTGCCACTAAGGCTTTGGAAGGCTGGCTACTGGGTAGTAAAGTTACTGACTTCACAGGATTGTATAATCTTATTATGAGAGAGCAAGTCTTAAATAATTGTCAGAACCAGTTATTACACCAGCACCTGGTAGACTCTGATCTGACCTCTCCACAGGAACTGGGTAAGAGGGCAGACAAATGGGTCAGAACCAGGATTAGGCCCAAGAACCAAGGTGGTGACCAGAAGAAGGAATCAACCAAGCCTCAAGAGAAGGGTGGGAATAAATCTACAGATCAAACCACATCAGGGCCCCAAAAATCCTCTGACAAGGGTGGGTCCCAGACTCCTTCCAATACCCAAAAGAAACCTTATTGTCATACCTGCAAACAGGTAGGCCATTACAAAACTGATAGCAGTTGCCCACAGGCCAACAACAATAAGGAGAACATACCCCCAAGTAAAACTTCCCAGTCTCCTGTTACTACTAGTAGTAATCCCCCAGGTGGTGGGAGTGCCCCTAAGAATTTGGGTGCATTTACTTTGGGAGTTCCTGGGGACTCTGGCCTAACCAGGTCCCCTGACTTAGATACTCTTGTCTGTGAAAATGGCATGGGGTTTGCCAACTTCACTGCTTGTCCCAACACTTTGAGCAAGTACAGACAGGAGCCCCTCATCAATGGTATAAAAGTTGAGGCCTATAGAGATACAGGGGCTAGCATCACCATGGTGACTGAGAGCCTAGTCCCCTCAAGGCAACTTTTTCCTGGAGCCACATACCAGGTAACCAACATTGATGGAGTGCAGAGAGATCATCCCATAGCAGTGGTAAATCTCTGCTGGGGAGGTGTCACTGGCCCCAAGAGAGTGGCAGTGTCATCAAACTTGCCTGTAGATTGCCTACTGGGGAATGACTTAGAGATCTCAGCCTGGGCTGAGGTAGAGCAAGAAACCCATTTGAAAATGGTGAACCTCCATGGTAAGGTTAGTGGGGCAGTGATAGCCACAGCCCCAGTCCAAGATGTCCTCCCTGAACAGGTCAGGAGGGCTGTGCCAGTCACAGCCCAATCTCAGACAGCTTCCTTCCCAGAAAAGGTTAGCAGGGCTGTGATGGTCACAGCCCATACCCAAACTGAGTCCCCTCCTGAAAAGGTTGGTGGAGTTGTGATGGCCACAGCTCAAACTCAGACAGATAATAGTGTTGTGAAGCCTGAAACTATGGATCACTCCACTCAGACAGAGAGCATTGAGGAGGAAGAGAAATCTCCCTCCCACCAGACTTTAGGAAAGGGTCAGCCTCCTCAGGGAACTGATCTGACCCCTTGTGAAGAAACTGCCCCAGAGGTAGTCAGGCCTAGCCTGGCAGAGCCTCTGATGTCAGTGGCCCCTTCCAAGGTGGGACCCAGTCTGGAGCAGGTAACCTGCCCCTCTCTACCCTGCCTCAGTCAGCCCAGGGCTGTAGAGGTCAGGGAGGCCAGTGGAGGACCCCAAAGGGCCCCCTGTCCAACAGAACTTCCCAATCAGCAGATTAAGGGCACTGAAGCTAGCAGACCTAGCCAAGTGAAAATAAAACACACTCCTGAGGGATCCCCTTAAAATTAGTTAGGGACCTCCCACAGATGGACACTGTTGGGCACAGCCAAACTTGGGACCTGAGGGCCCCAGACTTGACCTGTCCCTCCAGTAAGCCAAACAGAGGGACCCAGCCTCCAGCTTTAGGTAGCCAGAGGTTGACCCTGAGAGCTCACAGCAACTCAGCCCTGGAAAGAAAGGCACACATGGTAGATGGTGATTGGAGGAAGTTGATCCCAACATTAGTGGAGTCTCACTTCAGTACTCCATCCCAGCACCAGCCTTTTACTTTACCAAAACACACCACAGGTAGAGATTCCCTATGGTGGAGACCCTCAGATACCCTTAGGGTGAGGGATTGCTTAGTGGACCATGAGATAGGGGGTAACCATGCCAGTGCTGGTACTTCCTTATATGGCCACTTAGGCAATATAGGCTTACCTGGTCAAGGATAGCCTTATCTCCTTTCGTTTGGGGGGGGGGGTTATGTAGGAAGGTAGATCCCTGACTATGGTTGCCCCCAACTTTTTGCCTGGTGTTTTGCTGGTTTTCTGACTTAGTTGACCTGGGGCCCTGCCATTCAGGACCCCAGGCCCACTGCTCTCTCTGTTAAAATGGATTCCATGTACCCTAGGTACATATCTGATTGGATACTGAGTCACCTTATCAGTCCCTGTACAGTATACCTTAGGTATCCAGGGCATAGGTGTACCCAGGGCCTACCAGGGGCTGAAGCATGTATTATGCCACCCCTGGCTGGCCATCCCAAACTGACACAACTGGCTGCTTGACAGCTGGGGCAAGGTGGTGTAATCACCCTTTGCTTTAGATATAGTATTCCTATATCTAACCCTAAAATGGACACATATATTCCTATCAGTCACTCCTATGGCAGGCCTTAACAATCCTGAAGGCAGAGTGCTTGGAATAATGTGAAATGGTGCTCTGGCATGAGCTGAGCCCGTTTGCAGCTTGCGGAACCAAGTCCTAATAGCTGTTCCATGATAACGCTATACCATATACTCTTAAGTGCATTATGTACCTCGCGGTCATATGCTAACTTTGGTATAGCATTATCAAAACATGTCGAGTAAGGTGTCATACGAATTGGAATACTAACCCCTCGCCAATTCTGGCGACGGGGTTAGCATTCCACCCTTCTAGAGGGACACGACATGTTGGTAACCTGTAACCCCGGTTAAAGTCAAACATAGCCTCAGCTCCACAAGATGGATGCTGCCACTGAGACACAAGTCTGCCCTCCTGCTGCTGGGAGTCCTTCCAGCAACGGAGGCAAGGACAAAGGGTTTCCTGTCAGGGGCGGTGCCAGCACCATCCCAGACAGGATTTTGTGTATCCCAGGTAGGCAGGGCTTTAGAGGAAGGTGACTGCAAGTGGCACCCCGGTGCTCACTGTGCATAGGCCGGCTCAAACCAGTTCTGGGGGCACACCAGCCCCTGAGCTGGGGAGAGACCGGACAAAGGAGAGGGGTGTAACCACCCCCCTCCTAGTCCCACCCATAGGGCAGGACTTAGTCGCGTGCCAGCCCCCTTTTTCAGGATAAAGGTAGGAGCAGGCCCCCTTCCAAATTAGATCATCTTTGAATCCTGAAACTACTTTCCACGAAAGGAACTCAAGACTCTTCCTAAGATTTCTCCCTTGTGACTAAGGAGTAGTCACCCTGCAGCAGCAGGCACCAACCAAGCATCGCGGTTTGCTGTAAGTCTGTCCTCCGGATCAAGACTGCCCAGCTCGACGAGAACCAGCTTCCCTGGCACCTCTGACCTCTACCTGCATCATCAGCCACGCTGAGATTCGTGGGTGTGACGAGACCTCGAGGGACCGGCCATCTTCAAGACTGCACGACGCTTGCCCAGCACGACCACCGAGAGACCCTCGAGTAAGTGCTTTGGGGTTTGAGAAGTCCCGACCCTGAGCCGCTCCAGCACCGAAGTCCAGCCCCCTTGCATCCACGAGATCTGCGTGGGGCCCTTCTGCTCTTTGCTGCTCACCGCGTTGTCCAGGTCGCTTGCCCGTTGGCTAGTGGCCCTTCTGACGACGAACCACGATGACAACACCGCTGGTCTGGTTGCTCCAGACTGGCCCTTGCTCCCCTCCAACAGAGGAGCACCCCGGACCCTCCTGGTCCACTCCAGACGCCATTTTGAGTCCACCGCGTGGGCTTGCATTTGCCAAGAGTTGTTGCCCCAATCCTGGGTCCAGCGACGTCGACAGCAGATACCTCCGTGGGACAGCTCGCACCTCCATCCTTGTCGCCGACAACGCCTCCTGGTCCGAGAGACTGCAGAGCCCAGCGTCGCCCACTCACCTGGTCGAGGTGACTTCGTCCGGTGCCATCCTGGTGCCCACCTAATCACTGGCTAGTGATTCAGAACTTGGTCCCCTCTGCTTACAGGTCTCCTCCTTCCCTGATCCAGGCTTGGATCCCTCCGAATCTCTTCACTGGTCGCCTGCCAGCAACTTCTTCTTTCAGGCTCCATAGACTGCAACGAGGATTCCCGACGTCTTTTCAGACCTATGCAGCCGCAGCCCCTGGGCTAGGTAACCTGAGCATTTCGGTGCTCCAGCATAGCTTAACTATCTAAGTGTCCAGATCCTTTTTCGTTTCAGCTCTATCTAGTCGGATTCGTCCGATAACACTAACTTTGCATTTACTAGGATCCATAGACTTTGTTCCGCATTACGCGTGAGAGTTCCCACTCTGCACACGACGTCCCTAGGCCTCCTGCTTGTAATCTAAAGGTTCAGTACAATAGTCCTAGCGATCCCAAAGCCTATGAGAGTAGTACTTACCTACTAGTAATTTCGCATTCCACTTTTGTAATATATGGTTTTTCGTGCCCCTCGGGCATTTGTGTAAATTGTGCGACTTGAAGTATTTTCTTAAGAGTTTTGTTATGTGCTTAGCTCCCTGACTCATAAAGAGATCAGGGTAGACTTGTTATAAATAAATATCCTTTTATTTTCATAACAACTTGTGTGGTGTCCTTTCACTTGGTGTTCAAGGGGTAAATGTGATGGTAAAACAGCTGGCTTAACACGCCCTCTAGAGTCTAGCCTTAGACTGCTCTTGTCCATGCTACTAGGATAGCTGGTCTATCAGGTTGACTTACAAGCAATCATCAATAAGGGTTGTTTAGACTGATACATAGTGATCACTAGAATAGTGAGCACTGCATATCAGGCCAACTTCTCACAGTAACCATAGTCAGATATTCACTTTCCTACAGAAGGGAGGGAGGAGTTGTACCTGGGACCTGAATAGGACTGTGCCTGCCCACCACAGTGCTGGCTCCATCCCCTGTGGTGTGTCTGATGTCTCTGCCCTGCACTGTGAAAGGAGAGAAGGAATCATGTCAACAAAGTGCTCCAGGGCTGTACTTTCCCTCCACAATGCTGGCTCCATCTCCTGTGGGGCGTCTGATGTTTCTGCTCTGCACTGTGAAAGGAAAGAAGGAGTCATGTAAACAGAGTGCTCCAGAACTGGTTTGGACTCTGCAAAGGCCCCTCTGCCCTCAGAGGACAAAGGATTTTGGGGTATACATATTGGGACCCTGATCCCAAGAAATTAGATCACTTTTGGACTACAAGAAGAAACCTTTGCTGAGGAGAGGAACCTGAAGAAACTGACGAGAGACTATCCCTAAGCTGAGGTGGGAGATTAGCCTGAAGTGGTTGCCTGGCTGCCAAAGGAAGGAGAAAGGAACTTTGTGTACTTTGCTTTCAACTTGTGAAGGAGCTCCAAGGGTTCGGAAAAGAGCTTGCCTCCTGCTGAAGTCTCAGGGACAACAGACTTCAAACCCCAGCTCCCCGAGTTCTTTGGAAGTGCCTGCTGTTGTTTTGGGGCCTTCTGAGGGACTGCGTGTCGCAAGAAGGAGAGAGGGGAGAGGAGTTAGCCTAACGGCTAAGGCGCTCGACCTCGGACCTGGGGATCTGGGTTCGAGTCTCGGTAACGACGCCAAACCTCCTGTGATTCTGGGCAAATCACTTAATCTCCCCGTGCCTAAAAATGAAAGTGTGTGTCCTCATGTAAAAAACGTAACTTGTGCTATGTAAAGCGCTCTGATACCTGATTCAGTTCGGGTCTAGTTCGCGCTATATAAAACTCAAAAAAAAAAAAAAGGAGCTGGAAGCGCAACTCAACGAGGAAGAAACGTGTCGCCGTCGCTGCTACTGCCGTCGCATTTTGAATGTCGGCGCTGTAGTTGTCGTATTGCACCACATCGAGAGAAGCGTCTCGCAACGAAGAGGAAGCGTGTCGCCATCGCTGCTGCTGCCGTCACATCGTGAATGTCGGCGCTGTAGCTGTCGTATTGCACCGCATCGAGAGAAGTGTTTCACAACGAGGAAGAAGCGTGTCGCCGTTGCTGCTGCTGCTGTCGCATCTTGAATGTCGGCGCTGTAAATGTCGTATTGCACTGCATCGAGAAAAGCGCCTTGCATCACGTGGAGAAGCACGCCGCCATCGGAGCTGCTGCCGTCGCATCTTGGATGTCGCCGCTGTAGTTGTCGCATTGTGCGGAAGCTTCTCGCAACGTCGGAGAAGAGTGTCGCAGCTGAAGCTGTTGCCGTCGCATCGCGGAACAAGGGTGTTGCTGCTGAAGCTGACGCATCGAATCTAGACTTCTCGCATAATCGGGAAGCGTGCCACATCTGGAAGATCTTCACGTCTTTATTTCTTTCCACCGGAACTTTGCCGCAGTTCCATCGCTGCAACATTGCTTGTTGTGGAAGCGCAACGCATTGTAAGGTACATTGACGCAAAGTGTCGCATCTTATGAACTGAACTAAACTAAGCTAAAACTACCACCTTAAGTACAGTATTGTAGATTTTTGTCATTTATAATCTTGTGTTAAATCTATATAAAGAATAGTTATTTTTAATATACAACTGTGTGGTGTCCATCTGTAGTGTTGTCACTTGGTTACTGTATGTGGTCACATATGCTTTACGCACTACCTCTGCGATAAGCCTGTCAGCTCGTGCCAAGCTACCAAGGGGGTGAGCAGGGGTTATTTTAGGAGTGTACCCCCTTACCCTGACTAGAGGCAAGGGTCCCTATTTGTCACAAGTACCTACCTGTACCAACTAGAGACCCCCAAATCTAACAATCAGCATAAAACTCAAATTGTAATTAATGAATATCTTAGGCTGAACGGCCCTCGGGTCACGCATAAAAGCAATGTATTTAGGAGTAAATATTTCATCCAATATAGGGGAAATTGTGGAGTTCAATCTTGCCCTGGTTATCCAGAAGGGATCACAGGACTTCGCCCGGCATAATAATCTTCACCTATCATTAATAGGCCGCTGTAATGTGGTGAAAATGATTTTTTTTACCTAGTTGTATTCCTTTTAAGATCAATACCTTTGATATTCGAGACAGTATGGTTTAAAAAGTTGGACGGGCTGGTAAATAGATTTATATGGGCATATGGTAAGACAAGACGGTCCATGAAGTTTATGTCTCTCCCTGGGGAGAGAGCAGGATTATCGGTCCCAGATTTCAGATTATATTATTTAGCATAAGCACTACACTACATGTGTGCATTAGTGTAATGCTAGAATCCCCTTTGACCCCTGGAATCAGAGGAGGGTACCAGATATTTACGAGTTATTGGTGGAGAAGGACGCTAAAAACCTGTACTTAAGGTTTATCAAACCTAGTTACTATAAGAAGGTGAGATTCAAGACCCTACTAGCAGCAGGCCAGTGGTGGAAGACAATAAAAAGAAAGACGGAGATTGGGAGAATACATTATTATACCCCCCTATATAGTGGAGTGGTGTGGCTCACTGGTTAGAGGCGGCAGACCCGGAAGCAGAGGACGGCCCGGGACCAGGGTTCAATTCCCGAAGCGGTAGGGTGGTGGACCAGGGTCAGCGGACTCGATAATTCTCGCCTCGGTGCCTACTCTAACCAGGGATCACACTCGGCAACTCTGGGCATTAGCTTGCCTCATCTCCACAACGGCCCCCCACATACGCCAGGGATGCCTGGTTTCACCTTGGAGATACCCAGTAGGGACCATCTCACAGGGAAAGCCAGGACGGGTTCCCCAGCGGTCTACAGCGCGGAGATACCCCATGTGGGGTGATTCATGCACTTTACAAGACATCATTACATTACATTACATATATGAATTCAGCATTACCAATAGTTTTTCATGATTATATAATGAAACGATGGAAAGACTTAGGGGTCGTTGCAGTGGGGGACTTAGTCGATGTAGATGGGTTTAGGTCATTTCCAGTGCTACAGGACAGATATGGGGTAGATAGGAAAGAGTATTTTTAATATTTACAGGTACATAGCTATTTGGGGAAGAAAACATGGGACTCAAACAGGCTAGCTAAGAACACCATGATCGATGGTTTGGTGGATGAAGCTGGATGCACCATTAGTAGAATTTATAGTGAGATGATCGGCATGCATCCAGGCGACCTAGAGAGACAGGCCGAAAAATTGGATCCAAAGCTTGAGATGAAAGGATCTGGTTTTCTTGATTCCACAGACAAGGGACATAATATACTCTGTTCAGCAAAGTGACAAGCACAGCACTTATAATTTTAGACTTGTATTATACACCAGATAAAATAGCAAAGTGGGGTGGGTCTGTGGGTATCTGTTGGCCCCCTTGCCAGGCCGCCAGGGCAGATGAGGCGCATGTTTTAGACCTGTCTGCGGCTGGATGTTCTTAAAAAAAGTATAGAACAGTTCTTAGAGTTAACCCTGAAGGTTAATGTTGTTTTAACCCCAGAAGTAATGTTACTGGGGGTTGGTAGCACAGGATCTGATGGTGCCTAAGCGTATTTTCTGTTTTTGGCTATGGTAGTGGTTAAAATGTGTATCGCCACAACTTAGCTAGACCTGGTGGTGGCTCCATCTTTCTCGCAATGGCTGGCTCCTCTCCACTTTCAATCTGGAGAAAGGAATTTATGAAAGAAAAGGCCGAAAGGCCCAAAAGCTAGGGAAACCAATATGGTCTTCATTCTATCTGTGGAAGGCAGAGGTCGGGGGTCCTGAAATAATAGCGAAGTGAAATTTTGCGCCTAAAAATAATGCTGCTATTGGTGTACTTGTTCTTTACCCCATTGTTTATTCCTTCTGGAATAGTAATCACCTTTAAAAAGCAATAATGAATTGAAAATATCATGTATACATGAAAGTAATGCTGTTACAAAATGAATACGTTTTTATTCCAATGTCTATTTTATTCATCTGGAATCTCTCGGAACAACTGTTGGAATATGAATTTATTTATGTGCCCCAACAAATAAAAATAAAAAAAGAGATCTAATCATTTTAGGACTCTCACCTACCTGTCTACAAGCTATCTTGTATTATTCATGCACAATTATTGGAAGTATTTGACTTTCATTATTATCTGGTGCAATATGTTAACTGAAACTAATCAATGAAAATACACTAACAAATGACAAGACCGGTGCCACGAGGACAGGTCATAGGGGTTAGGGCGTGGGCTGGATCTTGATTGAGTATGACAGGTGTGCTACTTCTATAATCTTGTATAAACAACTGTGGTGATTGTTATGGGGTAGGCTCTTCAAGGAATACGCCTGGGAGAGGGATTCTGTCGAGTTTCGATTGGATGGTGCCAGCTGTCACAAGATGGCTCTTTATCATATCTGTGAACAATGTGCATCAACATTGTAGAAATGCTTTTAGACTTCTTAAGTCCCATGTGCACAGCTCAAAAATGTGTTGGGAAAGTCTCTCTGCCTTGTACAGCAGCAGTGATCTCATAATCCACTTGTTGACCAATGTTTCTGCTCTGTGTGCCTAGCATGCATTACTTTTCACGTTTCATGACAAATTACAGGGATAAACAAACAATCGCCAACGTAATTCCTATTCAGTTTCTGACTCGTACTGACTCTTTGCACTTAAAAATGAACCATCACTATTAAACCGGTCACGTACTTAAATTCAGATGGCGAGCATATATATGGAGGCCACATTTATTTATTATTATTATTTTTGCCTTTTTTCTATAGCGTGCAGAGAACTCGACCCGAAAATATTAGAGCGCTTCGAATGAGTACCAGTTACATTTAAAACATTTTCGGCGGGAAGATTGAGTGATTTGCTCAGAATCACAGGAAGATGAGCGGACACCGAAACGGGTTCCCCCGTCGGTAGTTCTCGCCGCAACGCCACGTCTGCTCTATGGGCAGCACCCTCTTTTTTTGGCTCAACATTACAATAAAAAACATTCCAGACAATAAACCATTCCATCAGCTTGCAAACAATAAACCTTTTGGCCGTGCCAATGCTTGTATTGTTTCTGACCACATGTTCTTTCAATTGCTCCAATAGGCACCCAGGTCCGTCAATGCTCTGCACCCTCCCCTATCCCCCATCCCCCTCCTCCCAGTTTCGCGCGCCAAAACAGCGTTTCCTGTTTTACGAATATAAACCGCTTTTGTTTTCAGTAGCCTGGGTCTATTTTTCTGTCGAGAAGTCATGGGGGGAAATAGTTTCTAAGAAGTCGGTATTTTTGACTCTGAAGTCGGCATTTACAATTACAATGTTCTAATTCTTTTTCCGGAGCTATGCACGGTGCATAGATTTCTTGTACAGCCTTTCTTGCAGCAACCACCTTCTTTTGTTGGTCAGTTGCTCCCTCTAGCGTCAGAATGCCAGACCCGACCTTACCATCTGAAAGACTCTCGATCACTGAGGCCAATAAGCATTGACAAACCCAACAGGTCTTGCCTATTCCAGATGTATGGCTTTGCAATGTTTTTAGCTATGTTGCAAGTGGCTGAAAGTAAAGAAAAGAAGCCTTATGACACATCCAACGTTGATTGCGTTACAGCATTTTGAAAATTACTTCCAGCTATGCTGCACTGAAGCCAGTGCTACTGTATAATTTATACGTCCCTGCAGATCTATAGTATGGGGCCGCAAGCGCACCCCTGACGTGTGCATGCGTCACCCTGTTCAAAACAAACATGCATTTATTTACAAGTTAATCTACATGAAGGACAGCAAGAAGCTAGGGTGTCCTGCAGTTAACTTTTGTCCCACCTTAATTTATAGACATTCTGCAACAGACGTGTAAAATATGAAAAAGTCTCTCTAAAAATTAAAAAAGTGTTTTTTACTTACATACAGAACTGTTTTATCTTATTGGTAGTGGTACATCAGACTAAATCAGTGCAAGTATTTTTTTTTTTAAAAAGAATAGTTTTCCAACATGAATTTTGAAATGTTCATGAGTCCATTCACCCTGACAATGCCAATAGTGAACTAAGAGGCGACGCCCAGATGAATAGTCGACATTGGAGAGTCTTCGGCAAACTGCTTGTTGGGACTTCTCCCTCTCCTTAACCAGCATGGTTGGAAGAATGTGAGTGTCCCTTTTAATCTTACTGACAACCTGTGAACCCTTCGGTGGACCTGCTGCTGTGCTGCCGTTCCGTAGAGGGTAAAAGACGCCTGGACATACCTGCTCGACGCCCTGGTGGGACTCGTGGTCCCAGGGTGCATCGAACTGCCCTTGCCGCTGCCTTAGTGCCTAATCTGACACAGCTGCCGCTGCTGGGGGATGCGCTGTCATCGCGCTTAAAGCGCCGCCTTACCCCACGCAGCGCCCGGAGAAGCCCGGGACAAGGGCGGGGCCGTCTGTGGCCGAAGGAGGCCGGGCTGGGCCACCCCTTTTGGTTGTGAAACAACAAAGGGGGACCTAAAAAGGACGATATTTATAGGGGTCCAATGTACTTGTCCTCAACTTATAAACAAAAAATGTACAGAGTTCCCCAAGAAGTCGTGTTAGTGTGGCATAGCAGTCTCTCTCTCAAAGGATAGACGTGTAAACAATAATCAGGGAACCGCGGGGATCCCTTGTCGGAACTAGGAAACCTCATACAACTGAGTAGCTGGATGATTTTGTTTCCATCCCGCAAGGTAGTTGTCTTGCCTCATCACCGGCTTCCTGCTCCTACGTCAAGCCGGCGCTGCAATGCCTGACGGGTAGCACAAAGTGCTACACTTTTATGGAGTTCTTTTGTTCCTTGCCGTGGTTGAGTGCGTATGAGGGACCCAGAAAAATGAAGTAGTGAGCGTGAGGAAGTGTATTAAAAAAGGTTAGTTTAGTCCACTAGGAAGACTTTATTCGTGTGACTAACTGCCTTAATAAAATAGTGAAGGAGGGGTACCGAGACTCAAAGTCAATGTATTTTGGCCTCGTTCAACCCTCGCATGTGGTCAACATGTTTCATGCCCTATAGGCAATTCTTCAGGACCTAATCGTGCTCATAAACTAGTAAAGTGCCCAAATTGGGCGTTACAGTGTATGCAGTATACAACCTGAGGGGTAAGAAACCAGGGCAGGCCAGTGGTCCTGTGCGGAAATCACCCCTCAGACTTTGAGGAAGCGCCCCGCAGACTGCTCATGTGTCACCTGTGCTTCTAGGTTCATACCCGGTCAGCACGAGGCTTAAGCCTCTTGGAACCTCCATCCGCTTGCGGCGTGGTCCGGCACTCAGTTCTCACAGGCCCAAGGTACTTGTGGTGTTAAAATTTCGCTTTGGTTGATATATTGTTGAAAGCGCTGTTACTTTTCAAAAACACATAGCCAATTGCTTACTTTTGGGTCCCTGGGAGGCTCTAAAGCGTTCGAAATGAGCAAACGAAAAGGTGCGGCTAGCACTCTTGATGATTTTATAACCAGGGCTGAATCAGTTTTGTGCCGTGAGATTGAGATGAAGCAGCAAAGGCTTTCACTTGACCCCTCAAACCTCCCAACATACAGGCAATCCACTAATCAACTACTGGATACAGCCCCATGTGAGACTGAGGGTAGATGTTCTCAAACTAACCAATTGGTCAATGTGGAGCGTGAATTATTACAAAAGGAACAAGGGGTGGATGGTATTTTTACAAGATTACGGCCCCAAAAATTAGGTGAAACATCGAAAGTCAAACCAAAGGACTTGGCGAAGGAGAAAAATTGGGAGGAAAGAAAGGGAAACATGTTACAACAGCGAAATTTAACAAGGGGGACAGTAATGCACAAGGCCCTGAGGAGGTTAATTGTAGATCAATTGGTGTACAAACTGAATCGGATCACTATTCGACACAAGGAAAACAGGATGGGGGTATGGAAGGAGAAGAAAATTTCGCTTTGGTTGATATATTGTTGAAAGCGCTGTTACTTTTCAAAAACACATAGCCAATTGCTTACTTTTGGGTCCCTGGGAGGCTCTAAAGCGTTCGAAATGAGCAAACGAAAAGGTGCGGCTAGCACTCTTGATGATTTTATAACCAGGGCTGAATCAGTTTTGTGCCGTGAGATTGAGATGAAGCAGCAAAGGCTTTCACTTGACCCCTCAAACCTCCCAACATACAGGCAATCCACTAATCAACTACTGGATACAGCCCCATGTGAGACTGAGGGTAGATGTTCTCAAACTAACCAATTGGTCAATGTGGAGCGTGAATTATTACAAAAGGAACAAGGGGTGGATGGTATTTTTACAAGATTACGGCCCCAAAAATTAGGTGAAACATCGAAAGTCAAACCAAAGGACTTGGCGAAGGAGAAAAATTGGGAGGAAAGAAAGGGAAACATGTTACAACAGCGAAATTTAACAAGGGGGACAGTAATGCACAAGGCCCTGAGGAGGTTAATTGTAGATCAATTGGTGTACAAACTGAATCGGATCACTATTCGACACAAGGAAAACAGGATGGGGGTATGGAAGGAGAAGAATGTACAATAGTGGGAACCTTTAAAAATGCTTTAGCCTTGATACAGTCTCAAATAGAGGAATGTCTAAATTTAAAATTGGCAGCTTTCGATAATAAAATAAATCTGACCAGATGATCGTGAAATTGTGCACTACAATTGATGATGGTAATAAGATAATAGAGGACGGAACTTGTTTACTATCCGAATTGGAGGCAAAATATACAGAATCTGAAGAAGTTAAAAAAGTTGTACATAGTTCTAAACAACCTAATTCTGACCTGGAAAAACCAAAGCGGGCGGAGAACACCCCAAAGGGATTGGTGGATTGCATGCCCCTAAATGTTACCACTGCCTTGCTCACTAATAGTTGGAAGCATGCCGCTCATGGTGTGTTGCTGCCTGGGGAAGACGACGTGGGATTTCTTGCGCTTTGTTAGCGCTGGTGACTCTGTGTGGGGCGTCCTGAGGGGAAAGGATTCGAACTGCACCTGACGCCGAGGGATTGCGAGGACCAGCAGGCTCCCTGCTCCCCAGCTGCTGCCTCTTCCCTCGGCGTTCCCGCCCCCCCCGCCTGGACATTATAATTACTTATCGCAGCCCCCGCTCCGCTGGTGCCGCTCATGGTGTGTTGCTGCCCGGGGAAGACGACGTGGGATTTCTTGCGCTTTGTTAGCGCTGGTGACTCTGTGTGGGGCGTCCTCAGGGGAAAGGTTTCGAACTGCACCTGACGCCGAGGGACTGCGAGGACTAGCAGGCTCTCTGCTCCCCAGCTGCTGCCTCTTCCCTCGGCGTTCCCGCCCCCCCGCCTGGACATTATAATTACTTATCGCGGCCCCCGCTCCGTGGGAGCCGCTCATGGTGTGTTGCTGCCCGGGGAAGACGACGTGGGATTTCTTGCGCTTTGTTAGCGTTGGTGACTCTGTGTGGGGCGTCCTGAGGGGAAAGGTTTCGAAGTGCACCTGACGCCGAGGGACTGCGAGGACCAGCAGGCTCTCTGCTCCCCAGCTGCTGCCTCTTCCCTCGGCGTTCCCGCCCCCCCGCCTGGACATTATAATTACTTATTGCGGCCCCCGCTCCGCGGGGGCCGCTCATGGTGTGTTGCTGCCCGGGGAAGACGACGTGGGATTTCTTGCGCTTTGTTAGCGCTGGTGACTCTGTGTGGGGCGTCCTGAGGGGAAAGGATTCGAACTGCACCTGACGCCAAGGGACTGCGAGGACCAGCAGGCTCTCTGCTCCCCAGCTGCTGCCTCTTCCCTCGGCGTTCCCGCCCCCCCGCCTGGACATTATAATTACTTATCGCGGCCCCCGCTCCGCGGGAGCCGCTCATTGTGCGTTGCTGCCCGGGGAAGACGACGTGGGATTTCTTGCGCTTTGTTAGCGCTGGTGACTCTGTGTGGGGCGTCCTGAGGGGAAAGGTTTCGAACTGCACCTGACGCCGAGGGACTGCGAGGACCAGCAGGCTCTCTGCTCCCCAGCTGCTGCCTCTTCCCTCGCCGTTCCCGCCCCCCCCGCCTGGACATTATAATTACTTATCGCGGCCCCCGCTCCGCGGGTGCCGCTCATGGTGTGTTGCTGCCCGGGGAAGACGACGTGGGATTTCTTGCACTTTGTTAGCGCTGGTGACTCTGTGTGGGGCGTCCTGAGGGGAAAGGTTTCGAACTGCACCTGACGCCGAGGGACTGCGAGGACCAGCAGGCTCTCTGCTCCCCAGCTGCTGCCTCTTCCCTCGGCGTTCCCGCCCCCCCGCCCGCAGTGTTTAAATTTCGCTCCTAATCCCGCGACGCGGGACGCGCGCGGGACATAGCCCGGTGCGAAGCCCGTGGAAAGGGCGGGCCCTCAAAGGCCGGATAAGGACGGGACGGGCCACTCCCTTTGGTTGCCACACTGAAGGCCTACTACATAGAAGGTAAAGATCCCCTCTAATCGATCTGTTTCCATATTTGTGGACTTTTTCACATATCACCGCCCCATATCCCCTTACCACTATGACCTCCAAGGGGGATTTTTCAACCAGCGTGGCAGGTTCTGGGCAAACGTTCTCCCTGTTAGACGAGTTAAACCTCCTATGTAAAACCAAATATGTTACTTTGGAAACTCCCCCTCCGCCCAAAAGTGTTAGTACACCTCCGGACAAGGCTACTCTTTTAGACTCCCCTATATCATTAAGCAAATCCTGTAGCCTGATCACAAAAAATATTGCTCTCCCTCAGGTTCCATCTGCGAAAAGGTATCATAACGATGTCAATCAAGGTGGAAATAACCCCAAAACCCAAAAATTGTGTCTAAGTCCTTCCACTGCTAATTCTCCAATGATCCCACCGATTGCTGACCTTCCAGAGGTCATAACACCCCCTCCCCACTTGCACATACTATCCCTTATCGAACAATTGGTCAGCTCCATGATAGCTCCGTTGTTAGAAAAAATTAATATGTTAGGGGATAGGCTCTCTGGAATAGAGAAAGCCATCAAGTCAAACTCGCTGGCTGACAAATGTAGTGACAAATCCAATCGCCCTAAGTTACCTTCTACCCACCTTGGCCCTAAATCACTTGTGCCGGATAAAAGGCATCAAGCGCAACCTGCTGGCCCTAGTGCTTCGAGGCAAACAACAGCTAACTACCCCGCGAAAGTTTCCCTTCCCCAGCCGACCGCATCTAGAGTAGGTCACAATAAAGTTAACTCTATCCATTTACCACCGGAAGCGGCCCTATACGTGTGCATCCTTGCGGGTGTACCTGCTCTCCCACCTGGAAAAACTGAGACTCAATATGACTTAGTTAATAAAACCAAATTCTGGCTGTCAAAAAATAGGCCACTGCCTCGTAATCTATATGGGACAATAAGGAGCGTCAGAAGGGTGGGTTGGTTGGGCTCTCTTCCCAAAGATGTTGCGGGGGACCTGGTACTAGTGAGATTGAGAGACCGAAATATTGTCCCTTACTTGAAAACCTGGTCTCAAGTAAGAGACGGCCCAATATCCATATGGACTTACATGACTTTTACCCCATAATCCAGTGTTTTCCTCCCCTCCCGAAATCATACCCCATGTGGCAGGATCCGCTAAACGCATCATGATTTTCTTGGGAAACATCGGGATATGTAATAATGACCAACCATGAACTCCTATGACTAACCATGAACTTTTCTGATACTGTCTTAACCTTGGAGTGGAAAATAATTTTTTATGATTGGGACCCTACCTCACTGTATCTTGGTCTCTTAAAAATTTTTTATTATTATCTGGATTGTAAATTGTATTTATCATGAACTTTTATGGTTTTGTATTACAAAAACCGAATAAAGTAAAGTTGAGACAACCCCACATTGTCCGTAAACTATTAAAAGCACACGAGGAAAAGCCAACCCAAAACTCTGATATCCATGCCTTACCATTAGGTTATTTTTATAAACCAGTCGTAACAAATCAGGTCCAAAATCCTGGGTTTCCTAGATTTCTAGAAATCTCGAATAGTTTTGATGAACTATCCTCCCTGGAGGCGGTTGATTGACCACGAAAGATGAACAAGACAGCTGTAGAAGTGGAAGAGGAAGTGGTTTACATAGATTGCGCTCTAGAGGAGAGTACTATTTGTAAATTGAGAGGGGGAAAACAAGGTGGTCGTAAAATTAGTCCCTGCATTGCTACACTAAGTTCGCTATGTGAAGTAATGATATCTAGGGGAGTTAATGGAATTGAATCGACCACAAGAAATGCATTAGTTAGTATCACCAACCCGAATCTCAATCTTGATCTAAAACTGATATCCTGGAATATAGCGGGACTGGGTAGAAAAAACCAGAGACCCGGAATGGAACAATTACATTAACACGAGTGACATCTGTATTCTACAGGAAACTTGGGCCACAAAGACTGTGCACAGAGTAGGATTCAAAACCTTCCAAACAACCGCAGTTCCATCAGCGAGAGGAAGGCCCTCTGGTGGCCTTATAATTTGGGTGAAAGTGACTTTGAACATTAAAGTTAGCCAATTATGTATTGATTCACTTCATATACTTGGTATCAAAATAGTCACATCAGACAAGAGGGTTCTACACCTATACAACGTTTACAATAGACCATGCCCATCGTATAGGGAGTCACCAACAATAGAAAAATTGGGTTTACTCCTAAATGTCCTAGATCCTGGCATAAGTAAAATAGTAGGTGGTGACCTAAACTGTAACTATGAACCCGTTACAGGATTAGAAAATATGCTAGAGGACGAAGACAGAGCCAACCGGATACCAGCATTAAACAACTGCGGGACAGTTTTAGGTTCCACCTTAGCTCTCCAAATTACTAGGGTAATGGCTGGCCATGGCATGAGGGCATGTAATGGGCGTTTACCATTGGATAGTCCCAAAGCCCCAACCTTTTTTAGAAATAAGAGCCAGAGTAAAATCGATTACCTCATTCTATCACTAGATATTTGGTCATTTGCTGCAAATTTGGAGATTAGATTAAGAACAGAAAGTGACAATCGCCCACTTGAATTTGGGTTTAGAAGGAGTTTATTGCTGGCCCAGAGTGAGAATGAAATAACATCTCTTATTGTTACGGATAACATCATGGTTAGCAATAATCGCCGCACGGTCAAATGGGCATACATATTGGAAGATGGTGATTTGTTGGCTAATATTTACAGTTCCTTTGCCAACAGTTTTGACACCTACGATATCTCCAAAGAAAAGGGAAACACATTCCTAGATTTACACATGAGGTTTTTCAAGGATCTCATCCCACTAATGACCAAGAAACCAAAAAGGATGAGAGGAGGTGGTAAATCTCAGTCAGTAGGGTAACCCTGGTTTAATAGGGAGTATCCTAACGGAAAGCTGGCCCTGGTCCACGCTATAAAAAATAACAATATATCAGCAGTCAAGGAGGCAATGGCCAAATACGGGAAAACCCAAGAGAAAGCAAAATCTTCTTGGGACGAGGAAATTTGGTCCAGTATGCTATCGGCTGCTAAAATGAGGGATCAAAAGTTGTTTTGGGAAATAGTGGCAAAGGGCAACAAAAAAGAAAAGGGATCTCGGGAGGTCTTTCTTGATGAGACCACCTGGATCAACCATTTCACCAAGTTATATGATGTTCCTGAGGGGGAGCAGGGTCCTACTGATGTTAATGTATTGTTTGATTTAAAAGAGGAGAACTTAGTATTACATTTTGATCTAAATGAAACAGAATTAGCAATCAATTCGGTCAAAATGGGATGGCCCCGGGCCTTGATAAAATACCAGGCAATCTATACAAACATGAAACTAATATCTGGGTCCCTTACATCAATTACTTATGTAATGTAGTTGCTGCGGACACAGATTTCCCTGATACGTGGAGAGGCGCAGAAATAATTACCATTTTTAAAAAGGGCGATAGGAATGATCCAGCAAACTATCGCCCTATTAGTTTAATAGATGTCTTACAGAAAATCTATGCAAGGCATGTTTTAAATCATATGAATACTTGGATAGATGAAGAATCAGTGCTCACAAAATTTCAAGCTGGGTTTAGAGCAAGGTCAGTACCATTGACCAGGTCCTTAGGTTTTTTTGTTTGTGCTGGAAATATGTTACTTTGAGTAAAGGTCATTTGTAAGAGCATTTGTGGACCTTCGGGCCGCATTTGACTTAATCACCCGTAAACTACTCTGGGAGACACTTAGGCACCAAGGGCTGCCGGTTAACCTTCTAGAACAGGTTATAAAATTACATAGAAATAACTACGCAAAGGTCAGATGGGGCCCAGGTGGGGAGCTACCTGAAAAAAATACAGATAAAGAGAACAGTCCGTCAAGGATGTGTGTTGCCCCCCACATTGTTTTCCTTGTTCGTCAACGATATTCCATCCCATATGGAAGCTTGTAGTAATGATTCGCCAAAATTGAGGGGTGAGAGGGTTTCATCCCTCCTTTTCGCTGACGACACCATACTTATATCCCAAACACCCGGGGCCTCCAGAATTTACTGGACAATTTTCAGACATATTGCAGCACAAAGGGCCTTGAGATCAATGAAAAGAAAACAAAATACATGGCTATATATCCCCATAAAAACTTTAAAGAAAATTTGATGTTAAATGGCCATAAAATAGAACATGTCCAGAACTTTAGCTATCTGGGAGTTTCCTTGGATTCCAATTTAACATGGAAAACCCAGATAGAAAAAAGTAAAATAGTATTTACGCAGAATCTGTTACCCATAACTAAAAGAGATGGTAATAGCATAAACAAAGCAATTTCACCAGCCTTAGAGATCTTTAAGTTTAAAGCACAATCAGCTGCACTATATGGGGCTGAATTATGGGGACCCACGTGCAAGAAATCTTTTGAAATTGGTGAGAATACATTTTATAGGGCTTTGCTAAGACTACCAGTTAGTACACCTTTGGTACCACTCTTTCTAGATCTTAACATGAAACCTACCGACCACCATGCAATTCTGAGACCCTTAATGCTCTGGGTCAGACTTTGGTCAACTCCTGAGCTATCAGATTACAAAAATGGTCTAAAAGAAATCATGGAACTAGATTGTTGCAATAAAGTTTTATGGCTCAGACATGTAAGATCTTGGTTAACAAAAATTGGTCTTCCACATTTTTGGGATGATCCGTCTTTACTAAATCAATCTTCGAAGAAAATCTTAAAGCTGTCATTTTGGGCATATGTGAACAATGATGTGTTGAATAGAAGAGCTTATGGATCACTAACAAATACTTTTTTAATGTTTAAAGACATAGCAATCTACAAATTTCTTTTAGACGAAGTGTATCCACCATTAGCCAAGACACTCTATATGAAATTCAAATATGGTATCTTGAGGACAAATGTCTGTGCAGCAGGGTGGTCTCAAAACAGCAACATTCAATGTACCCTATGCCCTAATGAGACAAAGGAAGACGATCTACACATCTTGTTCTTTTGCCCGACATATGCAGTACCTAGAAAAAGATGGATCAAACCGCTTTGCCTAAATATAGGTACAAGATCATATAAAGAGGCGGGAAGAATTTTGAAAAACTGACACTACCCAAATTATAGTTTTTGGTATTAGTAGATTTCTGTTAGCCACATGCTTTATCAGAATGAAAATGGGCCTAAAATTATAACAGTTTTGAATTGATCAGAAACCATGGGAAGCACCTTGTGAAAGACAGCTATAACGAATGGACCGAATATTTCTTGTCAGCCTTTAACATCATTAACATGCGGATAGGTTGTGTATTCATACATGATTTCTATAAATACTTATTTTGTATATATGTTCTATATTTTTTGATACAATGACACATGTCCATTATTGTTAGTCATGGTTAGCTGTACAGTTATCCATTTATTACTGTTGGTCAGTTGTAAAATATTCATTTTTATCTCACACAAATGCCTTTTATATGTTTTAATTATTTATGGTTTTAAATGTAATTACATCCGCCCTTAAAATCATATTAGGGAATTCAGTAAACCGCCTTCTTACTTCCTGTCAATGTTCCCTCTAATTTTTGTCCTCTGTGTGCGTCAGAGTAAGGTCTCTGTGCGCTGCAGCCAAGGCTATGTGCGCCAACAACCCAACCACGCTTGTAGACCAGGGCTTTAAGTGGGATAAAAAAACTGGGTGTGTCTCAAAGGGGCGTGACTGATGCAATTAAGGGTGTGGCTTAAAAGCAATTAAGCTAAAAATCTGAGCTTAGCATAGTGTGCCACCCGACTGATATTTTGCTTCTTCTGTCACTACATCAAGATATTTAATCGAAGTAACATTACACCTACAAAAACCCAGGACTATTAGCGTTGTCAACGGTTGTTTGTGGCATAAAGTTGTATATAATATTGAAACTGCTTCTGCTCTTGTGGGAGAGGTTGTGGCTTAATGCTCGAGCTGCCGACTTAGGAGATGGGTTTTGAGTCTTGGGTCAGATTAACATCCTGTGATTCTATGCAAATCAATTAATCTCCCCATGAATACAAATAATTAAATAAATCATATAAATTGCTCCAATATCTTTGGGTTGAGTTAGCACTATATAAAACTTGCTGCATTTCTTTTCTAAATGCAGGGCTGATAATTTGCCTTTTGAAAGAATTCACGTTAATTGCAGCCCATGACCGATGCTGTGATTTGGGGAGCAACTAGACCCAAACTTCAGGAGGGTCTAACACTCCCAGCCAAGGCTGGCTCTAACACTGGTCACACACTGTGCAACAGTGGTGCACCCTCCCCCATTTCCTCCTACTCCATGAATTCCCTCTCACCACCACTCACCAACAATGCACCTCATCTCTCTATAGCACCTTTCTGATAAACATTTCATTTTTTAACAGCGCTACTCCTAGTTTACTCACACTCAGTTCTGTGATCTGCATGGTACACATTTTTTGTAGCAGGCACATTAACACTGCGCTGTGCGGGTCCACGGAGAGGGCGAGAGCCGCTTCGGGGAGGTCCCTCGCTGAACACAACAGATGGGCCAGCATGTGGAGATAGTTGCACAATAAGTGCCCAGGGACAAACCCTAAACTCTGCCCTGCCAGCAGAGTTTTGCCACTCTACGTTTCAACAAAAACTCTGCCTACCTCTGCGTAGCTGAGTTTAGCGGTGTCTACCCCTTTTCTATGCCTATTATATTTTGGATGCATTGTACATTGACCACTAGAGAGAGCACCGAGATTGTAGAAACAATACACTCTGCGTGGTTTTCAGAAGGACACAGCAGAGCTGCAATGAACGCATTTAGCTGCAGGGTGAGTGACTAAGCAGAGATTACTTCATGTCTCTCAAGTCCTACCTGTTTCTGAGTAGCCAGTAGGCTGCTGTCTGGCTAGCAGTGTGCCGGCTCAGCTGCCAGGGTTAATTTTCCTATCATGTATTATTTATACAGCTGTGAGGAGCTGATTGAGAAGCCGCTTGTGTGGAAGGATCGAGGGAGGGTGTTTATGAGAACATAGTCGACCGCTGTCAACCACTGACCATCATGTCGCCAGGACCCTCGTGATCTAGTAAACTAATGAGGCACCAGCAAGGGATTATTCTGCACAACATCACTGTGTGCTGAAGAGGTTAACTTGTGTTTGGTCTTGAAGTAGCCATGCATTACAGGTTTGAAATGGTGTGAAAACAGTGCCGCTCTCCATAAACCCACCTTATTCCTCCTCCACCCACCCCCAGGGACTAATGTACTTGCAAGCAAAAGGCAGAGTGGTGCTGCAGGGGCTCTAAAGGGGGGGGCATCAAAGCCTCATTAACAAGCAAAAGGTCTTTAAAGACCTGTGAAGTAGTCGGGTGCGGCTCGGGAAGCTGTCTCATCCAGGGCTGACACACATGACGGGGGAGGGGGTGGGGCGAAGTGCGCCTGGTTCCTCCAGTGTGAGGTCGGTTTTGAGTGACTGTTCCGGGATGTGCACTTCACACACAGCACTGCGCGCTCGGGAGAACAGAGGTGCACGGCCGCCCAGGTGCACACCTTCCTGGTAACAGTGCCCATGACCTAAGACTACTTGTTCCAAACAAAACCACTCAGACTAGGCAAACAGTCAGTGCAGAGCTTTTAACTGCTGGGCGTAAGGTAGTGGTTAATTTGTAAAAGAAATATGTGCCGGGGCTCTCGTCAGGAGACAGCTTGCACCAGCCCATTTCTCCAGTTAGTGCTGCCTAAAGCAAAGCCATGATAGTGGGGAGAGGATGTGGTGTACTGCCAGAACTGCCGACTATGTAGCTGGGGAACGAGGTTTGAGTGTTGGCGTTGGCTCAATATCCTGTGATTCTGGGCAAATCATTTCATCTACCTGTGCCTACCATAAATTAATGTGTTCTGGTGCTCATGAAAAGCACCAGCGTTGATGATTAACTGCCAGCGCAGAGAACCAGAAACCACCAGCCCAAATTAAGCACTGGCGAAAGGTATGGGCCGAAAGGGCTCCCTCATGAAGCTCACCTCAACTCACTTCTACTAGAGTCAGATATGGCAAGGGGAGGGAAGCTGTGGGGGTGGGCGGAGTATCGAGTAATGTCATCTGCTGGTGACAGAGGAGGATTGAGGTATGAAAAGAGGCGCCCCTCACAGACTAGGAAGGAGTAGGGCAGCGTGGGGTGCACCACAGTAAAAGAATGAGTAAATATTCAACTTCTGCAACATATGCAACTGACACACGTTACGCTTTAAAACAGCACTTGCTGTTTTATAATTGGGAAAAATGTGTGCAAGCGTACAGGTAGGGAGCATGGCAGGAGCAAGAATGCACTCTCTGAGATGGTGATGCAAGTAGCTTTGATGCATGAATCTTTAAATCATTTATTCCACTTGGAGAATTCACACATTCTAAAAATAAATGTTTCAAACCTGATAGATATGTATACATGAGAAACTGCTACTCTTCCATGGTATTCAAATGTGTTTTCTCTTAACCTGTGGTCGGTCAATCAAAGTTGTTTTGTTTTTTATTTCTTGCTCCTTTATCTTGCAGCAAGGGGTGGTGGTGTCTACTTGTTTCAAAGATGACACCAGACCTCCAAAAACAGTGCAAACAGCCACCCATGAACAACGGTTGAAGTGGATAAAAACACCTTGAGAACTGTGATCCTGAGTGCAATGGGGGCGTGGTCAGTGGGTGTGGGGATGAGGTCAAAGAGGTAGCTAAAAATAACAAAATAATCTGTAACTAATGAGCTCGTCTTTCATCTTAATATAGCTGCATAAAAAATAACGCAAACACCTTAAATGAAAAATAAATACTTTACATTATGAAATCTCAATTGATTAAAGAGAACTCTGCATATGTGTGTGTGTGTAATCAGTCACAGAACTGAATCCATGGTTGGTGCAGTGGGGAATAGTGATTTGTGTATTTACAGTGCTACAAGGCCCCAGTCTGTGACAGAAAGCAGTGAGACTATGTAAGCCATTGCTTTACAATCGTATTGCACGTAGATAAGCTGCTGTAAAATGTCCAAGAACATTTAGTGACAAAGACAAAACAAGTGCTTTAAAAATATATATTCAGTAGTACCAATCAGACTTACCTAGTGCAAATATTTATTAGACATGTCCATTAAAAGGACGCACCCCAGACCTCCCTTACAACATCCCTAAAAAATAAAAAATCTTTGTCACCATGAAGTTTCATGTGACTCCATCAATTAAAGCCTATAATAGATATCAAGCAACCTTGAAACAATTGCATTTACATGCCTTTCAGGTAGCAGGCACCATGGTGAGATTGCTTGTTTGCATTCCAGCTTTCTGTAGCCCTCAGTTTCACAGCACAAGGCACCTGTGCCTTTCCCTTTAGCCCGGAGGCCCCTCAAGGTCGCCATCAACCTTCATTAAGTCTTTTTTTAATCAATAGGTATGGAGACTGTTTTTGTGAAATTAACAAAAATAATGTGCATGTTGTTCCCCATCGATCCCGCCCACTCCGTTCTCTGCCATTCAGGCACACAGACTACACAGAGCTGGCGCACAAAGCACACGTTGCTGGTAGCGTTTGACTTGGCAACCTTTGATGCGGATGAAGAAGCTCGGCATTCAGGCTATCATTGATCAACTGCCCCGCTTAAAAACTCGTATCTCTTGTGTATGACAATTGGAACTTTTAATACAGTGCTTCATGCAGTACTTCTGTAATTTCTAACCACTGTAAATAAGAATTGGTTTGTCACCATTAGAAGGATGAAAGGCTGAGCTGGCCTTTCCGAGAATCAAACTCATGACCTGCAGAACACCTCAAAGGTTGAGCGTTTAGCTTTCTGAACAAAATTGCAGTCTTCCTTTCATTTAAATTAACCAAAGAATTTGACAACATATTTTTCATCTAATGTTTTTACCTTTCTCCGAGACCTGATGCGGCGAATACTTTTATAAAAAAGCATTGCTAAAAGTCAAAAAGTTTTGCCTTTAAAAAGTGAATGCGAAAACTGACTTAATGCCCCATCAGCGTTTTCGGAGTTTACCAGTTATAAAGTTGAAAATAAGGGACATTTGTGTTCTTTGAGAAATGTCACCTTACCTCTTTCTTACGCCTTGAAGTGCTTGGAAGTACTGACTAACATTTAGAATGACGTCTACACTGCCCCACTTCGTCCACAAACGCATTTATGTGTCTTTTATTTGTCTCCATGGTGGGGGGCTGGTGGGGGTTGGGTGGCTGATTCTACAAGCAAAAGGCAGAGTGGCGCTGCAGGGGCTCTAAAGCCGGGGGGGGGCATCAAAGCCTCATTAACAAGCAATCTTGTTAATGTGGCTTTGAAAGACCTGTAAAGTACTCGGGTGAGGCTCGGGAAGCGGTCTCATCCCGGGCTGACACACATGAGGGGGGAGGGGGCGAAGTGCGCCTGGTTCCTCCAGTGTGAGGTCGGTTTTGAGTGACTGCTCCGGGATGTGCTGTGTGTGCGCGCTTCACACACAGCACTGCGCGCTCGGCAGAACAGAGGTGCGCGGTCGCCCAGGCGCGCACCTTCCTGGGAACAGTGCTTCCTGTTACCCCTATCATGTTATCTATGTTCAAATGAATTATGTTTTAAATGGAAATGTATTTGTATTACATGTATCTTTTATGGCACAGAACGTACCGAAATAAAGATTTTGAATTGACTTGAACTAAGAGGCAAGTCAGTTATGTGCACCCTCTGGATGGCCTGGGTTGTTATTCTACATGGACAATATTTTAATAAAATCAGATGTTGGAGAAGTTTTCATACAGAGCACATCCTGAAGTTATGTATTTCAAGATCATATTATATGTAATAATAAAGAAAAAGCATTGGCAAAGCCAATAGGTTTTGACAATGCAAAATCTATTGTAGTTTGTTAATGTTTTTTGTACATGTTGCAGATGACTATAATTAAAGATGTGATATTACAGAAAGAGCTGCCAATCTGGGATATCCGGCTTGAGTCTCAATGCCGGCTCAAAATCCTGTGATCCTGTGTAGGAAGCTGGCTCTGTATATACTATACCAAAGTGAGGTATAGTGTGCACAGAGTGCAGTGGATCCCCAAAGGTAGGCAGTGGTAAAAGTAGATAATATCTTACTCTCTATTTGTGTAGTGAGGGCGAGCACTAAGGCTTTATCAGAGGGTAGTGTTTTTTTTGATAAACACATTTTTATTCATGTTACAGAAAGAAAGCACCAGCCAAATTGCACAAAATTTTGATAATCGATAAGTACAGTCCCCTGATCCCGCCACCCAGTTTACAGGCATTAATAAAGCAAAGATATGTTGGAAACAATTAAACCCCCGTGATTAGACCCCTCCCCCAACCACTTCCCCCAAATTCTGCGGTATTTCTTGGGGCAACCACGTGCCACGTACATAACTTTCCCCTGTGTGGCATACCAGTCCACCCCAATTTGCCGATGCGCCACAGTTAGGGAATCATTACACTTCCACAAGGCTGCAATGTCTCTTTTGGCTACATATCAGAAGGTAGTGTTAAGCATTTATTGTACACACTCAGGCAAGAAATGATGTCACACACTCAAAGACTGAACGCAAACCAATTTGTTTGTATAAAAATATTATTGTAGGAAGGTAGATCCCTGACTATGGTTGCCCCCAACTTTTTGCCTGGTGTTTTGCTGGTTTTCTGACTTAGTTGACCTGGGACCCTGCTATTCAGGGCCCCAGGCCTACTGCTCTCTCTGTAAAATGGATTCCATGTACCTTAGGTACATATCTAAATTGGATACTGAGTCACCTTATCAGTCCCTGTACAGTGTACCTTAGGTACCCAGGGCATAGGTGTACCCAGGGCCTACCAGGGGCTGCAGCATGTATTATGCCACCCCTGGCTGGCCATCCAAATCTGACACAACTGGCTGCTTGACAGCTGGGGCAAGGTGGTGTAATCACCCTTTGCTGTAGATATAGTATACCTATATCTAACCCTAAAATGGACACACAGATCTCCTATCAGTCACTCCTATGGCAGGCCTTAACAATCCTGAAGGCAGAGGGCTAGGAATCGTGTGAGATGGTGCTCTGGCATGAGCTGAGCCTGTCTGCGGCTTTCGGGATCCATCCCTTAGCCGTTTCCATGATATCGCATACCATATACTCTTAAGTGCATTATAATCCTCGCGGTTATATGCCAACTCTGGTATCGCTTTATCAAAACATGTCGAGTAAGGTGTCATACGAATTGGAATACTAACCCCTCGCCAATTCTGGCGACGGGGTTAGCATTCCACCCTTCTAGAGGGACACGACATGTATGTAACCCCTAACCCCGGTTAAAGTCAAACAGAGCCTTAGCATCCACAAAATGGATGCTGCCACCGAGACACAAGTCTGCCCTCCTGCTGCTGGGAGCCCTCCCAGAGCAGGAGATAAGGACAAAGGGTTTCCTGCCAGGGGCGGTGCCAGCACCGTCCCAGACAGGGTTTTGTGTATTCTAGGTAGGCAGGGCTACAGAGGAAGGTGACTGCACGTGGCACCCCGGTGCTCACTGTGCATAGGCTGGCTTGAACCAGTTCCAGGGTCACTCCAGACCCTGTGCTGGGGAAAAGCCCGCCAAGGAAGTGGGTGTAACCACCCCCCTCCTAGTCCCACCCCTAGGGCAGGACTTAGTCGCGTGCCAGCCCCTTTTTACAGGATAAAGGTAGGAACTGGCCCCCTTCCAAATCAGATCATCTTTGAATCCTGAAACTACTTTCCACGAAAGGAACTCAAGACTTCTTCCTAAGATTTCTCCCTTGTGACTAAGGAGTAGTCACCCTGCATCCGCAGGCACCATCTTAAGAACACTGCGGTCTGCTGCAAGTCTCTCCTCCGGATCAAGACTGCCCAGCTCGACGAGAACCGGCTTCCCTGGCACCTCTGACCTCTACCTACATCATCAGTCACGCTGAGATTCGTGGGTGTGACGAGACCTCGAGGGACCGGCCATCTTCAAGACTGCACGACTTCTGCACAGCAAGCCCACCGAGTAATTTCCTGGTGAGTGCTTTGGGGTCCAAGAAGCCCCCACCCTGAGCAGCTCCAGCACCGAAGAGCAGCCCCCCAGCATCTCCACGATCGGCGTGGGGCCCTTCTGCTTTTTGCTGCTCACCGCGTTGTTTGGCTACTAGCCCGCTGGCTTGTGGCCTTCCGAACGACGCCCGACGACAACACTGCTGCTGGTCTGGTTGCTCCAGACTGGCCCTTGCTTCCCTCCATCGGAGAAGTACCCTGGACCCTCCTGGTCCGGCTAAGACGCCATTTTAGGTCCACCGCGTGGGCCTTGCATTTGCCAAGACTTGTTGCCCAATCCTGGGTCCAGCGACGTCGACAGCAAGAACCTTCGTGGGACAGCTCGCACCTCCATCCTGGTCGCCGACAACGCCTCCTGGTCCGAGAGACTGCAGAGCCCAGCAGCGCCCACTCACCTGACTGCGGTGACTTCGCCCGGTGCCATCCTGGTGCCCACTTAATCACTGGCTAGTGATTCAAGAACTTGGTCCCCTCTGCTTTCAGGTTTTCTTCTTCCTTGATCCAGGCTTGGATCCATCGAACTTTTCTTCACTGGTCGCCTGCCAGCAACTTCCTTCTTCCAGGCTCCTGGTCCGGCAACGAGATTCCCGACGTCTTTTCAGACCTATGCAGCTGCAGCCCCTGGGCTAGGTAACTTCGGCACTTCGGTGTCCCAGCATAGCCTCACTATCCTAGGGTCAGGATCCACTGTCGTTTTCTTCCTACCAGGTCGGGTTCGCCCGTAAACACTAACTTTGTGAAATCTAGCCTCCATAGACTTTGTCCCGCATCCCGCGTGAGAGTGCACACTCTGCACCCGAGTCCCCTAGGCCTCCTAGAAGTAATCTAACGATTCTATAGTCAAGTCCTAGCGATTCCAAAGCCTATTAGTACTGTACTTACCTGCTAGTAATTTCGCATTCCACTTTTAGAGTATATGGTTTTTCGTGCCCCTCGGGCATTTGTGTATAACGTGCTAACTTAAGTATTTTCGTAAGAGTTTTGTTGTGTGCTTAGCACCCTGTCCTCATAAAGAGTACAGGGTTGTTGTGATTCTAATAAATACATTGTTTATTTTCATAACACTTGTGTGTGTGGGGGGCTGCTCTTCGGTGCTGGAGCTGCTCAGGGTGGGGGCTTCTTGGACCCCAAAGCACTCACCAGGAAATTTGTGGGACACCCCCGCGCCGCACGGCCACCAGCTGCTGCGTGTGCCCCAGTGCCTGCCTTCTGCCTCAGCGCCGGCCTCGCTGCCGCCTTGAGCGCTCCCCTTTGGTTTCCGCCGGTTTTTGACCTCAATTTGTGCTTGTTTTCTTTGTGTGCCGGATGATCGTTTGTTTAACTGTTTTTCCTCCGTTTTGACCTGCATTGGTGCCTGTATTTTTTGTGCCGTTCTGCTCGTGTTTTGCCCTCCATTTGTGCATTTGTGCTTGTCTCCTTCCTGTTTGCCCGCTCTCCCTCCCCGCTCCCGCTTCCCGCCACCGCCGTTAGCCCCGCCCCTTTTCTCTTCTGTTCCCTCCCCGCTCCCGCCTCCCAGCTGCTCCGCCCACCCGCGCACTTGGCCTTAAATGGCGACCGTGCGACGCAGGTGAGTGTGACCCACTTGTGGGACACCCCCGCGCCGCACGGCCACCAGCTGCTGCGTGTGCCCCAGTGCCTGCCTTCTGCCTCAGCGCCGGCCTCGCTGCCGCCTTGAGCGCTCCCCTTTGGTTTCCGCCGGTTTTTGACCTCAATTTGTGCTTGTTTTCTTTGTGTGCCGGATGATCGTTTGTTTAACTGTTTTTCCTCCGTTTTGACCTGCATTGGTGCCTGTATTTTTTGTGCCGTTCTGCTCGTGTTTTGCCCTCCATTTGTGCTTGTCTCCTTCCTGTTTGCCCGCTCTCCCTCCCCGCTCCCGCTTCCCGCCACCGCCGTTAGCCCCGCCCCTTTTCTCTTCTGTTCCCTCCCCGCTCCCGCCTCCCAGCTGCTCCGCCCACCCACGCACTTGGCCTTAAATGGCGACCGTGCGACGCAGGTGAGTGTGACCCACTTGTGGGACACCCCCGCGCCGCACGGCCACCAGCTGCTGCGTGTGCCCCAGTGCCTGCCTTCTGCCTCAGCGCCGGCCTCGCTGCCGCCTTGAGCGCTCCCCTTTGGTTTCCGCCGGTTTTTGACCACAATTTGTGCTTGTTTTCTTTGTGTGCCGGATGATCGTCTGTTTAACTGTTTTTCCTCCGTTTTGACCTGCATTGGTGCCTGTATTTTTTGTGCCGTTCTGCTCGTGTTTTGCCCTCCATTTGTGCATTTGTGCTTGTCTCCTTCCTGTTTGCCCGCTCTCCCTCCCCGCTCCCACTTCCCGCCACCGCCGTTAGCCCCGCCCCTTTTCTCTTCTGTTCCCTCCCCGCTCCCGCCTCCCAGCTGCTCCGCCCACCCGCGCACTTCGCCTTAAATGGCGACCGTGCGAACGCGCAGCGGTCACGCGCAGCGGTCACGCGCAGCGGGCGCGCCGATTGTGCGCCGAAGGCGCGCCAAAGGTAAGCCCGTCTGCGCCCGTCCGCGACCGGATCGCGACCAGCGCCAGGACCCCTGGCCCACGAAGACCCCGTCCGACCCGCCTGACGTACTCCGCCGCCTCCCTCACCGCACTCGACACCGGCCGATTCCCAGAATGCCATCAAGCCACTCCACGACGTACCCAAGGACCTTTCAGCTGCCACGCCTGCAAGTTCTCCTGCATCCGGACCAGCCTCGCACCAGCACCCGCCAAGTCGAACACCTGCAGCAACCACCTCAAGTGCATCCTGCTCAACACCCGCTCCGTCCACAGACACGCCATCGAACTCTGGAACCTTCTAGACGCCACAACCCCTGACGTTGCCTTCCTCACGGAGACCTGGATGAACGCCTCCTCAGCTCCCGACATCGCCATCGCTATCCCAGAGGGCTACAAGATCGTCCGGAGGGACCGAAACGCCAACCAGATGGGAGGAGGCATCGCCATCATCCACAGGAACACCATCCGTCTCACGACCAGCACCGACAACTCCCTGACCAGCGCCGAACACCTGCATTTCCAGATCCACACCAACCCGAACACCACCCTCAGAGGCACCCTGATCTACCGACCCCCTGGACCACGCACACAATTCAGCGAGGACATCGCCGACTTCGTCAGCCCGCACGCCCTCCCCTCCGCTGACTACATCCTCCTGGGAGACCTCAACTTCCATCTGGAGAACAACAACGACCGCAACACCAGCACCCTGCTCGACAACCTCGCCAACCTTGGACTCAAGCAACTGGTGTCCACCCCCACCCACCTCGCCGGACACACACTCGACGCAGTCTTCTCTTCCAGCACAGACATCGACTTCAGCCACGCCACAGAGCTTCAATGGACGGACCACAGCTGCGTCCACTTCACCTTCAAGAGAACGACGACCCACCAACACCAGCAACAGGCCGCCCGCAGAAGCTGGAACAAGATCACAGCAGACCAGCTCGCCACCTCCCTGAGCCAGCACCCTCCTGCCAGCTCAGCGAACCCCAGCCAGGCCGCCGACAACCTCACAAAGTGGATCAGCAACTGCGCGGACAAACTCGCCCCACTGAAGACCCCGCCCAGCAGACCCGGCAGCAAGAAGGCCCCATGGTTCACCGACGAACTCAAGAGCTCCAAGAAGAACTGCCGAGCCCTCGAGAAAGTCTGGAGAAGGGAACCGACACCGGACAACAGGACCTCCTTCAAACTTGCCACCCGGAAACACCACCAGCTGATCCGCGCCGCCAAGAAAACAGCATTCAAGGACCGGTTGGACAACAACGCACACAACTGCAAGGAACTCTTCAACATCGTGAAAGAGCTTTCCAACCCCAGCGCAGGAAACAACGACATCACCCCATCGCAAGACCTCTGCAACTCCCTCGCCTCATACTTCCACAACAAGATCGCGGACATACACAACAGCTTCAACAACCAACCAACGCTCACCATGACCGAACAACCACCCCCCACCACCACCCTCCACGCCTGGACCCCGATCAGCACCGAAGACACCATCCGCACGATGAACTCCATCCACTCCGGATCACCGACTGACCCCTGCCCTCACCACGTCTTCAACAAGGCCGACGCTGTCATCGCACCCCACTTGCGAGACATCATCAACACATCCTTCGACACCACCATCTTCCCTGAGAGCTGGAAACACGCCGAACTCAGCGCTCTACTCAAGAAACCAACAGCGGACCCCACCGACCTCAAGAACTACCGCCCCATCTCGCTCCTCCCGTTTCCAGCCAAAGTCATCGAGAAGACCGTCAACAAGCAGATGGCCGCCTTCCTCGAGACGAATGGATCCCTCGACCCCTCACAGTCCGGCTTCCGAGCCAATCACAGCACCGAGACCGCCCTCATCGCCGCCACCGATGACATCCGAGCCCTGATGGACAACGGAGAAACAGCGGCCCTCATCCTCCTGGACCTCTCCGCGGCATTCGACACTGTCTGCCACCGCACCCTAGTACAGCGCCTCAGCAACGTCGGAATCCAGGACAAGGCGCTGGAATGGATCATCTCCTTCCTCGACGGAAGAACACAGAGAGTCCGCCTACCACCGTACAAGTCAGAGGCCTCCGAAGTCATCTGCGGCGTCCCTCAAGGGTCCTCTCTGAGCCCCACCCTCTTCAACGTCTACATGAGCCCCCTCGCGGCCATCGCACGCCAACACAACCTCAGCATAATCTCCTACGCCGACGACACCCAGCTGATCCTCTCCCTGACCAACGACCCCGCCACCGCCAGAGCCAGCCTACATGAAGGGATGAAAGAGGTAGCCGAGTGGATGACGACCAGCCGCCTGAAGCTGAACTCGGACAAGACGGAGGTCCTCATCCTGGGCTCCTCACCCTCCGCCTGGGACGACTCCTGGTGGCCTCCCGCCCTGGGCACCGCACCCAAACCGACAGACCATGCACGCAACCTGGGCTTCATCCTGGACTCCTCCCTCTCCATGACCAGGCAAGTCAACAACGTCTCCTCGGCGTGCTTCAACATCCTACGCATGCTACGAAAGATCTTCTGGTGGATCCCCACCGAGACCAGGAAGACCGTCACCCAGGCCCTCGTCACGAGCCGACTGGACTACGGCAACGCCCTCTACGCCGGTACCACCGCCAAGCTCCAGAAGAGACTCCAGCGGATCCAGAACGCCTCAGCGAGACTCATCCTCGACATCCACAGCCACATCTCCAGACACCTGAAAGACCTGCACTGGCTCCCGGTCAACAAGAGAATTACCTTCTGGCTCCTCACCCACGCACACAAAGCCCTACACAACCAAGGCCCGAGCTACCTCAACAGCCGCCTCAACTTCTACGCTCCCAAACGCCATCTCCAAACGACCAGTCACGCCCTCGCCGCCGTCCCCCGCATCCGAAAAGCGACAACAGGAGGAAGGTCCTTCTCCTACCTGGCCGCCAAGACCTGGAACTCCCTCCCGACCGACCTGCGCCAGACCCAAGACCACCTCTCCTTCAGGAAGAAGCTGAAGACCTGGCTGTTCGAGCAGTAGCGGCACCCCCCCCTCCCCCAAGCGCCTTGAGACCCTACGGGTAGGTAGCGCGCTATATAAGTGTCATTGATTGATTGATTGGTGTCCTTTCACTGGGTGTTCAAGGGGTAATGTGATGGTAAAACAGCTGGCTTAACACGCCCTCTAGAGTCTTAGCCTTAGACTGCTCGTATCCATGCTACTAGGATAGCTGGTCTATAAGGTTGACTTACAACCAATCATCAATAAGGGTTGTTTGGACTGATATATAGTGATCACTAGAATAGTGAACACTGCACATCAGGCCAACTTCTCACATTGGTGAGCAGCGGGTGGGATTTGAGCTTGCTGTTGTTTTACCACACATGCCCTAAGAATATCTTGTGAAAGATCACATAAGTACTAAAGGTACATATAACTTAGCTTAGAATACTCTGAGTTCTACTGAACCAGCTGTTGTAGCTCCTAGGGCCTAGCACACCCTAAACTACAACTCTAGCAAGGGATCAGTAGGCAAACATATAGTGTAGGTAAGTGCACCACTTACACCTCACTAGAAAAGCATGTCTACCCAGGTAGAATCTACTGAGACTCCCCTGGTCAGTGTTGACCCTCCACAGGTCACTTCAAGATATGCAGCTCTCAGTTTTCAGGAGATGAGACAAATCTGTGTCTCCAGAAAACTGAAGCAGGGGTCTAACCCCACCATTCCCTTTTTAATAGGTCTCTTAGAGACTTATGATGCAAGAAAGCTTTCTCAGCTAGATGGGAATATGCCAGCCTTAGAGGGAACCTCTGGGGATCCAGACCTCCCCAACACTGCTACTGCAGTTGAGGAGGAGGAGGATCAGGAGGAACTCTCTGGGGATCAGGTAGACAAAGGTCTTGAGGTAGTCAGAAGGCTAACCAGGACCAACTTAGACTTACTTGGGCTAGGATCTGGGGGACCCCCAGTACTAACCCGAAGTGGGCCTAACCTTGGAGTTAGGAGAGATAGATCTCTTTCTAGGGACTCCAATAGATCTCTGCACTCTAATGCCTCTTCTCAGGGGAGAAGGAATCCTCCACAGAGGAGATTTACTTCCCCTCAGAGAAGGGAGCATGAAGCTAGGATGAGACAAGCTGAACTAAGGATTGAAAGGGAAGAAATTGCCCTGGCCAAAGAGAAGCTTGCCCTGGCAAGAGAGCAGCAGATGAGTGGGTTAGCTCCCACTGGTGGCAGCAATCTCCCAAGAGATAGAGAGAAGGGTTTAGATACTAAACACCTGACTAAGATAGTGCCCCCCTTTAAACAAGGGGATGACATCCAGAAATGGATGGCTGCTTTGGAGAGGGCCTGCACTGTGCAGTGCATTCCCCAGAGTCAGTGGGCAGCTATACTGTGGCTCTCCTTTGATGGTAAAGGTAGAGATAAGCTCCTCACTACAAGAGTAGAGGATGCTAACAATTACCAGGTCCTGAAGAATACACTGGTTGATGGGTTTGGTTTAACCACTGAGCAGTACAGGTTGATGTTCAGAGACACCCAGAAAACTCAGTCTCAGGACTGGTCTGACTTTGTTGATTGTGCCACTAAGGCTTTGGAAGGCTGGCTACTGGGTAGTAAGGTTACTGATTTCAAGGGATTGTATAATCTAATTATGAGAGAGCAAGTCTTAAATAATTGTCAGAACCAGTTATTACACCAGCACCTGGTAGACTCTGATCTGACCTCTCCACAAGAATTGGGTAAGAGGGCAGACAAATGGGTCAGAACCAGGATTAGGCCCAAGAACCAAGGTGGTGACCAGAAAAAGGAATCAACCAAGCCTCAAGAGAAGGGTGGGAATAAATCTACAGATCAAACCACATCAGGGCCCCAAAAATCCTCTGAGGGGGGTGGGTCCCAGAATCCTTCCAACAACCAGAAGAAACCTTATTGTTATCCCTGTAAACAGGTGGGTCATTTAAAAACTGACAGCAGTTGCCCAAAGAATAACAATAAGGAAAACATACCCCCAAGTAACATTCCCAAACCTCCTGTTACTACTAGTAGTAATCCCCCAGGTGGTGGGAGTGCCCCCAAGAATTTGGGTGCATTTACTTTGGGAGTTCCTGGGGACTCTGGCCTAACCAGGTCCCCTGACTTAGATACTCTTGTCTGTGAGACTGGCATGGGGTTTGCCAACTTCACAACTTGTCCCCACACTTTGGGCAAGTACAGACAGGAGCCCCTCATCAATGGTATAAAAGTTGAGGCCTATAGAGATACAGGGGCTAGCATCACTATGGTGACTGAGAGTCTAGTCCCCTCAAGGCAACTTTTACCTGGTGCCACATACCAGGTGACCAATATTGATGGAGTGCAGAGAAATCATCCCATGGCAGTGGTAAATCTCAGCTGGGGAGGTGTCACTGGCCACAAGAGAGTGGCAGTGTCACCAAACTTGCCTGTAGATTGCCTACTGGGGAATGATTTAGAGCTCTCAGCCTGGGCTGAAGTTGAGCAAGAAACCCATTCTAAAATGGTAAATACCCATGGTAAGGTTAGTGGGGCAGTGATAGCCACAGCCCCAGTCCAAGATGTCCTCCCTGAACAGGTCAGGAGGGTTGTGCCAGTCACAACCCAATCTCAGACAACTTCCTTCCCAGAACAGGTTGTCAAGGCTGTCATGGTAACAGCCCACACCCAAACTGAGCCCCCTCCTGAAAAGGTTGGGAGAGTTGTGATGGCCACAGCTCAAACTCAGACAGATGATAGTGTTGTGAAGCCTGAAACTATGGATCACTCCACTCAGACAGAGAGCATTGAGGAGGAAGAGAAATCTCCCTCCCACCAGACTTTAGGAAAAGATCAGCCTACTCAGGGAACTGATCTGACCCCTTGTGAAGAAACTGCCACAGAGGTAGTCAGGCCTAGCCTGGCAGAACCCCTGATGTCAGTGGACCCTTCCAAGATGGGACCCAGTCTGGAGCAGGTAACCTGCCCCTCTCTACCCTGCCTCAGTCAGCCCAGGGCTGTAGATGTCAGGGAGGCCAGTGGTGGGCCCCAAAGGGCCCCCTGTCCAAAAGAATTCCCCAATCAGCAGATTAAGGGCACTGAAGCTAGTAGTCCTAGCCAAGTGAAAATAAAACCAACTCCTGAGGGATCCCCCTTAAATTTAGTTAGGGACCTCCCACAGATGGACACTGTTGGGCACAGCCAAACCTGGGACCTGAGGGCCCCAAACCTGACCTGTCCCTCCAGTAAGCCAAACAGAGGGACCCAACCTCCAGCTGTAGGTAGCCAGAGGTTGACCCTGAGAGCCCAAAACAACTCAGTCTTGGAAAGAAAGGCCTCTATGGTGGAAAATGATTGGAGGAAGCTGAGCCCAAAATTAGTGGAGCCTCACTTCAGTACTCCATTTCAGCACCAGCCTTTTACTTTGCCAAAACACACCACAGGTAGAGATTCCCTATGGTGGAGACCCTCAGACACCCTTAGGGTGAGGGATTGCTTAGTGGACCATGAGATAGGGGGTAACCATGCCAGTGCTGGTACTTCCTTATATGGCCACTCAGGCAATATAGGCTTACCTGGCAAGGCTAGCCTTATCTCCTTTCGTTTGGGGGGGGGGGTTATGTAGGAAGGTAGATCCCTGACTATGGTTGCCCCCAACTTTTTGCCTGGTGTTTTGCTGGTTTTCTGACTTAGTTGACCTGGGACCCTGCTATTCAGGGCCCCAGGCCTACTGCTCTCTCTGTAAAATGGATTCCATGTACCTTAGGTACATATCTAAATTGGATACTGAGTCACCTTATCAGTCCCTGTACAGTGTACCTTAGGTACCCAGGGCATAGGTGTACCCAGGGCCTACCAGGGGCTGCAGCATGTATTATGCCACCCCTGGCTGGCCATCCAAATCTGACACAACTGGCTGCTTGACAGCTGGGGCAAGGTGGTGTAATCACCCTTTGCTGTAGATATAGTATACCTATATCTAACCCTAAAATGGACACACAGATCTCCTATCAGTCACTCCTATGGCAGGCCTTAACAATCCTGAAGGCAGAGTGCTAGGAATCGTGTGAGATGGTGCTCTGGCATGAGCTGAGCCTGTCTGCGGCTTTCGGGATCCATCCCTTAGCCGTTTCCATGATATCGCATACCATATACTCTTAAGTGCATTATAATCCTCGCGGTTATATGCCAACTCTGGTATCGCTTTATCAAAACATGTCGAGTAAGGTGTCATACGAATTGGAATACTAACCCCTCGCCAATTCTGGCGACGGGGTTAGCATTCCACCCTTCTAGAGGGACACGACATGTATGTAACCCCTAACCCCGGTTAAAGTCAAACAGAGCCTTAGCATCCACAAAATGGATGCTGCCACCGAGACACAAGTCTGCCCTCCTGCTGCTGGGAGCCCTCCCAGAGCAGGAGATAAGGACAAAGGGTTTCCTGCCAGGGGCGGTGCCAGCACCGTCCCAGACAGGGTTTTGTGTATTCTAGGTAGGCAGGGCTACAGAGGAAGGTGACTGCACGTGGCACCCCGGTGCTCACTGTGCATAGGCTGGCTTGAACCAGTTCCAGGGTCACTCCAGACCCTGTGCTGGGGAAAAGCCCGCCAAGGAAGTGGGTGTAACCACCCCCCTCCTAGTCCCACCCCTAGGGCAGGACTTAGTCGCGTGCCAGCCCCTTTTTACAGGATAAAGGTAGGAACTGGCCCCCTTCCAAATCAGATCATCTTTGAATCCTGAAACTACTTTCCACGAAAGGAACTCAAGACTTCTTCCTAAGATTTCTCCCTTGTGACTAAGGAGTAGTCACCCTGCATCCGCAGGCACCATCTTAAGAACACTGCGGTCTGCTGCAAGTCTCTCCTCCGGATCAAGACTGCCCAGCTCGACGAGAACCGGCTTCCCTGGCACCTCTGACCTCTACCTACATCATCAGTCACGCTGAGATTCGTGGGTGTGACGAGACCTCGAGGGACCGGCCATCTTCAAGACTGCACGACTTCTGCACAGCAAGCCCACCGAGTAATTTCCTGGTGAGTGCTTTGGGGTCCAAGAAGCCCCCACCCTGAGCAGCTCCAGCACCGAAGAGCAGCCCCCCAGCATCTCCACGATCGGCGTGGGGCCCTTCTGCTTTTTGCTGCTCACCGCGTTGTTTGGCTACTAGCCCGCTGGCTTGTGGCCTTCCGAACGACGCCCGATGACAACACTGCTGCTGGTCTGGTTGCTCCAGACTGGCCCTTGCTTCCCTCCATCGGAGAAGTACCCTGGACCCTCCTGGTCCGGCTAAGACGCCATTTTAGGTCCACCGCGTGGGCCTTGCATTTGCCAAGACTTGTTGCCCAATCCTGGGTCCAGCGACGTCGACAGCAAGAACCTTCGTGGGACAGCTCGCACCTCCATCCTGGTCGCCGACAACGCCTCCTGGTCCGAGAGACTGCAGAGCCCAGCAGCGCCCACTCACCTGACTGCGGTGACTTCGCCCGGTGCCATCCTGGTGCCCACTTAATCACTGGCTAGTGATTCAAGAACTTGGTCCCCTCTGCTTTCAGGTTTTCTTCTTCCTTGATCCAGGCTTGGATCCATCGAACTTTTCTTCACTGGTCGCCTGCCAGCAACTTCCTTCTTCCAGGCTCCTGGTCCGGCAACGAGATTCCCGACGTCTTTTCAGACCTATGCAGCTGCAGCCCCTGGGCTAGGTAACTTCGGCAATTCGGTGTCCCAGCATAGCCTCACTATCCTAGGGTCAGGATCCACTGTCGTTTTCTTCCTACCAGGTCGGGTTCGCCCGTAAACACTAACTTTGTGAAATCTAGCCTCCATAGACTTTGTCCCGCATCCCGCGTGAGAGTGCACACTCTGCACCCGAGTCCCCTAGGCCTCCTAGAAGTAATCTAACGATTCTATAGTCAAGTCCTAGCGATTCCAAAGCCTATTAGTACTGTACTTACCTGCTAGTAATTTCGCATTCCACTTTTAGAGTATATGGTTTTTCGTGCCCCTCGGGCATTTGTGTATAACGTGCTAACTTAAGTATTTTCGTAAGAGTTTTGTTGTGTGCTTAGCACCCTGTCCTCATAAACAGTACAGGGTTGTTGTGATTCTAATAAATACATTGTTTATTTTCATAACACTTGTGTGGTGTCCTTTCACTGGGTGTTCAAGGGGTAATGTGATGGTAAAACAGCTGGCTTAACACGCCCTCTAGAGTCTTAGCCTTAGACTGCTCGTATCCATGCTACTAGGATAGCTGGTCTATAAGGTTGACTTACAACCAATCATCAATAAGGGTTGTTTGGACTGATATATAGTGATCACTAGAATAGTGAACACTGCACATCAGGCCAACTTCTCACAATTATTTAGTTATATTTTATTTCTAGAACCAAGCCAGGCCTGGTGCAGGTAAGTGAAATAATACTTTGCAAGAATAATGCAGTTAAATACCGCTTGAATGCAGTTGAAAGCAATTGGATTGGTTACAGGTAAGTCATTTGTTTGTAAAACAATTGGAATTACTTTTCAGTTACTTTTTAGATTGCTTTTCAAGTTAATTTGCAGATTGTACATTTGCAGTTTTTAGGGTTTCATACAAACCAACTCCACTCTTAGAAGATTTTTCACAGAAAAGCAGTCAATGCAGTCCCATGGGAGAAAACAGTGTTATTGGTTTATCCGTAAGTGCCTAGGTTTTCAAGTTGGTATTCTGGGGTTAGAAGCAGGGTTCTCCAGGGTCAAGGATGCACTCTCAAAGCACCTTCAGCAGTACTAAGAAGGCCGGGTGCTGAGGCCCAATGTTATCCAATTGAGGATAGGGTGCCTCAGGTTGGTGGCTGCTCACAAGCATGCTGCAAGGTTGTGGGAGCAAAGCTCCTGGTGTTAGGCTCAGGGCAAAGGGGGATTCAATTTAGCACACAAGGTGCATCCACAACAGCGCAGGGCCGGGCGGTTGCAGGGTGCTGTTTTGGCTCAGGTGCCCAATAGGAGTTGCCAGTTTTGGATTTTGGCTTCAGGCTTGGTCAAGGAAGACTTCTGGGAGGAACCAACAGCTGGGCTGGTAAGTTGGAGGGCTCGGAGACATAGGTGAACCTTGGGTTCTCTCCTCCAGGGCTCAGGGCGGCTGGATGTAGGGGTGTCTTTTGAGGTCAGATTTCACCTTATCGGGCCACTCGTGGTTGGGGGGTGTCCCCATGCAGATGCAACATCAGGGAGACCTGGAGGGGTCAATCCATGGTGTACTCAGACTCTGGAGCAATGGGAGACCTTGCTGGGACCGGTGGTTCACTCTGACTCGGCCGGTAGGCATGGGGTGCAGTGGTGGTTCCAGGTGTTAGGTTTCTTTGTCCTCAGCAGGCTCAAAGTCTTTCTTGGGAGCTTCTTTTGAACTGAACTGCTGTTCACAAGACCTCCGGTCTTTGATGAAGGCAATCAGTCCTCCCAAGGGTTCTGGGGGTCGCTGGCTGCAGGAAAAGGTGACTTTTGGCGCAGGATCTCTGGAAACTGCAGACGGGCCGGTAGGTCTGGGACCAAATCAGTTCTTCTCTGCAGTCTCCCTTGTTGGGCGTCTTCTTTCATCCTTCTTCGTCATAGGTTGGGGGAATCTGTCTTCTTGGTTCAGGGCTTCCCCTAAATACTGTATTTAGGGGCATTTTAGGGGCCTTGAGGTCAGTAGCCAATGGGCTACTGACCTTATGGTTACTACACCCTTGGTGTGCTCACCCCACATGGGGAAGTGGGCATAATTCCTACTCCTGATTGGGGTGTGCTAAACTTTCCTGCCTGTCTTCCCGTCAAAAAGGAGGGGAGACAGGAAGAGGGCCTGCTCCATATAGCAGGAGAGGCTGGGGGTTGTGTTACAAAGGCGGCAAGGCTTTTGAAGATCCCCTGCCACAGATGGCTCTTCCTGGCCTGGGGGAGGTGTGACCACCTCCCCCCAGGAAAGGCTTTGTTTCTTGGCTGAGGGAGCAAAAGCTCCCATCCCAGGGTTCCAGAAACATGTCTCATGGTGGCAGGCGGTGTGTATCAGTCAGGGAACCCACCAGCGGCTGGTCGTTTTTCAGGAGGCATCTCTAAAATGCCCTCTGAGTGCATTGTATAATAAATACCACACTAGTATCAGTGTGGGTTTATTATGCTGAGAAGTTTGCTACCAAACTTCCCAGAATTCAGTAAAGCCATTATGGTGCTGTGGAGTTCGTAATGACAAACTCCCAGACCATATACTCTTTATGGCTTTACTGCACTTACAATATCTAAGAATGGACTTAGACATTGTAGGGGTACAGTGCTCATGCAACTGTACCCTCACCAGTGGTATAATACACCCAGCTAGAGGGATGTCTTACCAATACCATAGGCAGTGGATTGCAGGCATGGCACACAGGAATGTGTGCCATGTCGACTCTTCACTTTTCTCTGCCCCAAAGCACGCAGCCTGCAATGGCAGTATGTGTGTGTTAAGGTACAGCACCTCTAAGGGTGGCACAATATGTGCTGTAGCCCTTAGAGGCGTTCTCTGGTCACAGTGCCCTTGGTACCCATGGTACCTTTTACAAGGGAGTTACATGTGGCCAGTTGTGCCAATTGGGGGTACAAAGGTACAGTTTTGTGAAAGAACACAGGCCCTAGGAACTTGATTTGCAGGCACATCAAGTCAAAGTGCATCAGAAATCTGGCAATAAGTGGGTAGTTACTGCAACAGAAGCCTAGGTTCCTACATCCTGGCCAAATCATATAATCTTCCCCATGCCATAAAAAAGTGCCTATGTGCAATGTAACTGGTGCTGTTATAAAGCGCTGAAATACTTTATATAACGTTTGTGTTTTTTTATAAAAGCTGCCTGTACTGTGAAAAAAGGTGATCCGTACACTTTTAAGATGTGCCAGTGAGCTAGATAAGGAGAAGAGGAAGCCTGTGAGGGTGGATGACCCCGTTGTTACAATGCATGCCATTACTCTGCAAGTAGGAACAACAACTTGCTCTAGGGGTCACAAGGTGTTGGATTTTAAATCCAACACCTTCCCTACCTTCCCTACTGTTTGCACAGACTGGCGTTGGAATAGTAAATCATACTATTCCAACATCCAGTGCGTCCCCTAGAGCAAGTCGTTGTTCTGACTTGCGGAGTAATGGCAAGCATTGTTACAACGCGGTCGTTGTAATGACCGCGTTGCATTGACATACAGTAAAAAAACAAGCGAGGTAACACAGCATATTCTCCATCGATCATCCTGGGCTCAACAACTCAACAATAGCCATTGAGCACACTGGCACAATGTCGGGTATGTTCTGTGCCTGCCGGTGCCACTGTTGAGCGGATTGTGGCTGGCAGACAGGACCCAGCTGAGACCCAACAGAAGGACCTTGCTGCATGGGAGTGGCGCCGCAGCTGATCCTGTGTCTTGGTGACCTGCGGGATCGAATGCGGCTGGACCAGAGCCAAGACCACCCAGAAGACAACCCACTGCCTTTGGAGAGGAAGCAGTGAGCGCGGAGGCGGTGGGGGATTGAGTTGCGCTGCCCCAGTGGACGGGCTGGCCTGCTGCTGTATGGGGCTTGCTGGGCTGTTACATGGGCGATGTTCGGCACCTGCCTACCTCCCATGCGGTGTGCCCGGCCATACCCACCTGCCTGTTTGCTCATGCTATTCACTCTTAATAAAAGATGCTGCATAGATGGAGGCTGTGCACGACCTTTCGGGGCCTAGAGATTACTAAGAGAGATCACAGGAGCTCAAGTGGAGTTCTGACGTGCCACGTGACCAGGGCTTGAATTCTTCTTTGCCACCGGACTAGGCCTGTCTTTTTCATGGCGGCGAATGCGGCTGCTGCTCCCTAGGGTGCAGACTGTTGGCCGGATCTGTCGGTGCCCCTGGGTCCTTTGCTGCAGCTGGTGGAACGGGAAACATCCTTTACAACGCAACTTTTACCACGCAGTGCTATTACAACGCAGGTTTTACAACAAAAACCATTACAACGCATTGCGCTGGGGGGCGCTCTAGGATAGGGAATAGATTTAATTTACTATCCAACACCTTCCCTAGTGTCCACGGGGACTGGAGTTGGAATAGTAAATTAAACTATTCACTATCCAGCACCCCAAAGCGCTATGCGTTGTAATGGTATGCGTAGTAAAACCTGCGTTGTAACAGCATGCGTGGTAAAAGCATGCGTTGTAATGTAATACATCCGGTGGAACATTTGTGACCTATGAGTTAATTTGAACCTTAATTTCACAAGTACTACTGAATGGATTCACCCCAAATCGCACAAAGCACGCTTTCTGGAACAAGATCTAGCTATCTACCAGATTTGGTGTAATTCTGCTCAGCAGTTTTTATGGTATTGATGTTCAATTTTCCTATGGAGAAAATGAATGTAGAAATGCGTTTTGGGACCTCCTCTCTTCCTTGGCCGCCCTTGATGGATCAGCCCGAAACCTTCCAGAAAGGAGTTGAAGTGGATGAGACTTGTTTTGGAAAACTTCATGAAGATTCGTCAAACAGCGCCAAAGGTATTACCAAACCAAATAAATCTATTTCTTAGATGGCCATAGCACCTTATGGTTAGGTCAGAGGTTTTATTGAAAATATATATTTTGTTTTACTAATGTCGTTGGCGCTATTTGGCAATCCTGCAAAACACTTTCCGGAAAAAGTTAATCAACTTGGGTTTTTCCTAGAATGTTTAGTGCAGATCCGTCAAGCGAGATCTAAAAAAACAGGGGTCCTAAAAGTGAAATTTCAATTTTAACTCCCGTAAGATTCTTTGCTCTTTGATATAGAAAAAAAGCCAAACAGAATTATACCAAACTTAACATGTAAGTAAAACTTTACTCAAGGAAGTGCCTTTGCTAGGATGTGTGTAAATCTGCTCATTAGGTTTTGAGAACTTAGCATTTAAAAAGTATTTCGGTCTCAGCATGAAGAGGTTCAATTCTAGAGATATTTATAACTGGTTTTGTGGATGTCCAAAGACCCAAAAATAAAAAAAGACTTAAATCTAATCGGGGAACTGAACTTTTTTGCCTGTTGTCCATTTTGGTTCAGTGAACCGAAGTTGGTCCTGCAGAACCAAAGCACTTTGACTTCAAGCTGTCCTTCATCTATCATCCTAATTTATCACTCCAACTCCTGGGGTCTCCGCCTCTGCTCCATTACCAAACCCCTCAATTTTGTCCTTCCCAGACTACACCTCACTTGAGATGCCTAGCTCTCTGGATTCCTTCTCTACTTCCTCTGACAATCAGTCCTGTTTCTCTCCAACTATATAGTTCACTCTTCTACCAAGCTGCGATACCCCACCCTCTTCTTCATTTTTCTTCTTATCTTAATCTACAACTCACGAGCAAGATCTTAGGCATCCTCAAGCTGCTCCACATAATTATACCCTATTTCAAACTCGACCTTTTATCTTCAGTCTGCTGTAGCTTGACTGCAATACCATGTCCTTCTCTTATAATACCTAAATAAGCTCAGAGCTGTATTTGATTTTTTTTTATTTATAAAGTTTTATACGATGCAAACTTGACCCTAGAAGGGTATCAGAGCGCTTTACAAATGTTTCAATAAGTACAAAAGAGACAACCAAGAAACCTAAATGCTGACACTATCCGTTGCTAATCAGGAGTATGACAGTGAGGTGGAAACCAGGACTTAGACGGTGAGTGCAAACCCTGGTTGGAGAACTGCATCACATCAGTATCCAGAGAGTGAGTCAGTGGTTTCAGGGTAGAGTTGTGTTCATTAAAAGCAGTTTGATTTCTTTTTTGAATGATGTGATTGAAGGGTTTAGTCTAATTTCAGGGGGCAGGGAGTTCCAGATTCTGGGGCCAATCCGGAGAAGGCTTGGTTGTAGGTTTTCTTTTTGTGTTTGAGGTTTCAACAGTAAGGTGCTGCTGCTTCTAGAGGATCAGTTTCAGTTTATCAGCTAGGAACTTCGGTGTGTTGAAATGTAGGGCGTTATGGGTCATGCAAGCAAGGTCATGCAAGCAATTTTCTTCTGTATCCTTGCCTGGGAGCCAGTTTAATGCCTTCGGATCTGTAGTGATGTGGTTGGTCCTTTTGGATCCAGTGATGAACCTTGCAGCAGAGTTAAGGGATGCACTTAATGGAGCCAACTTGGATCTCGTCAGACCACATAGGGTACAACTCCCATAGTCTAACCTGGGGATCACTAGAGCTTGCACAGCTGATTTAAGGCCATCGCAGGCGAGGAAGGGTTTTATTTTTCTTAGAATGCTCATTTGAAAGTTTGCTCCTCTGTTGCTGAGCTGATGTGCTCATGCATGTTGAGATTCTTGTCCGTGTAATTCCCAGAGATCTTGTGGAATCTATAATGTGTGGAAGGCTGTTAAATGTTCCATCCAAACTTCGATGTTGAGGGATCATTTTGGTGGGGCAATTAAGAGGAATTCGGTTTGAACGAGTTCAGTTTGAGGGTGTTTCTGGTTAGCCAGTTTTGGTTTTTTAGCAGAGTTGTGTGGAGCAGACAGATATCTCCAGGGGACGAGATTTTAAGGTATAGTTGTGTGCCATCTGCATGCATGTGGTATTGTAATTGGAAAATTTCAGAATTTCGGTGACCAGAGTGGTAGTAAACAGGGATAGGTTAACCTTAATTCTTTGAGTTCTGTTGTATAGAAATGAGGTACACCAATTTAGTACATCCCCTGAAAATCCCATTCTGCATTCAAGTAAGTCAAGGAGGCTGTCGTGTATGACCGTATCGAAGGATGAGGATAGGTCTAGGAGGATTAGGAGGCAAGATTTGTTCTGATGTAGCATTTTGAGCACTTCATGAACTATGTGTGTAAGGACTCTTTCCTTGAAGTGACCCTGACGGAAGCCGGGTTGGAATTGGTCAATAAGGTGGAACTGATCAATGTGATTTCATAGTTGGGTATAGATGCATTTCTCAAGGAGCTTTGCTAGAGAGGGAATGGTAGAATTGGGACCAAAGTTATCTGGGTTTGTTTGATCTGCTGTGTTTTTTTTAGAATGGGGAGTTACCTGCCCTGATTTTAGGCCGTCTGGTAAAGCCCCTTGAAATAGTGAAGCATTCACTATCTTAGTCCAGAAAGTGAGTAAAGAAGTTTTAACCTCACTGAAAACGTTAGCTGGTAGAGGGCCGCAGGAGTAGTTTGACGGTTTAAGTGTTGTTATGATATTAAGAGTGGTATTTTCATCAACTTCTGACCTCCTGGTCAGGGACCTGCTCTCCTCCCGCAGCTCCGCTGTTAAGTGCCACCGCTCCGGGCACTGTGACCTGTTTGCTTAGGCAGGTGTTTGAGGCCCTCCTCCACCCGCAGGCTCCTGCCTGCACCTCATCCCTGGTGGTCCAGTGGGAGAGCCTTGCTCTTCTGCTGGCCGCTGTTGTCTGTGTCTGTCTTTGTGCCACTTTTCTGTTTGTCTGTCTCTGTGCCTGTGTATGCCTTTGTGCCATTTTCTGTTTTCTGTCTCTGTGCCTGTGTCTGTCTTTGTGCCATTTTTAGTTTTTGTGTCTCTGTGCCCGTGTCTGTCTTTGTGCCATTTTCTGTTTTCTGTCTCTGTGCCCTTGTCTGTCTTTGTGTCATTTTCTGTTTTTCTGTCTTTCTGTGCCTGTCTTCTTTCTGGTTCTTATTATGCCACTGCCTCATGGCCTCTCCCCACCACCGGTTCCCACCTCTAAGCTGTGGTTCCCTCCCCCTCCCCTACTTAATGGCGGCCGCTGTGCAGCCGCGCCGCCTGCGCCCCAAAGGCATGCCAAAGGCAAGCCTGTCTGCGCTTGTCCGTGACCCGACCGCGGCCAGCACCAGGAACCCTGGATCTATGACCTCCCACTGCTACAACTCCGATGATCTCCTCGCACTCAACCCAGGAAGGAACGACAGCAAGGACTTGTATAAAAGAGACTTGCTTGGATGCAATCCTCTCATATAAACCTGTAACGTTGCATTAATAATGTATTGTGTAACTAATATGCACCACATTACATATATTTTTAGCCAGGCGAAGCTTGCATATGTGTTTTACTAACAAGTAACCCGAGTGGAACTTATAATGGCTGCTAACGCGGGAAACTGTACTGCGCATGCGTCAATTGCATCTACGCAGAATGACGTATTTACGCTTGGAGGGAATATTCTGCTTCTGCGCAAATGCCTCTAAAATGGCCGCTTGGAAGCTCACATGCTAAGCATCTGCTTTGCTGAAACTAAAACGAGCTATTTACTAAATGCTTATGCGGGGAGAGTCTTTATAAGTAAATGGGATCCGAGTAGAGATAGGTGGTATACAGTGAAATCATTTTATTTAGAAATGAATACGTTTTCTTTTGACCTCTCTATTACTTTGTATTTGGGCCGCGGAACAATGCTAAAGTCTACACTACATGTGACTCCTCACGCAGGCGCAGAGATGCCAAGCCAGACGCCATGATGTCAAATCTTGAAACCCGTCCAAGGTCGTCCTGGGTACATGTCCTGGGAACCTGGACATGTATGTATGCTGGACATCCTGCAAACTCAATTGACAACTGTAATATGTATACATGGTTCTTGATAGAAATTTGAATACGGGTGGGAAATAAAGCTTGGGAAAACAAATTGATGGGCGGGAACATTAAACTAAAGAAAATCATTTAAACTTAGCATGGTGTGATGATCATTCCCCTTAGCTTGTCCAATCAGAAATAGGAGTTTCATAAAGTTGAAACATTTAGGGGTGGTACATGCCATTAGAAAGGTATAATTTAAGTAGTTTAGTTAGAACAGTGTGCAGTCGCAGCAAGACTAGAATGCTGAGAGACCAGGATGCTTCCGAGTGCTGATCGAAAATTGAAGAAGCAGACTTAGATTTTATTTTATTTTTTTATTAACAATCAACAAAAAGGATAATAAACAAAACAAAATAAAAGCATCAGGTGAGATACAATTTCAGCAGCGGACAAAGCCACAGCCCCGTTTACACCAAATAATATAACAATATATACATATTAGGTCACAGGGATTCAAGCGCATCCACTACTACCTGCCGCGCCGGGGGCGCACAAATATCTCCTCGGTAACTATTCCAGGTCCCCCACACCTTCCCCCATTTCTCAGGACAACCCCTGGCCACATACACCACCTCTCCCGAAACATACACCAATCCAGGTCCTCCGTCTATTTGGAAACCCGGGGTGGCTGGCTGGCCCCCCACAATTGAGCGATATTTCGTTTCGGGACCATACAAGCCAGTGTTAACCATTGCTTCCCGTATGTATTCAGGTCAGTAGGCTCCCACACATTCAACAGACATCTTCGGGCCTCTGGCCTTATCTCCACCCCCAAAGCACCTCTCATCTCGTCATGAATCTTGGTCCAGTACTCCTGCACTTCTGCGCAATTCCAGAGAATATGCATGAAGGTGCTGAGCTCTCCACACCCCCTTCGGCACGCACCACTTTTTAGTAGGCCCATTCGCACCAGACGAGGCCCTGTGACATATGACCTATGCAATATCTTGAAATGTACCAGGTGAAGTCGCATCTGGATGGCAACCACTCTCGGAGAGGAGATTGCCTCTGTCCAATCTTCATCATCTAACTCCACCCCGTCAGCACTCCATTGTGCTTGAACATGCCCCAGTGGGTCCTCCATATGATTAATGAGTTTTTTTTTTATATTAAGGAAGTTGTCTTCTTGGGGAGGTAACCATATAGCACACGATCTTCCAGAGGAGAGGCCTCAGGAAGTGTAGCATCCCTGGGTATGTGTGTGAGGAGTGCGTGTCTAACCTGGAGGTACCGAAAGAACTCGCTATCATGCAGCCTGTATTGCTGTTTGAGAGAGGCGAAGGTATGTATTTCACCCCCTCCCCACATATCTTTAATCTGTGTGATCCCGATAAGATCCCATTTGTCAAATCCCTTGGTCTTCCACAAACTCCCTAGTCTCTCCGAGTTCCATAAGGGGGTGGCCAAGGTGAGTTTCCCTTCCCAGGCAAGATGTCTATTGGCCGCATGCCTCACATGGACAGCATGCGCCGTTGGACCCACTAAGGAGAACCGCTTCGGACTGGCATACAATGCTCTGGTGAATTCACCTCCTGGCGCCAGCCCACGTTCCATGGCATATCCTGGATCCCCTGGAGGCCCGTAAATAACATGGTTCACCGCAGGGAGCTGAGAAGCCCAATAGTATTTCTGCAGGTCTCCCAGCCCAATCCCACCGCCGTACCACGGGAGAGTAAGCTTAGAAAAAGCAATGCGGGATCTTCCATCCCAGAGAAGCTTCCTCCGGAGCGCCTCATCTCTTTGAAATAGGATGCAGGTACCGGGTCCATTGTATTCTGTAATACATACAGAAATCGGGGAAGGGCCATCATCTTAAACAAAACTGCTCTACCCAACAGGGAAAGTGGAAGAGCCTTCCAGCGCTCCATGTCTCTCTTGAGCTTGTCCAAGGAGGGTCCCAGATTATGGAGATATCTTCTCTTCGGGTCAATTGTAACGTATATTCCAAGATACTTAAACCCTACCAGCTCAATCTGTATAGGACATGACTGCGGGAGCACTGGCGGCTCACCCCTGAGGACAAAGAGCACTGATTTCGACCAATTAATTGCAAATCCGGAATATCTTCCGAATATGGCAAGTACGTCTCGAAAATTGATCAGAGAGTCCCTGGGGTTAGTGAGGTAGAGGAGGATATCATCCGCATACAATGAGATTTTATCTTCCCACTCCGGTGTCCACCGCAGGCCTCGTATCGATCGGTCCCATCTAACCCATGCCGCCAGAGGTTCCAAGGCGAGAGCAAAGAGGAGCGGGGACAGGGGGCATCCCTGCCGTGTGCCCCTTCCAAGGGGAAAGTTGGCCGATTTACAGTTATTGACAACTACCCTCGCCAAGGGAGCAGCGTATAACAAATGTACCCAGCTTACAAATTCCGGTCCAAAGCCCATCTTCACCAATACTGCGAACAGGTAGGACCACTCGACCCTATCGAACGCCATAGTGGCGTCCAGAGACACGAGAACCACTGGTTCATGAATCAACGGGGTACCACCCAATATCCCATGCAACCTACGCAGATTGAGAGCTGTGTTACGGCGTGGCATAAAGCCCGACTGATCTGGGTGTATCAAACTGGTGATTACTTTAACCAGTCTGGTAGTTAGTAGCTTCGCGAGGATTTGAGGCTCCGCATTGAGCAGCGAGATTGGCCTGTATGAGGAGCAGAGAGTTTTAGGTTTGCCTGCTTTGTGTATGACTACTATATTTGTCACCCGCTGGTCATATGGGAGTCAACCTTTCTCTTTACTTTCTGTGAACATGGATCGGACATATGGGGCAAGTTTATTGGCATTTAATTTATACAGTTCTATTGGGATGCCGTTTGGGCCTGTCGCCTTCCCAGATCTCACCCCTCTAATCACCTGCGCCACTTCATCATCTGTGAAAGGGGAATCTAAATACCCCTTATCGTCCTCTGACAGTACCGGCATGCGGATGTCCTTTATCACATCACTGTTCTCAGCCTCCGTATATCCACCGACCGAAGTGTATACACCTCTGTAATAGTCGGAGAACTCATCTGCCACTACCTGGGGGTCCGTGACCGAGATAGAATCCGCTCTCTGTAGCTCCGGCATGAGCCGCAATGCCCACTCCCTTCGTTCAAGCCAAGCAATCCGTTTACCAGCCTTGTCCCCATGTTCATATACTCGGCTCTGGGTGGCCTTATTCTGCGCAACGGCCCTGTCCTTGGCAAGGCTTCTGTACTCTTCTTGCCTTCATTTTAAAAGGTGCACGTCCGCCGGAGCGGCCATCCTGGCCACCAATTCTTCCAACCGAGGTCGCGGAAAGTGTCAGATTGGAGGCCCGGCGGGACATAGATCGAGAAGAAGGTAACCATCCTCCCTTCCCACTGACCCGAGATTCCAATGAAGCAGCCCCTCCGGTCGGACCACGTGGCCCAGATCGTCAAGGGAAAGGAGTTTTTCGCCAATATTCCTACCCCCCTGGACCCCGTGGTAAACCCAGAATGCGCCATCAACCTATAACCTCCCCTATGGAGAGCCATGCAGCGGTCACCAACAAGATGAGTCTCTTGCAATAGTACGACATCAGGAGAATGCCTTCTCATCAACTGATTAACTATTCCTCTCTTGATTCGGTCCCTAAGGCCATTCACATTCCAACTCAGCACCTTTATCCCCTACCCCTTGCTAGGTATCGACATTTAACCAACTTGAACTATGTCCGACGGTGACCTTGCCCTTTCTATGCCGACATAAAATCCACATTTTCGATACAGACATTGCGTTGGTCCCTGATGCAAAAAAGGGGAACGCGGATATAAAAAACAAACCACATTGCAAGCAATTCTTCTCAACAGCATTATACTCTGGATCAAAAAAAAAAGGAAAAAGAAAGAAAAAATCTAAGCCCAAACTCAAAACCCCCCCAAGCCCCCACCCACCCTCTCTGCACTCCTGCATACGGCCAAAGCCCATCTCCAACTAGCAGAGTGCCTGTCACCCTAAACACACAACCTCTAATCTAATAAATATAGTAAACTAGGGGGGTAACGGCATCCCGCACCCTCCCCCATGACCCCACAGGTCAAGAAACACTTATGTCCATCTGAGCGCTAAAGACGTAAATACAGTTCAATGTTCCCTGGGAAGTTCTGATCAGGCCGCCTGTTGAACCACGACCCGGTACCTGTCACTCCATGAAGAGCTTGCATAGCGAGGCTTGGATTCAGTCTTGTTCCATGACCACTTCCTCCCCATCTCGACCCCGAGACTCAGAGCCATCGGGGGGAGGCGGCTATCTATCCAGTCAGATACCACATCAGGGTTGTCAAAGAACCATGCCTTTCCCTCAGCCTCCACCCGAAGATGCGCCGGGAACATCATGGCATAGTTGTATCCCCTGTCTCGCAGTTTTTTCTTTACCACCAGAAAATTACGACGTTGCCTCTGTACCAGTTGAGTGAAGTCGGGGAAAAAGGAAAGCATGGCATTTTCGTACCGGAGGGGTCCCCCCTGACGAGCAGCCTGGAGGATAGCATCCTTGTCTCTAAAATTGAGCATCCTGGCAATCATGGGGCGTGGGGGCGCTCCTGGCCTCGGCCTCCCGCCCGGGACCCTGTGGACATGTTCGATTGTGAAGAACTTTCCGATTCCCTTGGGCTTGAGTTGTTGGAGGATTAGTTCCTGTACAAACAGGTCAGGGGCCGGACCTTCGTCCTTCTCCGGCACTCCTAGGATATAGACATTGTTGCGCCGGGCCCTGCCTTCGTATTCATCAAGTTTGCGCTACACTTGGTTGTGGGACGATTTAAGGGCTCTCACTTCTCCCTGTAGCTGAGTGACATCGTCCGCAAGGCTGGTAGTTTTGATGTCTAGTGATTTGACCTTCTCGTTAACCTTAGTCAGATCCACACGAATAAGATTGACTTCTATCGAGACAGTGTCAAGCTTGGTGTCCAGTGCCACCATTTGCTGCCCAAGAGATGATTTAATTCCCTCTATTGTCGCCATGACATCCGACAATGTCAGGTCAGTTCCTGGACCACCAGAATCTCCGCCGCCCACTGGGCTGTGCCGAGTTTCAGACGGGGAGCCCTTTGGCATCATGTGGTGGTCAAGTTTGTTGGTCTGTACAGGTTTCAGCCCCTTTGACCCCTGGAAGAGTGCTTCTCCCCATCTGTTTTGGTCACCATGTTCTAAGCTGCTCCGGTCATCGGAGCTTCAATATCAGGGGGGAGGGGGGTCACCACAAAGCAACAATCGCAGCGACGCTTGAGGTCTGTGGGCAAGTCCACCGTGTCTCATAGGAGCCGCTCGACGAGAATCACCAGTTGGAAGGGAGGGGGGGACTCTCAGGCAAACCCCCGGTCTCCCAACCAACCACCACCCTTGCGCCCCAGTAGCAGTGTACCTCCGGTCAGGGTTTTCTTTGCCTCAATCTGTGCTCCACTTAAGCCCTGTGAGACGTCCCGAGGAGCAACTCGGAATCTCCTATTTCGGGCAGACCAACTCCGATGGTGCTAACTCTTTGTGCTCCAGCGGCGAGAGGGGGAGGGGGGGACCCGGCCTCTCACCGCCTCCAATGATCCATCAACACTGTAATTTGGGGTGCCCCTGGCTCCGACAATGCTGCGGGGATCTCCCTCCGCCTCAACGGGCAACACCGCAGTCCCCGGTAGCACCCCACAGTGGCCCCCTAGTCACCACTGCCCCATTTTGCGACAGTGTTTATGTCATCGAGTTCTCCCCAATCACTCCTCCATTTCAGGAGTCCCCACAATGTCCAACAGCGTAGTTACTTTGTTCAGAGGCACCGGCGGGCGCCCCTCCTGTCACTTTCCCCCTGTTCCCACGCTGAGCCATGTCCCAGGCACCTACAAGCTCCTCAATGTACTGCAAGCCAAATAATTAGAAGAAGATCGCGGAAGAATGGAGGAGGTAATCTATTAGGAGAAGATCGCCGAAGAATCGAGGAGGAAGTGTCAGAGAGGGGTGAGAAGTAGGCGTTGAATCCAGAAGAGGTCATCTATCCTGTCCTGAATCCTGTCCTGAAGTCTTAGTCACCTGATCTATCCCAGAGGACCCATCAATTTCTTGGCCAAGGGGCTGATTTCCACACCATCCTAGGTAATTATATTTCTGTGTAGTATGTCAATGTGCTGCTCTCTCTATCCTTTTTTCCTGAGGTGCTGTTATTGTGATAATCTCATTTAAAATAGATAACTAAATATTGGATAAACTGATCTTACTTCCTCGGAGAGATGGAGTTCGTACTATAATTTGTTTGGATCATATGATTTTAACTAGATAAAAACATTTAAACTTTTCCAGAGTCTGTCGTTATCTAATAAAATAGAAGATAAAATAAACCTATGTCATTTCACCATCAACTAGTTCCAACTAACAGGTCCATTGACCAGAGGAAATAACTTTTTGATCAGTGAAAATATTAGTTAATGAAACAGGCAACTGATCTTATTAAAGCATTAATAAAAATGGACCCCCAGCGGTGATAACCAGCCTATGTGAGTGAGTGTGTGTTTATGGGCCCAGGTGACTATATGGTGATAGAGTTCCTGAGGTTGGTAACCCGCTGGATCAGTGCCAAAGGCAAGCCCGTCTGTGCTTGTCCATGACCCGACCATGGCCAGTGCCAGGAACCCTGGATCTACGACCTCCCACCGCTACAACTCCGCTGATCTCCTTGCACTCAACCCAGGAAGGAACGACAGCAGCCAGCGAGCAATGCCGAACACCACCCATGGCCAGTTCTCCTGCCGACACTGCAGACAATCCTTCACCATCGACAGCCCCCCCAGGGGCGCCCAACCCACGTCGGATGCCCGTATCACTGAAGCCCTGACGTGCATCCCCCTCAATATGCGCACCTTACAGAGACACGCCGTGGAGATCTGGGACATGCCCGACACCCTCTCGCCAGACGTCCCCTTCTTCATGGAAACATGGACCAACACCACCTCCGCCCCTAACATCGCCACCGCCATCCCCAATGAAAAAAAGATCCAGAGAAAAGACCACCTCCCTGCCCAGGAGGAGGACTTGCGATCGCACACAAGAACTCCCTCCGACTCTCCTCCTCCAGCACAAGCGATCCCCTCTCCAACACAGAGCACCCCCACTTCCAGATCCAAACCAGCCCCAGAACCACGCTGCGCGAGACCCTCGCCAACAGACCCCCGGGCCTCGGGCCTCTTCCGCCACCACCATCGTCGACCACGTCGCCCCCACTCCATCGCCTCCACGGACTACATTCTTATCGGAGACCTGAACTTCCACCTCGACAACAGCAGCGAGCCCGACTCCACCACCCTACTGGACAACTGCGACAACCTCGGACTAAAGCAGCTGGTCACCACCCCCACTCACAGCCTGGACACATCCTTGACCTCATCTTCGCAGGAGGGAGAAACATCTACTTCAGCCACACCACTCAGCCCCCCGGACAGATCACCACTGTGTACACTTCACCTTCAACACCACCACTGCACCCAAGCCCACCCAGCGCCCACCATGAATGAACTGGAGAAATGTCGCAGAGGAACACCTCAACACCACCCTTTTCCACGATCCTCCCTCCCCCACGACCGACGCCAACTCTGCAGCCAAAGAACTACATGGCTGGATCACCAGCTGCGCAGACAAGCTTACACCCCTCCGCCACCCTGTCAGACACCGCCTCCTGAAGGCCGCCTGGTTCACCACCGACCTCCAAGAAGCCAGGCGCTCCTGAATACGCCTCGAGAAACTCTGGAGGAACAGGAAAACCACAGAAGACCAGAACACCTACAGGACTGCCATGACTGAATGCCACCAGCGCATAAGAGACAAAAAGTGGACCTTTATCAAGAACAAAATCCACACCAACGCCAGTAACGCAAAAGAACTCTTGAACGTCATACAGCAGTTCACCAAACTCCCCCGTGAAGCCACGGACGTCACACCATCCCAGGACCTCTGCAATGAGCTTAGCGCCTACTTCCACCTGAAAATCAAGGCCCTCTATGACAACTTCAGCAAACAGACTCCAGACCCCACCCTCCTCTCCACCACTGACAGCCAGCCCACCATCACCACCTGGAAACCGGCTACCTCTGAAGACACCGCCACGACCATGAAGAAGACCCACTCAGGAGCCCCCACGGACCCCTGCCCACCGACCACAGAGCCACCGCTGCCATTGCACCCAAACTATGCCGGACCATTAACGCCTCCTTTGAATCCGGCATCTCAAGGTCAAGGAGGTCAAGCCCCTCCTGAAGAAACCATTGGCTGACCCGACGGACATGAAAATCTACCAGCCCATCTCTCTCCTTCCCTTCGCAGCCAAAGTCACAGAGAAATTCGTCAACGCCCAGCTGACCACCTTCATCGAAGAGAATGTCATCCTCGACTCCTCCCAGTCCAGATTCCACGGCAACCACAGCACCGAGACCGCCCTCCTTGCCGCCATCGATGACATCCGCATGCTACTCAACCAGGGCCACACTGCAGCCATCATCCTACTAGACCTCTCCACAGCCTTTGACACCGTCTCCCACCACACTGTCGCCGGCATACTCCACGATGCCGGCATACAGGGAACCGCCTACGACTGGATCCGCTCCTTTTTCACTGGCAGAACCCAAAAGATCAGACTACCACCCTTCCTCTCCAAACCCACAGAGATCGACTGTGGGGTACCCGAAGGATCCTCGTTCATCCCCACGCTCTTCAACATCTACATGGCCCCCTTGCCACCATCTTTAGACAGCATGGGCTCAGCATAGTATCCTACGCCGACGACACCCAGCTCATCCTCTCCCTCACGAAGAAACCCGAAGACACCAGACTCAGCTTCTAAGAAAGAATGAAAGACGTTGCAGCCTGGATGAACTACAGCCGCCTTAAGCTCAACTCGGAGAAAACAGAGGTCCTTGTTCTTGGACCCTTGTGGTATATAAATAAATAATACCGGATCTAGGTTTTACTGGACATAGTAATAACAGATAGCTCAATAAATAAGAGTCAAGATTCGAGGTAGTAGGAGTTTGCAGGTTTAATACAGCATAAAGGACAGGAACAGGACAACCTGCACGGGAACAGGATGGCAGCGCTGCCGGGGGCAGGATCAGAATCGGCGTAACATTTAATAACAGTGCACAAATATATATACTAAAACAGTTACATTACAATGAATTACAGTAGGCGGAGCAGTGGGTGTGGTCAATAGCAGTCGCGAAAGATAAGGGTGAAAATGGGTGTAACAGGGGCGTATACATAGACATGTGATGCAAACGTAACAGAATATGTCATAAATGGGGCGGAAACATGGAGGGGGCTACCTAAGGAGCCGGGACCTCTAACCTAATGGTGCGCGTAAACTGACAATGACGTGTTACTAGGAGAAGCTGGGGGCTATGAACTCTGTGCTAGGAGTAGAGACTGAAATCTGGAGAGTCAGGGCGACATGTACCTAAACCCTATCTAGTATCTGATGTTTAGAGGACATGTTGTTATAAACTAAGAGTCAGGAGGGGAGAGGCTAATAGACTCTAAGACTGGAGCATGCATTATTCTACATGTAGTGCGTGCTGAGGAATATTAAATGACCATTAAATGCAGTATTTCTCTTACATGGAGACGTAAAGGCTAGACTGTGACGGAAACTATTGATGCGATTCAGTAGCTTAGGAATGCAGAGAAGGAGGGCTGGACTGATAACTAGAATCATAACATACTCTTGGCAGACTAACAGGCAGAGCCAGGCCGAGCCGGGCACTGTGAGGCAGGAAGTAAGTGAAGGGTCGAGGATACAGGTGGGGGCTGTATCGCTCCTCAGCGAGGGTTCAGGAGACAGGAGCTGAATCTGGTGTCCAGGCCCTTTTGAGGCCTAGAAACGGGGACTTTTCAATGAAATAACGTGCACACTGAGAAACGTGGCAACGTAACTTTACATAGGCCTAATACTCATAGTATTCACGAGAACTGGAAACTGGCATACTAGAGATGGACACAACTATAATTACGTCTTTAATCGAACATGGGGAATACATATGCATATTAATCATGCACACATAACATAAGATGGAGGACACGTAGGGACACAGAACATGGCAAAATTTACTTTTCCACATTCCCTCCTTGTCACTACGTTTCCATCAGGAAACATCAATATTCATGATACCGTCTATCATTTCATACAGTATCATTTGCTCGTCTCGAATTTTCTTGGAACGGGATTTAGAACGGGACTTGGGACTAGGAATACAAGAGGTAGCACAAATGCCGCAAATCGCAGGGCCACATTGTATACAGAGGCAGCAACTGAATATGATCGCTACTGCAATACCCAGAAATGACAATACTTTCCATCCCCAGGCGGAAATTATATTCCAGAACCAACCGGACCATGTCCAGGTGCCTGGATCTTGGTGTAACATATGGGCAATTTTATGGAGTCTGGTTATAGCTGAATAAACAGACGGCGCGTTATTAGGAATGAAAATGCAGCAACTAGATCCGATGACTCTACATGCCCCGCCCCTATCGGCCAGTATGACGTCAAGGACGAGACGATTCTGGAGCACGACAATTCTCATAAAGGATTGCTCTTCGGTTAAGTTACTTAGAGCAGAAGTAGTCTCAATCACTACTGCTTCGAGTGTTCTGGTTAATCTACGTATCAGTTTACTATTCACGACAGTACCTAAATAGGGGAAAACACCTTTATTGATATCTATATATTGTTCTAGAGCAGTTTCAGTATAATCGACAATCGGGAGGTCTCTTTTGTGTCTAGTATGTACTAGGTGGGAATTCCTATGGTAGTCAGGTGGGGCTAGAAAAACTGGTGGCAGTAGGAAGGCAATGTAACAGGTTCCCTCCCAATCGAGGGGCAGACGAACATATGCGGTCTGGCCACAAACAAAATAAGAATGACGTGAAGCTTTGAAAATAGATTTCCCACTGTCACTATACTTGACGATAGTAGTACAATCACTATGGCCTACATGTACGGAACCATTCTTTCGGACACATAATTCGCCTTTAACTGGTAGTACTGACATAGCAGGTAAGTCTGGAGTAGTATCAGACTGAACATTCAGGACCATGAAATTCGAAGAATAATTACCTAAATTATAAACTTCATTTTCTAGATCTAACCCTGTTCTGTGGGGAAGACCTTGCTTGTCTGGAAAACATGTACTGTTAAGAAAATACATATCTGTTGAGGATGACGTTAACGTGGACCATGCTCCACACGAACCATTATGTGAAAATGGATAAGGAAAGAGTGGCAGAACTCCCTTCGGTGTCTGGAAAGGGGGGAGTCGACCACACACCCAACAATTAGTGGCATTGCTGGTCTGGTGTGAATAATGTAACATGCGGATAAAAGAATTATTACGCATAGCAAGACGATAAGAGAGTTCATGAGGAGGCAGATCACTAAACGTGTGCTCTACTGTAACATTAGCAGACTTATTTACATGAGAAACTGGAAAATACAAATAAAATGCATAACCTGTGCAGGTAATCATAAGGCTGAAAAACAATATGAAACTTAGAAAAACGATACATCGGATTGAGTTTTGACTAACTCTCTCACTATGGGGGTCTATTATATACATGTCAGAAACCGGTCTAACCGTTTCACCTAGGGGAGGACTTAGACAATCAAACTGGCTGACTTATTTTACTAGACCTTAGTTTAAGCTTATACTCCTGCTGCGGAGTTTTCTCTAACAGGGAAGGGTTCGTAGCAATGTCTTTTGCGGGACAGTCCTTAAGAATAGTACTTTGGCAGTCTTTAAGATCCTCGGAAATGTTCTTTGAAACAGGCTTCAATCCAAAAAATCTTTTCACATGTGACAGGTGGACCCAGCCCTTCCTGCCTTCCAGCTTGACGGCAGTACGGGTGGCCAGGAGGACCTGTCGGGGTTCCTTCCAGCGAGGCTCCAGCGGACTTGAACGATCAAAATTCCGGACAAGAACCATGGATCCGGGAACGATTTCATGCGGTGCCACCTCGGTATTGTCTGGAAATGCGGCAGCAACCTGTGAACGACAAGAGTTGAGGGCAGACATCAAGGAAGCTAGGTAATCTGTCAGCATATTACTTGAAACATCGGTAATACTTCGAGGTCTAGGTGTACCCCACATGTTAGAGGGGCGGCCGAATACGACTTCATACGGGGACAGACCTGATCTGGAATGTGCGACCATGCGCATATAAAATAAAGCGACTGGCAGAGCTACTAGCCAGTCCACACCTTTCTCTTTACAAATCTTGGCAATACGGATTTTCAGGGTCTGATTATGTCTCTCTACTAGACCAGCTGCTTCAGGGTGGCGTACACAATGGAACTTCCACTGGTACCCTAACAAAAGGGAAACATGTTTCATCAACTCGGATGAGAATGGCTGGCCGTTATCAGAATATACGACTCTAGGGAGTCCATAACGGGGGAAGAACTCACGAACCAACTGCTTGGCAGTGGTCGCGGCTGTGTAATCTGGGACTGGATATGCCTCTGTCCACCTGGACAAAGCGCATACAACTACAAGGACATACTTGAAACCTCGACATCGCTCCATCTGAATATAATCCATCTGGAGGACTTCAAAAGGGTGGTCAGGGGGCTGGAATCCACCTTGTTCCACCGGGACACTTTTACCTGGATTAAACTGGCAACATATCATACAGGTACGGACTTTCTGCTTGGCTGCAGCTCGTAAATGCTTGTTGAACCAAATGTTCTGGATACTGTCTAACATAGCTTTTTCTCCTAAATGTGCTGGACTATGTGCGGTATTGATAATGACTTGAACCATAGAGTCGGGGAGAAACCATGTGGCTTTTCCCTTCGTTACCCATCCCTGATCTGTCTGGACCCCTCCTTGTTCGGACCATTTCTTGATTTCATCGGGAGTAGCATGTAACTGAATATCTATGACATCTTGAGTAGGGTCCTTAACTGTCATACAGGTAGTCGGATCTGGAGTATGTGTCTGTGTCGGATTCACTGACATGTCTGGAGTCTGTGCTGTAAGCTTGGCTGTGCGATCTGCTAGATCATTACCTTGAGAAATAATGTCAGTAACTTTCGTATGTGCTTTGCACTTCATGATAGCAATAGATGTCGGTAAGTGTATGGCATCTAACAGAGCCTGAATAAGGAGACCATGCTGAATCTTGGTTCCATGAGAAGTCATGAAACCTCTCTCCTGCCAGAGCACTCCGAAGTCGTGTACAACTCCGAATGCGTAGCGTGAATCTGTGTAAACATCAACTTTCAGGTTCTTAGCGTGTATGCAGGCTTGTGTCAGAGCAACTAGCTCTGCTGCTTGAGCAGACAGGGTGTCAATACGGTGTGTTTCAATAACTTCAGTGTCTGTAGTCACTGCGTACGCGGCTACTAGTTCTCCTGTACTTGTTCTCATACATGAACCATCCACATAAAGTGTCAGGTCGGGATCTGGTAATGGAATATCTGTCAAGTCTTGTCTTGGCTTAGTCATAATGTTAACTACTTCCATACAGTCGTGTGTGGCAGGATTCGAATTAACTGATGGTAACAGTGTAGCAGGATTTAGAACGTTGCAGCGTCTGATTTCTATGTGTGGCTGGAACAGTGTCAATTCATAACCTGTTAAACGTGCAATTGTCAAGTGCTGAGTCTGGGTTCGGTTTAAAAGAACTTCCACAGAGTGTGGAACTTGTACTGTCAAGGAATGTCCTAATACTATGGAATCACTTTGTCTGATAGCTAGAGCTGTGGCTGCAACTGACTTGAGGCACGCAGGCAGAGCCTGGGCTACAGGATCTAATGTGCTCGAAAAATAAGCACAGGGCTTGTATTGTCCTGCTTGATCTTGTGTGAGAACAGATAATGCTGTACCTTCCCGTTCAGTGACGAAAAGTGTAAAAGGCTTACTGTAGTTCGGTGTAGCTAGAACTGGAGCTTGGCATAAGGCTTTCTTTAACTCATTGAAACTAAGTGTATGTTCAGATGTCCAAGGGAGGACAGTCGATACGGCTGCCTCCTGTGTCGTTAACTGTATCAGTGGCTTAGCTAGAAATGCATACTGAGGAATCCATTGTCTGCAGTAAGAAGTGAGGCCGATAAAAGCACGTACCTCCTTCTGTGTCTTGGGCTGAGGAAGACTCGCTATTAACTGGATACGGTCGGGTGTCAACTGCCTACCCCACTTGGACAGCAAGTGGCCTAAATAGATCACTTGCTGGACACAGAATTGAAGCTTAGAAGGGGACACCTTGTGCCCCATCTCTGCTAAGAAGTACAAGACTGTAAGAGATGCTCGCTCGCAAGCACGTTCAGAACGGGCTGTGATCAGTAGATCATCGACATACTGGAGCAGGGCAGTGTCAGTTGGCATGTGAATATTGTCTAGTTGTCTTTTAAGTGCTTGACTGTAAATGCTAGGACTTTCTGTGAAACCTTGAGGAGCGCGTGTAAACATATAGCTCCTTCCATTTAAACAAAATCCGAAAAGAAACTGGCTGTCTGGATGAATGGGGACACTGAAAAACGCGTTCTTGAGGTCTATGACTGTAAAAAATGAGGCTTCAGAATCAATGGCTGTCAATAGGGAAGAGATATCTGGGACAACTGGGTACTGGGGAATAATACATTTGTTAAGCTCTCGGAGGTCAATCACTAATCGATATACTGGGGGTGCATTTGGATCAGTACGTTTCATGACTGGAATGATCGGAGAATTACATACATTGGAGTCAGTTTCTACAACTACTCCTTGAGCGATGAGCTCGTCAATAATTTTGGATAAGGCTGCTACAGCCTCAGGTGGCAATCTGTACTGTCTGATTCGTGGTAACACTACACCTGACTTGAGAGTCACACGATGGGGTGTGATTTGCATATAACCTACATCAGTTGGACCTTGCGCCCATAGATGCTGCGGAACATTAGACAATCTCGGATCAAAATCTCGTAATACATAGTGACCCTTGAAGTCACGTAGAAACAGGCGTATTCCCTCTGGGGAACAGCAAATAACTGCACCTAATTCTTTCAGTGTTTTAATGCCTAACAGATTTTCTGGACATGACTTCGTAAGTAACAGATCAGTAGTGCGGGACAATGGACCTACTTCTAGAGTAACTGGCTTAGATATCTCGTTTACAATAGGCTTTCCTGAAAATCCAAGGGAAACATTTCTAGAGCCTGAGAGCGGAGCCCCTGGAACTTCGGCGTGACTGATGGTGGTCCTACTTGCCCCTGTATCAATCAAAAACTTTCTGTCTTTCCCTAATACTTGACTATGAACATAGGGACCCTCTTGATCTACAGGGATCTCGATGAGAGGCAAGCCTACCTCCCTCTCTAGGCTGTTTCATGAATATGGCTGATACTCTGGATACTCGGACTGTGCATACTGGTACATCTGCTGTGTAACATGCTGTGTTGCAGCAATAGGCTGCGGTGCTGGAACTGTCTGTTGTGCATTCTGTGGCTGAGAAGTCTGTAAAACTTGTTCTTGTCTAGGCGGACGTGGTCTTTCTTTAGTCTTACCAGTGGCTATATTATGTTTCAGAACTGCACACTCGTTTATGAAATGACCTGGCTGTTTACAATAATTGCATGTCCCTTTAACGGGAGCTGTAGGATGACTGGCTTGATTCGGACCCCTCTTCTGACTGTCTTGAGGAACAGATTGTGCAACTAGTACTTTCATTTTCGTGTCTTTCATACGTTTTCTTTCATGATCTTGCTCTTCTCTGATTCTATTCTGGTGGTACTGAAGCATCTGTAACATTTGGGACGGGGTATTAGCTTGCCAGGTACTTTCGACTTTCAAAACTCGATTCTTAACTTGTGGACTTGAATTCTCGACTAATTTAGTAACAAAAAGATGAGGGTATGACTCACTACTTGTCTTGAGGCCACTGTTTATAATAAAACATTTCTCAAATCTAGAATAAAAATCACTAGTGTCTTCATCTTGTTTCTGTTTACAGGCTGAGATTGCATCCCAGTCTTCCTTTTTAGTTGCTAATAATCTGGGCAAAACTTGTATTAACAGTTCTGGTAATTCTTTACATTTCTCTCCAAGACCGGTACCTGGTACTCGTATCTTATCTTCAGCTTCTAGAACTGCCCAATCGATCTTTTTCTCTCCCACCTCCCATTCTTTTTCCTTGAGTTTCTCGTATACCCCTGCGGGCAACAGGACTTTTAACATTTTAATAATATCTGGATACGTGTATTCTCCCATACGGATCATGTCTTTTAATTCTCGGTGGAACCCTGCTGGATCTTTGTCATGACAGGGAATTAATTTCTTCATCTCTAAGAGTTCCATCTTTGTAATCGGAGTGTAAACAAACACTCGTTGCATTTCACCATCTGTTGTCCTAACTGGGTGTACTTCTCGTAACGGATTCTGTCTATCTATGTAAAAGGGTTTACTTTCTGGGGGTGAGACATGAACAAAATGCGGGTTCAGAAACGTTCTATATTTGTGGCGCTGTTCTAGAATAACACTAATTAAATCGGTACCTAAACCTTTCCATCTATATTGGAGTAACTCGTTCAGGACATCGTGTAACGGACCTGGATCAGAATGTTGACCTTCATACAGAGTAATGAGGTGTTGGATCATATACATACCCACCAGTCGTTGCTCGGCTGGGGGCAATTTCAGAAACATTTGTGCCACTATTTCGTCTGGAAAAGTGGTAGAATCAGTAATCCATCGGACTGCTGATCGGACTAGTTCTTGTTCATGCATAGTACTTAACTCACTGTAACCGATTCGTGACTTCAAAATGTGATCGGTAGCTTGAAATACTTGTTCTAGAGAACCTTGTTCTGGTGCTGGATGATGAAAAACTGTTTTGTGTTCTAGGCATAAATGGCGATCTGGAAATCTAGATTTTCCTACATACGCTATTCTGACGGGATTCTCGTCGTCTACCTCTTCAGTAGAAGAGTCATTCTCTTTCTCGCTTACTTGTGCTGCTTTACGTTGTTCATGTAACTTTATTATTTCTTTACGAATTCTCTTGTACATACTCTCTATACTACTGATAGTCTTGTGCTTACCCTCGGCTATATTATCACTCCACCTTGTCAGGATTCTCATTTCGGCCGGATCTTTGGTCGGGTAGTCTAGTTCTCTTATTAGACAATTAATCAGAAACTTTAATATCATGAGCTGGATCTCAGCTTTCCTTTGAGACATGGCTTCACCAATACTTTCTGGATCATCCCCTGTACGGATGAAACGATATATTCTGTCTAGATCTCCTTTCATATCTGGTAGGGTGTCTAAATACCCGGTCACCCGTCTTACACGGATGGAATATATTACTGTACTATCATCACCTGCAACCGGATCATAGCGGCATTCAGTAAGAGCTCGTCGGATTTCTGCAACGGACTTAAATTTGGGCGTACGTTGTAACGCACATTCATGTAACTCGGCCAACGTTCTACGTTGGTGTGGTGGCGGGGTACCAGGAGGACCTCCTCCTGCGGCCCCTATGCTGGAATCGTCGACTGATACTCTTCGTACTAGCGTGGCGGGAAATTGTAATGTAGGCTGGACCGGGGGTACCGTAGCAGGTACTGCAAGAGGTGCCCCGGTGTCTGGGGGAGCAGGAATTGCCTGATTTACAGGGACTGGCGGAACAGGATTTGCATATTCCGGAACCGTGTCGTCCAAGTAGGACGAAATAAAAATATCAGCTGCGGTCGGTTTGTGACGTAGCTTGGTCGGAACTAGTGGTGGCGGAAAGTTACTGGATGCCTCCGGGGTTGCTTTTGGCAAGCCCTCGGCAAGAAGAGGATACATACCCTTAATAAGGGCATGCCTCTGTCTGTCTGACTGTTCTGTTTTAACTCGTTCACCTATCTCGATTAGTTCCCTTTCTTGGGCTCGTTCTAAGGATTCTCTACTTAGTTCTGACTTTCTGATTTCTTTTTCGGTTCTTCTATGAGATTCTTTGCGCCATAACTCGATGGCATCTTTCTGTGACTGTCTGGCTTTCTTTTTCCATAATGCTTCTTCTACTCGCATGATGCACTCGGCATCCCATGTACCCGATACGGGCCATCTATACTTTTCTTCTAACTGTTTGGTATATTCTACCCATAAATCTAGATATAATATGGCACTTATGCCATGCTTCTGATACATAAAATGACCTGGACTGTCCCTAGGCGGGACAGGAACTGCTGCTTCTAGCAGACCTTTTCTGGTTTTTAACTGACGTAATTTAGAGAATAAGGGCATAACTGAACTGTAATCTAGACACAATACAATACACAATGAACACGATAATTACTCCACATTCATACCACGACATTAAAATACGTGCAGAACATTTAAAATAACAGTTCGAACAGAATACTACCTGGAATACTGAAAACAGAATACATGAATTTTCTCGGAGACAGAACTGACTAGAACAGAAACTAGATGCACTGCTGAAACAGTACGAAACTTACCGGTCTCATAAAGAGACACGTCAGGACCCGCATCCACCAAAGTGGACACTTCGTTTTGGGTCTGTGTACCACCAACCCACGGACCAGAGTCAATTAGACTGACCCTGTCTAGCTACTACCCCAGCAATGGTACTCACCGGGCAGCAAGAACGGAAGGCCTCGGACTGGACTGGACTGCTTCGACGCCGGACGGACGAACTTCGGACTTCTGTTACGGGTGGGCCTCCGGATACCTCGGACCTTGGACTCTCGGCTTGGGCTCTGGTCGGGACTCGCCGCGTTCCTCCACCGCCTCGTCTGGATGCTGGACCGCCACCTCCGTCTCCTCCGTGGGCCTGAGGGATACTTGAAGCAGAAATATCTGCACGTGCACGGTATGGTTCCGTCACGGCTGTAGAGGGTCAGGGGGCCGGCGTGGCTTCACCGGCGCGTGGGGAAAGGGCAAGTCCCTGTTCGGGCGCCATTATGTGGTATATAAATAAATAATACCGGATCTAGGTTTTACTGGACATAGTAATAACAGATAGCTCAATAAATAAGAGTCAAGATTCGAGGTAGTAGGAGTTTGCAGGTTTAATACAGCATAAAGGACAGGAACAGGACAACCTGCACGGGAACAGGATGGCAGCGCTGCCGGGGGCAGGATCAGAATCGGCGTAACATTTAATAACAGTGCACAAATATATATACTAAAACAGTTACATTACAATGAATTACAGTAGGCGGAGCAGTGGGTGTGGTCAATAGCAGTCGCGAAAGATAAGGGTGAAAATGGGTGTAACAGGGGCGTATACATAGACATGTGATGCAAACGTAACAGAATATGTCATAAATGGGGCGGAAACATGGAGGGGGCTACCTAAGGAGCCGGGACCTCTAACCTAATGGTGCGCGTAAACTGACAATGACGTGTTACTAGGAGAAGCTGGGGGCTATGAACTCTGTGCTAGGAGTAGAGACTGAAATCTGGAGAGTCAGGGCGACATGTACCTAAACCCTATCTAGTATCTGATGTTTAGAGGACATGTTGTTATAAACTAAGAGTCAGGAGGGGAGAGGCTAATAGACTCTAAGACTGGAGCATGCATTATTCTACATGTAGTGCGTGCTGAGGAATATTAAATGACCATTAAATGCAGTATTTCTCTTACATGGAGACGTAAAGGCTAGACTGTGACGGAAACTATTGATGCGATTCAGTAGCTTAGGAATGCAGAGAAGGAGGGCTGGACTGATAACTAGAATCATAACATACTCTTGGCAGACTAACAGGCAGAGCCAGGCCGAGCCGGGCACTGTGAGGCAGGAAGTAAGTGAAGGGTCGAGGATACAGGTGGGGGCTGTATCGCTCCTCAGCGAGGGTTCAGGAGACAGGAGCTGAATCTGGTGTCCAGGCCCTTTTGAGGCCTAGAAACGGGGACTTTTCAATGAAATAACGTGCACACTGAGAAACGTGGCAACGTAACTTTACATAGGCCTAATACTCATAGTATTCACGAGAACTGGAAACTGGCATACTAGAGATGGACACAACTATAATTACGTCTTTAATCGAACATGGGGAATACATATGCATATTAATCATGCACACATAACATAAGATGGAGGACACGTAGGGACACAGAACATGGCAAAATTTACTTTTCCACACCCTCCTCCACTGCCTGGGACAACACCCGGTGGCCTTCCGCCCTCAGAAACCTACCCGCTCCATCAGACTATGCCCAAAACCTCTGCATCATTCTAGACTCCTCCCTCAGGATGACCCGCCAGATCAACGCCGTCGCTTCCATCTGCTTCAACTCCCTCCGCATCCTCTGCAAGACCTTCAAGTGGATCCTCCTGAATGCAGAAAGACCGTCACCCACGCACTCATAACCAGCAGACTGGACTATAGTAACGCCCTCTAAGCCGGAATCAACAAAACCCTGCTACACAAGCTCCAAACCATCCAGAAAACCGCAGCCAGACTCGTCCTCAGAACCCCACGACACAAGCACATGACTAGGCACCTTTGAGACCTCCACTGGCTCCCCATCGAGAAGAGAGTAACTTTCAAGCTACTCACCCACGCCTACAAATCCCTCCACAACATCGGAACCAAATACCTCAACGAAAGAGTCTCCTTCTACGTAACCAAAAGGTACCTCCTCTGGGCCGACCTCGCCTTGGCAGAGACTCCGCACATCCGCAGAGCAGAGCAGGTGGAAGAGCCTTCTACATCGCAGCAAAGACCTGGAACGAGCTCCCAGTCAACATCAGATGCTCCGCCACTCTGCACACCTTCAGGATGAGCCTCAAGACCTGGCTCTTCGACTGATCCATAGCTACACCCCCTACCCCCCCACCCCCCCAGTGCCTTGAGACCCTCACGGTTGAGTGTCGTGCTTTATAAACCCCTGGTTGATTGATTGAAAGGTTTTGAAAGAGTCCCACGACTCATTGTTTTTGAGGGTGAGTCCTTGTAGGTCTGGTGGCTGAACGATCATATGCGGGCATGGGCTCTTTGGAGGCATCATCGGGAGGAGCTCACTTGCGGTTTGGAGATCACTTTCAATCTTTTTTGACTATTCAAGAAAGAAGGAGGCAAATATATTGCAGTTTGGCAGCGGATGGGATCCTATTGTGGAGGGGTTGGATCTTTGAGTGGATTGATGTTTGATAATTTCAAACATTTTTCTTGAGCAATTACTGGCTTTGTCTAGATGATCTCTGAAGAAATTTGCTTTTGAGTTTCTTACGTGTTTATTGTAGGTGTTCCAGAGTGATTACAGGTGCTTAAGGTGTTCTAGGGACAGGAGGGATTTCCACACTTGTTCGGCTTGTCTCAAACTGCATCTTTCTTCATTTTGGCTCCCATTATCCCTTTGTTTGGAGCTTTTAGTGGACAGTCTTTTAGCTGTAGGGGTTCAACTGTATCAAGAATGGTCGTCATGGAGTTGTTGTGGTGGTGTGTAAGGTCATGGACATCTGACATGTCTGCGGGAGGAGGCAAGATAATATTGCAGAGGGATGTCGTCATTAAGGTCTATGTCAAGAGTGATCCTTTCCCATTGCCTGGGTTTCTTGAGTTGAGGTTTATGTGTCCTCACTGATTCAGCGATGCAGTGGTGGTCTGTCCAATCGCATGGGATAATACAGTCAAGTTGAGTGGAGTTTGCCTTAGCAATGACTAGATCCAGGGTTGCACCCAGGTTGTGCGTAGGGCAGGTACAGATTTGGTTTGGGTTAAGGTCTGCTAGGAAGGAATTTAGGCTGTTAACTGAGGGGTCATTCAGGTCATTCCAATGAAGGTTGAAATCTCTGAGGAAGATCTGGGAGCAGTTTTGTCCTATGTTGGTAGTGATGATTTCCATGATTTGTTCAGTAAATGAGAGGTTGTCGCGTGGAGAGTGGTAGATCTCATGTTGTGAGCAAAGTGGTTTGTTGTTACTTGCAATGTTTAGGGATAGGGATTCACAAGAGGATAGCTCGATGGTTTGTAACTGATACTTCGAGGTTATTGTGGTGTATGCAGTCAATGCCTTCACACAGTCTGTTAGGTCTGTCTGATCTTATAATGTCATAGCTAGGTGGGACTAATATGTCTAGGATTGGAGCAGAGGAGTCATTTAGCCATGTTTCTGTTAGGAATAAGAGGTCAAGCTCCTGCGCAAGGATGAGGTAAGCGATGTCCGTTGTGTGTCTCATGGCCAATTTGCAATTTAGAAGCATGCATTTCAGCAGTGATTTGGTGTCCGCTGAGGTTGTCTGTTCGATGGGGACTTACTTAGGGTTGGCTTATTTACTTCTCTAGAGTTAGGCCTAAGTTCTCTGTGTGGGTTCGAGGCAATTGTTAGGAAGGTGTAGGAGAGTAGGGTCTGCAATCCTATGATCACCCAGAATTTTGCTTTTTGCTTCACTGGTTTACGACTTTCCCTGGCTGTGGGCCTGCTAATCAGACCCACAGCCTAGCTGTTCTCTCTATTCCAAATTGTACCCAGATACTGAATTGGCACTGGGCCCTCTCTTGAGTCCCTGTACCCAGGGCAGAGGTGCACCCAGAGGTCTCCCAGGGGCTGCAGCATGTATTATGCCACCCCTGGGCTGACTAACTAAACAGACACAACTGGCTGCTTGACAGCTGGGAGCAAGGTGGTGTAATCACCCTTTGCTTTAGATATAGTATACCTATATCTAAACCTAAAATGGGCACACAGATCTCCTATCAGTCACTACTATGGCAGGCCTTAACAATCCTGGAGGCAGAGTGCTTGGAATCGTGTGAGATAGTGCTCTGGCATGAGCTGAGCCTGTCTGCGGCCTTCGGGATCTATCCCTTAGCCGTTTCCATGATAGCGTCAGACCATATACTCTTAAGTGCCTTATAATCCTCGCGATTATGGTAACTTTGGTCTGACATTATCTAAACATGTCGTGTAAGGTGTCATACGCTTTGGAATACAACCCCCTCGCCAGTTCTGGCGACGGGGGTAGCATTCCACCCCTCTAGAGGGAGAAGACATGTTGGTAGCTGTAACCCCGGTTAAAGTTGAACACAGCCTCAGCTCCACAAAATGGATGCTGCCACCGAGACACCAGTCTGCCCTCCTGCTGCTGGGAGTCCTTCCAGCGAGGGAGGCTTGGACAAATGGTTTCCTGTCAGGGGCGGTGCCAGCACCATCCCAGACAGGATTTTGGGTATCCCAGGTAGGCAGGGCTGAAAGGAAGGTGACTGCAAGTGGCACCCCGGTGCTCACTGTGCAAACCAGTTCCAGAGGCACACCAGCCCCTGAGCTGGGGAGAGACCGGACAAAGGAGAGGGGTGTAACCACCCCCCTCCTGGTCCCACCCATGGGCAGGACCTAGTCGCGTGCCAGCCCCTTTTTTTAGAATAAAGGTAGAAGCAGCCCCCCTTCCCAAATTGGATAATCTTGAAACTTGAACTACTTTCCACGAAAGGAACTCTTGTCATTCTCTGAAGACGCTCCCTTGTGGCTAAGGAGTAGCCACCCTGCACCAGCAGGCACCATCGAAGCGCTTGCGGTTTGCTGGACGTCCATCCTCCGGATCAAGACTGACCAGCTCGACGAGACCCGGATTCCCTGCCATCTCTGACCTCTACCTGCATCATCAGCCCAGCTGAGATTCGTGGGTGTGACGAGACCCGAGGGACCGGCCATCTTCAGGACCTGCACGACGCTTCACCAGCACGACCACCGAGGGACCCTCGAGTGAGTGCACTGGGGTTTGAGAAGCCCCAACCCTGAGCAGCTCCAGCACCGAAGTCCAGCCCCCCAGCATCCACGAGATCTGCGTGGGGCCCTTCTGCTTCCTCGCTGCTTACCACGTTGTCCGGTCACTTGCCCGTTGGCTAGTGGCCTTCCTGACGACGTACCACGACGATTTCACCACTGGTCTAGGTCCCCTGGACTGGCCCTTGCTCCTTGTTCAACAAGGAGTGCCCTGGACCCTCCTGGTCCACTCCAGACGCCATCTTGACTCCACCGCGTGGGCTTGCCTTTGCCAAGGTTTGTTGCTCCTATCCTGGATCCAGCATCGCCGACAGCAGACACCATCGTGGGACAGCTCGCACCTCCAGCCTGGTCGCCGACAACGCTTCCTGGCCCGTGTGCCTGCAGAGTCCAGCGTCACCCACTTACCTGATCGCGGCGACTTCATCCGGTGCCATCCTGGTGCCCACACAATCACTGGCTAGTGATTAAGAACTGAGTCCCCTCTGCTTTCAGGTCGTCCTCTTCACCGATCCAGCCTTGGATCACACCGAACTTCTTCACTGGTCGCCTGCCAGCAACTTCTTCTTTCAGGCTCCATAGACTACAACGAGGATTCCCGACGTCACTTGAACCCTATGCAGCCGCAGCCCCTGGGCTAGGTAACTTGAGTATTTCGGTGCTCCAGCACAGGTTCACTATCCTAGTGTCCAGATCCTTTTTCGTTTTTAGTCTACCTAGTCGGATTCGTCCGGAAACAGTAACTTTCGAATTACTAGCATCCATAGACTTTGTCCCGCATCCCGCGTAAGAGTTCCCACTCTGCACCCGGGTTCCCTAGGCCTCCTGCTCCTAACCTAAGGGTTCAGTAAGGTAGTCCTAGCGGTCCTGAAGCCTCTGGATCGTGTTACTTACCTGCTAGTATTTCGCATTCCACTTTTAGAGTATATGGTTTTTCGTGCCCCTCGGGCATTTGTGTAAATTGTGCAACTTGCAGTATTTTCGTAAGAGTTTTGTATTGTGCTTAGCTCCCTGACTCATAAAGAGTTCAGGGTAGAATTGTTATTAATAAATATACTTTATTTTTATAACAACTTGTGTGGTGCCCTTTCACTTGGTGTTCAAGGGGTATATGTGGTGGTAAAACAGCTTGCTTAACGCGCCCTCTAGAGTTTAGCCTAAAGACTGCTCTTGTCCATGCTACTAGGATAGCTGGTCTATCAGGTTGACTTACAACCAATCATCAATAAGGGTTGTTTGGTATGATACAAAGTGATCACTAGAATAGTGAGCACTATATATCAGGCCAACTTCTCACAGAAGGGAGCCAGGTTGTCGGGTTTTTGTGGTGTGCAGGATTATATGTGAGGAGTAGGGAATGTATGTTACTGTCCGATAGTTGATCCTTAAGCCTGACAGGCCTCATGGGGCGTTGTTGTAGGGTATAGATCACCATCTTGTGAGAGGGGGTGGTGAGATAGTTGCCAACCTGTTGTAAGAAGTCCTTGATGGCAGACGTGAGTGGTATATGTTGGGTTGTGAGTGAATGTGCCTATTACTTTCTGGAGTCCTTTTGGGCCAACTATTATAGGCCAGTTCTACCGAGATATTTATTAGGCTCAGTAATTTTTTCAAGTCTAGATTCTATCGAGACGTGGGAGCAGGTGGTCGTGGTTTGGGGCAGAGGCAGAGGCAGAGGAGGGGGGTTCTCTGTATTGTGTGCTTGGGCTGGTGCTGGTCTGAGATAGATGTCGGGGGAGGTCTGGCTGGAGATAGTTTTAAGCTTGTATTTTGAAATCGGGGGTGGGGTCGGGGTGGTGAAGAGATTTTTGTTGCTGTGTGACTCGGTGGCCCTTGTTGTAGCAGTGACGTGTGGATGCCTATTGGTTTTATGATTCAGTGAGAACGACTCAGCTCCAGCAGGAGGTGTGGAAGGGTTGGTATTATGTTATCTGATTGCTATGGTGGAGTGTGTAGGGGATAAGAGTGGACCATTTAATGTGGCTAGGCTGTGTGAAGACACTATTTGGGGAACCTGCGGGTCGCATGTAGTTCTAGGGTGATCTAGAGAGGGGGCTGTTTGATGATAGGGAAGAATTTGTTGAATAGATAGATCTAGGTTGCGGTCTGATGACTTGATGAGGATAAGTCGATTGTTATAAATGAAGATGGTTATTTTTGCATTGAATATGGGTGAGGAAGCTACAGCTAGTCTTAGGCTATGCAAGGTTTTCCTGGCTGTAGAGATCAAGATCATCGAGTAAAAGGATTTCCTCCATAGAATGCTTTTTTGTGTTGAAGATGAGATCATTTATTGAGGTTTCTTTAGATACGCAGTAGTAGGAGTCAGAGATCAGGGTTCCTGGGTGCAGATTGAAAAGTCTGTGTTTGAAGTTCTTAGAGGCCTTTTCTGTTAGATTGGGCAAGTATTTAATTTTAAAGGCATTGCGGCCGTTGAATTCTAGGTTGGTGTCAAGTGCATAGAGTGAAACAGGATTCATGCTGACGCAAATGGATGAATCAAAGAGAGACAGGACGCATTGTGGTATGAACGGTACATAGCAATATACTGTCAGAGCCGGAAAAACACCCTCATTATCTTCTTACACTATTTCTTTCCCTTATCACACAACTTCTCATCCTTCACCTTTTATCTTCCCCACATCTTCCTCTTGAGCTGATCCTGACCTCTCAAGCTACCCAGAAGGGATCATTGTGCTATACCAAACCTCTTCTGTCCTTCTTTACCAGAAGCAATTCCCCTTACAACGTTCTGCTGCCTCATCAAATCTTATTCATGAAAATCCCATTCTGCAACTCAAGTTGATGACCTTCCCTCTACTCTTAATAGGTGGTGTGAGCCTTCACAGAACAGTGATGATCCTCTTCTAACTGAAGCTGGGCACCCAGCTACTTCTGTAATTGCTAAATTGAGAGATGAAAGGATGAAAGTCCCCTCACTACATCTACTCACCCAATATCTCTCCCTCATCTAGTTCACCATTCCTTGGCACAAATGACTGTCAGCTATCAGTCAGCCATAATATTATCATCATTACAAATCTTAATTTCAGTTCTAACTCTCTTGAACACATTGTGAGCTGTATCTTGACCACGAGACCCAGAAACATCTGTTTAACATGTCCTGCTAGTCCAGGGTCCTCCTTTTCTGAGATTCAAATTAACCAGCTCCACCACAGCTATAGCCACTCAAATTCCATTACCAGCTTTGGTCAGGAAAAGAACCCTTCCTCTTAATCGACATCCAAGTTCTTGGGCCACAGGCCGCTTATCCCCCTCTCCTGGCTAAGAAAACACAACTTTATTACCTTAGCAAGATCCATGTTTAACGGTTTGCTACTCATTTCTCTAAAATAGTTGACTCTGTACTGTTCTGCATGCGAAAAACTGCCAGCCTGCTGTTATGCATAGATTGGAGATAGCTGACACCATCAACACATTTCATCTTGATTTCCTGATGGTTTTTGATATATCTGTTTTTATTATTTTATTCATAAAATAACACACACAACAATCTCTGAGTATCTCCCATCCCATCGCCAGATACCACATCTGTAAAAATGATATCATATACATGTGTTTAAATGATGGATGGGGCCATCAGACCAGCAGCTACATATGTTGCATAGACAGCCATGGGCCCAATATCAAGTGGTGCTTTTCGCACAACTCCTTCATTTGTAAATCATTTTCTCAGCTGCCACACAGTAGTCCATGCCACAGTATCAGTCTTCACTTAGGGGTGGGTTTGCACTACGACAAAATCTGGTGATGCCTGTTAGGGAAATAATTTTGCATCCTCCCAGGAGCAATGAAAGAAACACACAATACGTCAGTTTGCTCAGGAACAAAATGAAATGTATTTGTTGGTATCCATACATGCTTGCTGGCTTGCAAGGAAGAAGTTAGTGCACACAATGGTGCTCTCAGGATGATTTTATGGACCATATATACAACTAGTAATGCAACTTCAGCAGAACTGGAAAAAGACACGGTGCCAAACATGGTCAACAAATAAATGTATGATTGGCACCATGCCAATTATACACTGTGCCAATTATAATACAGACATGCAGTATATGCAAAAATGAACAACCTGATGAGCAAACTAACAAACTAACATGGTCGGCAGGACAAGCAAAGGGACGTCTAAGTTGGTTGTGACTAGCTGTTGAAGCTTGTCCAGGCAAGGTCAGATTTGGAATATTTAAGAGTCGGTAAATCGGAAGCAGGCAGATGTAGGTAATAAATTACAGATTCTGTACGATTCGGTATTTACCGAATCGGTAAATACCGAATCGCTATTTCCCATTGATTCCTATGGGCCTTGAAGCCCATAGGAATCAATGGGAAATCCCGAATCGGTATTTACCGATTCGGTAAATACCGAATCCTGCAAGGGTGCAGGGGGTGTCACTTTGACACCCTCTAGCACCCCAAGTACAGGTTTGTGTGACATGTGGCACACATACATGCCCTAAGGGCATGTCTGTGTGTCACATTGCACAGGTGTGCATGCACAGATGTGCATGCACACCTGAATTCGGTATTTTACCACCCAATTGTATTGGGTGATAAAATACCGAATTCTGAAGGCCTGTAGCACTGTAAACAGTGCTACCTACATCTGGGATTTACCGAATCGGTAAAATTACCGATTCGGTATTTTACAGAATCGGTAAATTTACCGATTAGGTAAATTTACTGATTCTGTAAAATAATGTCCCCTACATCTCAATCACCAAATACCGGTCGGTAACGGCCGAATTCGGCCGTTACCGACCGGTATTTGGTGACCTACATCGGGCCCTTGGTGTACAAACTCAGTCAGCAAATGGTCTCACACACTCAAGAACTGAACTCTAGGCCAATTGTTTTGTTTATAAAAATATATTGTTGTTTTATTTTAGAACCACAGGTTGGTATAAAAATACTTTCGCAGAATGAGATGCTACAGTTCAATACTTTCAATGAGCAATTGACTTTTGAATGCAATAGATACAGTTGTTGCAATATGCAACACAAGCTAAACACAATTATAACATTGAGCTCAATGGGGATTTTAAGTAAACTGCAATAACATTTACTTTACAAATGTTTTTCTTACTCCGGGCTGGATCCTGGATTCAGCCCTGGTGCATTTCCTGTAAACAGTTGAAAGAAATCGGTTTAGTTATAGAGGCGATTTTTAAGGAATATTTGTATGTTGCAAAAATCGACACTTAAAAGAATTTCTGGTAAAAACCAGCCAATGTTATCCTATTGAGGAAAATCAAGGTATTGGAAAATCACAGTTGTAATTACTTTTTCTGGTCAGTGCTGGGTACCTAGATCCAGCACTGTGGTCTCTCCTGGTAACAGGTGAGTAATTTTGTTTTCGTTGATCAGATAATTTTTTGTGAATATTTTAAAGTTTCAAAACTCAACACTTAGAAGAATTTCCAAGTGAAAACCAGTTAATGTTACCCTATGGAGAACATGCAAGTTATCAGCTTTCAGGTAAGTACTCGAATGGCAGAGTTAAGGTTCTGGGGTAGGACTCAGGGGTCTCCCAGGTTCAGGTTGGTACAATAGTTACACTCTCAGTGGCACAGGGGCAGCCGGGTGCAGAGAGAGTAGGCCTAATGTTAGCCTATGGCGGGTAGGGGACCTTCGGTTGGTGGCTGCTAGCAGGCCAGCCACACGGCTGTGGGAGCCAAGCTCCTGGTCACCTACTTAGGGCAAGTGGGGAAGTTGAACAGAACAGTTGGTGCACATCCAGTGGCACTGGGGCGGCTGGGTGCAGGGTGCTTTTGGGCAGTCGGGCGCACAATGAATTTCAGTGGGAAAGCTGTGTGACGAACAAAGGGTGCAAGCTCGGGGATGGAGATTATTCAGGTGCGACCACCACTTCGAGAAGTAAGTTGGGGAGCTGTAGGTTGGGTAGACACCCAGGGATTGGGCCCAGGGGGCCGTGGGGCGCCGGGTGCAGGAGTGTCTTTAGGTGTCAGGAAATGTTACCCTCTGCTGGTCGCGGTTGGGGGGGTCCCTCGTGTTGAGACTGGAGACGTCGTCAGGAGCGTCGAGGTGGGCCCTTGGGTGCTGGATTCATGGTCACAGTCGCCGGGGGGATGTCCTCATGGTTTTTGTTCACTCGGGCACCGGCTGGGCTCGGCAGGTGCAGAGTGTGCTGGATTTGCGGTTCCTGGCTGGCACCAGTAGCTGTAGATGTTTGAGCAGAACCAATGCTCTTGGGAGTCCCAGTCTTTAGTTGAGCAAGGTAGTCAGGTCCTCCCGGGTTTTCGAGGTTGCTGACCACAGGAGACGCCAGGATTTAGCAGGAGCAGGTTCGAGGGTCGACAGGTCGGTTGGTGTCGTCCTCTTGTTAGCAGCTCCACTGCAGGTCTTCTTTCTTCTTGTTCTTCTTGTAGTTTCGGAATCGGGATCTGAGGAAAGAAGGTTCAGGGTGCCCCTAAATACTACATTTAGGGGAGTTACAGGTAGTTAAAGGTCAGGGACCAATGGGTCCCTTCCCTGGGGTGGGTACACCCCCTATTCTGCCACTCTCCAGTGGGAGGGGGGCAGGAGCCTGTCCCTGGTTGGCTGGATCCCCCATCCTCAAAATGGCGGGGATTCAAGGTTGTGCTTCACCTCGCCTCCCCCACCCTAGGGGTGGAGTTGGCAGGGGTGGGCACACCTCTCTTCCTCACGTTTTGGTTTTTCCCGCCGGGTCTCCCGCCCAGAGTGGGGGGTAGAACCAGTGGGGCCAGTTGCTGAGTACAGCAAGTGGTCTGGAGAGACTCACAAAGGCGGTATGCCTTTGAAGCCTCTCCTTCGTGAACCCTGCCCATCCTGGGGGAGGAGGCTTGGCACCTCGTCCCAGGATGTGCATTGTTTCAGGCCCACGAGAGCGGCAAGCTCTCGACCCAGGGGTGCAGAAACATGTCTGGGGGTGGTAACCTCGGCAGCCACTCTATCAGGTCAATGGAGTTGGTCGAGTTTCAGGGGGAATCTCTAAGATGCCCTCTGTCTTGCATTTTACATTAAATCCCACACTGGAATCAGTGTAATGTGCTGAGGCGTTTGATACCAAACTTCTCAGTCTTCAGTGTAGCCATTATGGTGCTGTGGAGTTCGTAATGACAACCTCCCAGCACCATATACTCTTAAGGGCAACGCTGCACTTACAGTGCCCAGGAATTGACCTGGGTACTGTAGGGGTACAGGACTCATGCACCTGTATCCTCACCACTGGCATAGGGGACCCAGCTAGAGGGGTGACTGATGTATGCCAGGGCCGTGGGCATGGCACACAGGGATGTGTAGAATGAACAACATGCAGCATAAATATGCTGCAAACCCATTCGCACTGCTTCAGAAAAAATGTGTGCCGGACTTTTCAGCTTTTAGTTTATTTTATTCATTTGTATTCCAACTTGACTTGATTAATCACGATGAAGTTGTCCAAATATCCATAAGCTTCACACAGAATAGTTGTGCCCATCCAGGCCTCTCACTACATTGCGTTAGGACAAGTAATTCATGAATTGCAGCAAAACTCTTATTCCCAATGCATTTCGGGCAGCTTTAATTGCCCTTCGTCAGGGAAAACTGTTACAATACAATAAAACCTGTGTTAATTATCCATGTTTCTAATTCACAAAGTATTACCATCATTGCATTCTGTGAAAATAACCTACATGGTCTGCCCTTATAACTAAATGATTAACAAAATAACTGACACTCAACACCCTTCTGCCAATGTCAGGAGTTAATTCAGCACGGTAACCTCCCCCTCTCCACCTTGATGTAAAGCCTGCCAAAAATATGCCCGCATTGCTGGATAAACACTAAACATCCCCCAATACATTCAACGGGTCAGTTATTTTGTTAATCATTTAGGGCCAGATGTTGGTAGCCCAATACCGGTTGGTAACGGACAAAATTACCGAATTTTGTCCGTTACCGACCGGTATTGGGCATTTGAGATGTAGGAGGCATGTTTAAGGATTCGGTAATTTACCGAACTGTAATTTAAGGATTCAGTAATTTACCGAACGGTAATTTAAGGAATCTGTAAATTACCGAATTCTTAAATACCGATTTGGTAAATTACCGAATCCTTAATGTAGGGAGCACTCAAGTGAGTGCATTTTTCATTTAAGGATTCGGTATTTACCACCAACTACAAGTTGGTGGTAAATATCGAAAACCTTTGAAAAAGCAAATTTGTGCTTTTCCAACAGTGCCATGTGGCAGACATACATGCCCTTAAGGCATGTATGTGTGCCACATGTGCACCCATGCACTATTCAGGGGTGCAACAGGGTGTCAATGTGACACCCTGCCACCCTTGTAAGTCTTCCCCCTATTACCGAATCGGTACATACCGAATCGGTAATTACCGAATTTTACTGATTCGGTAAAATTTACCTAATTTTTTCCTACATAGCATTTACCGATTCTAAAATACCGAATCAGTAAAATTCGGTATTTTAGAATCGGTAAATGTAGATTACCCACATATGGCCCTTAGTTATAAGGGCAGATCATGTAGGTTATTTTCACAGTATGCAATGTTGGTAACACTTTGTGAATTAGAAACATGGATAATTAACACAGGTTTTATTGTATTGTAACAGCTTCCCCTGACGAAGGGCAATTAAAGATGCCCGAAATGCATTGGGAATAAGAGTTTTGCTGCAATTCATGAATTACTTGTCCTAACGCAATGTAGTAAGAGGCCTGGATGGGCACAACTATTCTGTGTGAAGCTTATGGATATTTTGACAACTTAATCGTGATTAATCAAGTCAAGTTGGAATACAAATGAATATCTTGAATAAAATGAACTAAAAGCTGAAAAGTCGGGTACACATTTTTTCTGAAGCAGTGCGAATAGGTTTGCAGCATATTTATGCTGCATGTTGTTCATTCTAAACTTTCCGTGCAATGAGGCGAGGTGCGGTTCCAGACTGCACGCATAAAAGGAACATAATCACTACAAAGAGTAAATTGATAAATACGGTGTGCAGCGGCTTCTTCCTTACACAGGGATGTGTGCCATGTCGACTGTTTGTTTTGTTCTGCACCAAGACACGCAGCCTGCCAAGGCAGTGTGTGTGTGTGTCAGGGCACAGGGCCTCTAAGGGTGGCACAATAAGTGCTGCAACCCTTAGGGGCCTTCCCTGGTCACAGTGCCCTGGGTACCTAGGGTACCATTTACCAGGGGCTGACATGTGGCCAGAGATGTCAATTAGGTTTTAGGCATCAATGCAGTTTTAGGGAAGGAACATAGGCCCTGGGTACCTGATTGGCAGGAGCCCAGGGCACACTCAGTCAAAGTACATCAGCAATCCAGCAAAAAGTGGGGGCACACCATGCAAGAAAGAGGGTACTTTCACACAGATGGTAGTTAGTAGATATGTAGTTAGTGAGCTGCGTAAGGCATTAACCTTGTGTTATTGTAACATAAAGCATGCGACATGCGACGACTTTGGAGTTCTGTGCTTCATTGCTCCTCTCTAGGGTTGCCCTATTGAAAATGGTGTAGCCAAAGTTGCTATATTTTTTCGTAGTTTTCCTGATATGCATTCCTGTGGGTGTGTTTCGAAAGCTCTGATCACTAATAATTGGTTTTATCTGGTGGTCTGGCAGACGAAGAGTGGCACTGTACACGATGCAGAGACCCACTGTGGCGGGCAGCCTGTCCCTCCCAGACATGAAAGTCATTACCTGGCAGCCCAACTCCAGTGGCTCATGCAGTGAGTTGCTGGAAGAATCCGGCAAACAGAGAATTTGGGCCCCTGTGTACCAGATCCTTGTTGACTGTCCCGATTGGTGATGCGGCTGTCCGTCCCGAGGACAGAAGATAGCTCTGAATTTCGAGTGCTCCATAGGTGCTGGACTCTTAACTTACAGAGTTCGACAATTAAGCGACCCTATGCTCCGGATATACAGCTGGAATTTCTTATCGAACTCCCACATGGGGGTTACTGCCGTGGACTGAAGGAGTGGGCAGCAGCTGGTGCGTCTGCGATAGGGGTCCTATATGAGGATGGAGCACTATTGCCATTTGAAGACTTTAGAGAGAGGTACGATCTACCGCAAGGACAATTGATGACTTGATGTTACATTGGGCGCTCACGGCTGCGATTCAGAAACACTGGGGGTCAGGGATATCAGAACCTCAGCTGTTGGGAGGGTGTCAATATATAGTGTTGTCCTCAGGCAAGTACAAGGCAGTCACTTGTTTATATCGACGGCTTCGGGCGAAGGGATGTCCCCACTGGACAACTTACGATGGAGCTCGTAAGAAGACTTGGGGTCCCCCGTATTCTGGAAAGTATGGGAGGGTTTGTAATACCGCATTCCCAAAGTATCTAGAAATGCCTGATTCAAACTGATCAACTTCTATGTACTTCATAGGGCATACCTCATACTGGGACAGATAAACCATTACTTTGCGACAGTGGAGGCCAAATGTCCCCGCTGTGAAGAATCGGGATCTGGGTTCCTTCATATGTTTTGGAGCTGCCCAGAGATGGGCAACTTCTGGAAGCAGGTGACAGACACTTTGACTGAGGTGATAGATAGGGATGTCCACTGCACACTGGGACATTGTCTCCTTCACTTGTTCCTGCATACTCCCAAGACTAAAATGACTAGTAATTTTCAGGACCTGGCGCACCTCCTGGCGAAAGGGAGATTACCAGGAACTGGAAGGCACGAAGAGGGCCCAGAGTTGAAGATTTCAGAAGGGAAGTTCTGCGCTGGTCGGATTATGAGGGAGCGGTTCGACTGAGAGATGCCTGGCGGGGCCAGGGATCCCTCGAAGCTGCCAGGGCATGGGAGATATTCGTGGAGGAATTGAAACATCCAGATCCTTCCTTACTCGAGGAGCCTCCACACACCCCCTGATTACATGGGTAACACTCTAAGCCTTTGGAGTGGGTACCTGTACTGCGAACATGTAGACCTCCCTAATATGTGAGCACATAGAAGATTTCAGGGTCAGGGCAATAATGCCATCATGGGGCTTTGCTCGACACTCTCTTGACTCCATAATGGGGAAACCTTTAGATCACCACTTTATAACTAGTAGCAGGCCCAGCCATGGCATGCCTTGGGTGTGGAGAGGAGGAAGGCTGAGGGGGTTCCTGTTGTTTCTTGTAGGTGGGTCCACAGTTCGGCGACCAAGGGACCTTGGATGCGCACGATGGTGCTGTAATTGACTTAATAACGCTTTCAATCTGGTAGGATTCCTATTGCTTATTGGGAGGGTATGGAAATCCTGAGTTCTGCTGGGTGGGAAATTTTTTTTTTTTTATTTTATTTTTTTTTTTATTATAAACCTTTATTTGAGTATGCAGTAAAATACAAGGATGGGCCTACAACCACACGGGCCAGCCGCTAAAGAGGAGAAAATACACAATATACACTGCCGTAGCGGTAACGACCAATCGTCAATGCAATACTCCATATAATATACAGAACAAAAACAGATTTTGTTTTATAAAAAGAACAGACACACAAAAAGGCGAAAGTGTATTACTGAAGGTCAGCCCAAAGGACGAGAGGGGACAGCAACAAAAATGGAATCAAAGCTATAAGCTCCAAAGAGCCCGGATGGGGGGGGGGGGAACGGGGCACGAAGGAGAAAAAGAAGGGGGGGGGGAGAGCCGGAAAACCAGCACAACCCCTATATGCAAGGTTCCAAGAACGCTCGCCTAAGGAGACCGGGAAAGCTCAATGTCATCTACAAGGGGAGGAGTACAGATGGCACCACGATATTCATTCCATTGACCCCACACCCTAGTCCACGCCCTGGGTCTGCCCCTAGCCACGTAGACAGTCTTCTCACGGAACATAGACCAATCCATGTTGTCTTCCCATTTCGATAGTTCAGGGGGCTTGGAGGCCCCCCAAAGTTGAGCAATATCCCGCTTCGCAACCATATAACCCAGGGTGGCCCACCTAATCTGGGCCACCGAGCAGTCAGTGGGCTCCCAGACATTCAAAAGACAACGACGAGGTTCCGGACACAAGGACACCCCTGTCACCACAGCCATAACCTCAAGCACAGCCGTCCAGTAAGCAACCACCATCGGGCATTCCCAAAGAATATGTAGGAAAGTCGCACTCAAACCACATCCACGCTTACACAACCCATCGGAAGAAAAACCCATCACAAGCAAACGAGGTCCCGTAACATATACCCGATGAAGGATCTTCAATTGGACCAAACGGAGACGAGCCGGGATAGCCACCTCTTTAGGAGAAGAGAGGGCAGACTGCCAATCCTCGTCATCAAGCTCCAAACCATCACGAACCCACGCCTCCCGAAGTCGGATCAACAGATCAGTCCGATTATTAATCAGTTTCTTATAAATCAGGGAGATAGTGCTGTCAGGAAGATGTCCGTCAAGGACACGGTCTTCAAGGGGGGAAGAATCAGGCGGAATCTCACCAGGAGCAAATACAGCGGTCAAGGCGTGCCTAACCTGTAGGTAGCGAAAGAATTCCCGACCACTCAAGCCATATTCAGCCTGGAGGGCCTGAAATGTTCGCACAGAGCCCTTGGAATACACATCTCCCACTTTAGAAATTCCAATCATGTCCCAGCGATCGAAACCCTTGGTAGACCAAAGACCGCCCAGACGTTCGGAAGCATAAAGCGGCGTGGCTAACGTCAAACGATCCTCCCAGCCCAGGCTCCGAGTCGCGGCCCGCCACACCGCCAAAGCAATCGACGTAGGACCCACAAGATGGCGCCCAGCAGGGCGAGAGTAAAGCACTCTGTTAAAGTCACCTCCCGGAAGCTGAAGTCTATCCATCTCAAACGCCGGATTACTACCCGGCGAGAACATGATGTGGTTGATAGCGGACAAGTGTGAGGCCCAATAATACCTCTTAATATCGGGGAGTGCAATGCCACCGTCATACCAAGGAATGGAAAGCTTAGCAAGAGCAATACGCGGGCGTCCATCCCAGACAAGTTGTCTCTGAAGGGTCTCAATCTCCCGAAAATAGGACTGAGGGACAGGATCATAATAATTCTGGAGAGCGTAAAGAAACCTCGGTAACGACATCATCTTAAACAGGGCTGCCCGACCAAGGGGAGACAAGGGAAGCCTGCGCCAACGAGCAACGTCCAAACGCAGTCGAAGCAACGGAGGAAGGAGATTACGATCAAAGCGAAGAGACGAGTCCAGAGTAACGAAAACTCCCAAGTATTTGAAACCATCCCGGGCCACCTGAAGAGGGAGCCTGCTCGGTAATGGAGGCAAGACACCAGACAAAACATACACACAGGACTTGGTCCAATTGATTACGAGGCCCGAGTTAGCACCAAAGGACACAAGAACGTCAAATAAAACAGATAAAGACTTACGAGGGGAGGTAAGATACAAGAGGATATCGTCCGCATAGAGCGAGACTCGGTCCTCGAAGTCCGGGGTCCAACGGATCCCTTTAAGGGACGGTTCCCAGCGGAGCCAGGCCGCCAACGGTTCAAGGGCGAGCGCAAACAATAGCGGGGATAAGGGGCAACCCTGGCGGGTGCCCCTGCCCAGAGGGAAGGGAGCAGACACCCTACCATTCACAACAACCTGCGCCAAAGGTTCCGCATACAATAACTTAATCCAGCTAATAAACTCGCACCCGAAACCGAATTTCTCAAGAGTCGCCCATAAATAAGGCCACTCCACAGTATCAAAGGCCATGGAGGCATCCAAGGACGCCAAAATGGCCGGTTCAGTCAGTAGCCCCGCCCTCGCTATCACGCCGTGAAGACGACGTAGATTCAAAGCAGTGTTGCGATGCGGGATAAAACCAGATTGATCCGGATGAACTAAGTCCCCAAGGACCGATAGGAGTCGGGTCGCCAAAAGTTTCGCCAGAACCTTGGGTTCAACATTTAACAGGGAGATGGGTCTATATGAGGAACAAAGGTCGCGAGGTTTACCGTCTTTAGGGATGACGACTATCGTCGCCAAACGCTGATCATAGGGAAGGAGGTTACGCTCACGAGATTCCAAAAACATATCGCGGAGATATGGCGCCATTTTATCGGGTCGCAACTTGTACAACTCAATAGGCAAACCATTGGGACCCAACGCCTTGCCCGAACGGAGCGAACGAATGGCAGTAGCTATTTCATCAACCGTAAAGGGGGAGTCCAAAGCGATACGGTCCAAATCAGAGACACAGGGCAATGCAATATCACGCAAGAGGAGGCGAGAGTCAGCCACATCCCTCACAGACACAGGAGCATACACAACACGGAAATGTTCCGCAAAACGATCCACAATGGCGATCGGATCAATCACATTCTCACCGCTCGCAGACTGAATCACAGGCACCACACGATTAGCTCTTTCTTTCTTGTCTAACCACGCCAGGAGTTTACCCGCCTTATCACCAACATCATACAATCTGCCTTGTTGCTCACGAAACATCACTTTTGCAGCGTCAGTAACTAGGGATTTATATGCAAACTGTTTTAGACCCAGGGCATGAAGCTTCTCAGGCGTGACACCAGAACCCAACTCGTCCTCCAAGGCAGAAATTTCCCCCTCGAGGTCCACCACCTCCCTCTTCCCGGCTTTCTTAGCTTCAACAATCAAAGAAAGGGCCTGTCCACGAATCACAGTTTTGAAGGCTTCCCACAGGGACACCGCCGAAGGGACCGACCCCTCGTTTTCCAGGAAATAAGCATCTATGGACTTAAGCAAGAGGGCACGAGTCTCAGGGGAGGAGAGATACCATGGGTTAATGGGAGCCACTCGGCCCACTGCCTCTATCCCAACCTCAAAACGAAGCCAGAGCGGCGAGTGGTCAGAGATGCCCCTTGGCAAATGTATAATCTCACGGACCGCCGACGACTGGGCAGCGGGCATCAGGAAATAATCTAGTCGAGATAGGCTACCATGGGCACCAGAGTGAAAAGTGTATTGAAGCTGAGTAGGATGTAACAATCGCCAGCAGTCCACAAGGCCAAAAGTATCCAAAAACCCACCCAACCAACGCTGGGCATGCGGGGTATCCCTGGGGGGATGGCGATCGTGAAGGCCAGAAAGCACTGAATTAAAGTCACCGGCAAGAAAGAGTACACTATCAGGAAGGTCCAACAAGACACGGCCTAAATCAGTGAAAGTAGCAGTTTGCAAGCCTGGGGGGACATAAACATTAAAGAGGGACAGGGTGCGGCCCTCATATCTACCCACCAGAACAATATATCTCCCACGATCATCCCGGATCACCTCATCTATCGCCAGAGGGAGGGAGTTACGAACAAGGATACCCACACCCCTGGATCCTGAAGTAAACCCCGAGTGTGCCACAAGGCTGTAGCCCCATCTATTCATTGCATTACATACATTCCCAATCAAATGGGTCTCTTGCAGGAAAACAATGTCCGGTGACAAACGTCTTATATATTTCAACACCACACTGCGCTTGATGCGATCTCCCAGGCCATTAACGTTCCAGGAAACAAATTTCAACCCCCTACCCCCCATCCCACCCACCCGAGCCAGGACCCCCCATCCAAGAGCTAGACATCAGAAACATCAGTAAAGACAGAAGCAATTCGCCTTGAAAACAACACACAAAAAAATAAGAACTTCCCATCCCCCCTCCCCCAAGCTGAAAGGAAACACCCCCCACCCTGCACCCCTGCAAAAAGCTAAAGAGCCACCCCAACCTGCAGTGTGCCTGTCGCCCCATAACCCCTAGTCTACACAAAGACCCCGGAGGAGGAAAGGTCTCCGTTCCACCCGCCCCCAGAGTACAGTAAGAGCAAGAATCAACACACAAAAAATAAATAATCACATTGCAGAGGTACGCCGGCCACCACTCCTGGGAACGTATTCAAAACGAGACATCAGAGTCAAACAATCAGATCTCCACACCACCTTCGGCACCACCAGGGTGAGCGGCAGACTCAGTCTCAGGAGGACGGTCAGGCAAGGAGTCCAGCCAGTCATTAACAGCATCCGGTCTATCAAAGAACAGAGTACGCTCATTATACTCGACACGAAGTCTGGTGGGGAAAAGCATAGCATAGCGTAGACCCCGATCTCGAAGACGTTTCTTAGCACCACGAAACTCCATCCGTTGTCTTTGAACCTGTTGGGAGAAGTCCGGGTAGAAGTTCACTGTGGCATTCTCGAAGGCCACCGGGCCCTTCACCCGTGAGGCCTGCAGGATAGCGTCCCGATCCCTATAATGAAACAGTTTAGCCACAATAGGCCTTGGCGGAGCACCCGGCTTAACTTTGCCCCCCGGGACACGATGTGCGCGTTCAACCGTGAAAAATTTGGTAAGCCCGGAGGGGGCAAGATGGTTCAAAATCAGACCCTCAACCAGGAGATCAACAGAGTGGGGTTCAGGGTTTTCCGGTACACCAACCAGGCGAACATTGCAGCGACGTGCCCTGTTTTCAAAATCCTCCAGGCGTCGGGTCATGAAGTCGTTCACCCTACGAAGATTCCCAACCTCTGTCTGGAGCTCCGAGACGTCTTTCGTGAGGCTAGATGATTTAATATCCAATGACTGCACCCTCTCATTCGTCTTGCCGAGATCAGCACGAATCAGATTCACCTCAATGGCCACGGTGTCAAGTTTGTGGGCCAAGGCCTCGTATTGAAGGCCGGTGGATTCCCTCACTCCCGAGATGGCGCCCATGATATCCTGTAGGGAAGGCTCCACCGACTCTTCCAGAATTCGTTCAGACGCCGTACCGTGGCCAGGCAGGGCAGCTCCGGAGGACCCCTTGGATTGTGTATAACGGTCCATGACGTTCGTCTGAACCGGCGCTCCGCGCAGAGGTGTTTTCGTCTTGCGCGTTTCTCTGTCCCCTCTGCCCGCCATTTTGAAGATGCGTCACAGGACAAGCCACCAGGGTCGACGGGCCAAACACCCAAAACTCAGGATCAAAAGTACGCCAAAAAGAAGGGCACAACTCGGGAGGAGGCCACCAAACCAGCAAATAGACAAGAGGAAAGCCCCGTGTCCGAACTGTCTCCAAGTCTCAGCCAAGCGCGATACGCACACTCATGGCACAGGTCGAGACAGAATCGAAACCGAAACTCAGGAGGGGGGTCTCACAAGGCCAGATCTCCTGCCGTTGTTGTTCAATTCCAGGACGGCCACAGAACTGCACCTCGTCCCGGGCGCACCTCAAGGGCGGAGCCCAAAAGTTCAGACCACCGTAGCTCAGGAGTACGAGATCCAAAGCAAATTCCGAAAAGTGCCAGGGTAATCAGCCAAACGTCCTCTACTTGAATTCTTACAAGAAATCAGGATCTAGTCAGGATAAATCGCCGGGAGCGGCGAGGGTCCGGAGAGCGCTGTGCTCAAGCGGCCATCACGGATGCCCGCCAAGCTCCTCCCCCTGGGTGGGAAATTTTATGCATTATCAGCTTGTTGCGATGTGTTGACATTGAACCTATATTTGTCTTATTTGGTAACAGGCACCTGGTTGCAACTGAAAACAATAAAAATGTTGTTTAAAAAAAAATGCGACATGTGAAGCTGAGGGCATGTAATCCATCTTGAGGATATGGGTTCTCAGCTACTGGTAGGTATATATGAGTGTTCGTAGCAAGGATCAAGCTTGTGTAACTAATTCAAGAAGCTGAATTAGTTCAAGAAGTTGAGCTGGGGGAAGTAAAAACCTGCTGTGCTACTTTAGCTTTCCAGCAACATCTTGGGAAGTAGGTACTTAGGGTGCTTGAGTGTGTCTGGAGGAGCAAAGAGTTAAGAGGTTAGAGTATACTGTTTGAGTGGATCTTTGGTTACTATTAAGTAGTAGTTGTTAGTAGGGAGGTCTGCATACAGAGTGCTTATAGCATTCCTGCAGGATGATTAGGAGGGCATTTTCAATGTCCGCAATTTATGAGTCCAAGTCTTTGGGTTCTTCAAAGGCGGCAGTTTTCCCGTTGAAGCTTGTTTTTATTTGTGCTGGGCCAATGACGGAAAATTGTATGGCTAAGTCTTTAAAGGTTTAACTTTGAGATAGGAACGCTTTCTGTTTTTTGATAGTGTCTTTTGAATAGTCTTGGGAAATCCCAATTGAGGAGCCTTGCCATTTTATTCTCTGCATCTTTTTAATCTGTGTGAGGATAGACTCAGTGTGTGAGTAGCAGAGGGGTCTGAAGATGAGAGCTCTTGGGACTTCGCTGTTTTTTGGTTTGTATGTTGGAACTCTTTGCGCACGGATTATCTCAAAGTCTTCTGAAAAGTTCAGACCAAGCACTTAAGGAATCCATTTTTCAATGAATGTGGCACAGGAAGGGGCCTGGCTTTCTGTTCCCTCTGGAAGACCAAAGAAACAAAGGTTACCCCTTCTATCCTGTCCTCCAACTCAGTGAGGTTCCTTTCCAGCCGGGCCAGCCTCACAGAGGTGGTTGAATTAGTTTAAGAGCAGTTGTGCTTATGGTATCTCAGTTTCTCAACTTTGCGATGTCTCCTTGTTGGCCATTGAATGGTCAGGCGGAATGATCGGGACGGGACCACCTTGCTGGATAAAAGGTGTTTCTTTAGTTGAGGCAATGGGGGAGCTTCTTTAATGGCCTAGTTGAAAGGCAATCAGATAAACTATATGAGGCATGAGGTGCTGATGGTTGGCCTCAGAGAACTCAAGTACAAGATTGACATTTCTGGAAGATCCTGTCCTGGCTGCATTTGCAGGAGTCCTGGAATCAGGGAAATCAAAGTTCTGGTTGTTTATTAAAAAATCAACAACAAGGACAGTTACGCATTTAGCGAAAAAAGTGTGCTACATGGAATTAGCTAGTCTTCTTGAGTGGAAAGTAAAGATTGGAGCTGAGGGGAGTATTGGGGGCTGACTCTGGGTCCATGAAGGACAAGGGTTTGACTTGGTCTTCTAAGTTATTGACAAGGCGGTTCTCCATTCCCCTCCAGTGCTCAGCGATTGACCATCATTATGGAAGAAGAGAAAACAGGCAAAGGGGTAATTGAGTTACTGGACCTCCACACTAAAATAGAAATGTGATGAGGGACAAATGTAAAAGAGATTGGTAACCTTGATGATGGTGCAAGGTCTGTGGGTTAAAGATAAGGAGGGGAAATGGACAGACAATTACCCAATGATGCAGGTTCTTTCTTTCAGTGCTTGTATGTTCGCATGACACTTGGAAAACTTTATACGTTCTGGTAATTCAGGTACTTGCACATTGATAAAGTCACACTAATTATGTCCCCATGTAATTCACTGTATTCCCAGTGCAGACAGGTCCTAATGAATTTCCTTATTAAACTAATAATAAATTCCTTGAGGTTCTATTAACCTGCTCCCCACAATCTTCTCTCGGTGGCATTCTCTCAGCTAATTAAATTGTCAGTGCAAATGTATCCCTCGCGGGATCTTGTTATTGCTATAAGTACAACATTACAGCAAAATTCGATACCTGTAGTAATAAGTCATGTGATCAAGAGAAAAACTGCAACTTACTTCATGACATATCCTGCTTTAACCTTCTGTGAGAAGCTGGCTTGGTATATGGTGCATACTTATGTAAGTGGGTACCTTGCACCAATCCAGACGACCCTTATGGTGATTTTAGTTGTCTTAGACAACCTTAGAAAGCTCTCTAAGTGGTAGCTGTGGAGAGCAGCCTTCAAGCTTAGTCTAGAAGGAGTGTAAAGCAGCCATTTTTATCAGAATGTAATGTTATAGGTATTGATTGAGTGAAAAAGAACCACGCAGCATATTTATAAAAATATGTATTTATTACAATATACTTACTAACACATTCAGGTATCTCCTAGCCAGAGATACACACAATGCACACAATACTTTTCAATAGAAACAGGTAAGTGGCATGTAATACACAGTTGTCACCAGGGGGAGACCAAACCATATACTAAGATAGTAGTACGCGAACCACGACTCGAGTCAATACTGTATCCAGAAGATGTAGAAATGCCGGGGACCCAAGGAACCACCCAAGGTAAGTAACCAGGAGCCCCATGGAGGCCGTGTGCTGTGTGGGAACACACCCGCTGGATCAATGCAAGTCAATGGGTAAGTCGCAGTTGCAATTTTAAAGAAGAAGGACCCTTCCCAGCAGACCCTGAAGAAACCCTGTGGAAGACAGAAGGTTGGAGAGCGACCCCTCCCATGGATATCTTAGGAACCAAGATACCTGCACCAGGGAAGCCAGGTGCACAAGTGTGACGTGGCGTCGGAAACCGCCGTCAAACTCACTGGAGAACTTCAGGAAGAGGGCACTGCTGGGGAAGGTGAAAGAGTCCTGTTCTATACACTAGATTGCATCTTTTTTTTAAAGGACGGCCAGAACATATTTTACCTGATAGTGAGAAGAAAATTGACCGTCTTAATGTGACATATTCTCAGGTGGAACAACTTTAAGGCTTTTACCATAGCTGGCATCAGTCCTGATAAAATACTGCTTTGCTGGATGGAGTCTGGGGATTAAGTGAAGGACCTGGTTGTGCTGCTAATGAGTTATGATTCTTTGTGATCTCCTCCCACCCCACTTATTTAATGGCCACCGGTATTGCTACACTTGCTACGATTCAGAGGGTAGATGTGATTTGCCGTGCTACTTATGTGCCGTCAAGTCAGAGCTGCAAAGTGAGTTTAAAAGCAACTCATGGGATTGGCTGATCACTGTGTGTCCTGGGTGGGTTACAGTCATACAACGCAATGTTAATGTTCGGCTAATGTGGTCTGGACAACAGTGAGGCGCATCTCCTGGGAGGTCACTGTAGGAGAGTAGGGTCTGCTTCCTATGTTCACCCCCACTTTTTGCTCTGATCCACTGGTTTTTCGACTCTAGTGTGGCTGTGGGCCTGCTAATCAGACCCAGAGCCCAACTGTTCTCTCTCTAAATTCATGACATGTACTTTAGGTACATATCCAATTGGGTATTGGGTCACCTTTGTGAGCCCCTGTATAGTGTACCATAGGTACCCAGGGCATAGGTGCATCCAAGGCCTACCAGGGGCTGCAGCATGAATTATGCCACCCCTGGCTGGCCATCCAAATTGACACAACTGGCTGATCACTCAGCTGGGACAAGGTTGTGTAATCACCCCTTGCTTAGGTATAGTATTCCTATACCTACCATTATATATAGACATATATATATATATACCTATAAGTCACTCCTATGGCAGGCCTTAACAATCCTAGAGGCAGAGTGCTTGGTTTTATGTGAGATGGTGCTCTAGCATGAGCTGAGCCTGTCTGCAGCTTTCGGAACCATGTCCTTATAGCTGTTCTATGATATAGCCATACCATATACTCTTAAGTGCATTATAATCCTTGCGGTTATTGCTAACTTTGGTTTGGCTTTATCAAAACATGTTGTGTAAGGTGCCTTATGCTTTGGAATACTACCCCCGCCAGTTCTGGTGGCGGGGGTAGCATTCCACCCTTCTAGAGGGAGAAGACATGTAGTTGTAGTTTTACCCGGTTAAAGTTAAACAGAGCCTCAGCATCACAAAATGGATGCTGCTGCCACAGACACAAGTCTGACCTCCTGCAGCTGGGAGCCCTTCCAGTGAGGGAGGCCTGGACAATAGATTTCCTGCTTTGGGAGGTGCTAGCACCTCCCCAGACAGGCTATAGTGTATTGGGGCAGGGTGGGTTGAAAGGAATGAGACACTGCCTGGGGCACACAAGGTGATCCATGCATAGCCCGGTTCAAACCAGTTGCTGGGGCACTCCATCCCCAGCTCTGGCGCGAAACTGGACAAAGGGAAAGGGGTGTAACCACCCCCTTCCCTGGTCCCACCCATAGGAGGGACCTAGCAGGTAATCCAGCCCCTTTAATTCGTATAAAGCTAGGAGCTGAGTATAGAGAATTTAGATTATTCTGAACTGAAACTCTGAAACGAAACTCTGGACCTTCGACATTCTACTGCAACTAGAAGACTGAAGAATCTCCGTTGTGGTCAAGGAGTGACCACCCTGTGCAAACAGGCACCACCAGTAACTTGCCGGTTTGCTTCGTTGCCGCTCCCGATGGAACCCGATGACCTAGCGACGCAGACTTCTCTGACCCCGACCCACATCCACAGCAAAGCTGAGACCTGTGGCGGACACGAGAGACGTGGAACCGGACAACCTGCAGTACCTGCTTTTTGCTAACTGTGCAGCTTCTAAGGCGCCCTCGAAGTTGTGCATTGGACCCTGAGAAGTCCAAACTCCGAGCAGTAAGTGCACCGAAGCTCAGCTCTCCACACTCCACGAGTGCCGCGTGGGGCCTGCGCCTGCATTTCTCCTCGACGCGTCTTCGCGGTTGCTAGCCCGTTGACTAGTGGCCTTCTTGGAGACTCCATTTTGAAACAACACTGCTTGTCTGGTTGCTCTGGGCTTGCTCCTGCTTTTCTGCAAAAGGGAAGCCCCTCAGACCTTGCTGGTCTGAACAGAAGCCGATCTTCTCATCCTGCGTGGGTTGCCTTTGCCAAGGCTTGTTGACTCCAATCTGGAAGCCGACACCGCCAACAGCGAGATCCTTCGCGGGACAGTCCGTATCCAGCTCCTGGTTGTCGTCGAAGCCTCCTGGTCCACGTGGCTGCAGAGACAAGCTTCACACATCACCTGATTGCATCTCGACATCGCCTGGTTCCTTCCTGGTCACTGGCTAGTGACCCAGACTCTGTCCCCTCTGCTTTCAGGTTCTTCACTTCTTCGATCCACCCGGACATCTTCCTCCTGGTCGCCGGCAGCATCTTCTTGCAGCTCTCCATAGGATTCGATGACGAAACCCGACACAACTTGACACCTATGCACCCGGCTTCCCTGGGTGAGGTAACTCGAGTACTCCGGTGCTCCCGTGGGTAATAACTATCCAAGTGTCCTACTTTAACTGAGTTTTCCCGTAGTCCACCCGGAAGGTCCGAAATCAACTAGTTTCTAAACTTTACGTTCCCATTGAAAGTCTATGAGAACCCGCGTGTGTGTTTAGACACTGCACACACATCCTCTGGGACTCCTGCTTCCTAACCTTCGGTTACTCTGTGTAGCCCCACCGATTTCCAAGGCCCTAGGCCTGTTGACCTGTCCTGAAGTGGCTCTTATACCACTTCTTTAGTATATGGTTTACGAAGCCAATAGGGCAGAATTGTATTTGTGCAACTTAACGTATGCTTATTAAGTCACTTGTGCTGTATCTCGAACTCTGACCTCATAAAGAGTGCAGAGGGGTTGTGTTAGAAATAAATACATATATATATTTATATATACCTTGTGTGGTGTCCTTTCATCTGGTATTCAAGGGGTTATTATTGGTAAAACAATTGGCTTCACATGCTCTCTGAAGTGTTAGCCTAAGACTGCTTTGTCTATGCTACCACTAGGATAGCTGGTCTATAAGGTTGACTTTACCACCATCACCATAAGGGTTGTTTGGACTGATACAGGGTGCCCACTAGAATAGTGGACATCACATATCAGGCCAACTTCTCACATTGGTGGCAACGGTGGGATTCGAACCCACGCTGAGATGTGGCTGGTACAAGCGCATTCCATATTGGTCAGAACCAGGAAAGAGTAAATGCAGTGATAGCAGTGCCAGATAATTCATGAATGAAACTAGAAGATATCACAGACAGTGACTGAACATCACACGCCTGGTTGGTACAAGACGGTGACAAATGTTTTTTTTTGTAACTGACACTGTAAAATTATAGTCAAAGTCAAAGTCATCCAGGAGCTAATTAACTCTACTGGATGACTGAAACTTCCAGTGGCAGTCATTGAGCGTAGCACAAATATGTTTTAGAGGAAAATCAGATGAAGGCACAGTAATGTATTCAATCCCACAATCAAAATTAGATTGCATCAATCACTGTAAAGAAAAAAGAAGCCAGAAAAGGTTCCCAAATTGAAAGAAGATGTGAGTGTATATTGGGAACTACCGATATCAGAGGATGAGGTCTTATCTTGGACGAGGTCAGAGCACTGAGAGACACATAGACCAGATATAATCACATAGGTTGATTGACTGGAGGGATCAGATCTCAGTCACAGATGGCGAATCACATACCACAGCAGGCAGATGTAGGGTATCTTAGGTTACAGTTCCTAGGATGTGTGTGAATTCATGGAAAACAAAAACTCAGAAACCACATTGGAGGAAACCAAATCATAGAAAAACAATTTTAAGGAAAGACAATTTTAAGGAAATAAAAAAAAGCGAAAATTAAAGGAAACATTTTAAAGGAAAGATAATTTTAAGGAAATCCAAAATTAAATTAAACTTCAGTGGAGTTTAGGACTACTGTGGGGTTTTCAGCTTCAGGGATGGGTACTGTTTAGGGTGATGAGGGTTTATTAGTGGTCAGGAATAATAGGAGTCTGGATGTAGGAGAGTAGGGGCTGCTTTCCTATGGTCACCCCACTTTTTGCTTTTTGCTTCACTGGTTTTCGACTTAGATGTGGCTGTGGGCCTGCTAATCAGACCCACAGCCCTGCTGTTCTCTCTCTAAATTCACACCATGTACTTTAGGTACATCACCAATTGGGAATTGGGTCACTCTTATGAGTCCCTGTATAGTGCACCATAGGTACCCAGGGCATAGGTGCACCCAAGGCCTACCAGGGGCTGCAGCATATCTTTTGCCACCCCTGGCTGGCCATCCAAACTGACACAACTGGCTGATCACTCAGCTGGGGCAAGGTCGTGTAATCACCCCTTGCTTAGGAATAGTATTCCTATATCTAGACACATATACACCTATAAGTCACTCCTATGGCAGGCCTTAACAATCCTGGAGGCAGAGTGCTTGGTTTTATGTGAGATTGTGCTCTAGCATGAGCTGAGCCTGTCTTGCAGCTTTCGGAACCATGTCCTTATAGCTGTTCTAGGATATTGCCATACCATATACTCTTAAGTGCATTATGAACCTCGCAGTTAAATGCTAACTTTGGTTTGGCTTTATCAAAACATGTCGTGTAAGGTGTCATACGCTTTGGAATACTACCCCCTCGCCAGTTCTGGCAACGAGGTTAGCATTCCACCCTTCTAGAGGGAGTAGACATGTTGTTCCTACTAATCCCGGTTAAAGTTAACCAGAGCCTCAGCATCACAAAATGGATGCTGCTGCCACAGACACAAGTCTGACCTCCTGCTGCTGGGAGCCCTCCCAGCGAGGGAGGCTTGGACAATAGGTTTCCTGTCTTGAGAGGTGCTAGCACCACCCCAGACAGGCCATAGTGTATTGGGGCAGGGAGGGCTGAATGAAATGAGACACTGCCTGGGGCACACAAGGTGTCCCATTCATAGTTCAGTTCAAACCGGTGCTGGGGCACTCCAGCCCCAGCTCTGGCGCGAAACTGGACAAAGGGAAAGGGGTGTAACCACCCCCTTCCTGGGTCCCACCCATAGGAGGGACCTAGCAGGTAATCCAGACCCTAAATTTGGTATATAGGTAGGAGCTGAGTCCCAAGACTTTAGATTTTATCCTGACTAAAACTTGAAACGAAACTCTGGACCTTCGACATTCTACTCGACATAGAAGACTGAAGAATCTCCCTTGTGGTCAAGGAGTGACCACCCTGCACAAGCAGGCACCATCAAGCGATCAACGGTTTGCTTTGTCGATTCTCCAGCCGGAGCCCGAGCACAGAGCCTGACAAGACCCGGACTTCCAGAATTCCAACAGCCCGATCCACATTCACAGCAGAGGTGAGACCCGTGGAGGCGACGAGAGATGTGGGACCGGCCATCTTGGAAAGTCAGCAAATTGCTTTCTATGCAACTTCAGAGGCACCCTCGAAGTTGTGCATTGGGGATTGAGAAGCCCCAGTCCCAAGCACCAACTGCACCGAAGATCAGCCCTCCACACTCCACGAGTTCTGCATGGGGCCCTTCTGCATTTTCCTGCTTGACGCGCCTGTCTGGTCACTTGCCCGTTGGCTAGTGGCCTCTGTGACGACGAAACCTTGAATCTACACCACTGGTCTGGTTGCTCCAGACTGGCCCTTGCTTCCCTGAAAAGGAGAAGTCCATCAGGCCTTGCTGGCCTGATCAAGAAGCCATCTTTGATTCCTGCGTGGGTTGCCTTTGCCAAGGCTTGTTGACTCCAATCCGGAAGCCAACACCGCCGACAGCGAGAGCCTTCGTGGGACAGTCCGTATCTAGCTCCTGGTCATCGTCGACACCTCCTGGTCCACGTGGCTGCAGAGACAAGCTTTACGACATCACCTGATTGCTTCGCGACATCGCCTGGTTCCTTCCTGGTCACTGGCTAGTGACCCAGACTCTGTCCCCTCTGCTTTAAGGAACTCTTCATCCTCGATCCGCCCTTGGATCCAACCGGACACTTCCCTCCTGGTCGCCTGCAGCATCTTTCTTCAAGGCTCCATAGGATTCAGTGACGAAACCCGGCACACTTTGAGACCTATGCACCTGCTTCCTGTGGGTGAGGTAACGCGAGTATTTCAGTACTCCTGTGGGTATTGACTATCCTAGTGTCCTAGTTTCAAGTAGCTTTCTCCTAGTCCATCCGGAAGTGACCTAAAAGAACTAGTTTCCATGTCTTTCGTTCCCATTATAACTCTATGGTAACTCGCGTGTGTGTAAAGACACTGCACACGCATCCCGTGGGTCTCCTGCTCTGTAACCTTTGGTAGTACAGCGTAGCCCCAGCGATTCTCTAGGCCCTAGGTCTATCCTTTGTCCGTGACGTGGTTCTTATACCACTATTTTAGTATATGGTTCGAAGTGCCCCTAGGGCATTACTGTATTTTGTGTAACTTATTGTATTATAATTGAGTATCTTGTTATGTGCTGGTGCCTCTGACCTCATAAAGAGTTCAGAGGATTGTGTTAGAAATAAATACATATATATTTTGATATACAACCTGTGTGGTGTCCTTTCACTTGGTATTAAAGGGATTACATATGGTAAAACAGCTGGCTTCACATGCCCTCTTGAATTTAGCCTGACAGCTTTGTCCATGTGTAGGAAGGTAGATCCCTGACTATGGTTGCCCCCAACTTTTTGCCTGGTGTTTTGCTGGTTTTCTGACTTAGTTGACCTGAGGCCCTGCTATTCAGGACCTCAGGCCCACTGCTCTCTCTGTTAAAATGGACTCCATGTACCCTAGGTACATATCCAATTGGATACTGAGTCACCTTATCAGTCCCTGTACAGTGTACCTTAGGTACCCAGGGCATAGGTGTACCCAGGGCCTACCAGGGGCTGCAGCATGTATTATGCCACCCCTGGCTGGCCATCCAAATCTGACACAACTGGCTGCTTGACAGCTGGGGCAAGGTGGTGTAATCACCCTTTGCTTTAGATATTGTATACCTATATCTAACCCTAAAATGGACACACAGATCTCCTATCAGTCACTCCTATGGCAGGCCTTGACAATCCTGAAGGCAGAGTGCTTGGAATCGTGTGAGATAGTGCTCTGGCATGAGCTGAGCCTGTCTGCGGCTTTCGGGAACCATCCCTTAGCCGTTTCCATGATATCGCATACCATATACTCTTAAGTGCATTATAATCCTCGCGGTTATATGCCAACTCTGGTATCGCTTTATCAAAACATGTCGAGTAAGGTGTCATACGAATTGGAATACTAACCCCTCGCCAATTCTGGCGACGGGGTTAGCATTCCACCCTTCTAGAGGGACACGACATGTATGTAACCTGTAACCCCGGTTAAAGTCAGACAGAGCCTTAGCATCCACAAAATGGATGCTGCCACCGAGACACAAGTCTGCCCTCCTGCTGCTGGGAGTCCTCCCAGAGCAGGAGGCAAGGACAAAGGGTTTCCTGCCAGGGGCGGTGCCAGCACCGTCCCAGACAGGGTTTTGTGTATTCCAGGTAGGCAGGGCTACAGAGGAAGGTGACTGCAAGTGGCACCCCGGTGCTCACTGTGCATAGGCCGGCTGAAACCAGTTCCAGGGGCACTCCAGCCCCTGGCTTGGGGAAAGCCCGCCAAAGGAGAGGGGTGTAACCACCCCCCTCCTGGTCCCACCCATAGGGCAGGACTTAGTCGCGTGCCAGCCCCCTTTTCCCAGATAAAGGTAGGAGCAGGCCCCCTTCCAAATTAGATCATCTTTGGAATCAAGACACGACTTTCTGCGAAAGGACTTCAAGATTTCTTCTTCAAGATTCTCCCTTGTGACTAAGGAGTAGTCACCCTGCATCCGCAGGCACCATCCTAAGAACACTGCGGTCTGCTGTAAGTCCCTCCTCCGGAATCCGACTGCCCAGCTCGACAAGACCCGGCTTCCCTGGCACCTCCGACCTCTACTCACCTCTACAGCCAAGCTGAGAACCGTGAGTGCGACGAGACCTCAAGGGACCGACTATTGCCAAGACTGCACGACTTCTTCACAGCAAGCCCGCCGAGTAATCTCCTGGCGAGTGCTTTGGGGTCCGAGAAGCCCCAACCCTGAGCAGCTCCAGCACCGAAGAGCAGCCCCCCAGCATCTCCACGATCGGCGTGGGGCCCTTCTGCTTTTTGCTGCTCACCGCGTTGTTTGGCTACTAGCCCGCTGGCTTGTGGCCTTCTGAACGACGCCCGACGACATCACTGCTGCTGGTCTGGTTGCTCCAGACTGGCTCTTGCTCCCTTCCAGAAGAGGAGCACCCCGGACCCTCCTGGTCCACTCAAGACGCCATTTTGAGTCCACCGCGTGGGCTTGAATTAGCCAAGGCTTTGTTGCCCAATCCTGGGTTCTTCGACGCCGACAGCTTCATCCATCGTTGGACAGCTCGCCCCTCCATCCTGGTCGCCGACAACGCCTCCTGGTCCGTGAGATCTGCAGAGCACAGCGTCGCCCACTCACCTAGCCGAGGTGACTACCATCCGGTGCCCTCCTGGTGCCCCCTGACTACTGGCTAGTAGTCACGAACTTGGTCCCCTCTGCTTTCAGGTATCATCCATCTTCGAGATCCAGGCTTGGATCCCTTCGAACTCTCTTCACTGGTCGCCTGCCAGCATCTTTCTTCCAGGCTCCTGGTTCGTCTACGAGGATTCCCGACGTCTTTTGAGACATATGCAGCTGCAGCCCCTGGGCTAGGTAACTTCGGCATTTCGGTGCCCCAGCATAGCCTCACTATCCAAGGGTCAGGATCCACTTTCGTTTTCTCCCTACCAGGTCGGGTTCGCCCGTGAACACTAACTTTACCTTTACTAGCTATCATAGACTTTGTCCCGCATCCCGCGTGAGAGTGCACACTCTGCACCCGAGTCCCCTGGGCCTCCTAGAAGTAATCTAACGATTCCATAGTCAAGTCCTAGCGATTCCAAAGCCTATTAGTACTGTACTTACCTGCTAGTAATTTCGCATTCCACTTTCAGAGTATATGGTTTTTCGTGCCCCTCGGGCATTTGTGTATACTGTGCTAACTTAAGTATTTTTATAAGAGTTTTGTTGTGTGCTTAGCTCCCTGTCTCATAAAGAGCCAGGGTAGTCTTGTTATAAATAAATACACTGTTTATTTTCATAACAACTTGTGTGGTGTCCTTTCACTGGGTGTTCAAGGGGTAATGTGATGGTGAAACAGCCGGCTTAACACGCCCTCTAGAGTCTTAGCCTTAGACTGCTCGTATCCATGCTACTAGGATAGCTGGTCTATAAGGTTGACTTACAACCAATCATCAATAAGGGTTGTTTGGACTGATATATAGTGATCACTAGAACAGTGAGCACTGCACATCAGGCCAACTTCTCACACCATGCTACCACTAGGATAGCTGGTCTATAAGGTTGACTGTACAACCATCACCATAAGGGTTGTTTGGACTGGTGCAAGGTGCTCACTAGAATAGTGAACATCATATACCAGGCCAACTTCTCACATTGGTGTGCAGCGGTTGGGATTTGAGCTTGCTGTTGTTTTACCAATTGTAATCATTGCAATATCATTTGAAAGATCATACAGGTACCTATAGGTACATATAAAACAAGACTTAAAATACTTAAGTTCTACTGAACTTAGTTGTTGTAGACCAAAGGGCCTAGCACACCCTGCCTACAACTCCTAGGGAGGTTTAGTAGGAAAACACTTAGTGTAGGTAGGTGCACACACCACACCTCACTAGATCATATCTGGCACAGGTGACCCATCTGGATCTCTACCTGTGGTGAGTGACCCTCCCAGGGCACCCTCCAGATATAAAATCCTCAGCTTTCGAGAACTGAGACACTTGTGTACCACAAGAAAGTTGAAACAGGGTTCTAACCCTACCCTTCAACACCTGATGGAAGTCTTAGATGAGAGTGACATTCTCAAGGCCTCTGGCACAGAGCCTACAGGGAGAACAGGTGAGGGCGTATACGCTCCACAGAAGATGAGGCCCCTGATCCTACTGTCATAGGTGATGATGAGGAAGAGGAGGAAGAAGGTTCTGAGGAAGAGGTAGATAGCCAGGCCCAAGTTAGGAGACTTAGCCAGGCTAACCTAAGCCTACATGGGGCTGGAGAAGGGCTAGCCCTTCCCAGGCCCATCAGTAGACTTAACCAGAGGTATAGGAGGGAAAGATCTCACTCAGGTAAATCTCTCCACTCCAATGCCTCTAGAGAATCTCAGAGAGGAATGACTTCCTCTCAAAGGAGAGAACATGAGGCTAGGATGAGGGAAGTCCAAATCAGAATAGAGAAGGAAGAACTTGCCCTAGCCCAAGCAAAACTTGCTTTAGCAAGGGAGCAAACGTTAAGTGGATTAGATTCCACTGGTGGCAGCAATATCCCTAAGGATAAAGACAGGTCCTATGACAATAGACACCTGAGTAAGATTGTGCCCCCCTACAAAGTCGGGGATGATATCCACAAATGGATAACTGCTTTGGAGAGGGCCTGCAAAGTACAGCAGGTACCCCAAAGTCAGTGGGCTGCAATCTTGTGGCTCTCCTTTTCCGAAAAAGGAAGAGACAAGCTCTTCACAGTTAGTGATGATGATGCTAACAATTACACTGTCCTGAAGAGTGCTCTGATTGATGGGTTTGGCCTAACCACTGAACAGTACAGGTTGATGTTCAGAGATACCCAGAAGACACAGACTCAGGACTGGACTTATTTTGTTGATTGTGCCACTAAGGCTCTGGAAGGCTTGTTGCTGGGAAGTAAAGTTAAGGACTATACAGGATTGTATAATTTGATCATGAGAGAACAAAGCCTTAATAATTGTCAGAACCAGTTGTTGCACCAACACCTGATTGACTCAGATCTGACCTCTCCCCAAGAATTGGGAAAGAAGGCAGACAAATGGGTCAGAACCAGGGTTAAGCAGAAAAACCAGGTCCACGGTGGTCATCAGAAAAAGGCAGACCAAAAAGGTGGGGATCAGAAACCAAAAGACCAGAAGTCTTCATCAGGCCCCCAAAATTCTAATGAAGAGGGGTCCCAAACTTCAAAGAAGAAGAAGAAAGAAGGTCCAAAGAAACCTTGGTGTAATTATTGTAAATCTGCCTCTCACTGGTTTAGTGAGTGCACCAAGAAAGGTACAGCCGCTACCACTGTAGCCCCTAAGGCCCCCGCACACCCTAGTACAGTTAACAGCGGTAGTTCCCAACGCAAGGCTATAGTGGGGTTAACCATGGGTACTGAGGTGGATTCTGGCTTAGTCAGGATACCAACCCAGGCTGTTCTTGTCTGTGATGTGGACATGGCTTTGTCCTCTACTGTGAGCCCCAGTACTCTGGGCAAGTACAGGCAAACACGTTTAATCAATGACAAAGTGGCTCAGGCCTACAGGGACACATGTGCCAGTGTCACTATGGTGACACCTAACTTTGTGGACCCTGCACAGATTGTACTGGGTGATAATTACCTGGTGACCAATGCAAGCAATGTCACTACTACCCATAGTGTGGCAGTTGTTAATTTATCTTGGGGAGGGGTAACTGGCCTCAAAAGAGTTGTGGTAAGTGCAGACCTCCCAATTGAATGTCTGTTGGGCAATGATCTTGAATCCTCAGTATGGTCAGAAGTGGAGTATAGGACTCATGCAGAGATGTTAGGCATATCAGCTCATGTCCTTGCTGTGACCAGGTCACAGGCCAAAAAGTGCCAAACTGAACAGGCCTTGGATCCTGAAACTATGGACCAAGTGCCATCCAAGAGAAAGAGTAGTAGGGTTAAGGCAGTGCCTTAACCCCCTACCTACAAATGAGGATCAGCCTTCTCAGGAAGCTGATTCTGAGACCCCTGAAGGAACTGTCCTAGAAGAACTTGAACCTGACCAGGTTGAGTTTCTTGGGACAGGGGGACCTTCAAGGGCAGACTTGAGGTAGGCACAATTAGACTGCCCCTCTCTTGAACCCCTCAGACAGCAAGCTGCTTCTGAGGCTGCAGGGAATGCTACAGGTACCCATAAAGTTTACTGGGATGAAGGACTCCTTTATTCTGAGGGTAGAGACCCCAAGCCTGGTGCTTCCAGGAGGTTGGTCATAACTCAGGCCTTTAGGGGTTTCCTTCTTACCTTAGCCCATGATATTCCCTTAGCAGGACATCTAGGCCAGAACAAGACTTGGGACAGGCTTGTCCCTCACTTTCACTGGCCCCATATGTCAGAAGTTACCAAGGAGTTGTGTAGCTCCTGTGTGACCTGCCAAGCCAGTGGCAAATCAGGTGGCACAACAAAGGCCCCCCTCATACCACTACCTGTGGTGGAGGTACCCTTTGAAAGAGTAGGGATTGACATTGTTGGACCAATGGATCCCTAAACAGCCTCTGGGCACAGATTTATACTGGTGGTATTGGATCATGCCACCAGGTATCCAGAAGCTATTCCCCTAAGGACCACAATAGCACCTGTTGTGGGAAGAGCCCTCCTGGGAGTTTTCTCAAGGGTGGGCTTTCCAAAGGAGGTTGTCTCAGATAGAGGTGCAAACTTCATGTCTGGGTACTTGACTGCTATGTGGAAGGAGTGTGGTGTTAATTACAAATTCACTACACCCTACCATCCCAGTGCAATGGGCTTGTTGAAAGATTCAACAAGAACCTCAAGGGTATGATCAAGGGTTTACCTGAAAAGCTTAGGCGAAGATGGGACATCCTTCTACCCTGCCTTCTGTTTGCTTACAGAGAGGTCCCACAAAAGGGGGTTGGATACAGCCCTTTTGAACTTTTGTTTGGGCATCCTGTAAGGGGACCCCTATGTCTGGTGAAGGAAGGATGAAGGATGGGAGTTACCTCTCAAAAAGCCTAAACAAGACATAGTGGACTATGTACTTGGTCTCCGCTCCAGGATGGCTGAGTATATGAAGAAGGCTTCTAAAAACCTTGAGGCTAGCCAAGAACTTCAAAAAGCTTGGCATGACCAAAAGGCTGTGCTGACCGAGTACTAGCCAGGACAGAAGGTGTGGGTGCTGGAGCCAGTGGCCCCAGCAGCACTCCAAGACAAATGGTCTGGACCCCACACCATTGTTGAGAAAAAGGGAGAGGTCACCTACTTGGTAGACATTTGGAACCCCTAGGAGCCCCCACAGGGTGCTCCATGTCAACAGACTCAAAGCATATGTTGACAGGGCAGACATGGGCTTGCTCATGGCTACAGATGAGGGACAGGAGGAAGAGAGTGACCCTCTCCCAGACCTGTTGACTCAGAACCCTGATGATGGTTCAGTTGATGGTGTGGCCTTAGATGGCAGCCTCACTGACCAGCAGCAACAGGACTGCAGACAAGTTCTACAGTCTATGTTTTCATTGACACCTAGTCAGACTAACTGGTGCACCCATGAGGTGGACACTGGTGACAGTCTGCCTGTGAAGAGTAAGATCTGCAGGCAACCTGACCATGTCAGGGACTGTATTTTTTTTTTTAATATATTTTTTATTGAGGTTCAAACCATCATACCATCAAATCCATATCAGATGTGAGAACATCTAAAAGATGATTCATTAGGCATTATTCAAAACAGAAGAACCCAGTGCTCAACGTTTTTGTTACCCCCTAACTCCCCCGCCCCCGCCCCCTCCCCCTCTACCCCCGCCCCCCCTTGTCAGTGTGCCCTTGATTATTTCCCTGTAGGCAGGCTCCTAGAGCTCTAGGTTCTGCCAAGTCTAATGCAAACAATGTAAAATAAAAGCAGCAGTAGTCCCAGGGGTCGGTAGATTCCGCCAGACTGCCCCCGTGTGCTCCGGATCTCCCTCCTGACCTTTCAGTATATCTGAATGTGTCATGCAGGGCCTACCTATCCTCTGTATGTGCTCAAGTGTCCCCATCCAAAACATTCCCCTCTGCATTCCCGGCAGTCCCTGCTCTGATCTCCACATCCTGATCTGTACCTGCCTGGTCCCCGTCCCCCTCGTCCAACTCATCTAGTGAATGGAGCTCCGTTACTAATGCTTCCCAAGCCCTTGCAGCTTCCAGCGCCTTATCACTAGAGGAACGCCTTGCCAGCTGAAGCCGAAGTGTCCCCTCGCTCCTCGCCCAGTTTAAGAAGCTCGCCTTCCACCTCCGAAAGCTCAGACCCGTCCTCGTCTTCCAGTGCATGGTAAGCTCCCTCTTCGCCATTATCAAACCCAAATCATAAAATGTGCTTGTTACTTTAGTGCTGGGGGTGTGCGGGAACCACAGCATAAGGCAGGTTCCCATCTCCACTTCCAGCTCGCGCTCCGTTACTTGATTCAAGCACATCATCACATCCGCCCAGTAGGATCCTAACCCCGCACAGGACCAAAAAATGTGGCCAAAGTCAGCGCTTTCGCGTTGCACCTAGGGCACATCGATGAGGTCCCCCCAAAGTACTGCTGAATTTTGACTGGAGTTAAATAGGCCCTGTGAAGAGTGTAAAATTGAACCAATTGGAACCTGGCATTGCGCGTGCCCTTCCAAGCCCGCCTCAACAATTGTGGCCACGTCGTCTCAGGGATGGGCTTACCCAGATCTTCCTCCCATTTACCTCTCAGGCTGTCCAGGGGGGAAAGCTTTTCCGTAGACAGTCGCCTATATAGACAAGTGATGGCCTTGAACGTACCCGCCGCCATAGTGACGTATTGGCACCCCAGCGATGTTGGGGGTTCCGACAATCCCGTCTTCCACTGTTTCTGAATTCCTGCCACGAGGGCAGCATGCAATGGACCATGTCAGGGACTGTATAAAGACTGAGGTACAGAAAATGTTGGAGCTGGGAGTAATTGAGCCATCAGAGAACCCCTGGTCCAGCCCAGTAGTCCTTGTACCAAAACCTCACACCCAAGATGGTAAGAGAGAGATGAGGTTCTGTGTGGACTATAGAGGTCTCAATGCTGTCACTAGGACAGATGCTCACCTAATTCCAAGAGCAGGTGAGCTCATTGATCCGGGTCGGTGGGAAATACTGCGTCATCAAAAAGCTGTAGGGCTTGAAGTCTGGGCAGTTGCAATCTAGCATTTTCCAGACGTCCCAGGTGATCTACCAGCGGCTTCCACAGCTTCGTAAATTTGGTTTCCCAGCTATAGGCGCATCGTGAGCAGTTCCATTGCCACCGTGTGCCACAAGCGAGTGAACCATACATTAATGGAAGGCGTTTCTGGTTTCTTCCAATATATTGCGACAGTTTGCTGCGCAGTCGCCATTTTTTTTAATGATTGTTTATGTGCAGGGACACCTTCCTGCACATAAACAACCATGCATGACGTTTTGCTGTTTCTATGTGTGCTGCACAATGCAGCACGCATTGAAGCAGCAAAACTGAGGAGAAATAAAGCATTTCTTCTTGTTGCGCCATGTTAAGTCCATGTGTTTTTTGGTCTTAATTTTGGGCTGTCCTTTATTTATGGCACCGTTGTAAATATCGGGCAGTGTCAAAATCAATGATATTGTAAATAAGGCGAAGCCAGTATCGCCACAGGAACGTCCCAAAAAGTGACTTTCCCGTGGCGATAGGGGCTTGTAAATATGCCCCAATGTTTGATCGTCAATACCCATGTTGAGCTGCTTTTGGACTTCTAACTCCCATGTACGCTGCTCAAGTTCTTCAAAATGTGTTGGGAAAGACACTCTTCCTTGTAAAGTAGTAATAATATCGTAGTCGACTTTTTGACCAATGTTTCTGCTCTGTGTGCCTAGCATGCATTAATTTCCACACGGTTTCATGACAATTACAGGGAAAAACAAACAATCACCAACTATTCAGTTTCTGGTCACTCGTAACGACCCTGTACACTTCAAAATAGACCATCACTATTAAAATGGTCACGTTACTTAGTATGTCAATTCAGATTACGAACACATGGCGGCCATATTTGTTAATTATTTTTAGCACTTTATCAAAGCGTTAAAAAGAACTTGTCTCGAAGGTATTAGGGCGCTTTTATGAGCACCAGTTAAGTTACATTCAAATGTTTTCTAGGACCGGGAGATAAAGTGATCTGCTCAGAATCACAGGGAGATGATCGGACACCGAAACTGGTTACCCAGTTTCAAAGTCGGCAGCTCTCGCCGCCCGCAACGCCACGTTTCTTTTATAGAGGCGGCATGGCGTTATGACGAGTAGCAACCTCTTAATTTGGCACATGCTTACAATAAACAAATACAGACAATAAACCATTCCGGCAGCCTGCAAACATCAGACTTTTTGGCCGTGCCAATGCTTCTTTTGTTACTAACCACGTGTTCTTTCAATTGCTCCAATAGGCACTAATGTCCGTCAATGCTCTGCACCCACCCCTCCCCCTCCTCCCAGTTTCCCGCGCCAAAAGAGCGCGTTGTGAGTTACAAATGCAAACCGGTTTAGTTTTCGGTAGCCCGGGTTTATTTTTCTGTCTCGTGGTCAGGGGTGAATCAGTTTTAAAAAAAGTCACTGTTTTTGACTCTGAATTCAGCATTTACAATTTACAATTTTGCAATTCTTTTTCTGGAGCTATGCTGCACGGTGCATATATTTCTTGGACAGCCTTTCTTGCAGCAACCACCTTCGTTTTCTTGTCAGTTGCTCCCTCTAGCGTCAGAAAGCCAGACACGACCTTACCATCTGAAATACTCTCGATCACTGAAGCCAACAAGCATCGGCAAAGCCAATAGGTCTTGCCTAAGCAATATCTATTGGCTTTGCCATTGTTTTTTTAGCCATGTTGCAAGTGGCTGAAAGTAAAGAGAAAAAGCTTTATGCATTTACCGCAATACTGCATTTTTTTTACTTCCAGCTATGCTGCACTGAAGCCAGTACTGCTGTATAATCTATACTATACCGTCCCTGCAGATCTATAGTCTGGGGGCCGCAAGCGCATCCCTGATTTTTGCATGTGCCCCCCTTTTCAAAACAATCATTTATTTACAAGTTAATCGACCTGATAGTACACCATGAATATTTTTAAAGATATAAGTTATACATTTAATTTTTAATTGACTGTTAAATGGGCATATGAAAGGTCTGTCGTTTTATAATTATGAGATGTCTGTATGTGTTTGAAACCCTGTTTCTAAGGTATTGTCTTATTTTTTATATTCATTGTATTGTGCTTTTAAGGTCTGATATCTTCTTGATGAATAAAGATAACGATTCGGTTCGATTCGACGTGATAGAAAGCAAGTAACTAAGATGTCGTGCACACTTAACTTTTGTGCCATCTTAATTTTTAAAGACATTCCGCATCAAACGTGTAAATTATGATAAAGCTTCATCAAAAATTCCAAAAATCTATTTTATTCCCATGAAGAACTGTCTCTTCTAATTAGTAGTAGTAATATATCAGACTAAATCAGTGCAAGTATTTTTTTTAAGGAATAGTTTTCAAACATGAATTTTGAAATGTTAAGACTTCCACTCACCGTGACAATGCCAGTAGTGAACTAAAAGGCAAGTCAGTTATGTGCACCCTTTGCCTGTCCTGGGTTGCTATTCTACATGGACACAATTTTGGTAGGAGATGTTTTCATACAGCGCACTTCCTGAAGTTATGTGTTTCAAAATCGTATTATATATAAGGCTCCATGTACTCCATTTTACGGAATTGTACAGATAGATACAGACAGAAAATCATTTATTTTCTTGTCTGTATTTATTTTTAAATGTGGATAAAAAGGGAAATTGGTTGCTTTTTGAGTGATTCTAAATATACTTTGCCATGACTGGCAGGCCAATTACTGTGTTGATTGATAGGTAAGGGGGTTTTAAAAAAAGGAATTTTAGTAACAAGGTGTAAACAGTAGTAGATATGCACAAAGCGGATACTGAAATGTGCAATTTTCCTATAATGCATTGATTTATCACTGAAACCTGGCAGGCTTTCAAGCATGGCTGCATATTTATTGGTTAAATAAATGTGGAAATATACCAGTTTCAGCTTTATTTTTTCATAAAACCCATAATAAATATGGATAAACACAGATGAAGTTGACAAAAAGTAAATGTGGATAAATACTGATGGAAATCAAAAAAATAAATACCATAAAACCGAGAGCCCTGATTATATGTAATAATAAAGAAAAAGCGTTGGCAAAGCCAATAGGTTTCTTCGATGCAAAATCTATTGTCTTTGTCATTGTTTTTTGTACATGTTGCAGATGACTATAATTAAAGATGTGATAATATGGAAAGAGCTGCCAACTTGGGGAACCAAGTTTGAGACTCTACGTCGGCTCAACATCCAGTGATCCTGGCCAAATCATTTAATCTCCTGAGTGCCATAACAAAGTGTCTTTGTGCAATATAACTGGTGCTCTTATAAAGCGCTGAAATACTTTATAGAATGTTTAAGCGCCAGGTGTGCCAGTGTCCTTGATGAGGAGGAGAGGAAGCCTGCGGGGGAGGGTGGAAGCCCCTGAGGGGAAAGAAGAAGGGCCAGGAATCACAGTGGAGGAGACGGCGCTCGCACTGCACCACAGGGAGTACTAGGACGGCAGACTGTCGCTAGGGAGCGGGGAAATAGCAGCCAGAGATGGTTCGGAGTTAGGGGTAGTAGTAAAATATAGCAATAATTGGTGTTCAGTGGGAATTTCCTAGACCTTTTGGCACCTGCTCCACTGCAGCTACTGCACCATACGAATCATGACCCTAGTGCCTGCAATGTAATTGCACTCGTGAGTTGTTGTTTACTGGTAAAATATAGCAAAAATAGGTGTTCAGTGGGTTTCCTAGACTGTTTGTATCCTGTGCCATTGAACGTGTGGCATCATTCAAATCATGACCCTAGTGCCTGCAATGTAATTGCACTTGTGAGTTGTTGTTTACTGGTAAAATATAGCAATAATAGGTGTTCAGTGGGTTTCCGAGACTGTTTGTATCCAGTGCCATTGAACTTGTTGCGTCATTCAAATCATGACCCTAGTGCCTGCAATGTAATTGCACTTGTGAGTTGTTGTTTACTGGTAAAATATAGCAATAATAGGTGTTCAGTGGGTTTCCTAGACTGTTTGTATCCAGTGCCATTGAACTTGTTGCGTCATTCAAATCATGACCCTAGTGCTTGCAAGTTAATTGCACTTCTGACTGCTTGTTTAGTAGTAAAATATGGCAATAATCGGTGTTCAGTGGGTTTCCTAGATCTTTTGACCCTGTGTCACTGCTCCTGCTGCATCATTAACATCAAGACCCAAGTTCCTGCAAGGTAAAAGCACTTGTCTGCTTGTTTAGTAGTAAAATATAGCACATATCAGTGTTTAGTGGGTTTCCTAGACCTTTTGGCCCTTGTGCTACTGCACCTGCTGCACCATTTAAATCATGACCCTAGTGCCGCAAGGTAACTGCACTTGTGACTGTTTCTTTAGTAGTAAAACATAGGATCAATCGGTGTTCAGTGGGGTTCCTAGAGCTTTTGACCCCTGTTTCGAGGCATCTGCTGAACCATTCGCTGAACCATTCAAATCATGACCCAAGTGCCTATAAGGGTAAATGAGGAAATCCTTTATATCCAGTAATATATGTGTTCCAAATAAGGCACAGTTGCAGACGGAATACATAATTATTGTGTAGCTAAACATAAACACAAAAACTTTCATAAAAAGTGCCTTAAACTTATCCAACTCTCCACAACGAGTTGCCCAGATGTCATAAATAAAGCAAATGCTTTACACATCCAAGTGACAACCAAGCATTGTTAAATTGTGTTACAATGTTTCTGGCTCTTTTCTGTGAAAACATCTTATCCTGTGTTTGACAGTGAATGGGCCATAAACTGTAAAATACCTAAGATCACCATATTGTGTTGTATTGTATTGTGTTGTAATTGCATTTATATAGCGCTTACTACCCCTAACGAGGCGTCGGAGCGCTATTTCAGCGAGTATCACGCTACTCTGTAACCCATAAAGGATTATTGTTGAATTAGTATACATATGTTATGCTGATGCTGAGACTGGAATACGGTTTTGTACTTTGTTCCTAAAAAGACTGTTTCATAGATTAAATTGACTCACAAAGAAGAGGAATTTTGCAAAAAACTTGTTACATATCAAAAAGTCTCTGGAAAAATTCAAAATATGTATTTTATTCAAATGCAGAACTGTTTCATTTTAGTAGTACTAGAATATCAGACTAAATCAGTGCAAGGTTTTTGTTGATGCAAGTAATACTTTTCCAACATGATTTTCGAAATGTTCATGCTCCCACCCATCCTGACAATACCAATAGTGAACTTCATGCCCCACAAATAAAACGCATAGGAAACTGGATCTGCATATACTATAGCAAAATGAGGTATAGTGTGCACAGAGTCCATTGGTACCCCCGAGGCTTTACAAAGGCTCAAGTAGATAATACTAATGCTCTGTGGCGCCGCGGCCAGGGCGACTGACGCTGGAATCTGGGGACCACGGTTCGATCCCCGGCTCCGGCGGCAGGTTAGCCCAGCACCATGTGACTCTGGGCAATAGCTCGCTTAATCTTCCCGACGGCCCCCCAGCGCCTAGAGACCCTTACGGGTGATTGTGCGCTTTACAAATGTGGACTTTTTTTTGTGGTAGTATGGGCAAGCAGTTAGACTTATCCGAGGACAGTTCTAAGCATTTGTTGTACACAGGCAAGAAATGATTACACACACTCAATAAATAGATCCGAGACCAATGGTTTGTTAGAATGTTACTTTTGCTATATTTATTTTATAGAACCAAAGATACTTTGTTGCATATAAATACGTTTTGCAATATCAATGACTTTCAATGTAAACAGTGGACACATTGCATTTTTCAACAATAAAATGTTATCCTATGGGGAAAACAGAATCAGCAATATGCAGGTAAGTAAACGATTTACAACATTGAGTTTCTGGACGAAGCTTGAGTAGCAGGTAAGGTTCAGGTTAGGGACAAAACTGCACCACCAGTGGCACTGGGGCTGCATGGTGCAGAGGTCAAACTCTGGCTCTGGTGCCAATATTATCCAATGAAAAAATGGGGAAATCAAAGTGGTACTACTTAAGGTAAGTAGAAAGGTTTGGTAACTGTTGGACAGGCCGCATGGTCGGGCTGCCCCCTCCCCGCAATGGGACCTGGACCCTGGCTCCCCCTGCATCCCCAGCCAGAGTCCCCGACGACCACCCGAAGTACACTGCAATTCCTCACCCACAAGACACCAGCTCCGAACCCAGCTGGCCCGGGTCACCATCCACACCACGGCCTCGGCCCAGCCGCCATCTTGGGCCCCTACAGCACGAGGCAGCGTGGCCTCAACTCGACTCTCACCCTGGGCCCGGCCGGGCCCGACATCGAGGCACCAACCTCCCCCCGGGAGGCAGAGTGACCACTTGGCGAGTCAATGGGAGAAAGGAATCGTCAACGGCTCTCCTCCGCCAGGTGTCGATCACCCCCGGCCGCCTGGGCGCTGGCTCCACCCCCCTGCTGGGTGTCTGGACTCCCTCATCCCGGACCTCCCGGCCCCCCAGGCGCGAGGGTCCGGACATCAAAGGGGACCAGACCTATAACTGGGGCAGGACCAGACCAGGAAACCAGTTGTATCCTGGAGTCGAGAGACCCGAGAAGAACTCATCTGTGACTGGCCTGCTGGCGCTGCCGCGGCCCTCTGCCTCGTGAAACCATCGTCTTGGCCTGCTGGCGCTGCCGCGGCCCTCTGCCTCGTGAAACCATCGTCTTGGCCTGCTGGCGCTGCCGCGGCCCTCTGCCTCGTGAAACCATCGTCTTGGCCTGCTGGCGCTGCCGCGGCCCTCTGCCTCGTGAAACCATCGACTTGGCCTGCTGGCGCTGCCGCGGCCCTCTGCCTCGTGAAACCATCGACTTGGCCTGCTGGCGCTGCCGCGGCCCCCTACCTAGGGAGACTATCATCTTGGCCTGCTGGCGCTGCCGCGGCCCGATCCACAGACACTCCAGCTCGAGGATTGTGAGCTCGCCTCTTACCACTACCTGTACCGATCCGGTACCAAGACTGTCCCGCTACCCCCTTTTTCCCTACAGAGACTAGAAGTGAGAGGACCCCCGGGTCCGAGATATCCTGTATCGCTGATATCCTTGCCTTAAGAACCTTATATAAAGCATTGAACTCGACTTGGTGTGGTGCCTGTTTGTGGGGAGGGAGGTAACTTGTCTGTACGATCGCAGGAGACGGTCCCACTCGGGGATCTCTCCCTCAGTATCCGGCCGACCCTCAGGGTCCCCGTCTAACATTGGTGGCCAGCGACGGGATCCGAACCTACGCATAATCGTACAGAAAGTCACCCGACCCACGACACACGACCACCATGACAACAGAGAGCGGAACAACGGAGAAATTCCAGATGGAAAAATTGGAAGATTACAACCACCGAGAACTGAAGCAATATTGCATGGAACTTGGTCTCCCAACCACGGGTCTGAGTACGAAGGAAGACTTCAAACGAGCCCTAGAAGCCTGGGCGGAAACGGGTACGGCCGTACCCCGAACACAAACAACCGAGACGAGCCCCGCACCAACTAAAGAAAGAGCGGGTCTCTCCCTGGAAGAGATCCGAGAAAGAGAAAAAACCAGACTCCACGAATTAGAACTAGCCCGACTTCGCTTGGATGGAGAACTCAAGCTGGCAGAACAAAAAATAACCCTGGAACACTTACGGCTCAGGGAAGAGC